>NW_024429190.1:2237191-3445941 GCF_017639785.1 Mesocricetus auratus | reverse complement strand
ATAATCAAAGTCTGTTAAATAAAGAGCTGTTGGCCTTCCTTTTACTACACTATTATGTATGACAATAATAATAAAATATTTTCCAAGGTGAGTCATCTATGCTGCCTCAAGTCACATTGTTTCTATTAATATGTCTTCCATTTGTCTCAGAATACCTTTCTCGTTACAACAGCTTGTAACTCCACAGGTCAATGATTATTTCTCTTTCCCAGGATTATTCATCCTGTGGCATCATTTGATACAGCTATTCACTCTCTCTGCCTGATGTGTGTTCTAGTTTGGTTTCACCAAGGCCATATCATATTTTTTCCTGTGATTTTTCAGCCAATGCAGTTTTTCTTCTTGAAATTGCTCTCCTTGGTTCAAATAGACAATTTGGAAATTTGCTGGGATCTGTTGATGATCCTCTAGCTGTAAGTATAGTATTTTCTCTGTTTAATTTGTTTGGTCCAGTGGCACTAAGCAGGGAAACTAAAAATGTATAATGTTCCCAACCCCCAATCCCACTCTATAAACAAACTACATTCTCCATAGGTCAAGAGTTAGAGGTACAATTTTTCCAGTGGATACACCTAATTTTTAATAGAAAAAGGTGAGATATGGCTTATGATACTTGATTCTCTTGCATATAGCAAAGCATGGCATAAATATTTGCCTTAAGTGCCTTCTACCAGGACTTTCTCTCTCACAAACTGACTTGAAAGTTACTTTGATGGCATTCCAGTTATTTTAAGGTGTACTACATAAATTGAGGAAGTTCTAGCAAATTCTCCTCCAGGAACATTCTGGACTTTTTAAGTTATGCGAATCAAAATAAAAGTTCATTAAACCTATGACATTTCTTGACTTTTCAAAGTGATGAGATTTCCTTGCAGAACTGACTGTATTATGATTCCTTAAAGAAATTTAACCTTGTACTTGGCCTAATTAAACAGCATTTCAGAATCATTTTAGAGTCAATTGTGAGCATATTCTTAGGAGAAACTAGCATGTTTCACAAAACTAAAAACAAATGAATTCATAATTGCAAATTAAACTATGATTAAGAAGTTTCTTATTTTAATAAAAATACATATGACTACACATTATGGTTTTTTAATCAATGTAAACAAAATGCTTCACATATTTTAAGTATTAGCCTAATTATAGATTTTAAACATTTTCAGTTTCAAAAATTTTCAATGGCCTTGTGCTCATTGCATTCTAGTAGATCACAGAGAAAGTAGTAAAGGCCATTTCAAGGTTGCAAAATGAAATGAAAATGATTGCATATGCCATAATTTCAAGCAGAACCTTTCACCTGTCCAACCATGGGTGCAGAATACAAGTATCCAGGCCTGCTATTGACTCTACCTGTGAGTAGAGTTGCCAAACACCAAGGTAAGGTGATTTCGGAGTGAGTGCCACTTGCTTCTAAAATGGGTGATCTCAAGCTAGAATGAGTCCTGTGAGTCACATTGTGAACACAGGGCTTGTGAATGATGAGTGTGTCACTGTTTGTATGGACAAATTGCAGCTCTACCTAGGAGACTTTCTGACAAGGTATTGCATTTAAAATAAATGAGTGTTTGCATCTGAGCTCTTCCTTACCATATTAGTTTTTTAAAAATTCTAAATTTCTTAGTGCTTTGATTTTTGAACTTCTGTACCCTAACAGGGAAGAGTATTATTCTGATGGGGGAAGAAAACAGGAAACTGGCCAGTTCTATGAAATCTTTAGAAACTTATGTGGTCTAGGAGGTTAAAACACTCAGGGAAACAATGGTGAATACATTGCAGACCTTAGAAGACCTTGAGTCTGATACATCAGAATCAGTGATACAAATAATAGCTCATAAAAGAGATGTAAAATTACCCATAACTTTCAGACAATGGGGAAGACCTTCCTAAGTTTGTTATGCCTTCTCCTATGGTTTTCCCAGTGGTTATGACTGAAAAACCAGCAATGAAAAAAACACCCAAATGGCTTTGTTGCATATCAGTGGGAACCAATACAGATGAAAGACCTCAAGGGAATTAAGGAGGCTGTGGTCTCTTATGGCATGCATTCTCTCTATGTCAGACTGATGGCGAACTTATGGGCAAAGAGTAATAGACTGACTCCAAATGATTTGGGCAAACTAATATCAACTGTACTTAATAATTCATCTCAAATAGAATGGAGGACTTTATGGAGGGAAGAAGAAAAAGCCTTTGAACTTCAGGGCTTAAAGAAAGGTTATGAAGCTCCCCAGGATAAGATTCTTGGTGAGTATCTTTATACTGACCCAGAGACTCAAGCTGCACATAATGAACATATCTTTTCTCTATGCCAAACAGCAGCTTTGAATGCTTGGGATAAGGTTTATGAACAGGAGAGAGAATAGAACTCTATACCAAAGTGGTACAAGGATCAAAAGAGTGATACAATAAATTCTTGTCCAGAGCAGTAGAATTACAGGTAACAGAGTCAGAGTCCAGGTGAATACTCATAGAATCCTAGCTTATGAGAATACAAATCCACAATGCAGAAAGGTGCCTTGGCCTTTAAGGATCAGATCAGCACCATTGAATGAATGGATCCTTTATATAGCTAGCATCGGATGTTATGATCATGACACTGGAGCTTGTGTAGGAGAAGTGATCTCCAAAGGTTTGAAAAGACATCAAAATGCCAGATTCTTTAACTGAGGTAGAATAGGACATATAAGAAGAAATTGTAGGCAAAGTATTACTAGAAATAATGCTTCTGCTAGGAATGACTCAAACAGAAGGCCTCAGTCTTCTGGATTATGTAGTAGATATGGCAAAGGCCAACACTGTACCCAGTGTGTGACTATAGATTGACCAGAGACAAGTGCTCTCAATGTGTGGCAAGAATTTCCATGTAAATCTAGCAAAAATTTAGAAGGGGTTTTAGAAGCAAAAGAACAGAGACAAGCACAGCCTCTTGGTAGCAACATTTTCTTGGGTGGGCTCTGATTTGCTAGAGACAAGCAGAGACTTGTACAGTTCCTTTAAGGGAGGAGCCTTTCCTGACTCAGAAAAAGCAGAAAAAAATCACTTGGGTCTTTTGAGAAGCCCTGCCAACAATTGAATAGTATTTAAAAGCAGCTGGCAATGGCAGTGACCACATCTCCAAGTCAGCAGCATGCTGCTTAATGGTGGTATTGACTAGGGTGGTGAGCATGGCTCCCACTGCGGGCGATAAACTTATGCCACCATGTTGGAAAACTACCACTTTAATTTTAGCAATACTGTTCAGCAGATAAAAGACGTGTGGCTAGAAAAAGATAAAGATTTACAGTAAAGACAGATTCAGATAAAGTATAACCTCATAAAGGCTTACAGTGTGTTTAAAAATATTCAGGAGCTGGATAAAGAAAAGAAAAAATACAAAGAAAGCTTAAAAAATAGAGTAGCTGGGTGTGGTGACAAACAAGTTTAATCCCAGCACTTGGGACGCAGAGGCAAGCAGGTCTCAGTGATTTCAAGGTCAGCTGGTTTGCAGACTAAATTAAAGTAAACAGAGAAACCATGTCTCAAAAAAAGTAAATTAAATAGAGTAATAAATAAACCATGTAAAGAGGGAAAATAATCTGGATACTATATGCTATATTGTTGTCTTTAAATTGTTTGATTGCCGAAGAAAGAACTAGAGTGGCTAAAATATATTCGATCATAGGTGCTGCTAAATTAATACAACTTATGTATTTTAAAAATGTTTTGACTTCTAAATTTAAATATAAGGACAGGTTATTTGGATAAAGAGTTTTTGCTTGTGTTTCCACAGAAAATGTAAAGTTATGGATCCCTTCCTGACTAATATGGCTTGATAAAGCAAGACACCTCAAACAGTGTCCCAGGTGATCCAACATCTAAAACAGCTGAGAAGAAGCCTTACAGACTACAAAAACAATGATTTAGCTAGGTTCTGTGTTTTGTCATGATCCCCATGATATGGACAGTGCCCCCAACCAGCAGGAAGCAGCTTGGAATGAACATCTCCCAAACAGGCATGGTCAGTACCACAGGTGCCTAGTAAGATCTCTCCCTAATATACTCTGTCTTAACCAAAACACTAGGGGCAAGACTGATGCCTCTGAAAAAAGGTAGGCTCCCCAGAGCTTTATCTTTATTTTATTATTTACACAAAGTTGATAGAGAAAATGTAGAAAGAGGTTTAGAACCATGGATGTGGTGAAGGTGGGATGCTAAGGCAGAAGAATGGTCATAAATTCAAAGCCAGCCTAGATTACCCAGCAAATACTTATCCAGGAAAAGACTACATAGTAAGACCTTAGCTCAAACAGTAACAATAACAACTTCACACAATACTTAAAGATTACAGATAATTGGCACTGCTTTACACATGTCTTTTCTCACGTAGAAATATTAAACAACTACTTCTCAGTTTCTTTCATTCCAGTATTTAATTCATAGAAGAGTGAAGTCCAAAGATGACAGACTATTAAGTTAACAAATATACAATTAGTTGTATATTAGATTTCTTTGAAAGCCACTGATTATACTACTATTATAAATTTCCATATTATTCAACCATATAAATGTATGCATGTATGTATATCACTGTTCACACACACACATATATATATATATTTATATATAATTTTTCAATACAAAAATTTTCAAATTAGTTTCAAACAAAACTTTTGACTTTTTCCTTCTTTTAAAATATTGGGGGAAGATATACATTTCACAAAGAATATTCTTTAAGTATTTTAGACCCCACCCTTAGCAACTGTAACATGTCCACAGGTTTCATAATATTTCCATAGTTACAAAGCATTCTGTGAAATTTATAAGTTCCCTCTAAGCCCTAAATTCTGTTAATTTCATGTGTTGAAAAATGTTAAAATTATAGGAGTGATGAGTATGATCACAAACATTATATGAATTGATTAAGATTCTACAATCACACCTGTTATTCTTTGTACAATTAATATATGCTAAAAGATGATGAGTGTAACACACATACCAATTGAAAATTAATGTTTTATTACAATAATATAATTTAAAGGGTTACTTAAGATAGAAAAGAAAGAGAGTAGAGAATAATTAACACAAGCAAATTACATCCTGTCAGATGGTAAGGCCTGGGGATATTCCTACAGGAAAATCAATTACATTGAGTATAATTCAATGAATGAAAACGTGAGCATAACTTAATTTTGTTTTGTTTGTATTAATAAAATTTGTTCTTACAAAGTTTCATCCATATGTATAATGCATTCTGATGGCTCTCACTGCAGCTTTCTTGTCTCCTTCTATCCCCTGTCTATTCTGCTCCTCTAATATCTTCCTCACATACACTTACCAAAATTAAATCAAGAACAGATAAGCAATTTAAACAAACCTACAACCCCAAATGAAATAGAAGCAGCCATCAAAAGTCTCCCAGCTAAAAAAAATGCCCAGACTCAAGTGGCTTCAGTGCAGAATTCTAACAGAAATTCAAAGAATAGCTAATAACAATACTCCTCAAAGTGTTCCACACAATATAAGAAGAAGTTTCATTGCCAAATTCTTTTTATGAGGCTACAGTTACCTTGGTGCTCAAACTACACAAATACACAACTAAGAAAAAGATCTATAGATCAATCTCCCTCATGAACATTTATGCAAAAATACTCAATAAAATACTGGCAAACTGAATCCAAGAACCCATCAAAAAATAATTCACCATGATAAAATAGGTATGGTTCAAGATGTGAAGATCTGTCAATGTAATCAGCCATATAAACAAACAGAAAGAAAAAACCCACATAATCATCTCATTAGATGTTGAAAAAGCCTTTGAGAAAATCCAACACCTCTTCATGATGAAGATCTTGGAGGTATCAGGGATACAAGGAACATATGTAAACATAACAAAGGCAATATACAGCAAACCAACAACCAACATCAAATTAAATAGAGAGAAACTCAAATTAGGAACAAGACAAGGCTGTCCCCTTTCTCCATATGTATTCAATGTAGTACTCAAAGTTCTAGCTAGAACAATAAGACAACAAAAGGATATCAAAGAGATACAAATTGAAAGGAAGAAATCAAACTTTCACTATTTGAAGATGATATGCAAGCAAATATGTGACCCCCAAAATTCTACCAGAGACTCCTATAGTTAATAAACATCTTCAGTGATGTGGTTGGATACAAGCTTAACTAAAAAAATAATTCATTAACCCTTCTATATACAAATGATAAACAGGCTGAGAAAAAAATCAGAGAATAGTTATGCTTTACAATAGTCACAAATAATATAAAATATCTTGGGGGACTCTAACCAAATAATTGAAAGACCTATATAACAAAACTTAAATCTTTGAAGAAAGATATTGAAGAACATATCAAAAAATTGGAACATCTTCCATGCTTTTTGATAGGTAGGATTAGCATAGTAAAAATGGCAATCTAAGCAAAAACAACATACAGATTCAATGCAATACCCATCAAAACCCCAACACAATTCTTTACAGGTCTTAAAAGAATAATACCCAACTTCATATGGAAAAACAAAATCAAGAAAAACAGTCCTGTACAATAAAGGAACTTCCAGAGGCAAACCATCCCAGATTTCATGCTCTACTATTGAGCTATAGTAATAAAAGCAGTTTGTATTGGCATGAAAGCACACATGCAGATCAATGGAATTGAAATGAAGGCCCTGACATTAATCAGTATACCTATGAACACCTGATTTTTGAAAAAGAACCTAAAATAGTACAATGGAAATGAGGAAGCATCTTCAGCAAGTGATGTTGGCATAACTGGATATTGACCTGTAGAAGAATGTGAGTAGATCTATATCTATCCCCATGCACAAAACTCAAGTCCAAGTGTATTAAAGACCTCAAAATAAATCCAGTTGCACTGAACCTGATTGCAGAGAAAGTGGGAAGTAGCCTTGAATGTATTGACACAGGAGACAACGTCGGGGAAAGAAATGGTCAAGTTGAAGATGAGGGAGGGACGAAGAAGGAGAGCAATGAAAGAGATATCTTGATTGCAAGAGCCATTAGGGTGTTAGGGAAATTCCCAGGAATCCACAAGGATGACCCTAGCTAATAATTCTATCAATAATGGAGATGGTACATGAACTGGCCTTCTCTTGTAGGCAAATTGGTTATTTCCCTAATTGTCATCATAGGACTACCATCCAGTAAGTCATAGAAGCAAATGGAGAGATCCATAGCCATGTTCTGGTCTAAGCTACTGGAGTCCAGATGAAGAGAAGGAGGAGAGATTTAGGAGCAAAGGAGCCCAATATCAAGATGTGAAAACCTACAGAGATAACTGACATGAGCTAATGGGAACACTTGGACTCTGTACTAATGGCTGGGGAGCCTTCACAGGACTGAACTAGATTCTCTCTACATGGGTGAGAGTTGTGTGTTTTTGGCAAATCTGGCAGTAGGACTCAAATCTATCCCTGGTGCATGATCTCTCTTTTTGGAGCCTATTCTCTATGGTGAGATGTCTTGCTCAGTTTTGATGCAGGTGGAAAGGGGACTTGTCCTACCCCAATTTGATATGCCAGGCTTTGTTGACTCCTCATGGGAGGCCTTACCCTTTCTGGGGAGTGGATGAGGCATGGGGTTGGGGGAGTTGAGAGTTGGATGAGGGGAGAGAGGGAGAAAGAATTCTGGTTGGTTTGTAAAATGCATAAAAATTTTAAAATAAAAAAGGAAAAAATAAAATAAAAATATATGCCTAACTATGAATAAAATAAAATATCCTATTTTCATGGAATGGATTATAAGACATAATAAAAGTACAAAATTTAATTCTTTTTATACCTTTTTATTATCGTTTTTACACTTTTTATTATATATTTAAATTAGAAACCAGCTTGCTACCCATGTCAGTCCCAGCTCCCTCTCCCTCACCTCCATGCCCACTCCTACCCCTACCCCCATAAACCCCCACCCAATGACCACTCCATTCCCCATGGAGGATAATTTCATCATTTCATTCTGGGGAGGATCCAGACCCTCCCCAAAGTGTTCAAATTGAGAAAGCATCCCTCATTGTTGGATGGGTCCCCAAAGTCCATTTGTGTGCCAGGGATAAGTATTGATCTACTATGAAAAAACCCCATAGATTGCCTGAGTAAAATGTAATTCTTAAGAGTTTTAATATAAAGATGATTTGAGAGTTTAAAAAACAGAGTATGCTGACAATTATGAGAAACTAATTATCAACGTAAATACCAGAAATAATAACTATTGTTTTCCTACTGCTGTTAGATAATAACATATGACAAATTATGTGCCTTGAAACCAAACAAATTTACCTTTTTATAGTTCTGCAGATAGGATGCCTGACATAGTCCTTGTGGGGCAGGAATGTTATGTTCTACCATTTAATTGAGAGAGTTATCTGCTTCAACTTTTTCTATCCTTACAGGTTTGTACATCTTCAAAGACAGTGTTTTTATAGTCCTCTGACAACTCACCATATTTATAGTTTCCTCTGATTCTGCACTCTCCAGTGAAAATGTTTCGATGGTAAGACCTCTTGTAGCTAGCTTAGGTTCACTACCCCTGGCAGTTTCCCTGTGTCAAGTGATGCTTGCTAAGTTCCTGGGCATGGTTGATTCTGAGAGGGCCTTATTGAATGTAATGTATTTAAATACTACTGGGGTAGGGCATGAGTATTTTGAGTAGTTGTGATGCTGTGAAAAAATACTTCAAAGAAAGCAACTTGCAGAAGAGCATTTTTGCTCATAGTTCAAGGTTCATTCAGCCATAGAAGAAATGTTGAGGTAGAAGGAGCTGGAAGTAGTTATTAATGTTGCATCCACTTTCAAAAAGTAGAAAGCATTGCTGTTCTGTCTGCTTCCTACAATTACAAAATGAAGGATCCCATCAAGGGAATGGTGTCACTTCACTAAGTTCTTCTAATTCCACCCAGGGCCCCATCACATCTCCTGCCTAATTCCATGCCTTGTTTTTATAATTTTAAAATTTATTTTAAGGGCACATGTACTCTTTACAGCTCATACTAGAAGTCTCACCACATTTTTTCTAAAATAGCATTTGAACTTTTAAAATAAGTTTTATTAAATGTGTAAAATAATGGATATCTTTATTGTAGTTTCATCTAAATATTTTCTTGTCTTGTGCCTATTTAATAAATTACAGGATAGAAATCTAGGGTATGTATTTATTTTAATACATGTCAATACAGAACAATATATTTGAAACATCAAAAATACAAAATATTTGGAAATTAAAAAGATTCTATAAATCTGGATTTTTTTAAAGAAGAAAGAGACAAAGAAATTAGGTAAACTTTCATCCAGCTATTCGTTAAAATACACCATTTTGAGATTATGGAATAAAGCTAAGGTAGTGATTACTGGGAAGGACATTTTTTGATTTATTATAAAAGGTAAATATATCAGTGAAGCCACCTTCCGGTGTTCTGCTTAGAGCCTCCTGAGGCTTGGGAACTGTGCACAGGATAACCCATCCCAGTGGACCAGCATCCAGAGTCTGCCATAGCTGTGTGATAGTGCCTTGTCCACCCATGGGAGGAGATGAAGATGGGCCTGTTTATGTACTGTCTGTTGTGGCCTGCTCAGAGCCTCCTTATGCCTGGGGGCTCTGCATGGGGAACCTGTCCCAGCAGACAAGGCTATCCAGAGTTTACCCATGTCCTAGTCCCACCTCTACCCAAGGGAGGAGGTAAGCATAGGCCAGTTACTGATCCACTTTCTGGTGCCCTGTTTGGAGCCTCCTGATGCCTGTGGACTGTTCACTGGGGAACCTGTCCCAGTGGAACAGTCCATACAGAGTCTGCCAGTATTAAGGTGCTAGTCCTGCTTCCACCTATGTGAAGAGAGATCCCTGAAGGTATTGGACCTGCTTATACCCACTGGAAGAGAATCTTGAACCTGTACCCACCAGGAGAGGGAGATACTCCACTGGCACCCACTGGAAAAAGAGATGGGTAGATGACAGTATAAGAACACAGTCAAAAAAAGAAAGATCAATATGACTCCATCAGAGTCTAAGGACTTCACCCTAGCAAGACCAGAACATCCCAACACAGATGAAGTAGAAGAGAACAACCCTAAAAACAACTTTATGAAGATGATAGAGACCATCAAAGAGGTAGTAAGGAAATAACTTAAAGAATTGGAAGAAAAAAACAAACAAAAATTCAAGAAATGGAGAGAAGGACAACCCAAAAATTGTAAGAAATAAAGAAATCTCTTTAAAAAAATGAGGAGAGCCAAGAAAATCAACGAAGCAAATGGAAGAAATAACTTAAACAGTGCAACGCTAGAAAGTTGAAATAGAGGAAAAAAACAGTCTGAGGGAAAGCTGGAAATAGAAAAGCTAGGTAAATGATTGGGAACTATAGATGCAAGCATAACCAACAGAATAAAAGAGATGGAAGAGAGAATCTCAGGTGTTGAAAACACACTAGGAGAAACAGATTCAAGGAAATCTTAAGTACAACAAATCCCTAACACAAAATATCCAGGAAATATGCGACACCATGAAATATAATAGGTATAGAAGAAGGGGAATAAAACCCATCTCAAAGGTACAGAAAATATATTCAACAAAATCATAGAAGAAAACTTTCTCAACCTAAATAAAGACATGTCAATGAAGGTAAAAGAAGGATACAGAACATCAAATAGAGTAGACCGAAAAAAGGACCCTCACCATATAATAATCAAAACACCAAACATACAGAATAAATAAAGAATATTAAGAATAGCAAAGGAAACAGGCCAAGTAACATACAAATACAAACCTATCAGAATTACACCTGACTTCTCCATGGAAACTCTGACAGTCAGAAGGTCCAGAATAGATATTCTACCAACACTAAGAGACCATGGATGCCAGCCCAAACTACTACACCCAGCAAATCTTTCAATCACTATAGATGAAAATAACAAGATATTCTGTGATAAAACCAGGTTTAAACAATACACATCCACTAATTCAGTCTTACAGAAAGTTCTGGAAGGAAAACTCCAACCCAATGAAGTTAATTACACTGACAAAAACATAGGTAATTAATAATCCCATTTTACCAACAGCCAGAAGATAAGAGGGGGGAAATCTATACCCTGAAACCACCAACAGATCCAAAACAGATAAGAATTAACAATCAATGGTTATGAATATCCCTCAGTATTAATCTTCTTAACTTACCTATAAAAAGAGACAGGATACCAGAATGGATAAGAATTCAGAGTTCATCCTTCTGCTTCTTACAAGAAACACATGCAACTTCAAAGACAGACTGTACCTCAGAGTTAAGGGATGGGAAAACACTTCCAAATCAATGGGCCAAAGAAAGAAACTAATAAATTAGACTTCCAACTGAAATCAATAAAAAGAGATGAAGACAGTCATTTCATAGTCATCACAGGAAAAATCAACAGGATGAAGTCTCAATTCTGGACATCTATGCCACAAATAGAAGGCATCCAGGTTCATAAAAGAAACATTACTAAATCTCAAATCACACAGAAAACCTCACTCAGTATTGCTGGAGACTTCAACACCCACTCTCACCACTAGGCAGAACCACCAGAGAGAAACTTAACAAAGAAACAAAGGAACTAACAGAAGGTATGACCCGGTTAGTTTTAACAGACAACTATAAAATATTCCATTCAAATACAAAAAAAACATAAAGTCTTCTCAGCACCACATGGACCCTTCTCTAAAATCATCCACATACTTGGCAACATTGTTGGGGCCTTGCCCCCACAGGCTCTCTGTGTTGTTTGTCAGCCGATAGCCACGGGTGCATCCTGTTTTCTATTCCTGGCTTACTGCCTGCATTGCCCCACTGACATCAACATCTAGCAGGAGGAAAACACACTCTCTTCCACCTGGGGTTTTTCTACTGTGTTGTAAGACTATATATAAGACTGCTCCCACCTACAAGAGAGAGACCTCTTAGCACTTACAAAATAAAGACATTTCTTAGTACAAAAAGCTGGACATCTGGTCTTTCTTTTCCTGACACCTCGGAGTTGCTTGTGGTGTCGGCACCGCACAGCATAGCAAACCTCAACAGGTACAAAAAAATTAGAATAACCCCATATATTTTATCTGACCACCATGGTTTAAAGAATTCAACAACTACACAAATTGCAGAAACCCTACAAACTTATGTAAATTGAACAAAGCAAAACTGCACCATTCCTGTATCAAGGAAGAAATAAAAAAAGAAATTAGACTTCCTAGAATTCAAGGAAAACAAAGACACAACATACTCATAATTATGAGAACTTTTAAAGCAGTGCAAAGAGGAAAGTTCACAGCACTAAGGGTCCACATGAAGAAACTGGAGAATAGTCACACTAGAGAATTAACATCACAACTGATAGCTCTAGAACAAAAGGAAGCAAACTCACCCAGAGGAGCAGATGCCAGGAAATAATCAAGTTGAGGGCTGTAATCAATAAAGTAGAAACTAGGAAACCAATTCAAAGAATCAATGTAATGAAGAGTTGACTCTTCGAGAAAATCAACAAGATAGACAAACCTTTATCCAAACTTACCAAAAGGCAGAGAGTGCACATGTGAATTAATGAAATCAGAAATGATAAGGAATACATAACAGTGGACACTGAGGAAATCCAGAAAAATCATCAGGCCATACTTAGAAACATGTACTGCACAAAATTCGAGAATCTAAAGGAAATGGACAACTTTCTAGATATATATCACTTACCAAAATTAAATCAAGAACAGATAAGCCATTTAAACAGACCTATAACATCTAATGAAATAGAAGAAGTCATCAAAAGTCTCCCAACCAAAAAAATCCCAGGGCCAGGTGATCTCAGTGCAGAATTCTACCAGACATTCAAAGATCATCTAATACCAATACTCCTCAAAGTGTTCCACACAACAGAAGTAGAAGGGTCATTGCCAAACTCTTTTCATGAGGCTACAATTACCTTGGGACCCACACCACAGAAATACACAACTAAGAAAGAGAACTATAGAACAATATCCCTCCTGAACATTTGTGCAAAACTACTCAATAAAATCCAGTCAAATCAAACCCAAGCGCACATCAGAAGTTTAATCCAACAGGATAAAGTAGGTTTCTTCAAAGGGATACAGGGATGATTTAACATACAAAAATCCATCAATGTAATCCAGTATATAAACAAGCTGAGTACCAAAAATTGCATGATCATCTAGTAAAGATGCAGAAAAACCCTTTCACAAATCCCACACCCCTTCAAGACAAAGGTCTTGGGGAGATCAGGGATAACAGGAACATACCTAAATATAATAAAAGCAATATACAGAAAATCCACAGCCAACATCAAACTAAATGGAGAGAAACACAATGTGATTCTTCTAAAATCAGAACAAAAGAAGACTGCCAGCCCATATCTCTTCAATATTGTACCTGAAGTTCTAAATAGAGCAATAAGACAATAAAAAGAGATCATAGGTATGCAAACTGGAAAGAAAGAAGTCAAACTTTCATTATTTGCAGATGAAATGATTGTTTACATAAGTGACCTGAAAAATTTTACCAGGGAATTCCTGTAGCTGATAAACACCTTTGGCAAAATGGTAGGATACAAGATTATCTAAAATAAAATCAATAGTCCTACTCTATATAGACAATAAATGGGCTGAGAAGGAAATCAGAGAAACATCACCCTTTACAATAGCCACAAACAACATAAAATACCTTGGGATTAATGCTAACCAAACAAGGAAAACACCAGTATAACAAGAAATTTTAGTCTTTAAAGAAAGAAATTAGAGAAGGTACCAGAAAATGGAAAGATCTCCCAAGTTCTTTATTTGGTAGGATCAACATAGTAAAAATGGCAGTCTTACAAAAAGCAATCTATAGATTCAATGCAATCTCTGTCAAAATCCCAGTACAATTCTTCACAGCCCTTGAAAGAAGAATAAACAACTTTATGTGAAAAAACAAAATACTCAGTATAGCCAAAACAACCCTGTGCAATAAAGGAACTTCCAGAGGCATCACCATCCCTGACTTCAAGCTCTATTTTAGAGCTATAGTGCTGAGAACAGCTGGGTATTTGCACAAAAATAGACAGGTAGACCAATGGAATTGATTGAAAACTCTTATATTGATCCACACAAGTACGAACATCTGATTTTTGACAAAGAAGCTAAAATTATACAATGGAAAAAAGAAAGCATCTACATCAAATAATTTTGGCATAACTGGATGTTGGCTTATAGAAAACTGCAGTTAGATTGATATCTATCTCCATGCACAAAACTTAAGTACAAATGGATCAAAGACCTCAACATAAATCCAGCCACACTGAACATCTTAGAAGGTGGGATGTATCCTTGAGGTAACTGGTACAGGAGACCAATTCCTGAGCATATCATTAGTAGCACAGACACTGAGATTGACAATTAATAAATGGGACCTCCTGAAATTGAGAAGCTTCTGTAAGGCAAAGGACATTGTCAACAAGAAATGGCATCCCACAGAATGAGAAAAGATATTCAACAGCCCCACATCAGATTATGGTCTTTTTTCTAAAATATACAAAGAACACAAGGAGCTAGTCACCAAAACACCAAATAATCCAATTAAAAAGTGGGGTACAGGAATAAACAAGAGAATTCTCAATAGAGGTATTTTAAATGGCTGAAAGACACCTAAGAAAGTGCTCAACATCCTTAGGTATCAGGGAAATGCAAATCAAAACAACTCTGAGATGCCATCTTGCTCCTGTCAGAATGGCTAACATCAATAACACCAATGACAGTTTATGGTAGAGAGGATGTCGAGAAAGGGGGATAATCCTCCACTGCTGGTGGGAGTACCAACTTGTATAGCCACTTTGCAAATCAGTATTGTGTTTCCTCAGGAAAATGTGAATCAATCTGTTATAAGATCCAGCAATTCTTCTCTTAGGCATATGCCCAGAACACACACATTCATACAACAGGACATCTGTTCAACTATGTTTATAGCAGCATTATTTATAATTGCCAGAACCTGGAATAAACTTAGATGCTCTTCAACTGACAATGGATAGAGAAAATATGTTAAATTTATTCATTGTAGTACTACTTAGCTGTAAATAAACCAACAATGGAATCTTGAAATTCACAGGCAAACAGATAGAACTAGAAACCATCCTGAGTGAGGTAACCCAGTCACAAAAAGACAAACATGGTATGTACTCACTCATATATGGATATTGGGCATAGAGCAAAGGATTGCCAACCTATAATCCACACTGGCAGAAAAGCTAGGGAACAAGGAGTTACCTAAGAGAGACATACATGTTCCCCTGGAGAAAGGGAAAGGGATAAGATCTCCTGTGCTAATTTGGAGCATGGGGGGATGGGAGAGGAAGTTAGGAGAAAGAGAAGGGAAGAAGAGAAGGGGAGAAAGGTGCTAGAAGATTCAGTCAGGCCAAGACTAGAGGAGAGCAAGAAAAGAGATACCAAAGTAGAGAGAGCCATTATTGATTTAAAGAGTACTCTGGCACTAGGGAAATGTCAAGCAATCTACAAGAATTACACCAACTAATAGTCTAAGTAATAGTGGAGAAGATACCTAAATGACCTTCCTCTATAATGAGATTAATGACTACCTTGTATGCCATTCTAGATTCTTCATCCAGTAGCTATGGAAGCAGAAGCAGAAACCTACAGCTGAACACTGAGCTGAACTCCTGGAATCCAGTTACACAGTGGGAGAAGTGATGAGCAAACCAGGCTGGAGAAATCTACAGAAGCAGCTGATTTGAATAAGACCTAGTTCAGGGACCCCAAATTGATAACTGGGAAACCAGCATAGGATTGACCCAGACCCCCTGAATGTGGGTATCAGTTAAGATGCCTAGGCATTCTATAGGACTTCTGTAAGTGGATCAGTATTCATCCCTAGTATAGGAATGGTCTTTGAGAGCCCATTCCACATAGAGGGATACTCTCAGCCTAGACACACTGGGGAGAGCCTAGGCCCTGCTCCAATTGATATGACAGACTTTATAGATCCCACATGGAAGGCCTCAGCCTCTTTGGGAAGCAGAAATGGGATAATATAGGGGGTTAGTGGGGGGTGCAGGGGAGGAGGGGAGGGAGCAGGAACTGGGATTGATATGTAAAACAAGATTGTTTCTAATTTAAATTAAAAAAGAAAAAAGCATCAGTGAAAGCATCAAATTCATGTAGCATGGAAAATACAAACAAGAAAAGTACCCTGGTTTGATTCCCTTTGATAAAGTAGCATGATGGAAACCCTGCAGGGGAGGAAGAGATTATTTGGACCACAGTTCAGGCATGAAGCCTACCATTGTGAGAAAGACAAGGAGGCAAGGAGTGAAAGATGCTAGTCACATCCACAAGAGCAAAGGGCCCCAAAGTCTGTGCTTAGCTGTTGTTTTTTTTTCCATTCTAAGAAAATCCAAGACCAAAACTCATGGTATGACACTCTTCTCTGTTCATTTCTGTCTGTGTCTTTCTATATTAATCAATATAAGTATGTGAATATTCCATAGAGAACCAATGGGGCAAGGATATCTTATACAATTATTTGTGGAGACTATTCTCAGGTAAGTCTAGATTATGTAAAGTTGTCAAATAATTGCCACTCCACCATTGCCAATTTGAAACTCAAATAATCACTTTAAGTCATTTCCTTTTACCCTCTATTTCCAATGGTCCAAATTTATTTTATAACATAAAATACAGTTCTAATTTGAAAGTGCATAATCTCTAAAAATCCTATATTAAAAGTTCAAAGTATCTTAGATCTGGGATCCTTAAAAACAAAAATTATATGTAGTAGCCACTTATGAGAGTGAATGCATACCATATTTTTCTTTCTGTGTCTAGGTTACCTCACTCAACATGTTTTCTTCTAGTTACATTAATTTGCCTCCAAATTTCAATATGTCATTGTTTTATAGAGCTGAGTAATATTCCATTGTGTAAATGTACCACATTTTCATTAACTATTATTTGGTTGAGAGGCAGCTATTTTTTTCTCCAGGTTTTGGTTATTATGAGTAATGTTGCTTTGGACATAATTGAGCAAGTGTCCTTGTGGTATGATTGAGGATCCTTTGGGTATATACCCAAGAATGGCATTGCTGGATACTTAAGGTAGATTGAGTTCTAATTTTCTGAGAAACCATCATACTGATTTCCACAGTGGTTACACAAGTTTTCACTCCTACCAGAAACAGAGGAGTGTTCCCCTTACTCCACATCCTCTCCAACATAAGCTGTCATCAGTGTTTTTTATCTTACCCATTGTGACAGATTCCATTCTGGTTTCTCAGAGCCGATTTGATTTGCATTTCCCTGATGACTAAGGATGTTGAGTAATTCCTTTAATTTCCCTTAGCCATTTCAGATTCTTCTGTAGAGAACTCTATTTAGATCTGTACCCCATTTTTAATTGTATTATTTGGTGTTTTGATGTCAACTTTCTTGAGTGCTTTATATATTTTGGATGTCAGCCCTCTGTCAGATGAGGGGTTGGTGAAGATCTTTTTCCATTCTGTTTTCTTATCTGCTATGTCCTTTGCCTTACATAAGCATCTCAGTTTTATGAGGTCCTGTTTATTAATTGTTGCTCTTTGTGTCTGTGCTACTGGTGTTATATTTAGGAATGGTCTCCTTTAGTTCAAGGCTTCTTTCCATTTTCTCTTCTATCAGCCTGAGTGTAACTGGATTTATTTTGAGTTCTTTCATCCAGTTGGACTTGAGTTTTGTGAATGGGAATAGATATGGATCTACTCACATTCTTCTACATGTCGATATCCAGCTATGACAGATAAACATACATGGTGTGTACTCATTGATACCTGGATATTAGATGTCAAGAATAGGATAGCCAGGCTATATTATATAACCCCTGAGAAACTAGGTAATAAGGAGGACCCTAAAAGAGACACATACATATGCACCTAAGAGATATTATATGAGGGAGGAGGGACATATTAGCAAAAGAGTCAAGTTAAAGATGGGAAGACCCACAGAGACAGTTGACCCAAGGTATTTGGAGCTCACTGATTCTAGTCTGATATCTGGGGAACTTGTATAGGACTGAACTAGGCCCTCTGAATATCCTCTGAATATCATTGACAGTTCTTTGACTTGAGCAGTAGGATCAGGATTTATTCCTAGTGCACAAACTGACTTTTTGGAGCCTGTTCCCTAGGGAGGGAAACATTGCTAAGCCTTGATACAGGTGGGAGATGCTTGGTCCTGCCTCAACTTGGCATACCAGACTTTGTTTACCCTCCCATAGGAGGCCTTACCCTTGCTAAGGAGTGTATAGTGTGTTAGACCTAAGGAAGGTGGGGGTAGCAGAAGGATGGGGGGCAGAACTCTGGTTGGTATGTAAAATGAAAAAAAAACCGTTTAAGTAAATAAAAAACAGAAAACCCCCCAAACCCAATATTAAGTTATGTATTTGCAGCATATAATGATGCAGAATAAACATTTATACCTTAAATGTCAAGAATAAGAGTATAGCAGATGGGTATATGCAACATCCATGAAGTCAAATATTAAACTCTGCAGCTCTTTGTTTGTCATCTTGGTGTTGTTACATATGTTTCTGGGATCCAAAGCTTTTTATATCCATCATCACTGCTCCAACACAAAAGAATATACCTTCTTCTCAGCACCCCATGGAACCTACTCGGCAATGTAGCAAAACTCAACAGGTACAAAAAATTGGAATAACCCCCTGTATTGTATTACCATGCTTTAAAGTTAGAATTCAGCAACAACACAAATTTCAGAAACACTACAAACTCATGTAAGTTGAACAGTGAGTAATTGTTCAGGTGTCAAGGAAGAAATATAAAAGAAATTAAAGACTGCCTAGAATTCAATGAGAAGAAAGACACAACAATCCCAAACTTATGGGACACTTTGAAAAACTAGTGCTAAGAGGAAAGTTCATAGCACTAAGAACCAGATGCACTCCATATCTTCACTTTCCTTTTTATATATGTCCAGGCATCTCCAATATTTTAGAGTCCCCAATGCATCTGAGTCTGCACCATCAAATCTTAAAACCAAGGCCTCTTATAATCTTATATCACCTTTTAAATCTTGTATATTAATGATGCAGATGGCACTTCCAAATTGTGTTACCAGCTACAGTTACAACCTGGCTACCTTGGACTACAGTAGAATCAAATGTGTTCTGGCTCTGAGAAAACACTTTCCTATTGTGCCAATTCAACACAGGAGCCTACTCTGTAATTTCCTAATAATTTTCTTCAGACAAAGACTGAGAATACTGAATGCCATCTTGCCTTGAAAAATTTTTTCCAAAAGAATAAGACTATTATCTTAAACTAAACCTTATACAGGTACTTGGGGACACAGACAGCATGGGAAAGAGACAATACAAAAACCCACTCAGCAACAAAAAAACAAATATGACACCACCAGATTCTAGAGACTCCACACCAGCAACTCCAATTTTCCAATGCGAACGAAGCAGAAGAGAACGACCTTAAAGCCACTTTCATGAAAATGATAGAGGCCCTAACAGAGGATATAGGGAAATCCCTCAAAGAAATGGAAGTAAAAACAAACCAAAAAATGCAATAAATGGAAGAATACACTAGGAGAAATGGATTCATCAACAAAAGAAAACCTTAAGTCCAACAAATCCTTAACACAAAACATCTAGGAAATACGGGAAACCATGAAAAGAACAAACCTAAGAAAAATAGGTATAGAAGAAGGAGAAGAAAACCACCTCAAAGGGGCAGAAGACATATTCAACAAAATCATAGAAGAAAACTTTCCCAACCTTAAGAAACACATGCCAATGAAGGTACAAGAAGCCTACAGAACACCAAATAGAGTGGACCACAAAAAAAAAATCCCCTCACCACATAATAATCAAGACCCCAAACATACAGAATAAAGAAAGAATATTAAGAGCAGCTAAGGAAAAAGGTCAAGTAACATATAAAGGCAGACTTATCAGAATTACGCCTGACTTCTCCATGGAAAATCTGAAAGCCAGAAGGTCCTGGATAGATATTCTACCAACACTAAGAGACCATGGATGCCAGCCCAGACTACTATACCCGGCAAAGCTCTCAATCACTATAGATGGAGAAAACAAGATATTCCATGAAAAAACTAGATTCAAGCAATACGTATCCATTAACCCAGCCCTACAGAAAATTTTGCAAGGAAAACTCCAACCCAAGGAAGCTAACTACAACCAGAAAAACATAGGCATTAGAGAATCCCTCTCTACCAACAGCCAAAAGAACAAAGGGGTGAAATTCCACACAAAATTCCACCAACAACAACCATTGCAAATTGAAGAAGGATGAGCAATCAATGGCCATTAATATCCCTCAATATTAATGGCCTTAACTCACCCATAAAAAGACACAGGCTAGCAGAATGGATTCAAAGACAGAACCCTTCCTTCTGCTGCATGCAAGAAACACACCTCACCCTCAAAGACAGATATTATCTGAGAGTTAAAAGTTGGGAAAAAAATTTTCAATCAAATGGACCCAAGAAACAAGCAGGGGTAGCAATTCTAATATCTAACAAACTAGACTGTAAAATCAAATCAATCAAAAGAGATGAAGGAGGTCATTACATACTCATCACAGGTGAAACCCACCAAGATGAAGTGTCTATCCTGAATATCAATGCCCCAAATACAAAGGCATCCACATTCATAAAAGAAATATTATTAGAACTTAAATCACATCTAAAGCCCCACACAGTTATAGTGGGAGATTTCAACACACCACTCTCACCACTAGACAGGAGTACCAGATAGAAACTCAACAAAGAAGCAACGGGTCTAATAGAAGTAATGACCCAACTGGGATTAACAGACATCTATAGAACATTTCATCCACATAAAAAAGAATATACCTTCTTCTCACCACCACGTGGAACCTTCTCAAATATCGACCACATACTTGGCAACATATCAAACCTCAGCAGCTACAAAAAAATTGGAATAACTCCATGCATCTTATCAGACCACCATGCTTTAAAATTATTTTTCAACAACAACACAAAATGCAGAAAACCTACAAACTCATGGAAATTGAATAATGCTAATAATGCTCAACTGAATCATCCCTGGGTCAAAGAAGGAATAAAAAAAGAAATTAAAGACTTCCTCTAATTCAATGAGAATGAAGACACAACATACCCAAACCTATGGGACACTTTGAAAGCAGTACAACGGGGGAAATTCATAGCACTAAGTGCCCACATGAAGAAACTGGAGAACAGTTATACTAGAGAATTAACATAACAGCTGAAAGCTCTAGAACACAAAGAAGCAAACTCCCCCAGGAGGAGTAGATGTCAGGAAATAATCAAATTGAGGGCTGAAATCAATAAAGTAGAAACTAGGAAAACAATACAAAGAATCAATGCAACGAAGAGTTCCTTCTTTGGGAAAATCAACAAGGTGGACAAACCTTTGTCCAAACTTACCAAACAGCAGAGAGTGAACATGCAAATTAACAAAATCAGAAATGAAAAGGGGGACATAACAACGGACTCTGAGAAAATCCAGAGAATCATCAGGTCATACTTTGAAACCCAGTACTCCACAAAATTCGAAAATTTAAAGGAAATGGATGACTTTCTGGATAGCTATCACTTGGATAGAAATCAAGAACAGAGAAGCAATTTAAATAGACCTATAACACCTATGGAAATAGAAGCAGTCATCAAAAGTCTCCCAACCAAAAAAAGTCCATGTCCAGATGGCCTCGGTGCAGAATTCTACCAGAAATTCAAAGAACAGCTTATACCAATTCTTCTCAAAGTATTCCACACAATAGCAGCAGAAGGGTCTTTGCCAAACTCTTTCTATGAGGCCTCAATAACCTTGATCCCCAAACCACCCAAAGACACAACTAAGAAAGAGAACTTCAGACCAGTATCACTCATGAACATTGACACAAAAATGCTCAATAAAATACTGGCAAATTGGATCCAAGAACACATCAAAACAATCATTCACCATGACCAAGTAGGTTTCATCCCAGGGATGCAGGGATGGTTCAACATACAAAAATCCATCAATGTAATATACCATATAAAGAAGCTGAAAAACAAAAATCACATGATCATCTCACTAGATACTGAAAAAGCCTTTGACAAAATCCAACACCCCTTCATGATAAAGGTCTTGGAGAGATCTGGGATAACAGGGCCATACTTAAACATAATAAAAGCTATATACACCAAACCAACAGGAACAAAACAAGACTGTCCACTCTCTCCATACCTTTTCAACATGGTACTTGAAGTTCTAGCCATTGCCATATGACAACAAAGGGGGATCAAGGGGATACAAATTGGGAAGGAAGAGGTCAAACTTTCACTGTTTGCAGATGATATGATAGTTTACATCAGTGACCCAAAGAACTCTATCAGGGAACTCTTACAGCTGATTAACACCTTCAGCAAAGTGGCAGGCTACAAGATCAACTCAAAAAAATCAGTAGCCCTACTATATACAGATGATAAAAGGGCTGAAAAAGAAATCAGAGAAACATCACCCTTACAATTGCCACAAACAACAGAAAATACCTTGGGGTAACACTAACCAAACAAGTGAAAGACCTGTATCGCAAGAACTTTGAATCTTTAAAGAAAGAAATTAAAGAAGCCCTCAGAAAATGGAAAGATCTCCCATGCTCTTTGATAGGTAGGATCAATGTAGTAAAAATGGCAATCCTGCCAAAAACATCTACAGATTCAATGCAATCCCCATTAAAATCCCAGCACAATTCTTCACACACCTTGAAAGAACAATAATCAATTTTGTATGGAAAAACAAAAGACCCAGGATAGCCAAAACAACCCTGTTCAACAAGGCAACGTCCTGAGGCATCACCATCCCTGACCTCAAGCTCTATTATAGAGCTATAATCCTGAAAACAGCTAGGTATTGGCACAAATATAAACAGGTAGACCAATGGAATCGAATTGAAAACCCGGATATTAATCCATACACGTATGAACATCTGATCTTTGACAAAGAAGCTAAAAATATACAATGGAATAAAGAAAGCATATTCAACAAATTGTGCTGGCATAACTGGAGGCTGGCATGTAGAAGAATGCGGATTGATCCATGTTTATCGCCATGCACAAAATTTAAGTCCAAATGGATCAAAGATCTCAACATAATTCCAGCCACACTGAATCTCTTAGAAGAGAAAGTGGGTGGTACCCTTGAGCAAATTGGTACAGGAGACAGCTTCCTGAACATAACACTACTAGCACAGACAGTGAAATCAACAATTAATAAAGGGACCTCCTGAAATTGAGAAGCTTCTGTAAGGAAAAGGACACAGTCAGCAAGACAAACAGGCAGCCCACAGAATGGGAAAAATATTCACTAATCCCACATCTGACAGAAGGTTGATCTCCAAAATTTACAAAGAAATCAAGAAGCAAGTCTCCAAAACATCAAAGGACCCAATTAAAAAGTGGCCTGCAGAACTAAATAGATAATTTTCAATAGAGGAGTCTAAAATGGCTGAGAGGCAATTGAGAAAGTGCTCAACACCCTTAGCCTTCCGGGAAATGTAAATCAAAACAATCCTGAGATACCATCTCACTCCTGTCAGAATGGCTAAAATAAAAAACACCAACGACAATTTATGCTGGAGAGGATGAGGTGAATGGGGAACACTCCTCCATTGCTGGTGGGAGTGCCAACTGGTTCAGCCACTTTGGAAATCAGTATGGAGATTCCTCAGAAAAATGGGAATAAACCTACCACAACACCCAGCAACTCCACTCTTAGGCATATATCCAAAAGATGCCCATTCATACTACAAAGATGTCTGTTCCACTATGTTCATAGCAGCATTATTTGTAATAGCCAGAACTTGGAAGCAACCTAGATGTCCCTCAACCAAATAGTGGATAGAGAAAATGTGTTACATTTACACAATGGAGTACCATTCAGCAGAAAAAAACAATGGAATCCTGAGATTCGCAGGCAAATGAATGGCACTAGATGAAACCATCCTGAGTGAGGTAACCCAGTCACAAGAAGAGAAACATGGCATGTACTGTCTCATATATGGATTTTAGACATAGATCTGGGGAGTGCCAGCCTACAATCCCATGGCCAGAGAGTCTGGGAAACAGAATATTCATTCAGTGGCTGATCGAAGAAGAGGCAGACTCCCTGGGTTAAGTACTGAGCTGAACTCAAGAAAGCCAGTAACAGAGAGGGAGGAATAATGACCAAAGGGATTAAGACTGGGCTGGTTTAACCCCCAGAAACAGCTGACCTGACAAAGGTTAACTCTTGAATCCCAGGCATCAGCCTGGGAATCCAGCATGGGACTGATCAACACCCCCTGAATGTGAGTGTCAGTGAGGAGGCCTAGGTAATCTATTGAGCCTTGGGCAGCAGATCAGTAACCATCCTGAGTATACACACGGACTTTGGACTCCCATCCAACAATGTGAGGTGCACTCTCACCCTGAACTCTTTGGGGAAGGGTCCAGGCCCTGCCCTATATGAAATGACAGACTATGGACACCCCCATGGAGGGCCTCACCCTCCCTGGGGAAATGAGGGGATAATGGGGGGGTTGGGGGAGGGCACCTGGAACTGTGTTGTGAAGCAACCTTGTTTCTTATCTAAATTTAAACTGAAAAATAAATAAAATAAAATAAAAAAAAGAGTTGCAAAGGCTTAAAGCAACATGGTCAGTTTTACTAAAGCAATAGTTTCATTCCTGGTTCCCAAATCTGCATTACTCAGGTTCTATAGAGTAATAAGCCAATACAACGACTGCAAATTAAAAGGCAATTTATTATATTGGTGTACATTGTTTGATCTAGGTGGTCCAATAATGATTGTCTCACAGTGAAGAGTCTGCAAAACTAGTTAACACTAAAGACCTGAAGAATATTTGCAGAGGCATTGGTCCATATTGGAAGCCCAAAGAAGCTGAGTTCTGGTATCAAAGAGAGGCAACAGCAGAAACACAATAAATAAACTTGCTTTAAGTGTAAGGACTAGGGTCCTGTAGAGATGGCTAAAAGGTTAAGAGCACTGCCTGCTTTTCCAGAGGTCCTGAGTTGAATTCCCAGAAACCACGTGGTGGCTCACAACCATCTGTAATCAGATCTGGTGCCCTCTTCAGTCCTCAAGCACACCTGCAGACAGAACACTGTATACATAATTAATAAATATTTGAAAAAAATGTGTAAGGACTAGCAGGTAAAAAGTCAAGCTTCCTTTTTATCATCTCACTTTCTCTGTGTTGCCATTGAAATGTGCCAATGGCATTTAGAGATAGTCTTTCTATTTTAAACAATCTGATCATGACTATCTCTCAGAGAATTTGCTGCTGTCTTAGATAAAGATAAGTTGCTTGCCTTTTATTGGATTTCAGATCTAGTAAAGTTGATTATCACAAACAGAAATTATTGAAATATAAAATGGCATGAAAAATTTACATAGTCCAAGTTTGAATTTTGTCAGAGTATGGATAAGCTTTTATTTCTAAAAATAAGAATTAAGAAAAGTATCTAAGAATCTAATATGGCTAAAGCATCTTAAGAAAGTGCTCAACATCCTTAGCCATCAGGGAAATGCAACTCAAAACAACTCTGAGATACCATCTTACACTGAACAGTCAGCATAGCAAAAATAAAAAACACCATTGACAGTCTATGCTGGAGAGGATGTGGAGAAAGAGGAGCACTCCTCCATTGCTGGTGGGAGTGCAAACTTTTACAACTACTTTAGAAATCAGTATGGCAGTTTCTCAGGAAAATGAGAATCAGTCTGCCTCAAGACTCAGCAATTCCACTCCTGGGCATATACCCAAAGAACACACATTCATACAACAAGGACACATGCTCAGCTATATTTATAGCAATGTTGTTTGTAATAGCCAGAATTTGGAAGCAACCTTGATGCCCCTCAACCAAAGAATAGATGGAGAAAATGTGGTACATGACAAAATGGAGAATTACTTGTGGAAAAAATGCAATGAAATCTTGAAATTCACAGCCAAACAGATAGAACTAGAAGAAAACATCCTGAGTGAGGTAACCGAGTCACAAACAGACAAGCATGGTATGTACTCACTCATATATGGATTTTGGATATACAGCAAAGGACTACCAGCCTACAATCCAAACCACCAGAGAAACTAGGAATCACAGAGTTCCTCCAATATGGGGAGAGGGCAAGAACCCCTGAGAAAATTGGAAGCATGGGGGGAGAGGAGAGGGAGATGGGAAGGGGATAAGGGTGGAGGAGGGAAGGGGGTAGGGGAATAGGAGAGAAGAAGAGGACTGAGATAGGGGAGGAATAAAGGATGGCAAGAAAGGAGATCCCTTGAGAGAGGGAGCCAGTATAGGTTTGGAGAGAGGTCTGGAAGAGAGGAAAAGTTAGGGAATCCACAACGATAACCCCAACTAAGAATCTAGGCAGTGGTGGAGAGGCTGCCTTTGATGAGCTTCCCTTATAATGATATTGATGACCACCTAGGTTGCCATTCCTAGAGCCTTAAAGCTTTAGCTGATCAAAGCAGAAACAGATACCCATAGGTAAACACTGAGCCATACTCCTGGAATCCAGTTGCGAATAGGGAAGAGGGATGAGCAAAGAGCCAAGATAGTGCTGGAAAAACCTGCAGAAGCAGTTGACCTGACCTAGTGAGAGCATGGAGACCCTAGTCACAATGCTGGGGAACCAGCATTAGACTGAAGCAGGCCTTCTGAATGTGGGTGCCAGCTAGGAGGCCAGGGAAGTCTATGGGACCTCTAACAGTGGAGCCAGTGTTTGTCTCCAAAGCACAAATGGACTCTGGAAGCCCATTCCCCATGGAGGAATTCTATTGCAGCCCAGTTACAAGAAAGAGGGCCTGGGCCCTCTCCCAAATGATGTGAGGGATTTTGATGATCCCCCATGGAGGGCCTCACTATCCTTGAAGAGTTGGTGCAGGGTCAGTTGGGGGCGTTACTGGAGAGGATGAGAAGATGGGAGAGTGAGGGAATGGGGGGACTGATAGTGTTAGAAAGAAGATGTGATTTGCCTCATGAATTGCCACCTAAACGTTATATTCAACTAATAATATAGAAGTGAGGAGTGTGGCTCCCTAAAGATCCTTTCATTCATACCAACTGATGGGCACATTTTAGCAGAGTTCATAATTTCCATGGAAATATATGTTGCCTATAAGATGGCACTTTGCAGTCCCTCTCCATATCTTCTGGCACTTTTACTCCATTCCCTCCATTATGCAGTGATGCCTGAGCCTTAGACTGGATAGTATAAATGTCTTAGTAAGGAAGTCCTTATCTATTACTTTTCATCACATTAAGTAATTGTGAGTCTTGCCTTAAATACTTTGTTTTTACTGGAACAAGAAGCTTCTCTGATTAAAAAGGTAGATAACACCAATCTACAGGTATAAACATACATATCAGAATTCTCTTTGATATTGCATCAATTTTGCAAGCAACAGTATTCATTTCTCCTTGCACACCATGGAGTTTTGATCAGAATTAGAGAAACAGCTGTGGATCCCTCCAGTTGAGTGGCCTTTAAATCCAATCAGAGAGTAGGCAGCCTAACAATAGTGTCATTACTGCAAAAATGGGCATATCTTACTTTGCAGTTTGCTTTAAAAACTCATAGAGTTCACAATTGGGTAAGACTATTGCTGCCTATTCTTTCCCAGAAGCCTAAACAACAAATTCCAGGAGTATGAAAAGGATATAATGGAAAGGACCTTCCAGGTCAGTTCCAGCCTTATTTCTGTACATCATGCAACTGGTTTATAGTGTCTTCTATAAGGCTTTATCATTTAGCTCCAGGGGCAACTCAGAATGGTAAGAGCCTACATGGCTTGAGAGTCTCTGAAGTCTCCATGACCAACATATCACATGGAGAAATCACATTTCTGGTACTAAGGATTTGTTGATAACTCATGTCCCTGAAGAGCAGACTTTTCAAGCCTTAGGAGGTATTTTTCTTCAAGTTCTTTTGAAAAATTTGCTGTTGAAATCCCTTCCTGAAGAAGAAGGAGGAGGAGGAAGAGGAGGAGGAGGAGGAGGAGGAGAAGGAGGAGGAGGAGAAGAAGAAGAAGAAGAAGAAGAAGAAGAAGAAGAAGAAGAAGAAGAAGAAGAAGAAGAAGAAGAAGAAGGGACTATTATTGCTGTATCACATGTTCTGTGCTGATTGCCTGACTTATGTCTTAGAAGGCAGAACAGTTATGACATTTTACAAATGGAGAAATGTGGCTTATAAGATGTTGCAAGGCCCATGGAGGTTGTTGGGAGCAACATGTGGTACATGGCATGTTCTGAAATCCTGTTTTCCATTTAATGCCTTGAACATCCTTTTCCAAGCAGATTCCTAGACACCTAGCAGATTCTTTAAAGGAAGAACCTAAACACTTAAATGTATAAGTTTAACATGTGCTTCTATAAAAGGGCAGGCACAAAATGTATATGTTTCTTCAATATGTGGGCTTTTATAAAGATTTTAGATTTTAATTATATTTAGAGTAACAAATGATAATTGTACACACAGGTACAATATGATACTTACATGCATGTATAAAGTGAAGAATTATGATATAAGATAATGTCTTTTACTTCTCAGCATTTTCTCTGGTTTTCTCAGAAATTTACTCTCCCTGTTGCTTTGAATTAGTTATTGTTATAATTAGAGTTGTTCTAGTTTGTGGTGGAATAGCTTCTCAACCTCTTGTCTTTGAACCCCTCCACCAGAATCTTCTGACTCCCTCCTCTCTTTCCATACCATACTCTGACAATCACTATTTTACTCTACATTGATGGATTTTCATCTTCAGATTCTACATATGAGTGGATAACTATAACAAATATAAACACATATTTACAAATATAAAGAATATTGGTGAAGAATAAATATTTAGCCTCCCATATCTGGCTTACTTTGCTAAACACATTGCTCCTTTTTACCTGTGTGGTTACAAATTACAGACTCTTCTTTTTAAATAAGGTTTAATAATATTCCAGTGTGTATGGTATGTTTTATTTTGTTTGTGCATTTCATTTACACATTTATCTCTTGAAGCACACCTAGGGTGATTCCTTATTTTTGGTCATTGTGAATACAGCTTCAATAAACATAGTTATGCAGATATTTTTTGATATACTGATTGCAACTAATTTGAATATACACAGGCAGGATCATATGAACATTTTATTTTTAATAGTCCTAAAGCTTCTGCAAAACAAGGGAAATCGTTCACATAGAGAGGAGATACTTAGAGCATAAGAAACTATTGGTAACTATGAATTATTGAAGGGTTAACATCCAAGATATGTGAAGAACTTGGTGATAAAACAAATAGCTCAATTTCTGAAAGCATAAAAGCAGATTTTTCTTAACAGGCAAGAGAAAAACAGTCAAAAGGTCCATGAAAAAAGACTAAGCCTTGCTAATCATTAGGGAAATGCAAATTAAATCCATAATGAGCTACTCTTTTTTGCTAGTTAGAATGGCTATTATAAAAAAAGAACTGAACAGGACAGATGATAAATATTGTTTGGGAGGTGAAGAAAATTGTTGGCCCTGTTAGTGTTTGGAATGTAAATTAGTACAGCCATTTTTGAAAATATCATGGAAGTTCCTGAAACCTGTAAGCAACTCAAAATAAATCTACTATTTAAAATATGAAAAACTAAAGTCTGTCATATCCCAACAAAACATTAAAATATAATTTGTAAATATTTACTTATCTTTTATATGTTATCATAAAGAAAACCAATTTCTTTGGTGAAATTACTGAATAGCATATTCTTTTTCATAATTTTTAATATTCAGATTACAATTATATTTTTATAAAGTAGTTTACAAGTACCTCTATTATGGCTATCACTATCATATATTTCTATCTATCTATCTATCTATTTATCATCTATATCTAATCTGTAAAAACATGCATACATACAATTATCCATCTATCTATATCTAACAAGTATCCATTTGTAATTTATCTATCTTTCTGTGTATATCTTTTTCAGTCTCTGTATCTTGATTTCAACTGCATAGTCAACTTATTACCTATAAGAATTTTTAAAATTATTACTGCTTAAGCTGGGTGTGATTGCCAGAATTCTGAAGACTAAAGCAGACCAATGCTGAGGTTCAGGTCCGGCAGAGTGACATAGTGTTACTGGAAATTTTGGTGAATCTCTTCAAGGTCAGCATATGATAGAAGGGAAGTAGAGGTCTCCTCTTGGGCTTCTGAATCTAATTAATAAAATGTTTTTAGAACAAACTCAATGGGAGCTTGATACAACTTGAGTTTAAACGAAAAGCCTCAGGTCAGTCTAGCAGTAAATGTTGGCATCTTCCTGGAGAATGAAGCTAGAGCAGAAACAGAAAAAAAGACATGAGTTAAGCCAACATGGACGTCAGCCATATGGCAAACATGTGGCTATGTGATTTGGAGAGAAGCTTTTGAGGAGAACTGAATCCCAAAGTGTTAGGAAAACCATGTATAGATAAAGAGACAGTCTGAAGAACGGAAAAATTTAGTATTTCTGAGTAACTCAGAAATATAATCAGTCTTTGAAAGCTTCACAACAGAGGCCCTGCAAACTAGTATGCTATGGGACTAGAATTCTGGAAAGGAAATGTGTATTATTCATTAAAGAGTGCATTATTCCCTTCATTTCTTCAGCAGGGATTGATTAAGGTGCTGTTTGGCCACTAGAGTAACTCTTAAAGGAAATGAAGATGAACAACAGCTACATGTGTTCACCCATAGGTAGATTCTGTTTTAGTTTTTTTGTTGTTGTTTTGTTTTGTTTTGTTTTTTTTTACTAGGAGGGGACAGCTTTCCCTTAATGGGCCTTCAATGCTCTTATGTTACTAGCATGACCTTACCTCTAAATGAATGAATCAATGAATGAATAGTATTGTTGTTTAGAGCAGACTTTAGAAACTCTGGTTTAATTTTAGAGATGAGAACAGATGTCCTTGTTTGAGAACCTCAAGTTAATCACCTGCCAGAGAAAAGGACACGAAGAACCTTGAAGTTGTCAGTTTTATTCCAAGTGCAATTCAGCTTCTTTCCAGCACCAAGGTCAGCACTTTGCCCTAGTTTCCTTTTCTGTGTCACACCAAGCCCCCTGGTCTCTTTCATTTCTGTCCTTACTCCTTCCTTTTAGATTCTGTCAGTTCAGGTTCTCTCCACACCATAGTGAGGAGGAAGTCTTACTGTCTCCCAGCATGGTTACTCACTTAGGCCATGAATGTGGGAATGCAAAGGGGCATTTTCCCCAATAATGTAGGGCAGCAGAATTGTTTCTTGTTTAAGGGAAAGGCACTCTGCCTCTGACAGGTCAAATTACTTTCTTGTGTCTCTTTCCCTCCCCTAGTCTAGCTTGTGCTTTCCTCCCTAATTTCAGTGTGTGCTCTTCACTATACCTGTCTCCTTGAATTTTGCAGGAACTATATTGCAAGCATAAACCCTGGATTCAAAGGGTCTGATCTTTTTTTAGAGTAAAATCAGACAAGCTGAGTTTAAGGGAACTTTAGATGTTACAAGAACTTCTTGCATTATCTTCTTCAAAAAAAACCAGTCACTGCTATTGCAGCATTTCCAAGAATTCTGCCATTCCCCCTCAATTATTTTACACTGAGCAGTTGCTTTAAAGTTCTCTTTTGAAAGACTCACAGAGATCTTCCTGAATGATCTTCTACTCTCCCCCAATATGGACCCAGAACTGACTCCAGGAAGCGGTGTCTCCAGGGGTTACAGGCCCTTCCTTCTGCTTGATAAGGAAGCTTCTATGACTACTCTCTCTGGGACTCTGCTTCTTTCACATGGGGGAAGAGGCAAGAGGAGTCTGTGAGGTTTTCTTCTTTGGACTGCTTTTCATAAGTCTCATACAGAAAGAACGTTTGAAGAATTCAAGTTTCTTCCTATCTCCTTCCATGAAAAGCATCTGCTCTGCAACTTTTTACATACACATGATTGCATAAATGTCTTTAATTTCTCTTCAGGGATCAGTCCCCACCCTGTGATGTTGTGACCCTGTCCAGCAACAATCTATGTCTCAAAGCCACTGCTTCCTCAGCTCACTGACTGCCAAATCCTGGGATTTATTGAAGGATTTGCTTCCAATCACCTCTGGCTTCTGAAAAATATGCCTTGCCCTCCTATCTCCTGGGGCACTGATCTTGTCCTTCTTTCTCTGTATTGTTGATTTAGAATTTTTCATCTCCTTCTGCCTCTCTTCTTTCTTGTGATTTCTAAGTATGAATTATTGGGACTAGTGAGATCATGGACCTTAGAAAAAGCCTGTGACTGCCACATTGCTAGAAAAGTACAATTCCTTACTAATTCCTATATCCTATCTTTATATTCACAGAGAAGTGTAGCTATGACCACTCACCAAACTAGTCTCTTTTTACAGCAGATGGAGACCATCACAGAAAAACCACAGCTGGACACAATGCAGAGACTGAGTTGTAGGGAACCCAGCCACAAAAGATACATCTACATCATAGCTCCTGCATCTATGTCTCAGGGATCATCTTGGAAGAAGGGCAGAAAGAGAGCCAGAGTCCTAGGAAGCTTGTGTCATATAGTCTTTCCTACCTGTGTAACCAAGATTAGATGAACATATTATCATGGTAGGCCATTTCACAGGGTCCCTCCACTAGAAAAAGAATTATAGGAAATTAATTCTCCTTCTACCACAAAGATAAGAAAAAGGAGAATTAGTCTCATTCTTGGGGTGAGTCACCTTATTGGTTGTCTAATGCATAGCTGTCAGCCTTGAAGCCATAAATACACCAGCATCAATAATGGATTCAACTGTTTGCATCCATCCATCCATCCATCCATCCATCCATCCATCCATCCATCCATCTATCTATCTATCTATCTATCAATCATTGTCTATCTTTCATCTATCATCTATTTTTCCATATAAAACCATACATACACATATGTTAATTATATAATATCAGTGGAAAATGAGACTATCAACTTGAGAGCGGGGGCACAAAAAGAGTTTGAAGGAGGATAATTAGGAAGGGTTAGAGGGTAGAAAGGGCCAGGGAAAAGTGATGCAATTGTTTCAATTAAAACATATTTTAGCCTATTTAACTAGTTGACCTGGCCTAGTGAGAGCACATGGACTCCCGTTGTAAAGATAGGGAACCAGCACTGGACCAAACCAAGGCCCCTGAATGTGGGTGCCAGTTAGAAGGCCTGGGCAGTCTATGGGACCTCTAACAGTAGAACCAGTATTTATCCCTAGTGCACAAATGGGGAATTGTTGGGTGGCATGGGATGCTGGGAGGAAGAGGGAAGGGGGATTGATATGTAAAATGATTGTTTCTAAATGAAAAAGAAATAAATCTCCCCAAAACCCCCATATTTTAAAAATAAATGAATAAAATAAAATCTTTAGGGAACTTTTTCTCTCGAAGGGTATTCTAAGCATCTGTTCTTTGGGTAAAAACTTAGATGCTGTCTCTACCTTATTCCTGTTTCTATATCTCAGTCTCAGGCATCTTCTGATGCAAACCTGGCTGAGTATCTCTGAACCACAACCTGCTGAAAAGTGAGCTCTTGTCTTTTCCATGTCTTGTTCTTTTCTCTTTGTGCTCATCTTCTCCTTATAGTGGTACCATTTCCATCCTCCAAGTTATTTCTGAATTCTTCCTTTATCTTCCAACCACCTGTGTTTTAAAAGCCACGGTGACCGGTGAGTCAGGGCTATCATCATTCTGTTGTTGTCTCAGGCTTTGCCTGTCAACTGTGTATGACTTCTCATTACCTAATGATAGATTTATGAAATCTTAAAGCCACATCCACACTTAGACTGCTGTTCTCCTGTTACTTTTCACACGTTAACACTTCTTTGTAACTATTGTGGTTGTGTTTCTCCTTCATTAAATATGTGTAGGTGGCTGGGCATGATGGGAAAATGTACTTAGGAAACAGGGTACTTAAGGAACTACTGTTAATATCCACTTGTAGACAAAAGTGATCAAGGGAGATACAGGCAGAAGACTGATGCAGCACAGACAAAGGCATCTTGGCTGACCTAAAAGGTACCCTGGCTCAAAGTTTGTCCTTAAAAGTTACCAGGTTCCAGGACAGGTTACAAAACAACACAGAGAAACTCTGTCTCAAAAAAACAAAACAAAACAAAACAAAACAAAACAAAAGTTACCGTCCTCTAGGTGGAGCTGTTTACATTCTTCAGATGTTCATTTGCTGAATACTGGGGCCTCAGTGCAGAATGGGTCCTTTGATTATGTTAGCAAGGGTATTACTCTCAGAATGGATTGAAGTACCATGTTCTTGAAATTCCAAAGGTGTAAAATAATAGACTTATTCTCTTTCCAAAGGTATTTTGTTATGGCAGCAGACACCAAGACCATGTTGAGTTTATGATGAGGGTCTAGAGACTTCCTTTAGCCCTGACAGTCATCACAGCGGCCAGTGACTAAACTCAGAGCACAGTTTTCCTAATGTATTCTTCACTGATGAAAATAGCAGAGTCCTGTGTGGCCTATGAGCTAATACTGAAGATCTTTAATTCAGCATTCATGAGCATATCTGCCTTGTGAAAATCCCCTTGTAGTGTCAATTTCCTAAGTCTCTATAGTGAAAGCCTTGACTGTCATCATGTTGAGTTATTTAGTGTTCCTTGTACTTGACCCACATTTTTTTATCTCTGTGATTTGCTCATGATTGCCTATTTTGCTAAAACTCCCTGTTCAATCTTTCATGTTTCTCACAACATACCCTGATTTTTAAAAAGTGCAGTTCATAAGACAAAATCCTTCCTGATAACCCAAGATTGAAACAGCTTCTCCTTAGTTTGTTCCCCAGATAAAGTTCTACTTGGATAAAGTGATAACAGCACAACTTCCTTTTTTGTCACTATTACTACTTTTGGCCATTGTTACCATTTCATTTATGTTAATTCTACTGATCATGTCATGGTAAGTGATGTTTGCACCCCGCTTGTCTCATTTTTGTTTTACTTAGTTGATTTTGTCATGGCTGTGACAAATACCAGACCAAACCAACTTATAGAAGGAAGGCAAGAATTCTTTTAGCTCATAGCTCATTAAGCTTTGATCACAACATGTTAGGACCTTCCTAAAGTTCCAAATTTTAGCTCCTTCTATAAACCATACCCAAAGGCCCAAAAACTATACAATCAGGTTTATCACAACCATACCATCACTCTGTAATAATAATTTTCCCTATTAATGACTTTTCTGGCTTCTGTGACCAAAATACCCTAGCAAAACAACCTAAAAAGTGAGAGTTGATTGTGGATCACACCTGAGGGTACAGTGTACTACAAAAGGAAAAGCATAGTGGCAGGAACTTGAACAACTTATCACATTAGAGAGTAAAGCTCATGCTTTATTTGCCTTCTCCCCTTTCTTCTGCCCAATAAGTCAGCCTAGGGTGCATCATCCTATGCATTTAGGGGAGACTTCAGAACTTACTCAAACCTCCCAGGAAATGCATGTGCAGACAGGCCCAGAAATTTGTTTCCTAGGTAATTCTTATTCTGTCAACTGAAAATAAAGTTGAATCTGCACATTGATCTATGTGTCAGGAGACTCTTGACTATGGCCTGACATAAACCTGGAATGCTCAGAGATATTGAGTCATTGCTTCGGGCACAGGTGCCAGTTAACAGAACTTTTCCAAATGCCTAAATAGATACATATTATCAAAAAATGTGTCACAAAACAGGATTCTGTTCTGTTGCTGGCCTGGCATCAAAATGACCCTTGACAGTATACTAAGCAATTCTGTCATATGAGTGAATGTTATACCTTAAGTCTCCAATTTCTCAAAAGCATTGTACACCTCTTTCAGTCTTCATACAAACAATTGGCATTCTTTTAGTGATAAAATTAGAAAGATTCCCACCTTTGACAAAAGAAATCAAATGTGGTCCAATATTCAAGTTAAGTTTTCATACTGATATCCCATGGTCCCTGAATCAGTGAGAGTATAAAATTTGGAAAATCCACATGTTTAGAAACATGCATGTGAAATATCTGAGTGCAAGGTATTTCTAGTTTAATGAATTAAAATTATCCTTTCAACTTGTAACTTTAAGATTTGAGTGATCTTGATTAGAGGATCCTTGGAGTCTCCTTCAAAGGATAAATATAACCTCAGGCTGCTGGCCACAATGCACAAATTTAATTTGGATAAATAAATCTGTTATAGCTGCATTTGCTTTTAAGCCCACAATCTCTTCTGAAAATGAAAGCGTAGAATAGGCTACATAAGATATTAAGATTATTAAGTAGCAAGGATTTGTGTAGAATGGAGTATGTATAGGAAAGTGAGCTTGAAAGAGGATCCATCCAAGATAAGCATTAGTAAGTGTGCTTCTACTGGGAAGTGGGAAAGAGTGTGCGTCAATTATGCAGGCTAATATCATTGTAGTTACAGGCTTATTCAGGTTTATATTATTTTAAAATTTAATAAATAGGTTATTTTTCCTCAATATATATTTGTATTTAAATTAGAAACATGAATGCTTCACATGTCAATCCCAGATTATTTTTATGTGTAGGGAATTATAGCATCTCACAAGGTTCCTACATACAAAATTATGTTTAAAATTGGTTTTGACCTATTGCAATTTTCTTCCATCATCTCAAGAAACAGAGTACTTTTCCCCAAATGGACTTTGATTTTAGCTCTTCCTTCAAAGCACAAATAGATTACTTTAAATTGACCAAATGCTAAAAGTTTTCTCAAATTGTCTTAAAATGGGGAGTGAGGCTTCTATTTCTGATGAGCAATAAGGGGCACATATGCTACCATACTTAGGTGTGCCTTGTTGCCCAATAATTCTCCTACTATCAAATTAGGCATCCTTAGGTAATGTTGTTGTGTGGGAGCTCTGAATTGCAGTGTTGAGAAGGGGATTCTGCAAGTCATGGATTTCCAACCCCATGCATGTTGGTCCTGAAGAATGAATAGGTTTACTTAGCAGCAGTTGCTATGAAACAGGCTAGTCCATGTGTTTTCTTGTCTTCCTCATTTATCCGAGTCCCTTTTTAGGTCCTCCTTGTGGATGCTACTAGGGAAAACCTTTTGTTCAAACAATGGTTTCATGCTATTTGGAATTATAATCTGCCATAACCATAAGCCAACCTAATAATTTTACTTATAAATATCCCAGTCTCAGGCATTTTGTTTCAGCAACCCAAAGCAGACTGAGGAAACCAACATTTGTATATATAAATATATGTGTATTGTAGCTATAAAAATGTAATGACATAGAATTTTCTCTGCTCCAACCTGTGCTGCTGGCTTTAAAGTATATAATCTTGTCTTAGTCTTATAAGCCCAAGAACACGTCTTGTTTTCTCTTTTCTACAGTCAATCTTCTATAAGGTAAACATGTAATTTTACTTTGCCCCTCAGGGTGATATTGGGGGCGCATGTGGAGACAGGGTTTCTCTGTGTAGCTTTGGAGCCTATCCCTGTAACTCACTCTATAAAAGAGGTGGGACTCAAACTCATAGAACTCTGCCTGCTTCTACCTCCTGAGTGCTGGGATTAAAGGCGTGCACCACCACTATCAGGCTGATATTTTTTTTATTTTCTGTTCTTCCCTTACAAGTTGGTTGTCAATATATAAATTAGTTGTAGTTTCTTCTTCTTATTTCTGTAGTTGATGGAATGAAAGATATTCTACTCAGGATCTGAAACAGAAGAACCAAATAGAAGCCATTGCTTATTATGAGTGAAGAGCACAGTCTTCCAAGTCAGTCCAGTGTTACTATTTTATAATGTAGCTAATAGATATTCTATGACATAGACTGTGATGATCTTCATGGTTTAGAGACTGACATGACTTGAGCAATTTGAATGAACAAACCACAGACATGTACAGAGAAGCCAAGATTGGGAGGGCCATATGTTCTGATAGAGATGTCTGGGGAAAAAAGTACATTTATGACAGATGAATGAGGAGATGAGTTTATTACATCAGCTGAATGAAGGGGCTTTATTACACCAGCAGAATGAGGAGGGAGTTTATTACATTAGCTGAATAAAGAGGGGGGTTTATTATATACAGCTGGATGAGGAGATGAGTTTATTACAGACAACTGAATGAGGAAGGATTTATTTTATACAGTCAAATTAGGAGATTGGTTTCTTAATATATATGAACGAGGAGACAGGCTTATTATATACAACTGGATGAGGGATGGGTTTATTATATACAGCTGAATTAGGAGGTGTGTTTAATATATACAGTTTAATAAGGAGACAGGTTAACTTATCTCAGGAGGGGGTCTCTTTAGGTTAGGGTTAGGGTTAGGGTTAGGTTTAGGGTTAGGGTTAGGCTGCAGTCATCTTGTGGGGAATCTGTGATTGATTGATTGATTGATTGATTGACTGATACTTTCTGCAAACATGTCAACATCCATGGGAAGGCCTTTACATTTCCATGGGGTTAAGGCCTTGGGGTCCTTGACAAGGTCATTCTCTACCAACTGCTCCCAAAAGGAACAAACAAGATGTGATATCAGACATGAAAACATGACTGGAGTCAGTAACTATTTCTAGTACCTGGTATCAGGAAGTAGGACTGTGATAGGGAAAGGGTCAAGGGTCACCCTTTAATGTGGTGTTGATCATATGAGCAGTTGGGTATTTGTGTTAAGTCAAGGGTAGGGCATATGAGGGCATGTAAAGGAATCTTTACTGAGTATTACTTCATGTCTTTGACATTTCAAACTGCCACTTTGTTCTAATACTCATGAATTATTGATCCTGGCCATAAATGTGAGTATACATTTCTGAGGAGAGTGAAAGTTATAGACACACCCCCTGTGCCATTGCTACATTGGGGAACTAATAACAGCTCAAATAAACATGGAACCAACTGAACACATAAATTAACCATGTTAAAGCCCAGTTCTATTCTCACTGATTATGTTTTGTTTACAACTCTGGAAATGCCCACAGTTTCTCCAGGGTCATGCAATATGGGAAATTTGCAGGAACATCAGCAAGGAAGAAGGGAGAATCTCACTATAGCACAATGTGTATGCATTCTATGGGAACAGACACATGAATAAGTCACTAGGGTCCTCTTTACAGTGCTGCAGAAGGAACCATGAGATGAGATCTCCTGAAGTCAGGCTACTTTGCCTCAGATTACTTTGCTTTTAAAGACCATGAGCAGGAATTTGCAGGCTAAGCATGTAAAGAAACACACAGGAATATTGAGAGTCAGGCAATGACTTACATTTAAGTAAAGAGGAAGTTAACATCCTGAATGTTATGCCTTGTCTTTCCCAACAGGTAAATATAAAAGATTCTCGAACCTCTGAAACAAGTTCAGTGAAATAACCCTGTTGTATTTTGTTTGTTAGATCTAGTTTTCATTTTAAAAATATAGTTGCTTCAAGCAATGTCTGGATGTCTTTTTAAAAAATTATGATGGGAGATAAACCAGGCCCTGTATCTGGGCATGCCTTCCAGTACCTGAGGACTGCCTGGGGACTGCCACAGAGCCTCCCCTCCTGGCAGGAGCCTACCCACCCCAGATTCCTGGTCTTCTTTTTCATCAAGGGGACCAGATAAACCGGGCACAGTATCCAGGCCTGCTGTCCAATGCCTGGAGACAGCCACAGAGGCTCCACCTTCTAGCAGGAGCCTACATACCCCAGTTTCCTGGCCTTATTCTCCATTCACAGGACCAGGACTAGGACAAGGAAGAGGAGAACTACCAGAGTTTTGGACGTGCTTGCATCCCCAAAAAGGAAACATTCGTCACGTAAGAGGCTCTTTCTGCATCCTCTAGAAGAAGGGATGGGAAGGAGACAATACAAAAGCACACTCAGCAATAGAAAAACAAATATGAAACCACCAGATTCTAGACACTCCACACCAGCAAGACTCAAATATTCCAATGCACATGAAGCAAAAGAGAATGACCTTAAAACAACTTCATGAAAAAGATAGATGCCCTCAAGGAGGATATGGGAAAATCCCGCAAAGAAATGGAAGACAAAAAAGCAAACCAAAAAAAATGCAAGAAATGGAAGAAAACACAAACCAAAAAATTCAAGAAATAGTAGAGAAAACAACGCAAAAAATGCAAGAAATGGAAGAAAAAACTAACCAAAAATGCAAGAAATGCAAAAAAAAAACCAAGCCAAAAATTCCAAAACATGCAACAAATCGATGAAAACACAAAGCAAAAATTGCAAGAAACAATTCAAAGAGTGGAAGGGTTGAAAACTGAAATAGAGACAGTAAACATACACATACACACACACACACACACACACACACATACACACAATCTGAAGAAGGCTGGAAATAGAAAAGCTAGGCAAATGGTCAGGAACTACAGATGCAAGCATAACCAACAGAATATAAGAGATGTAAGAAAGAATCTCATGTGTTGAAAATACACTAGGAGAAATGGATTCATCGACCAAAAAAAATCTTAAGTACAACAAATCCCTAACACAAAATATCCAGGAAATATGGGACACCATGAAAAGACCAAATCTAAGAATAATAGGTATAGAAGAAGGTTAAGGAAACTACCTCAAAAGGGCAGAAAATATATGCAACAAAATCATAGAAGAAAACTTTCCCAACTTAAAGAAAGACATGCCAATGAAGGTACAAGAAGCTTACAGAACAACAAATAGAGTGGACCACAAAAATGTCCCCTTGCCACATAATAATCAAGACCCCAAATATACAGAATAAAAAAAGAATATTAAGAGCATCAAAGGATAAAGGCCAAGTAACATATAAAGGCAAACATATCAGAAATACACCTGACTTCTCCATGGAAACTCTGAAAGCCAGAAGGTCCTGGATAGATATTATACCGACACTAAAAGACCATGGATGCCAGCCCAGACTATTATATCCAGCAAAGCTTTCAATCACTATAGATGGAGAAAAAAGACATTCCACGACAAAACTAGACTCAAACAATACATATTCACTAACCTAGTCCTACAGAAAGTTCTGGTAGGAAAATTCCAAACAAAAAAGTTAACTACAACCAGAAAAACACAGATAATCTCACCTTACCAACAGCCAAAAGATAAAAGGGGTAGAATTCCACACATAACTCCACCAACAACAACCATTCCAAATCAAAGAAGAATGAGCAATCAATGGTCGTTAATATTCCTCAATATTAATGGTCTTAACTCAACCATAAAAGACCCAGGCTAACAGAATGGATTTGAAGACAGAACCCATCCTTCTGCTGCATACAGGAAACACACCTCAGCCTCAAAGACAGACATTACCTGAGATTTAAAGGTTGGGAAAAGATTTTCCAATCAAATTGACCCAAGGAACAAGCAGGGGTAACAATCCTAATATCTAACAAATTAGACTTTAAAATAAAATCAGTCAAAAGAGATGAAGGAGGCCACTATATACTCATCACAGTTGAACTCCACCAAGATGAAATTTCAATTCTGAACATCTATGCCTCAAATACAAAGCCATCCATATCCGTAAAAGAAACATTACTTAAACTCAAATCACATATAAAGCCCCACACACTTATAGTGGGAGATTTCAACACCCCACTCTCACCACTAGACAGGAATACCAGACAGAAACTTAAAAAAGAAGCAAAGGGACTAATAGAAGTTATGACCTGATTGGGAATAACAGACATCTATAGAACATTCCATCCAAATAAAAAAGAATAAGCCTTTCTCAGCACCACATGGAACCTTCTCAAAAATCTACCACATACTTGGCAACATATGTAACCTCAACAGGTATTTAAAAAAATGGAATATCCCCATGCATCTTATCAGACCACCATGCATTAAAATTAGAATTCAACAACAACACAAATTGCAGAAAACCTACAAACTAATGGAAATTGAATAATGCACAGTCACACCATTCCTGGATCAAAAAAGAAATAAAAAAGAAATTAAAGACTTCCTAGAATTCAATGAGAATGAAGGCACGACTTACCCAAACCTATGGAACACTTTGAAAGCAGTGGTATGTGGGAAGTTCACAGCACTAAGTGCCCACATAAAGAAAGTGGAGAATAGTTATATTAGAGAATTAACAGCACAGCTAAAAGCTCTAGAACACAGAGAAGCCACCTTACCCAGGAGGAGTAGACACCAGGAAATAATCAAACTGAGGGCAGAAATCAATAAAGTAGAAACGAGGAAAACAATACAAAGACTCAATGCAACAAAGAGTTGGTTCTTTGAGAAAATCAAGAAGATTGACAAACCTTTGTCCAAACTTACCAAACGATAGAGTGTGAAAATGCAAATTAACAATATCAGAAATGAGAAGGGGGACATAGCAATGGACACTGGGGAAATACAGAGAATCATCAGGTCATCCTTTGAAAACCTGTGCTCCACAAAATTAGAAAATTTAAAGGAAATGGACAATTTTCTGGATAGGTATCACTTGCCAAATTTAAATCAAGAAGAGATAAGCAAATTAAACAGACCTATAACACCTAAGGAAATAGAAGCATTCATCAAAAGTCTGCAACAAAAAAAAATCCCGGGTCCAGATGGCCTCAGTGCAGACTTCTACCAGAAATTCAAAGAACAGCTTATACCAATTCTTCTCAAAGTATTCTGTGCAATAGAAGCAAAAGGGTCTTTGCCAGACTCTTTCTAGGAGGCTTCAATAACCTTGATACCCAAGCCACACAAAGACACAACTAAGAAAGAGAAATTCAGGCCTATATCCCTCATGAACATTGATGCAAAGATCCTCAATAAAATGCTGGCAAATCATATCCAAGAACACATCAAAACAATCATTCGCCATGATCAAGTAGGCTTCATCCCAGGGATGCAGGGATGGTTACACATATGAAAATCCATCAATGTAATCCACCAAATAAACAAGCTGAGAAACAAAAGTCACATGATCATCTCCCTAGATTTAGAAAAAGTCTTTGACAAAATCCAATACCCCTTCATTATGAAGGTCTTTGAGAGATCTGGGAAAACAGGAACATTCCTAAACATAATAAAAGCTATATACAGCAAACCAACAGCCAACTTCAAAGTAAATGGACAGAAACTCAGGGTGATTCTGCTAGAATCAAGAACAATACATGGCTGTCCACTGTCTCCATACCTTTTCAATATTGTACTTGGAGTTTTAGCTAGAGCAATACGACAACAAATGGAGATCATTGGGATACAAATTGGAAAGGAATGTGTCAAACTTTCACTATTTGCAGATGATATGATAGTTTACTTAAGTGACCCAAAGAAATCTACCAGGGAACACTTACATCTGATTAACACCTTCAGCAAAGTGGCAGACTATAAGATCATCTCAAGAAAATCAGTAGCCCTACTATACACAGACGATAAGAGGGCTGAGAAAGAAATCAGAAAAACATCACCCTTTACAATTGCCACACCCAACATAAAATACCTTGGAGTAATTCTAACCAAACAAGTATAAGACCTGTATCACAAGAACTTTGAGTCTTTAAAGAAAGAAATTAAAGAAGACACCAGAAAATGAAAAGATCTCCCATGCTCTTGGATAGGTAGGATCAATGTAGTAAAAATGGCAATCCTGCCAAAAGCAATCTACAGACTTACTGCAATCCCCATCAAAATTCCAGCACAATTATACACAGACCTTGAAATAACTGTTCTCAACTTTGTATAGAAAAACAAAAAACCCAGGATAGCCAAGACATACCTGGCACAACAAAGCAACATCTGGAGGCATCAACATTCCTGACTTCATGCTCTACTATAGAGCAATAGGCCTGAAAGCAGCTTGTTTTGGAACAAAATTGGACAGGTAGACCAATGGAATCGAATTGAACACTCTGAGATTAAACCACAAACCTCTGAACAACTGATTTTTGACAAAGAAGCTAAAATTTTTAAATGGAATATAGATAGCATCTTCAACAAATGATGCTGGCATAATTAGATATTGGAACGTAGAAGACTGCAGATAGATCCATGTCTATCGCCATGCATAAAACTTAAGTCCAAATGTATCAAAGACCCCAACATAAATCCAGGCACACTGAACCTGTTAGAAGAGAAAGTGGGAGGTACCCTTGAAGAAAATGGTACAGGAGACAGCTTCCTGAACATAACACCAGTAGCACAAACACTGAGATTGACAATCAATAAATGGGACCTCCTGCAACTGAATAGGTTCTGAAGGCAAAGGGCATATTAAGCAAGACAAAAAGGGAACCCACAGATTGGGAAAGGATATTCACTAACCCCATATCTGACACAGGGCTGATCTCCAAAATTTACAAAGAACTTACGAAGCTACTCTCCAAAACACCAAAGGAACCGATTAAAAAGTGGAGTACTGAACTAAATAAAGAATTCTGAATAGAGGAGTCTAAAATGGCTGAGAGACATTTAAGAAAGTGCTCAACATCCTTAGCCATTAGGTAAATGCAAATCAAAACAACCTTGAGATATCATCTTACTCCTGTCAGAATGGCTATAACCGAAAACATCAATGACAGCTTACGCTGGAGAGGCTGTGGAGAAAATGGGAACAATCATCCATTGCTGGTGGGAGTGCCAGATTGTACAGCCCCTTTGGAAATCAGTATGGAGATTCCTCAGGAAAATTTGAATCAGTCTACCACAAGACCCAGCAATCCCACTCTTAGGTATATATCCAAAAGATGTACATTCATACAACAAGGATGTCTGTTCCATTATGTTCATAGCAGCATTATTTTAATAGCTAGATCCTGGAAGCAACCTAGATGCCCCACAACTGAAGAGTGGATAGAGAAATTGTGGTACATTTATACAATGGAGTACTACTCAGTGGAAAAAAAACAATGGAATCTTGAAATTTGCATGCAAATGGATGGCACTAGAAGAAACCATCCTGAGTGATGTAACCCAGTAACAAAAAAGACAAACATGGTATGTACTCACTCATTTATGGATTTCAGACATCGCTCAGGGGAGTGTCAGCCTACAATCCCATTGCCAGTGAGTCAGGGATACAGGGAGTTTCCCAAGATATATGCAATATACCCCAGAGAAGTGGAAAGTGGCAAGATCTCTTGAGCAGATTGGGAACATTGGGGTAGGTGAGAAGGAACCAGGAAAAAGAGAGGAGCATAAGAGTAGGGTTGAAGAAGTCATGGGGGAGCAGGAAGGTGGAGTCGGCGTAAGAATAGAGGAGACCAGGATGAGAGATACCATAAGAGTTGGAGTCATTCTACCTTTGAGATGAGAGCTGACAATAGTGAGATTTCCAGAGATCTACAAGGATAACACCAAATGGAAAACTAAGTAATAGCAGAGAGAATATATTAATAACCCCTACTTGATTATAAGTTTGATGACTACCTTATATGACATCCTAGAACCTTCATCCAGTGACTGATGGAAGCAGAGACAGATACACACAGCTGAACACTGAACTGACCCCCTGGAACCCAGTGACAGAGATGGAGGAATAATGAGCAAAGGGGTCAAGACCGTGCTGGTGAAATACACAAAGACAGCTGACTGGACAAGGGGCAGCTCTTGAACCAAGACTGATGGATAAGAGACCAACAGGTGACTTATTTAGACTCCATGAATGTCGTGTCAGTGAGGAGGCCTCAGAAATCTCTGGGGCCCTGGGTAGTAGATTAGTCTTCACCATGGCATACAAATGAACATAGGGAGCTCATTCCACATGGAGGAAGGTATGCCCTCTCAGCCTGGACACATGGGGAAGGGCCTAGGTTCTGCCCTGGATGAATTGACAGACTCTGGAGATCCCCCCAAGGAGGGCCTCACTTTCCCTGGGGAATGATGTGGAGATTGGGCTGGGGTAGGGATGGGTCTGATTGAAGGACAATGGGGGGGTGGAAGCTGGGATTGACATTAGAAGCATGCATGTTTCTAATTTAAATAAAAAAGAAATTATAAAAGACATCAGAACATGGAAAAATCTCCCATGCTCTTGTATAGGTCATATCAATGTAGTAAAAAAGGCAATCCTACCAAAAGCAATCTACAGATTCATTGCAACCTCCATTAAAATATGAGCACAATTCTTCACAGACCTTGAAAGAACAATAATCAACTTTGTATTGAAAAACAAAAGACCCAGGATAGCCAAAACAACCATATTCAACAAAGCAACATTTGAAGGTATCCCCATCTCTGACTTCAAGCTCTATTACAGAGCTGTAATCTTGAAAACAGCTTGGTACTGACACAAATATAGACAGGTAGACCAATGTAATCTAATTGAACAACCTGATACTAACCCATACATGTAAGAACATCTGATCTTCGACAAAGAAGCTAAAATATATATGATGTAAAAAAAGAAAGCATCTTCAACAAATGGTGCTGGCATAAGTGGATGCTGGCATGTAGAAGAATGTGGATGGATCCATGCACAAAACTTAAGTCCAAATGGATCAAAAACATAATCATGAATCCAGCCACACTGAACCTCTTAGAAGAAAAACTGGGTGGTACCCCTGAACAAATTGGTACAGGAGACCTCTTCCATAACGTATCACCAGTAGCACAGACACTGAGTTCCATAATTAATACATTGGACCTCCTGAAACTGAGAAGCTTCTGTAAGGCAAAGGACACAGTCAACAAGACAAAAAGGCAGCCCACAGAAGGGGAAAAGATATTCACTAACCCCATATCTGACAGAGGACTGATCCATAAATTTACAAAGAACTCAAGAAGCAAGTCTCCAAAATACCAAAGGACCCAATTAAAAAGTGGGATACAGAAGAATTCTCAATAGAGGAGTCTAAAATGGCTGAGAGAAAGTGCTCAAAATCTCTAGCCATCAGGGAAGTGCAAATCAAAACAACTCTGAGATCCATCTTACTCCTGTCAGAATGGCTAAATATAAAAAACACCAATGGCAGTTTATGCTGGATAGGATGTGGAGAAAGGGGAACACTTCTCCACTGCTGGTGGGAGTGCCAACTCCGTACAGCCACTTTGTAAATCAGTATGGAGATTCCTCAGGAAAATGCAAATCAGTCTACCACAAGACCCAGAAATTCCACTCTTAGGCATATATCCAAAAGATGTACATTCATACAACAAGGATGTCTGTTCCACTATGTTCGTAGCACCATTATTTGTAATAGCCAGAACTTAGAAACAACCTAGATTCCCCTCAACTGAAGAGTAGATAGAGAAAATGTGGTACATTTACACAATGGAGTACAATTCAGCAGAAAAAAAAACAATGGAATCCTGAAATTTGCAGAGAAGTGTATTTCACTAGAAGAAACCATCCTGAGTGAGGTAACCCTGTCACAAAAAGACAAACATGGTATGTGTTGTCTCATATATGGATCTTACTCATAGTTCTGAGGAGTGTCAGTCTACAATCCCACGGCCAGAGAGTCTGGGAAACAGAATCTTCATCCAATGGCTGATGGAAGCAGAGGCAGAATCCCACAGCTATACAATGAACTGAACTCAGGGAACCCAGTGACAGAGAGGGAGGACTGTTGAGCAAAGGTGTTAAGACTGGGAAGGTTTAACCCCTATAAACAGCTGACCTGAACAAGGGGTAGCTCTTGAATCCCACACTGATGGCTGGGAATCCAGTACAGGGCTGATCAAGCCCCTCTAAATGTGGGTTTCAGTGAGGAGGCCTAGGCAATCTATGGGGCCTTGGATAGTAGATCAGTATTTATTCCTGGCATACAAATGGACTTTGGGTGCCCATCCCACAATGGTAGATACACCCTTACCCTGGACTCTTGTGGTAGGGTCTCGGTCCTGCCCTGGATGAAGTGACAGACTATGGACACCCTCATGGAAGGCCTCACCCTCCCTGGGAAAAGGAGGAGGTATGGGGGGCTTGGTGGGAGGACGTGGGAGGAAGTGAGGGAAAGGTAGAGGGACCTTGGATTGACATGTAAAGCAACCTTGTTCCTAATTTAAATTTAAAAATTAAAATTAAAAAAATCATGATGGTATTTTTGATACCATAAAAGAATATCTGATTATGTAACAAATGAAGACTATCCTGAATAGTAATTCTGTTTTCTAGCAAGTTCATGACCACGACACCACCAGATATGTTGTTGGACGAAATCTGTGTCCCCCCTTCCCAGAGAACACCAGAGACTATATTCTTCAGAAGGAAGGAATGCTATTCCTGGCAGGAAAGTGCAAGTAAGAAGTGAATTAAGCCTTTTACACTATAATCAATCTATCCTATGGAGCTGTATAGCCCTCATAACTTTAGGATGTTTTGAAGGTTTTGAAAGACCTCCGTCATTTTAACAATGCCACTATGACAGTCAAATTTCTAAGTGGGTTTTGAAAATAGAAAACACTCAAATCTTAACAATATTTCCCTGGCATCATAATTAAATAGCTAAATAGAATGGGGCTATTTTAACTGCTTGGCACTTTGCCACTCCGTGTTTTAGTTTTCATGGAAATATTCCTGCTTGTAAAGCACATGATTGCATGTAAGGGTGTGATTGCATGCATCTTTTTGCAGTGTTTTTTTCTCCTGTGCTGCAAGAAAGGGACAAAGTTCCCTATGGGCATCCCCCAGTGACAACAAGTTGTAGCATGGTTCCTTGGAAAAACTGAAGTTTGAGCTGGTAAAGATCTAATTCGATGCCACCAAAAATGTTCAGTTAGCATTCCTTGTCTGCACTGGAGTTCTGGTCGCAACATTTGTAAAAGATATACAGTTTCTATCTACTGACCATGTTAGTTTTATTTGGTAAAAGTTTTTCAGGTATCATAGTTAAGACATAGTTAAAACATAAAGGTAGCATCATTGAAAATTACATTACTATCATCTATGACATCTAGGTTGATGAAATCTAAGGTTGGATGTTTCCTTCATGTGACTGTGTGACTCTGAGGGGTTCACTTCATCTTTCTTGCCCATTAATTCCTGAGCATTAAAGTATAAACAGTGTATTGAGTAACTGTTTTAAGAATTCATGTCCAACTGTGATATTCCAGTTCTACCCTTTAGCTCCTCTCTTATGGTAGAATAATGTTATCTAACATAAGTAAAGTACTTTACTTGTATCAAGCAGCATAGAATAAGGGGGTAGGTTGGGATAATGTTTTGTTTAGTTCTAACTATCTATCATCTATCTATCTATCTATCTATCTATCTAAATGTTATATGTGTGTGTGTGTGTGTGTGTGTCCTGAGTGATTGCTTCATTGATTATTTCATCTTTTATGGGATTCTGTTAATACCATATAATTTGTATATATGTAGGCTTGCTGAACAAAGTCTTGGTATGATGTGCCTCACATAACATCTTGTACCATTGCATAATTATTACCTAGCATCATCATCATTACCAAAATTATCACCACTAAATCAATGCAAAAATCACATTTCTTTGTTCTCTGATGCAAGACAGCTGAACAGTATAGACATCCTAAAAACATCAGCCTCAGAAGACAAAGGGTTTGCCTGTGCAGCTGGGCAGCCAGAAGTGCAGACGTCCTCAAGTATCTCTAGTCACCCTAAGGAATGCAAATCAAGATTGAAGACATAGTCTTTCTTTCCAAGCCTGAGGAGCCACCTCATCTGTGGAAATGAACTTCCATTCTTTCTGGCAATTAGTTTCACTCTAAAGTATGATAATTCTTTGAAGCCTCACCAGGAGAGGAAATACTACATTCCACATTAAGCAAAAGAAATATATGGTGCTGCCTGAGACATTAATCTCATTTGCTCTGCACCTGATTTTTCACCGTTAGGACATTGCAGCAAAGCTCTGTGCTAAATCTCCAGCAATTTAGCTCAGCAAAGTAGATTAGTTAGAGCCAATGCAGAACTCTCCCTTATAAGTTTCTTTTAGTTAAAGTGATATTTAGATATGTCAGCTGAGGTTAGCATGGGAAACTGTGGTGTTCCACTTCTGACAATATTAGATGTGAATAAAGGTCATCCAAACACACTTGTGTCCTAGGCTCTTTCTCTAACAACATTTAGATAAGTAAATAAGTTTTATACAGCCTTTTAACCAAAGAGAAGACTACTGGGGAAAGGGCTCATGGAATTAGAGTACAAGAAAGGCAAGAAAGTTGTTAGTCATGCCAATTTAGATAAAATAGAAAATCATCTTTTGCCATTTTCCAAGTATACAGACTCACATAAGCTATTGTTTATTAAACAGCATTAAACAGACCCATTTACAATGTGGGTAACCCATGGGAGGAATCTTAGTGTTTTGTTGACTATAATCCGTTTTTGTTTCTTTTTTGAAATAGGGTTACTCTATGTAACAGCCTGCTGTCCTGGGCCTCACTCTGTAGGCTAGACTAACCTGCAACTCACAGAGATCCTCCTTACACTGCCTCCTGAGTGCTGGCATTAAAGGGATGTACCACCATTGCCAAGCTGTTGACTACAATCTTAAGTTGTTCCTCTCTCATTATTTGCAACTTCATATCCATACAAGCGTGCACTTGGTTATATAGTGTGCTCTGCAATCATGTATGCATTACAACCTCAGAATCAAAACGCATTGCAGACACAGTCAGACTGGGCTTTAACACAATGGCTAATGTGAAGACTGAGAGATGTCCACATGGAGGAAAGATACCTGTATGAAGACAGACATAGAGACTACGGACTGCCAATCCAGGCAAAGTACAGGCTAGAGTTATGGAATGTCCCATAAGCTACAAAGAGGCAGAGAAGGGTTGATTCCTAGACCCTAAAGTGGGTACAGAATTTTGCTAATGCCTTGAGTTTAGACACTAGCTCCTTACATCCTGAAAAGATAAAATTCTGTGTTTTAGTCCACTGATTTGAGGGCCTTTGTTGTTCAACCCTGGAAAGCTAACACAAGCCTAGAGTCACTGACCTTAAGTAGTGTCTCTATTCTCGTCCTGGCAAGGCTTTTCTGAGCTAAAGATCCGACCCTCTGCCTTGTGTACAATGTGAGCTCCACAAGAGCACTCAGTACAAGTCACACATCAGAGAGACACACATCTGGTGTCAGATCCACCCTGCCTTCCATATATCAGTACTTGTTGTTGATACAAATTCATGTCCTCCTCATATTCTAAGGCATAATGTGACAAAGTACAAACAACTCATGATCACTTTTGCACAAATACACCTATTGTCCCCCACTTCAGGCCTAGCCCTAACCCAATTGCTTTGTACTTTAAGACCTCTCTGTCTCCCAGCCTGAACTGCTCTGAACATGTTCTAGTTGTCCCTCTAGCACCATGGAACTAAGCATGTTGAAGACACTGGCTGGTGGATGATGGGGTCTTAGACAAAGGGGAGTTCTTTAGCACTGTTTGAAGCTTGCTGGATAGCCTCTCTGCACTTCACGATAACATTTAACATGAGCTATGCCAAAATTAGAGGGCAGATACTTGTCAGTTAAGAAGGGAACCAGAAAGTGATTTCCCATGCTGAGAAAACATGCCTACAGATGAAGTTCAATAGTATAGCGTTCCCTGGTAGAGGAAAAGGAGAGATTACTTAAAGAGAACTAAGCCTAGGAAGATGCTCTTCACAAGGCCAGCATCCTAGTATATACAGGGAGTATGTTTACCTTCAAGTAAGGGCCATTATAGGCCAGAGACTAATATTGCTCACCCCAACAGGCACAATTCAAACAACAGTTTAGAGGGCCCAGTGGGACTGAACTTGACTTTCACCCAAACAGTTGGATATTGGGTCACACAGTTTTCTTGTTGCATTTGTTTTTTAATTTTCTTCCTCTATTTTCTAAAGTATTCCTCACTAAATAGGCTTCAGAAAATAAATAATCTCTTCTTTAGGAAAACCATTTTAACAAGTGGGTGAAAACAGAACTTGTCTTGTCAGGACTTTTAGGAATCATAAGATAAAGGGCAGAAGGGGCCCTGTCATGGAAGTGACAGTCAAGAAGAGAGCACAAGACACAAATGAGCCCATAACAGGCTGCATTTGACAGCTCGCAATGATTGTGGAAAGTTCTGTGGGCTCCCGACGTGGTTTTCTATTGGACCTGGGTGGTGACAGCAGTGAGGCGGATGCCGGAAAAGTGTGTCCCTGAGTGCAAAGATGATCAGCATGTCTCCTCAGCAATGGGAGATTGTTTTAAAATCTGACCCACAAACCATCTTTCAGCACACTTCTACCAAGTGTCTGAAAATTCTTGGTTATCATTCTGTGCTCAAGTTCAAATCCCTCACTGGGCGACTCAAGTTGCATATTAACAAAGTGATCTACTATTCTATTTAGTTGGTAATGTTAAGATGAAAAGATTCCCTGTTTTTTTTTACCCCTTGCCTTTGATCCACTAAATTCTTGGAGTAGGGTAAGGCAGAAAAGCAGAGACAGAATCCACTGTGTCAATAAGTGAGAGTTTATGGCTGTATGGTCTGACAGAGAAAGTTGCCTACCGCCAGAGACAGAAGGAGTGTGTGATGGTCTCTAGTCTGGAGTAGCCTCCAGGCTGTCAAGTCATTCTTTCATTGAGGGAGTTGGAAAGGAATTAAATACAGGTGAAGGGGTTGATTCTAAGTAAGCTGAACCATGTGGTGACAGCATGTATGTAGACAGTCATAAAGGAGGCTAAGATTTATACCAAGTCCTCAGTCAACTGCTTTGGATGGAAACATGCCTCAGATCAGCTAAAAACAGTTCAGCTGTGCTTGGAAAGCCAATGCGTCTCTGTGCTCACCTGGAAGAAGACCGTCATTCTCTGCACCATCAGAGAAAACCTGTCTAAGCACTAGGCCCAGGAGTGAATTGAAAGGATGAGAACTTTTCAAAAGAGGACTTCTCAGATTCAGAATGACTTCTACACAAAGCAAGGCCTTGGATATAAAAAACTGAAACTCCAGGAGATAGAAAGATGTATGGGGAAGGCAGTTCAAGAGGGCAGAGGCCTCCTCTTATTTGTAGATCCTGCAGAGATACAATGAAGAAAAGGCCTCCAAGCTGAAATTCTCCCATTTATGGTCTACTCTATGACACTCAATTGTCTACATACATAACACTAAGTTTAATTCTCTTGATTGTGGGAGTAGGACAGAAGAGCTTATATCAGAAGTCCAATGTTGTCACTTATAAGCACATATAACAAGGAACTGGGAGGACGAAGATGGGTTGGGACAACTAGATTATCAAGACTGAATACTAGGAATACTCATGTATGATTTAGAAGTAAATGTCTTGGCTGGGTCTTATGGAGCTGATTCAAAAATGCTAATGGAATGTAAAAGACCTACAGGAAATGAGGTATATTTTTGTTTCCTTGGCATAATTTTCATGAAAGAGTCAGAAAGCTAAAAGCAATGTTGGAATTGTGTGTAAACCAGTTGTATCACTGGGATGGATCTTTCACTAGAGTCATGCATCTGTTCAAGTTATCCAGTGCTTGGGTAACCCTTGCCTTCAGCTACAGACTGGCAGTAGAATGTTTTATTGTGGGATTCTAGTAAGAATGATTGAAGCCAAGTAGTTGATCTTAATTATTAGAGACAAAAAGGAAATAACAGAGAATAGCAATAACAAGAAGTGACAAGGGCTAATAGATAATACATGTATAAGGAGAACTGACTTTTCTTTATAACAGCCAGAAATTCAAAAATATAACATCATGAAGGGAAAAGGATGGCTTATGGCTGTGGGCATGAGAAAGAGAAGAAATTGGAGAGAGGAGAGAGAGAATGCTCACTGTAGTTTTGAATTCACATGTACAAAGGCTATTGATTAAAGGAGGGCTGAGTATCTTATAACCCGTTCAAGTGATATAGTAACCAAATCCTAATGACACAAGGAACTTGCATACATGTGTCAGTGTACCTGCACTAGCACACACATGATGTTGAGGTAGCATATAGAACTAACACTGATACCAGCCTCCTACAATAGGCTACATTCCAAAACAATGAGCAGCACTAAATGGACTTAGTGTGTCATATATACATTTGCACATATATATATATATATGCAACAATCTTTAATTTGCCTCAGATTTAAATCTTTGACACAGTGATTCAAAGTGCCAAGAGAACTGTTTTTATCTGCTTACATTCTTGAGAATATAACTGGGGTTAGATTTCCTTAATAGGTGATATAATTCTCACTTATTCATTGACCTGAAGAATAGAAGCCATTAGGACAGGAAGGGTTAAGGAGATCCTGCTGAAATTTCCTAACCTTCTTAAATCAAAACAGCTAATCAGAATAAGTAGCTTGTTCAGGGGTAATTGTAAGAAATCAGAATATGGGTTAGCCTATAAAGCAGGGATTATCAACCTGTAGATGGTAACCCCTTTGGGGGGTGTCAAATGACCTTTTCATGGGGTATGTATTCATGTCAGATATTTACAATATGATTCATAACAGTAGCAAATTACAGTTATGAAGTACCAACAAAAATTTATGGTTGAGGTCACAACAATGTGAGGAACTATGTTAAAGGGTCACAGCATTAGGAAGGTTGGAAAACACTGATCTAATCTTTGCTGCATAATTGAATATCATAGATCATTCACTATGATGTGGCATCCAACACTTAGTTGAACAGGAATGCCCACTCTTATGGGTCTAAGATTGAACCATTTGCATGACTCGATCCTTTGTGAAGTCTTGCTCCACTGTTTAGTTACACTAAATCCTTCACATTGTAGAATCTAGTGCTATTTCTCCAAGCAATAGTTGGTATCTACTATAGACATCACTTTGAATCATATATTAGTTTTGTTCCAATTGCTTTGATAAAATATTCAGAAAAAAGATACTAGAAGGAGGAAGGGTTTATTTTAGCTTACAGTTCCAGAAAGGATGTCTATGTCAGGGAAAGTAAGCAGGAAGGATCTAGAAGATAGCCCATTGCATCACATTGACAGTCTAGAAGCAGAGGGGATGAGTTAATACATGCATAGTTATACTTATTCTTGTTTTCTCTTGTCTCCTAAGGGAATGGTGACACCAACAGTAGGTGGGACATCTCGTTTCAATTAACAGAATCCAAACAATCCCCAAAAGATATTCACACAAGCCAACATGACAGACCTAAACAACACTTCATTGAGACTATCTTCCCTGCTGAATCTAGATTATTCCATGCTTGGAAAGTAACAATTCTGTAAAGCACAATGTATGACGTTGAGTTCACAGACATGTGTGTTCTTCTTGTCTTAAAGCATGGGGCCTATTTAAAGACATTCAGTCATGCAATCCACATATTGTAGAGTATTCTGCTAGCCAAAGAAAATTATATACTTTCTTTGAAAGCAAGTCATCAGTTGGTAGGGGCACTGCACTCTAAATTATGAAGCTCTTGTCTAACCATTGACTATTAGGACATGTGGTTGTATGGCATAAAGACATATGATGCTATTATGTCATCAAGGGAACACATATTTGGGAATAATGGCGTAAAGTCAGAATTGATTTGTCTCTGCAAGATTCCCAGATTTATATATTTTAAACTGTATTCTAAATACCCTTATATCACAGGTAATTTAGCTCTCACCACTTATCAAAGTAGCTTCTTTTTGCCATTGATGGAGATGATTACAGAGATGCACAGCTGGTCAAAATTCAGGTAAGAAGTGACTCTGGTGTGAGTATCATAACTAATACATCTGAAATGCAACTCCTATACCAAAGGCTCAGGGGGAGAGTGGTAATAATGTAAGAGCCAGAGGTCAAGGATAAGTGATACCAAGTGAAATGAAAAATATATCCATTAAATATCAGCAATATTGTTGCCTGAAGAAGGCTAGCCAAATGATACAAGTTCCATGCTAATTTAGACAAAGGAATTTCTACATGTCCTAGATGAAGAACTACAGGTATTAATGATAACTGAGACTGGGAGAAGCAATTTCCACAGGGATGAGTTCCCAGATACGCATCCAGTCTTAAGTGGCCAACTCTTGACACATGTACACATGAGCAGCACTAAGTGGACTTAGTGTGTCATATATACATTTGCACATATATATGCAACAGTATGAAATAAAATTGTGTATTTGAGAGGTGGTGGAGCAGTGAAGGAATTGAACATAAGGGGAGGGACTGGATTTATATAGATATTATACTCAGGCATGAAATTCACAAAATATTTTAAAGATATTTTGTAGACGGCCTGTTATGTATGAATATATACAATAAAATGCAGCAACTATGACTTGAAAATAAAATTAAAGATAATGAAAGAGTCAAGGCTCTTAAAATATGTCTAGGAAAGCACTTGGGCAAGCTAAAAAGCTGAGAAAAATGTATGGTGTGTTTGGTGCTGATAACATATACTTGGGATCTTTAATTATGGAAAGACATGAAGCCATTTCCCCTTAAAACTCTTGGGTCTCATATTTACAGTATCACCTTATAACTACGATCTTGATCTAGCAAATTCTTCCTACAGAATTGGCTCTAGAGGAATTGTCATGCAGGGAATCACATGGAAAGAAACCTGAAGTCTATGTCCCTGAAAGAGTGATGTAAGACTAGGAAGTTGAAGGTCTAGATGCCAATGCAGCCTATGCAAAGTTCTCAGTAAATCACCCATGTCACTCTGGAGCTTAGATGGTCCTTCAACATTCCCAATGAGATCACATGATCTATCACTGACAATGGTAATTCCTTTAGCGGAAAACAATGTCTAATGAGGACTTATCTGAGAGCTGTCATCTATAAATTCTCTTAGCAGCTGGAGGAATGTATGCCTTGTTCTAGGCAGGGTCAGGGGCTGTACACTGCGGCATTATTAAATGTTGGAGCATTGAGAGCTGAAGAGAATGGTTGGATCCCAAAGAAGATAAGCAAGGGTTCTCCCCAAACTTCAGTTTATTACCGAAAACAGAGCCTAGAGACTAACCCAGTACACCTGCATACACATCTGAACACTAACACACACACACAGAGACAGGAACAGAGAGATGAAGAAGTGCTTGTTTCATACTTATTAAAATGGTGCTTGATTCAAACATGAACTTAATTTTTAAATAAGTAATGATATGATTGATATGATGAAGATTAATTTATTTTCAGGACCATATCTATATTTTATATAGTAGCATTACGACAGGCAGTTTTCTCAGGAATACTTATTGATACATATATATTGTATATGTGTGACTGCATCTCTATTAGGAAGGTGTGCTGAAAAAGTAAGGATGCTCAGGAGTAATCCTTCTGGGAGGTAGGTGATCAAAGATGGTATTCATTTATCCACTAACGACATTTAAAAAGACGATTGTTGTTGGGGTCTCTGTGAGTTGTTGGTCAGCCTACAAGTACAACTTGTTTTCCAGTCCAAGTGCTTTCTCTTTTCTAGTCCTGGCTTACTGCCCTGGCCTTGACCCTCTGACATCAACATCTAGCAGGAGGAAAACAACTATCTCTTCCACCTGGGGTTTTTCCACTGTGCTGTAAACCTGTATGTAAAGCTCCTCCCTCTTACAGAAGAGAGAGACCTCTTAGCACTTGCAATGAAGACACACACACACATTTCTCCTGGCAATAAAGGCAGCACATGCATTCTCTTAGTACAAACAGCTGGACATCCTGTCTCTCTTTTCCTGATACCTCGGACCTAGCTTGTGGTGCAGGCGCCACAGATTGTGTGGTATTGAGCATGTTTTGGATGGGCAGTAGATGTAGTATGAATAAAAAATGCCTCCCTACTGGCTTAGGTATTTGAACTTTTAGTCCCCAGTTTATGAGTATAGCTGAGGGCAAGGTATCTGCTTAGGTTTCCTCCTCGAGCTCTAAAAAAGCAAGCAAGAAAACAAACAAGTGCCCATTAGTTTCATTTGAAGTACCCAAATTCCCAAATCTCTCTCATGGCAGTGGCTTAAGCAGTTCTTTCGATAATGGGTGTGTGTAGTGATTCTACCACTCACATCTGAGCCACTCATCCAGAGAACATGTGCTGTGGATTCAGGGGCTGAGTCATGACTTCTTGTCCTGTCCCGTGGAGCTAGGCTGACATACAGCAGCCTGGGGTTAGTGTTGATGTACATGAGTCAATACTTCATGTTCCAACAACTCCGGCTCTGAGGGCAATGACCTGAGAGTGGATGGGTGCTTTCCTTCAGAAGAATTCTGAAGCTGTATCATTTCCATTCCAAACTGCAGCACCCTCTCTTTAAAACGCATCGGCCTGTTTCATTCTTGGGAATAGTTTCTCTTGCAATGTTTTCTTATAACACATTATTGAGTTCAGAGAACTCTTACAGAACTTTCCAATGCATGGTGAGGTTGCTGTTTTCAATGCAGTTAATTCACTTTCTCAGTTTATCTGGGAATTGGTGTGCACAGGAAGATTCATATGGGAACACCTGTCAACACCATCAAAAGCAAGATCCCAGGAAACTTACGCCATACTCTGACGGCTCACTTATCCACAGTCTTGCTTAGGTTCAGATATGGGCTTCTCTGAAGAAATGCCTCCCTCTCACCAAGACCCTGTCTGTTTGTGTAGAAAAATAATGACCCACTTCCATCTTACCACACAGCCCCACAGCCGGCAATTACTGCCCACCTGTTACAGCGTTACTTAGACAGGTATTCACATGATTCACAGGGGAAGGGGTGTGACAATTCATGACTGACTTTGAGGTGAAAGCTTGATTCAGAAAATATTTTATTAATTAATTAATTTGAGCTCATGAAGGACAGTAATTGCTGATATCTCCTGCTGAATGTGTTTTTTCTCATCGAAGTTGCCTCTGCCTTTGCAGACATAAATATGACCTGGAGGTCAATTCCTGTGCTGGTCGGTTTTGTCAAATGGACAAAAACTAGAGTCATCTGGGAATAGGGAAACTTCCTGAGGAATTAGCTCCATCAGACTGACCTGTGGGCATGTCTGTGGGGACATTTTTTAATCGTTAACTTATGTATAAGGGTCCAACACGCTATGGACAGTGCTACCTCCAAGCAGATGGACCTGGACTGTATAAGAAAAGAAGCTGAGCCTGTTAGAGGAGCAAGACAGGGGGTAGCATTCCTTTGGGGTTTCTATTTCTAGTGCCTCCAAGTGCAAGCATCATTTTCTGTCCTGATCTCCCCATTGATAGAATATTATCAGGATGTATACAGAAAGTAAATATGTTCCTCCCCATGTTGCTGCTGCTCATGGTGTTTATAACAGGAACAGACAGAAAACTGTATCAACTCCATCATAAGAATTAGCAAGCACTAGATATTTGCCTTCTCTTGTCATGGAGCTCCTCTGCAGAGAAGGAACATGGGTGCCACACAGATTCAGCACCCGGGACCAGGAGTTCCTGGGCAAGTAAAATGAATTAAGAAAGTCGGCAAAAGTTTCAGAGCATTTCAGAACACTTCATACCTGAGAAGACATTGCTACTTTTGTTTTCACCACGTGGGTCAGAAGAGCTGAAAATAAACGTGTTTTGATGATGTTTCCCTTGAAGGCATGAAAGAAGATAGTTCAGATTTAATTGCCCACTTCCTATTTAGTGCTAGAGCCCATTTTTCAAAATATTTAAATATAGTTTTTTCATCCTTGTAAAGAAATTAACCAACAAAGAAAAGCTGAAAGTAGATAGATTGCAATCACATCTTAGTATCTAAGTTGATATTATTAGTATTTGGTAATATTAATTTAAAAATTATTGAGAGGCTGAGAAGAGAAAATGCTAAGTACCAGCTTATTCATTTGAGGAATTTGATTTTAGGTAACTGTTAATAAAGTCTACTATTAGGAATCATTTAGGGTGGATGACATAGCATTTAGATTCTGAAACTGGTCTGTCACGTCATAAGTAAAACAAAAAGGTGATGTGTGTGTGAGAGAGAGAGATAGAGAAAGAGAGAGAGGGAAACAGACAGAGAGAGAGAGAGAGAGAGAGAGAGAGACAGAGAGAGAGAGAGAGAGAGAGAGAGAGAGAGAGAGAGAGAGAGAGAGAGAGAGAGAGAGGAGAGGTGGCCTTTAACAAGATTTAAAAAGCAGCTCTCCAATGAAGAAATTCTGGCCTGGCCTATCCCTCTTGCCAGTCTCCAAGGGTCCAGGAATGGATCATGTCTGATGTGAACACAACTACATGAAGAGTTAGGAGGTGATGTTAAAAGAAGTGACAAAGTGACAGGAGCTGATAAAAACTGGATCTAGCATTTGAATCCTCCTTGTTTCTCTACAAGTCTGTATCTGTGCTGCTGAGATGTCTGATCAGATTAAGGCTTTTGCTGCCAAGGCTGAGTAACTGCATTCAATTCCCAGAGCACACACGGTAGAAATGAGAGAAACTGATTCCCCCAAACTGTCTTCTTACATCCTCAACTGCACTATGGTATGTTTATACCAATACCCACCTGCCCCCATAAATAAATAAGTGTAAAAATGACTTTTAAAAATAAAGTTTTGGTCAGCTTTAGGTTTGCAAGAGGCCATGACCTTGGAACATATTTTCATTAGATTCCTGATCCTCTAAATACTTATTTTTTGAAGTCGCCATTTTTCTCCCTCAGGTATCGCTTGGATCATTTATGACTCAACGATTATTTATTTATAAATTCTACCTAAATTCTAAGCTTGCTGAGATTCCAGGGGCATTGGATCAGTGATTGTTGATCCACAGTGCAAAGTTGCAGGTTGTAGTTGTTTTTATTAGTGGCTGCTGAATAACAGATGAACCGCTATCCTCAACTCCTGCTGGTTGTGAAGGTGACAGTATCCTCCCAGAAGAATGACTCTCTTCTAAGTGTCATTCACAGTTATACTCACATCCACAGCAGTTAGGTCTAGAACACTCCCTCATCATCAGAGACTTGGGGTGGATCTAGTAGGTAAAATTTTCCTCCCCCTCTTTCCAGCCTCTACTTCCAGCCATTAGTTACTCATCTTTAAGCATTAATTTGCACATTGAAGTGTCCCACAAACCAATGGATCTGGGTGGTGGTACTTCTGATAGCTTTGTAAAAATAACCTTAAAGGCACTGTAACTAAAATACCAAAGCATTTCCTTGATGTTTAGTTAGTAGATACGGAGTTGAATCTTTTAAGTTGTTCTTTGTTCAGAGAGCCAAGCCAGTTTTACAAGAAAGCAACAGATTAATATCTTTAAAAATGCTGTCCTAGACTTTAACTCTAGCCTACAGACTTTAGGGGGGGTGCGGGGTGTTAGGGACACAAAGGGTATCAATCATTACTGTGCCTCTAGTCAGAAATAGCGAGCCACATTCCTGAGCCACTGTGTGTGTTTCTTTCATTATGACTTACACTCTTCTCTCATTCTCTATGTTGATACTTTCAGCCAATTCTTCAAATGTTGGGTCTAGTTGACTTCTGCTGGCATCAACCCTGTATTTTTCCTGGGACACTGGTGCTTAGCGACTTTAACTCAGAACAAATAATTGACAATGCATACATGCCAGGCTATTTATAATGTGCAAATGTTAATTCTGTGTTACAATATAGAAGAAAGACACATCTTTATAGTGGTGAACATAAAATATTCCTTTTGTTCACTCTCAACTAGCACATAAGCTAGGCAGAATCCCCCTGAGTACTGCTTCTAGTACTCAAGCTACAGTCTTTCACATTCATTTTCCATGAAATACCCAAAGTTCTTTTCCTGCTACCCAAAGTAGAGATTTTTAGTTATATATGAAAGAATAAAAGAGTGGTAGTGTGACAATATTTAGCATAATTAAAACATACTGTGAAAACTAATGATCAGCTTCCATATTTAGTAAAAGGAGAAAGAAGGCATTCATTACATTCTCCCCATAAGACTCTGATATCTGGCTTTTAGTACAGGCAGGTTCTCATGAATAGTTCTTTGGTATTCTAAGTTTTTCTCATTTATTCCTAAACTTTGTAAAATTAGGCAAAGACCCAGTGGTCCTACTGATTATCTAGGCTACTTACAGTCACCCTGACTCAGACAATAGGACACTTCCCAGTAAAGACTTGTTTCAGTGGAAATAAACTGTCAGATATACCCAAATTCAGCATAGGTGCTCAGGTGGTAAAATCTGGCATGCTACTCAGTGGGTTTCTTCCTAATTTCTCTAATATGTTTTCTCAGGGAAGTATTTACCTATCAAGCTAGGACTAGTTCTGTATTACTAACACTGAAAGATGCCTGCAGGAGGATTATTTCAAGCCTGAACCCTGTCTAGAATACAGAGGCAAACCCTGTCTTAAGGACTTAAGCTTCTAACTCAAGCTCTCCAAACTGTTTGTGTTGTGTTTTTATTTAATATCTGAAACTGGTGAGAAAGACATTCGGGGAAGAAATGTGTGGATTGGTCTCTCCAAAAGGCCAAGGATGTGAAGATAATTGCGTCCCATGTAAATGCTCACTAAAGGGTGGCTTCAGGAGAGGAAGAGTTCAACAATCAAACAAATAGGATGGCCTATATGTGGACAATCAGATTCTTCCACAGCCATATCTGCCATTGTTCAACGGGCCCATGAACAAAGCAGCCATGGTGGCAGACATATATGTTAGGAATGTGCTAGACAACATGGCCTTCCTCTCACCATGGCTGACCTGTTTACAGCTGCTACTGATTTCCAGAGCAGAAGAGATCAATAATACGTCCTAGGTATGGCACCATTTTCTGTGGTGACCAGTGAGTGACCTGATGCCAGGTTGGCTGCAGCATATCACTTTCTCCATTGTGACACATTGTCCTTACTGGTGTAAATATTTATTTTAAGTATGGATTTGCCTTTATTACCTGTAAGGCTTTTGTCAAAGGCACCATCCATGGACTTACATAATACCTTATCCACTGTTATAGTATTTCACACTGTATTGCTTCTGACTAAGAAATTCAGCTGACAGCCAGAGAAGTGTGACGACGGGCCCATTATAATCAACATAGAATCCACTGATCTTACCATGTTCCCCACCATCCTGAAGCAGTGGGCCTGGCAGAAAGATGCGGTGATGTTTTGAATACACAGTTGCAACACCAATTTAAGGGCAGATGCTTGGATTGCTGGGACAGGGTTGTTCAGAAGGTGATATATGCTTTGCAGCAGCATCCAATAAAAGGTAATGTTTCTCCTATAGGCAGTATCCATAGATCCAGGAATCAAGGAGTAGACAAGGGAATATGTCTGATGACTATCACTCATAATAACCTGGTATGAAAATTTTTGCTTCTTGTCCTCACTACCTTAACTTCAACTGGCCTGTAAGTTTTGGTTCCAGAGGAGTGAGCATTCCTGCCAGGAGACATTACAAACATTCAATTGAATTGGAAGCTCAGACTTCTCCCTCACATTTTGAGCTTCTGATGCCCTCAAGTAAGGAAAAACAGTGCTGGGAGGAGTGACTGAGTCAGATTACCAAAGAGCAGTTAGATTGCTTCTCTAGGATGGAGATAAGAAAGATTATATCCTTTAGGGAGTTTCTTGGTATTACCATGTCCTGTGATTAAAGTCAATGGGAAACTACTACAACCTAACCCAGGCAGGGTGACCAAGCACTTAAACATAGGAGTGAAACTATGGTTTATTTCTCTGGGAAAAGAGTCAAGACATGCTGAGGTGCTTGCTGACAATGGAGGAGATACAGAGTTAGTAGTAGAGGAAGGTAGTTATAAATACCAGTGAAGGCCATGTGAACAGTTGCAGAGCAGAAATAACATGAGTGTTTCTGTTACATTCTGTCAAAATATATTTATACAGATAATTGTGATTTCTTTCCTCTATTTCTTTATCATCAATTAGATAATATGAGTGGTTGTCATATTTAAATTTGAGTACTAAAAGAATGCCCTTCAAAGGATATTACCATTTGTCCAAAATTCATAATGTGTTTGCAGTTAGTGGTATAAGAGAGAGTTATATCATGTTAGGCATAATTATGACCTGGTTAAATATATTTAGCGCATTTGCAATTGTATGTGTCATACTTATATCATGTTAGGTGTATTTATGTCCTCGTTAAATCTATAATACATTTATAGTTATATGTGGAAAGTTATAGCATGTTGGGCATGATATGAATTAATTATTGTTTTCATTTGGAAATTAAGCATGGCATATGGAAATATGATTGTATTTCAAGTTCATAAGTGATGGCTGTTATTTATTGCTAACTTGAATACATCTGGAATTAATTAAAATGTAAGTGCTTGAGTCAACCTGTAAGAGATCATTTTTTTCTGAATTAAATTATCCAAAGTGGGAAGACCCACTTTCACTCTGGATTGTCTGAGGAGGGAATATTCACCTTTAATCTATGACACAACACTGGGATCCTTATGCATAAACGACATGGAAGAAAAAAGCATGCTTTCTTTTCCTGTTTGCATTCATTCTTGCTGGCAAGTTAATTTCTTCACTGGCATTAGAGCCTATTTAGTCAGGGTTTATACTGAAGATCAGTTGAGATGTCCATCATCATGAACTACAAGATTAGTGAACTTTCCATTGGTAGACAGACATTGCTGGATTAGCTGATCCACAGAATGTAAGTCATTCTTCCAGTCTAATAAATCTAGGTTCCATTCTTCTGGAGAACCCTAACACACTTGCTAATTCTTTGTTTTTTATAAATGCTGAAATTAGACAAAATTTCTTATTAATACAAGAATTAATTTTATGTTTTAATGCACTATTTTGTGACACTAATCACTTGTGCACTAAACATCTAACACAACATAAATAGTAGTACAAATTCTACAGGTATAAACAACCAGAAATTACATAGTTGAATATGGTCTGATATAAATACATGAAATTGGATGTAGTATTCATACTGTATTCGCATACTTCTGGATTTTGAAAGTAGAAGGGATTAAATGAATGTGGTTTTCATGGCAATGTTTGAGGAGTGTGTGCATGAGTGTTTTGTATGCATGTTTTTGTGTGTGTTTGTGTGTGTGTGTGTATCTGTGTGTATGTGTATGAGAGAGAGACAGAAAGAGAGAGAAAAAGAATGAAAAGGAAAATGAGAGGGAATGACAGATAGTGTAGAATTAATGGAAAGGCTGTCTTCCAGGATCCTGTTCCCTAGTCTTCCAACCTGCTTGTGGATAATCAGGCAGAATGCTAGGTTTGTGGGGTGTGATCCTGGGACCCATCGCATTTATTCTGATCACTTACTCATCTACTTTCTCTCAGGGTAAGTTTTCTTTGGGGGATCTGTATTATTCTGTTATTTTTGTGTGTATCTGTACTAATATACCCAAGGTACTTTATAAGGTTAAAATGTTTATTTAAATCTAGCTACATAAGATCATGACATCTAGCAGAATAATGTACAAAATATGGCAGAAAAAGTGACCTAGGGAGAGGCCAGGATTACTTCTTTTTAGCTAGTCTATTCCCGTGAGACTTAACCCATTCTGAGAGGCCAGCCTCAGTTCCTGTTATGGGTGCTCCTGTGACACAGTCACCTCTCCCTAGACTCTGATGGTTAAAGCTGCTCCACCTCATAACATGTCAGCAGCTATGCTGCAGCACATGGACTTTCTGGTGAAATACCATACCCACCTCATAGCAGGACCATTATTATTTTATTTTCCCAGTAGTCTTCCTAGGCAAGTCTTGCATTTCCAAAGGATCTGTGCTTCCCCCATGATCAGATTCTTTCAGAAATCATACCCATCTCTTCTTTTTGTTGGGAAAGGCCATAAACAGGACTTTGTTTCACCCTTTACATCTACAAAGTCAGTATGTTCAGTATGGAAATCTGCTTTTGTTAAGTTGCTTTCTTCTCCCTGATACACACATTTCTTCTGAGCCACCTCCTCTGTAGCTGTATAATGATGCTGTTCCCACACATCTGTAGATAACCTCTTGTGATAAGGTTGTGAGCTTTCTATGATTTTCACACAAGTTATAGTCATCTGCTTTGACAGAATGAAAGATAATAAGGTCTTGGTTAGAAACATCTGTGATGAGGTTGTGAGCTTTCTATGAGTTTCACACAAGTTATAGTCATCTGCTTTGACAGAACAAAAGACAATACCACAAACCTGAAGGCCTTCTCATCGCTGAGAAAAGTAGGAGCCCCTTGAAGAGCTGAACATGTGTGGGAGTTCAAGAACACACCTGTAATTAAATATTTCTGATTTACTTTGTAGTGACCTGATGTGAAAGAATGTGTTTCTAAACACATTTGGCAAAAGCTAAGACTATTGCTATGGTATATAATTACCCAAATTCAATGAGAAACATTAAGAGAAATTGCTTCCTTTTTTAGCATTTTTGGTTCCTAATATATTTTAGGATAGTTCTAATGCTAGTTTATTTATGTTTGGACATGAACAACTTGAATGTAATTATCTTACTATGTCTTCTTTGGCACAAATATGTTCACTGGTCAGGGGGTTACTTTATTTTCTTAGTAAAATAACATTGCTCAGAAAAGAAATTATGAAAAATGTTCATGGGATTCTGCCTTGGAAAGCAAAAAAAACTGACATCAAATTTCCTAAGTTTGTGGAAATACGTCATTAGCTAAAAACATTACAATACTTGTGCTTTACTGATTTACTGATTGTGAATCCAAAGTTTGGAATCGGGAGCCAGGTGTGGCCCCAGAACCTTTCTTAATTTCCCACTGCCTCTCACAAGATTGGTCAACACACACACACACACACACACACACACACACACACACACACAGAGAGAGAGAGAGAGAGAGACAGAGAGAGACAGAGAGACAGAAAGCGAGACAGACAGACAGAGAGACAGAGAGATTGTCTATGTGATAATTCCTGCGGCATGACTTTTTCTCCATTTCCTTTCCCGTCTCCAAGCACAACTCTGTTCCAGTCTCTTTGACCCTCTCAGCAACTAACTCATCCTAGTTAGAGTGTTTGGGCTTGAGCTGGGAGTTAGAGGAGCCCAGAAAAACATCATTATCTGAAGAAGTCCGGGCAGAAGGGGGTGGGAGGTGGTGGATGGAGAGCCTCTATGACTACATTGAGGCAGACATGGCCTTAACAGCAGAGCCGGTCCTCCTATCAGTATGAGGACCGTCATTGTTCATAAACAAGCACAAACCAGGAGTCACTTTAATTTTATATATTTACATTGCTTTATTTCTTCTTTTCTCCATTCGCCTTTCTCCTTAACTCTAGACAGACTGCATCTTATTTAATGAGAACCCGTACTGTTCAGGAAGTGCCAAGAGCCTTTATCTCCATGTGGTTCATCGCATGATTTGAGAAACACTTGAATCAAAAGTGGACTTTCCCCCCAGATATTCATTTCTGAAAATATAGCTTGTATGATATGTTTTCTTTAAATTGAATGAATGGCATGCAAGCTGAATACAGAGATGTCTTTTAACAAGATGGCTATATGTTTTTGATGTTATAGTGGAGTGGTGTAAATGCTGAGGTGTGACCTTGAACTTGGACCTTTCTCTGTGTGTTTATCATCCTCTCTAGAGAGGCTGGGCAGTGCTGTGCCAGAGCACCCAGTCAGCCACACAATCCCAGGGAGACAGATATAATGTGGCAGACGCTGCTCTGACTCAGCCTGGATGCTCCATAGGTTAGACAGATTCAGGCCATGTTGAGTTAGTGATGTTTGATTTGTTATGTGCTTGTTAGGATTTAAACCCATCAGAATTAGAGGTGTTTCCTTTTCAAGTTTATTTTTGGATTCCATTTTTTTGTCATTGGCTAAGAAATCTTCAGTGATACCATTAAATGATAAAACCATTCAGAAAACAGGTTAGAAGAGTAGGAATCTAGCCAAGAAATACTAATTTACAACTAGTACTTTTGCTTGATCTATGAACATGCTACCAAATATAACTGCATTACAATTATTTTTGGTATAATGAAGTCCTAACCAAACTATTAATTGCTTTGCTTGTTTCCTGTATTACTTCTTTCTCATTTCCTAGCAATTTTGGATTTCTCTCACAATGCTCCCTAAATTTTTTCTTTATTAACTGCTGACATAATATGGGTAATTGCTTCCTTCAAGCTGTATGCTAAAATACTTGATCTCTGGCCAGTGGTATTATTGGAAAGTGATGCAATGTCTCAGATGTGAGGACTAGCAGAAGCAAGTTAGACCACTGGAAATACTTCCATGAATGGGATGTTGATGCTCAGGTTTGTCGTTGCTTTCTGCTATCTGAGATCATGAAGAAAAGAGCCTTCCATTGTCATTACCTTTGCAGGGCCAATGTAAAAGGCCAGTGTCCACAGAATGACACCTCTAATACTTGATCTAATATAAATCTTTATTGCTTTTTAATTGCTTGTCTCAGATGTTCAGTACACTAATGAAGACACTAGAGAAATTGCAGGTCAAGGTCAGAAATCCAGAAACATATTTGGTGTTTAATGACATCAATTCCAATGAGAAGTAAAGTTTATCAAGAAGAAACTTATTGTTGCCATTGGGATTTTGGGCAATATGAATGACAGAAAACCACATGATGACCTCAGGATTTGTCTGCTACAGCAGCTCTACTCCTGAATTCTTCACAGTGAAATAAGGTGACGCTTAACCCACACAGTGTTCTTAGGCCTTTATTATTTTGGTTTTAGGCTGAGTGTTATAGTTCAATGTAAGCAAGGGGTGTCATTAGATTGTATGACATATATATATATATATAGTATATATAAGTATTTATAAACACTGTATCTCTCTCTCTCTCTCTCTCTCTCTCTCTCTCACACACACACACACACACACACATATCTAGAGACCATGGTACTTATCTACAGACCATGAGAAAAGAGTCATAAGGGCTGGACTATTTTTGTAAGAATTGGCTCAAACATTACTGAAACTTCTAAGAGTTGGATTTAAATTTATTTTAATTCCTGACTTTCCTTTTTATTTTGTTTAGACTGACAAATAAACAGGGTATAATTCAGTCTGTTTCAGTTGTTTTCTCTCTAATGGCTCTTGGGATTTTAAAGACTACCTGTGGCTTGCTTGTTCCTCTGGCATGAGTTCACTGCCCTTGCAAGCACTCCAAAGAATGCATTGCTTGTATGATAGAAAAAGTTTCTCAAAGCAGTAGCACAAGCACTCTGGGTAACAAGAATTATTTTCCTCTCTTTTGAAAGCCACTTCTGTGGATTAACTTCATGGTGCAATACTGTGTCTGGCACAATCTATCTTGCATAATAACACTCTACAGCAGGTGATTCAAACAGCCTCTGAATAAGCAGTATTCCATTTCCCTCTGAGCCTGAGCTTCCAACAGAGGCAATGTTCAGCCAGAAGTTGGGAAATAAATAAAGCATATTGTTATGAAGAATCTCTTTACGGCTTATGACTATGCAAATTTATTTAAATATATACATTAGGACAGTGTGGTTTTGAAGATTTAAGGGGTCTTTGAAAGCCCTATGTGTTTTTTAACATCTAGCCATTGCTGATGCAAGTTTTCTTTGTGAGTTTTTCCCATTCCAAGAGCTTATTTATCACCTCATAACGATGGTCATTGCCTCATCCAATTTTAGCCTCCCTAGGTGTCTGCACACAAAGCAATGTCATTATTATCGTGCTCAGTGTTCAAGCTCTGAGTATACAGGGAAGGTTTAGGGAAAACTCATGAGCTTCTCACATTTATGGTATTTCAGTATGCATAAACATTTCTGGATTTCAGTTGTAACTCAGGAACCTCATCAAAAATGTTAATAATAAGTGATTGGCAGCTCCTTCATTACCTGTGCTACATGCACAGAGCCACTGAATTTTATTACTGCTCTGAGATCAGGATGTCAAAGTGGATCCATGAGAATATTCTGGGGCTAATGTGAGATAAATGAAGTGTGTAAAGGCCTTCCCAATTTGAAGGGCTTCTCAAGCCTTTTGCCTCCTGATTCTTATGAGACAAATTTCAGAACAGCTTCAAAATCTCTGAGCTTTCTGTTGAACATTGGAAATTGCAAGAAACCAGAGGAAACACAGACACACACAGACACAGAGAGAGAGAGAGAGAGAGAGAGAGAGAGAGAGAGAGAGAGAGAGAGAGAGAGAGAGAGAGAGAGAGAGAGAGAAGCATATTATTATTTTTTGTTGGTTTTTCGAGACAGGGCTTCTCTATACTTTGGAACCTGTCCTGGGACTTGCTCTGTAGACCAGGTTGGCCCTGAACAATCACCCTGCCTCTGCCTCCAAATGTATGTACCACCACTGCCCAGCTGGGAGAGGCATATTATTAATACATTCAATTGTAGTAAAACATTGGCTTTCTTCCTAGATTCTTCCCTTTCCTCCATCATGAACCTATTGCTCTTCTTAAGTAAATTATTCAGTCTCTGGGACTTGTCTCCATACAGGGCACCAGTGGAGGGATAGTGGTAATGCAAATGCAGTCTGTTGCTATTTATATGTGGGTTTAATTGTTTCTCTAATAAATAATGCTTACATAATCCTAATGTGCTTCTGAGTCTACATAACTCATATATTGTAAAGCCAACTGCATTGTACTTGTAGGGTTTCAGAAAATGAGTGACCAATCCTACGGTTTACTATTCATTCCCTTGCCAAACTAACAGGTGTTTTTCTTTTCTCTTCATGCAAAGAGGAATTGAGTCACCTCTACCCTCTCATGGTCCTCAAAAAGGACACCCAGACTGTTAAACCCCAGGTCTCCCAGCTCTGTCAGCTTCCGACTAGCATCAGTCAAGGTTCAGAAACCCACTGTCTTGTTTCTTCCTTGGCTTCATCAATTGGGATCTTCCAGTCATCTTAAAATTGTCTTTTCTTTGAGATACCTTATTCCAAATGCTAACTCTTTTTTTTTTTTTTTTTTTTGGTTTTTACGAGACAGGGTTTCTCTGTATTGTTTTGGAAGCTGTCAGTCCAGCCCAGCCTCGAACTCACAGAGATCCGCCTGCCTCTGCCTCCTGAGTGCTGGGATTAAAGGAGTGCGCCACCACCGCCCGGCCCAAATGCAAACTCTTAAGGACAACTTGACTATATGACTAAAGCAATAATTTAGAGGCCCAAATTATAAGTAAAAATATTTGCACCCCATACATATCATTTCTTCAGAAAAATATTTGATAGAATATATTTCATAACATTTTCTATTTACCAATATCATCAATGTATTTTGAGTTAATAGTATGAACTCTGAAGACATCACTACTTTTATTCTGCTCTTTGCCTCTTGCTTTCCTTATGTTTTTATTCAATACACTATCTCAAAAATATTCACTTAATATTATTTATGTATCACTGTGCACAGATGAAAGCCAAAAGGGCATTGGATATCTTAGAGTTATAGTTAGAGGGGTGTTTGAGTGGGATTCAAAGTTCTCCCCCTGTGAAGGAACAGCAAGCAGTCTTAACTGCTGCTCCATTTCTCCAGCCTATTCAGTACATTGTTTTTATGTCTGTTAAGATTGAAAAGCGTTGTATTCCATTCTCTAATCATAACTATGTCTTCTCTTTTTTGTCAGTGGTCTAGATAGATCAGCATGTTAGGATTATGCAAACATTAGTCACTGTAGAAACAAATGGTTTTACAAGATGTGTAATTAGACCCACATGTAAATAGCAACAGACTGCATTACCACTATCCCTCCTTAAGTGCACTGTATGGAGACAAGTCCCAGAGACTGAGTAATTTACTTAAGAAGAACAGGTGGTCCATGATGGAGGAAAGGGCATCTCTAGGAAGAAATTCTGAGGCCCTGGAGAGGGTGGCTTCTGCCCTTTGTTATCTTAGGATTGAGATCCCAGAAAGGAGAGGCTCTTCAGTGAAAATTACTGAGGCTTCCTGTGGCTGATTCCCCATTTTTTTTCATTATATTCAAGAGGCATGGAGCCAACAGGTTAGTAGGAGAGAGAAAAGCCCCTTCTAGTAAGGATGCTGGGATAGGGAAAGAGTAAGGGAAGGCTCTAGTGTTGGTGAGGACGACCTGGACCAGAATTAGAGGGTCAAACCCAGACTTCAAGTTAAAATTAAAATCATGCCATTCACCCAGAACCTTTGAGCTGCTGTCATGTGGCAGGCAGTGTGTGTCCATCTAATACTGCATGTCTGTCCTCTGTTTGGATTTTTCTCTTTATTTGTGTTGTCCTTCCAGGGAAGGGCAGAACAGACCACTGTGGTAGTCAGTATTTCAAGGTGGCATTGCCTAGTTCCACTTATTCATGGGAGTAACTGTGGGCCAGATACACCCTGTTCATGTGATTTGAGGAACTGAAAGGCTCCCTTTAGTCACCCATCATTGCACTGAAGTATACCTTACTTCAAGTTATGCTTTCAACAATCTGACTTAGTTTCAGTCTTGAATAATTTAAGTTTGCTCTTGGTGACCCTTTTCTTTTTCTCTCTCTGCACTATGATGACAGCAGCATTTCAAGATATCTAGAGGTGTGTTTAGAATAACAATGAGTCTGTCCTTACACTCTTCTAGAGTCTCCTGTTGTTCTTGTGATATAAGGGGTGGTCCCATGCTCTTGCATTCCCCAAATCTTGCTGCTCCATGATATGAACTGCCCTAGCTGCCAGAGCTGTCTGGCACTCTATTCCTTACTATTGCTCCTCTCTTTCATGTACCCAGGCCCCTTGCATTGTTTTTCTCAAGTCCTCCATCCCACAAAAGGTTAACCCATTCCTCACTGCTTCTTACTCCCAGGTAATACTTGGCCTCTTTTAATTGCATTGTCCTTGGCATGTTCTTCCACTCATTAGATTGTGGATGAGGGAAGGAAACTATCTGCAGGTAGTCATTCACTATTTACACACACGTATACCGATGTACTTGCACAAATATGCACATACACAATCACACTGGAGAAGGAGGAAGCTGGTGAAGGAACTTCAGTACTGTCACAAAGGCTGCATTCATGGATGAAATGAGGAAGGTCAGATGTGGAGTAACAGTTTATCCTTATAAGATCACATCATGTTACTACAAAGGGAATGACTATTCTGTAATGTGCAATAGTAGATGGACATATGCCCAGCTCACAACATAACCCTTAAGTGCACTTCCTTGGGTTGAGGGGGGAAAAGGGTACTTTAATGGGGTTCTTTCTTTCGGCCTGGGCAGGGCTGTCCTGGGGATAGAGAGGTATCTCCTTCAATGTTAGAAAAACGGGACTTCACCGTAAAGGAATAATTAGGTGAGGAAGGAAAGAGAAGGTCTCCTCTTAAAAGGGAATTCATGTGTTAGGGAGATGTTAGAACTGTGGTATTTCTGAAGGAAATTATATTAAATTGAAATGGTTCCTTGTTTTCTGAAGGCTTCCACACAATTCCCTAGCACTATCATCCAAATGAAAGGAAAGCAATGCTACTGGATGCACGACATGAACCTGAACACACCTAAAGAGGCCATGCCATGAAGCCTGCTTTTTCCATTCTCTTAGGGTTTCCCACCATTCACAATGAAAATAAAATTGTCAAGTAATGATTGCTCTTTTAATTTGTAAAACTTTTTTGTACTTAAAATAATTCACTATAATTTACATGTACAAGGTGATATCTTGTAATTTGTATATATGTAATGGGTTCTTTTGACCCATAAATATCACAATTCATGTACAAAGGTTCAGACTGACAAGTATCCATATTTTCTTCCATGGTACATGAAGGGATAGTTTCTCATCACAGTGGGACACTGGAGCTTGGGTATCTTCAGAAGTGTACATGACTTAGGTGAGAGCACAAGGACATATGCAAACAGAAGACAAGATGTACCAAGAGTATACAAGGGGCAGTGGGGAGGACAGTAGGACAGACAGGAAAGGGAATGAGTGTGGTTCCATCTAGCGGAAAGGCAGCTGAACAGATGGTGTTATGGAGTATCAGAAGAGATGCACTCCAGCAGAAAGGCCCTTGCCACACATTATGTAAAGGAAAACCTTATTTGTTTCTGCTTATGTTAAACATAATTAAGGGTATGATAAAGAACATTAAAATTGCATGGAGTTATTTTTCTTTATGTGAATCATTTGACATTATAAGACATTTACCAGAATTATATAATATGTCTACATATACATTGCCTCTGTATGTTTTACTTTCATTCAGAAAAGCTCAATGGAGCATAAAACAGACAAGGTCCTACAGGACAACCTATTGTCCATTTTCCCAATTCATTTTCTGTGGTCTTTGTTAACTTTGCAGTTACTTAGATTCTATTACAGACTTTGGAAATATGACCATGTCTGTTTTTAATTAAAATTGGTTCATCAGGTACACAGCACGGATGTAAAAATAATAGGGTCATTTTTCATCCTGGACTTGCTTAAACTTGTGGTTGGTTTTAGTCCTTAATTGTCTACCAGGGATTGCTGCAGTTACCTTATTATCTGTGCTTTCTTTTTCATCTAAAATTGCTATCAGACACACTGGGTAGACAGGAGAATTTTCTTCCTGTGTAATCTATATCCCTGCATTTTGGTGCCAAAGACCTCAAGAGATTACTAGTCTTTGTTTTATTGTATAGAATGGGTTAAAGTATTCCTGAAGCATTATAGCCTAATTCTTTTATTTTATTTAATGAAAATATGTATTTAACACAATGGAAAAACATAGTTTGTGGGAAATGGCTGGAAAGCAGTCAAGATTTTTAAAACACATGATCATCTGTCTCAGTGAATGACTGAAAATGTCATTAACCAGCTCCCACCCCAACTCGAATCCCCAAATTATGGGGAAACCAAAATGCATTCATCGAGGATATCTTCCTGTGTCCCAAATTTACTGATGGCTACAATATTAGAGGCCAGCAGATATTCAGAGTCAATCTTTACCTAATTATTTTTAGTTTTATTCAAACCCTCTAAAGAGCACTGGGCCATCAGCTTTGGCCTCTGAGCCCCTACATCCTGACCAGGGCCGTGGAGCCCCGTGCAGACTAAGATGACTGTATTCTTGCACAGTAGATAGTGCAGACTAAGATGACTGTATTCTTGCACAGTAGATAGTGCAGATTAAGACAACTGTGCTCTTAAAAAGTAGATAGTGCAGACTAACACAACTGTAAACTTGCAGAGTAGGTAGTGCAGACTAAGATGACTGTCCTCTCGCACAGTAGAAAGTGCAGACTAAGATGACTCTGCCATTCCACATTAGATAGTGCAGACTAAGGTGACTGTCCTCTTGCATGGTAGATAGTGCAGAATAAGAATACTGTCCTCTTGCACCATAGAGTGTGCAGACTAAGATGACTGTGACCTTCCCCAGTAGATAGTACAGACTTAGATGACTGTGCTCTTTCACAGTAGATTGGGCAGACTAAGATGTCTGTACTCTTTCACAGATGATAGTGCAGACTAATACGACTATACTCTTGCAAGCATATATAGTGCAGACTAAGATGACTGCTCTAGCACAGAAGATAGTGCAGACTATGATGTCGACCCTCTTGCACAGTAAATATTGCAGACTAAATGACAGTTCTCTTGAACCCTAGATATTGCAGACTAAATGACAGTACTCTTGCATAGTAGAAAATGCAGAGTAATATGACAGCGCTCTTGCACAGTAGATAGTACAGACTAAGATGACTGTTCTCTTGCACCATAGATAGTCCAGAATAAGATGAATGTGCTCTTGCACAGTGGATAGTTCAGATGAAGATTACTATAACTTGGAAAGTAGATAGTGCAGATAAGATGTCTGTCCTCTTGCACAATAGATAGTGCAGACAAAGATGTCTGTGCTCTTGCACAGTCTATAGTGCAGACTATTATGACTGTCCTTGCACAGTGGATAGTGCAGACTAAGAAGACTGTTCCCTTGCACATTAGATAGTATAGACTAACATGGCTGCCTTTTTGCACGATGGATAGTGCATACTATGATGAATGTGTTCTTGCTCAGTAGATAGTGCAGAATAAGTTGACTGTCTGAGCTCTTGTACAGTAGACAGTAATGTACTCTTGCATGCTATACAGTAAAGATGAAGACGACTATCCTCTTGCACAGCAGATAGTGCAGACTAAGATGATTGTCCTCTTGCATTGTAGATAGTGCAGACTAAGATGACTGTCCTCTTGCATTGTAGATAGTGCAGACTAAGATAACTGTACTCTTGCACAGTAGATAGTGCAGAATAAGATGACTGTGCTCTTGCACGGTAAATGCTGCTGGCAGCAGTTCTTGCTGAAGGCATTTCTTTACTGGAATTCTCACCTATCTCTCACCCACCCCCCACTAATTACTACTCTCCCTATGCGTCATCAAATTCTTTCTTATCCTTTATCTGGACCTTCTCCAGTTAGGAAAGGGGTTCCTATCTATGCTTTTACTGGCACATGTCCCCCTCATGCTTTCTCTGTGTTCCCTATGGGATCTGACTCCCTTTTTAGCGTTCTGTCCCATGCATTCCCTACCTTCACACTAACTCCCACATCTACCCAGTAACCATTTGCTCCAACTTCCCTGAACAAAGGTAGCATATATACCTAGCATCATTGATTTCACACTGCCTTATTGCCACATGGATATCTTTGGCTCTGGTCAACTTTTATTACTGCCCCTGTCGTTTTTTGGCATTATTGCTCAGATGTGTAAGTCTCTCACCCCATCAAGCACAAAACACATCAGCTGATTCATGTTCCTGTTTAGCTGACTCAACTTGGTCTTCTGGTTATAGAACTTAGCAGTTTATATTTTTGCCAGCCCAGTTCCGCTGCAGAAAATCTATCTAACAATTCATTCTTCCACTTTCATGTCCCCTTTCTTTACAAGACTAACCTCTGCCCTCTGGAGAAAGTTCAACACTCCTCTATGCATTGTAGGATGATCAAGTGGATTTTATGAGGAATATAGTTTCCTCAGTTATTCTGCTATCTGTAAAGTCTAGAAAATTCCAGTTGTATACTGCATTTATATAAATTAAGTTCTAATGATTAACATATAGTGGGGAAAACATTGCTTGAGGAACTAAAAAAGATTTTAAAAAACCTCAAAAAATTCCAGAGCTTTGATGAATTTATCTTTCCAGTATTTTAACAGTATGTAGAAAGTATTTTAAGATGAAATATGATGAGAGACCCCAAGAGGCTCTTTTTATGCATGCCTTCAGAGGAAAGAAACCATTGGAATTTGGATTAGCTGAAATTAACGTACTCCCAGAACTTCACAATTGTGCCCTGTGTTAAATTATATTTTTCGGCTGTACAGAAATTAGTTTACTTGGGAGTGGGGGCCTAGTGAAGAAAGAAAGCAATGTCATGGCCTTGGAGTGACCCTGGATCTCAAATTCCCATAAATCTCTGATCTCAAACTAATTACCTCAAGTACGGCAGCTGGAGGTTTGTGCTGAGCATGTAGTAGGATCCAGCTTTCACAGCTATAAAGCTTCAAGATCATGATTAAGTAGGTGCCTCCCAAACACTTACTCCATCATGTAAAAAACATATTTTAAAATATAGTATTGTACTTGAATAAAGTGTTGACTTGGGATATTATCCTTAGCTCAAACTATAAGTTAAACATTTTTTTCTTCTTGAGATGTGTTTGTTTAATAAATTTAGAGAAATTCTTTAAACCAGGATGTGTCATATCTGGTCTCAATGACAAGAAAGGCTACATGTACATTGTACCATTAGGAAGTGTTTGCTTTTTATATAATTGTTTCAGAGCACATTTAAAACAAGTGTCTATTGCCCACTCCAATGGCAGAGTAGCACAGGAAACACCCTTGAAAATTATATTGTGAGTGAAGGCATATTTCCAAAAATGTTGGGCCACAATACCCACTACCCATTACAGACCATACATAGCACCTGCCTGACTCATGTTTGTATAATATTAGATTATCTTGAGCATGTATCAACCACATACAAGATTAGTGGTCAGGAAGGTAGGATAAACTGAGGCTGAGGAGATAGAAAACTCAGCAGAGGTCTTTGAATTTGTCCTGTGTCTGCTAGGTGCTTGAGGAATACTCATCCAGTGAGAAATATGTTAGAGACTGCATCCAGTAGCAGAGCCTTTGGATCCAATATCTCTAAAGCTCTTTAAATTGTTCAGAGAATGTCCTATAAATCTCACTTTATACTCTCTCATCTATCTCTATTGGCTCATCTCTATTCCCCAAATTTACTTATTAATTGTCATCTTTTGAGACACTATCTTTTTTTTCTAAGGAGTCTAGGCATGATAGAAAGGGACAAAAATGAAGCTGAGGAAGAAAGGTGAAATGAAACCAGAGAGGAATCAACTAAACTTCACTTTATTGGAAAATGGCATTATGATACCTAGTATTTTCTGTGCTAATTAAAAAAAAGACTCAAATTTAGAACACTGTGGCCATTTCAAATACTCAAAGCTTTGAGATTCTGGAAACAATGGAATTTGAGAGGCATGCTCCATCATCAGTTGTGTTGTGTTGCCTTAGTTGGGTTACTGTAGCATACATAGGTCACCTGATCTTAGGTCATTGTTGGAATTTTCAGGCAAAAGGGAACCACCTTCAGGTGCTTAGAAAATTTCTGAGCAAAGGATCAGAAAGTTAATCTATATCACAAACTCAACACAAAGATTCACAAAGTGGCCCTAATTAATTGCTGGTTTAATCAGTGTCCAGGGACTCTCTCTATCCTGTATAGCAACCTTTGAAAAATAGGAGCAAAAAAATCAGTGAAATCTACTTACTGGAATTCAATGAACACAATTAAATTAGGCTTCTGCTCTTTAGAATTCAGCTTAGGTAGGTGGCATAAAAGCAAAACAAGTTCTATTAGAAAAATTGAAAACCTAAAGATCTATGGATCATTTCCAATTATAAGGAGGATATTTCTAATGTACATATTGGTTCACTCAGAATAATTATTAATAAGCTTATTTGTTTATTATGTACTTACTTAGTATATAACCTTGTAAGAAGGCTCAAAAGTTTACTTAATAAGTCTTTTCTTTATTTTCTTCCAAATGCCTCCTATGAACACAGAAAAGTAATATATGAAAATTTGTTAAATACAGCCATCCCCATCTCCTCCCTGCCCACTAAAAACCCTCCTCTTTATCTTTTTGTTCACATTTTAAGAAATAAAAAAGGAGAACTGGGGAAAATAACATCTTTGCTCTTAAAAGACCTTTTGTTTTCAGCACAGACAGAGCACACACTTTAGAATGTCGTCTCGGCTCTTGGTCTGTCCACATCACAGCACATCAACATCTGATTTTCTTCTTTCAGGTTTATGAACGATGCTTGGATTTGTATTTTACTCTTTAGGAAGTCTTAATTTTGTGATGTTTTCACTTGTTTCTTCCACATTTCTTCAACCCCCATCCTATTGAGTTCTTATGAATTCTCAGTGAAGTTAAAATACTGATGAGTTAGAAAGAATTGCAGCCTCAAGGATTTCTTGGAAAAACATTTGGTACAACTTATTTTTGTTTTGAGGTAGGGTTTCACTGTGTAGGTCTGGCTAGCCTAGAACTCACTATGTGGACCAGGCTGGCCTTTAACCCACAGACTTCTGCCTGCCTCAGCATTTTGAGTGCTGAGGTTAAAGGTGTGCACCTCCATGACAAGCTACCCTTGGTACAAATATTGGAGAACTGCTTTATGTTAAAAAAAAGAAATTAAATTTAACAAAAATGGTAAACTTGTATAAAGTATTTGAGTGATTCCAGAGGTGATGTGAGTTGTTGCTCACCTTCTCCTGGTCTTCAAGTCCGGTATGAACTGTCTGAGAGCACGTGTGCATCACACATGCCTGCTTGCTTGCTGTGTGTCTTAGCTGAAGGCTTTACAGGAGGGTAAGGCTCAACCTAAAGAGGTCCTTCATGGTTTCAGAAGACCACCCAGTTCTCTTTCTGCCTTGATCTGCTCTGGAATCGCACATTTCTTACCTTCTGGATTCACCACCTTCCTTATACTCTGAGGGAATGGTGCCTATGAGTGAATGGGTCCAGTGCATGACCTCCAGTGACCATGCCACCACAACCACATTGCTCTGCATTAAGAACCCAGCTTTCCTGAGGTAGGGGGAATAGACTAGTGCTGCCCTCCATTTGAGATTCTTCTCCAGCAGTCCTTATTCCTTGCTTTAGGATGCTTTTCCTTGTTGCCCACACTCTCTTGAATGCTTCATGTTCACGCCCCTGAGTGAGCTCCTCCTGGACCAACCTTACAGGTGTTCACAATTATACAGCCTTTTGTGTGAGATCGATATTGCACTCGCATGTCAAGCCAATAAATTGAATAGCTTGAAAATGTCACTAGCTGATTAGGCAAGTGTCCAGGGCCACTTCCTGTTTACTCATCATGTTAATTATTACGCAGTTACATATTATTCTAGGCCTATTTTATAAGGACCTAGTCACTTCTAGAGGCCCGTATTCTAAAGTTTCATTTAAGGGATTAAGGTTCCAAAAAATTGCTGTTAATACAAGTATTCAGTTCACAACATTTTTAAAATTTAAATTAGAAGCAAGGTTGCTTCACATGTCAATCCCAGGTGCCTCTCCCTTTCCCTACCTTCCTCCCACACCCTCCCACCAACCTCTCCACCTCCCCTTCCTCCAATCCCCACTCCTTTCCCCAGGGAGGGTGAGGGTAAGGCCCTCCATGGGAGGTGTCCATAGTCTGTCATTTCATCCAGGGCATCCCCCAAGAGTCCAGACTGAGAGTGCATTTCTCATTTTGGGATGGGCACCCAAAGTCCATTTGTATGCCACGGATAAATACTGATTTACTACCCAAGGCCCCATAGATTGCCTGGGCCTCCTCACTGATGCCCACATTCAGGGGGTCTTGATCAGTCCCATACTGGATTACCAGCCATCACAACTTTAATAGTCCTTGTGAGGTTGTGGGGAAGCTTGCATCACTGTTCACCCTGTGGTTTTCTCAGCATTTCCTCTTGGCCTTCATCAAGTGGTGGTATCTCTTTTTTGCCACCATAACTCCTTGTCAATTTCTGTAAGCAATAATTGTGGGCAACAAGTATTCTGAAACATGTATAGGAAGTGGGTTTGGCCATGAAGACCCATACGATTAAAGAGCAGAAAGCTCCTCAGTGCTGTCCTGCCATCAGCAGACAGTGAGCCTGTGCAGGGAAGCTTTAGTGCTTAGACAAGAGAGCATGCTGCCAGAACTACCAAGACACAGGGCTGCAGAGGACTATGCTCCAGGTTCTTTATGACACTGATTGCTGCCATTACTTTATGTAGATCCAGGACTCTCCCTTTTCTCCACAAAACCTTTCTCCATCAATCTTTCCAAGTACTCAGGTGTCCTTGGTCTGAACATGGGAGTGTGAAGTCCAATTTTCTGTTTGGGCTCTGCTTGTCGAGAGTTATTGCCAGTTCCCCGTGTCTTCATCAAAACATGTCTTGGAGACTCATTTTATTTTCTGTGTGTGAGGTAAGATCCTGTGTCTTGTGACCATATGCATAGAATGATAATATATGAGTAGACAGGGGTAAAGGGTGCTGGGACAAATAAACTGTCCTACACTGTATCAATGTACTAAGGTGTCCCGCGCTACCGTCTCGCCAGCAAGAACGACGCAGAACACTCGGATCCTTCTGCAGTAAAGCTTTAATGCATCTTGAGAGATAGATGATCAGCTTCTTAGAGGGAGACCCCAAGCTAAGAAACCCAGCCCCTTATATAAGCCTAGGAGCTCCGAGTGAGACGTGTAGAGCCAGGATTGGTGGTTTGCACATCACCCCAGATGACGCCACGGGAGAGGCACAGCTTAAACGGTTAACTCCAACTGACAGCAGATGTCAGCGCCATCTTCTAACGGCAATAGCGATAGCGAGGGCGGCTGCTCACATCTCCCCCTATTCATTTATTTTTGAAGCAATAGGACACCCACAACTTTGGAGTGGAGATAGAGGTCAAATCCCCATGTGCAAATTCGGAACATGTACAAAGCTCCTCTCCAGGGTCTTATCCCCAGAGAGAGCCCTGACCAGTCCGATGTCGTTTTTCTGGGGGAAGGAGATCATGACATAGAACCTTCATGCAAGATGACTTATCTCCCAGGAGAAAGTCGTTATACCGCAGACCTGTCCTGTGCAGTGCTTAGCCTTGCAACTCCTTGGGCTGCTGAAGCCTACCCACTCTATCCCGTGCAATGAGACTAGCCTCGTGGGGTGCAAGAGCTGGGAGGGCAGCGACCTATTGCTTTAACATGGTTAACCAAATGTCAGGGGAGGCTCCGTGTTCTAAGGCAGCAAGTGCTTGTGCCACCACCACTTTGTCTCTTTTGTTTGGGCTCTGAGCTTACACACCATCCAAAGCATCAACACTATTCCACAGCAGAGAACTAGGCTAAATGATCCTACCCCCACCCATTCCTTAAAATAAGAAAATGCAGATGAAATCCAGGAGGAGAGGCCTTCCATCAGAGAAAGATCCAGATGCGTCGAATTCACTTGCAGGATCGCCATTCTCAACTCACGGAGTGTCTGCTGAAACTCAAAAGTCCAATTCTGTAATAAATGTTGAGACAGAGCTTGTGACAGGTTAGCTGCTCTTGTAAAATTCTCATATTGTACTGAAGTGACACAAAGGCCAGGCAACTTTTGTTCACATCCCAATTGGGCCATCTGCCACAATATATCCAATTGTTCCTGAACCAAATTAATCTGTTGGTTTACCAACATCAGGCCTCCTTGTATCTGAGAATTGGCAGTGGCCTGTTTATCTAGGACCATGGTCACAGTGGCCTATAGTTCATTAATGGTTTGAGTTGTCTGCACAGTGGCAGAAAGTGCAAGGGCCGAGGCGGTAACCGAAGCAGTAACCGCGGCGGTAGCTATCAGGCCCATAATAATAGCAGAGATCCCAAAAATCTCGCTTTTCCCTAAACAAACTCAAATTACTTGGCATCTCAACAGGAACTGGAACAAATCGAGGCATGCGCATTACCAAAGCAAAAGGGTGCTTAATAGCATCCCAGCATAATGCATAAAAACAATTCTAAGCAGAGCAATTTATTTCTTTCTGATTCTTACCTAAGGTATCATTACTCACAACCCAAATAAAGGGCAGCTGAATAATTAGTTCTCTTAAAAGGGGTATACTTAACATTGGAGGAGGACCAATCAGATGATCCAGAGCTCTGTCCCTCACTCAGACTGTTGCCTAATGCCCCTTTCCAATCAAAAGTAATCTGTCCCTTCTCACTATCATAGGAGAAAGATCAGTACAGCTTCCATTAATTCAAAAGGATTAGCATTAGATCTTTCTGGATCCATATGAATAAAATTATCCTTTAATGAAGAAATCACAGTAAAGCACAAGCTTCCTACTAATGACAAGGTTCTCTCATCCTGAAAACTCTGTATCTGAGGATCTAAAGGCAAAAGGCAAGCCCCAACTCTCTATTAGTTGTGAAAAATCTAGGGAACACCTGGGCATTCTGCATCACTGGCATACTAGGAACCATCATCCCGAGTAGGAGAGTCTTCATCACCCACTTGGCCTCCATCCTTCTTATTCTGGAGTTGTGAAGGAGCTCTTCGAGTGAGTCTTTCAGGGATCCACAGGGGGTTTTCTTCCTCCTGTGGAAAAACACACACAGCTCCCCTGGATCTTATAAGAATAGGATCCGGGCCTTTCCAGAGATCAGTCAAGACATCTTTCCATTTTACCATTTCTTTTGGCCTATCAGGCTCTAAACTGTGGCGATCGGCCGCAGTGTGGCCTTGGGCATCAGAGTTCAAGAAATTAAGGGTAAAAAGTGCCATGGATACAGCAACTCTTGGTACCGAGGGTAGAACATCCTCAATACTCCCTTTTGTTTAATCAGATATGATTTGAGTGTACGATGGGCACGTTCCACAATGCCCTGTCCTTGAGGGTTATAAGGTAGGCCAGTTAGATGGGTAACATCCATTTGCCGACAAAACTGTCGGAATTTTTGAGAGGTATATGCTGGTCCATTGTCTGTTTTTAAAATTCTGGGTTTTCCCCAAGCACTCCAGGCCTCAAGGCAATGTTGAATCACATATGAGGCCTTTTCCCCTGTTAGGGGTGTGGCGAACATTACGCCAGAACAGGTGTCAACAGAAACATGAACATATTGAAGCCTTCCAAAAGAGGGAATATGAGTAACATCCATCTGCCACATCTGCAATGGTCTAATGCCACGTGGGTTTATTCCCATGTGGGGAGTAGGTAAGAATTCGCAGCAATTCTGGCATTGAGTAACAATTTCCCTAGCCTCTTTCCTGGATAGAGCAAAACGACGGCGCAAGGTCTCAGCCGTCACATGAAAGCGCTTATGGAATTCTTTTGCTGCTTGTGCATGGGTAGACAAGGCAGCGGCCACCAGCTTTGTAGCCTTGTCCGCTAAGTCATTCCCTAAGGACATGGGACCTGGGAGTCCAGAATGTGCTCGGACATGGGTAATGAAAACAGGAAATCTCCTATTTAACAAGGCAGCTTGTATCTTTTGAAAGATGTTAGCAACTCTGCTGGAGGATCTTATTATTCCAGCTATCTCAAGGAGATTAACTGCATTAACCACATAAGAGGAATCTGATACAATATTGAGGGGTCCTGGAAAAGCCTCAAGAACCTCCAGTACTATCAGACATTCTACAACTTGAGGTGAAGTTTCATTATATTGTTTAGATATAACCCTATCCTTGACCACATAAGCTCCCATACCAGTTTTTGATCCATCAGTGTACACCACAGTCCCATCTGGGAGTGGGTCTTTAGCTGTCACTTGTGGAAACACTATAGCCTGGTTTAGGGCAAACTGTAAAATTGGATGCTTTGGAAAATGATTATCAATTTGTCCTGAAAAGGAAGTAACTAAAACTGCCCAATCACTAGATGTGGCTGCCAAGGTCTGAACTTGTGCAGCAGTATAAGGCACAATCAAGGAATCAGGATCCCTGCCAAAATGTGTAACAGCTGCTTTTATTCCGCGAAGCGCGAGCTGTGCAACAGCATCAGGGTACCAGTCAATAATCTTAGCAGGGGAAGCATTTGGATGAATCCAAAGTAATGGTCCATGTTGCCACAGGACTGCAGTTGGCAATTGAGCTGTCTTAAAAACACACAGATTAAAAGGTAGTGACTCCTCAATACGTTGTAATTGTGCTTCCTGTAAGGCCTCTTCCACCATCTGTAAGGCTCGGTGGGCGGCAGGGGTAAATTTTCTGGGTGAGGAGATATGAGGCTCACCCTCCAGGAGATCGAAGAGGGGTTTTAGATCAGCAGATGGAATTTTTAAAAAGGGCCTCAACCAATTTATATCTCCCAGAAGTTTCTGAAAATCATTTAATGTTTGTAAGTGGTCTTTGCGAATTTCTATTTTCTGAGGAACTATATTTTTGGGAGTAATCATTGAGCCCAAAAAGAGCCCTGTATCTGCAATTTGAACCTTTTCTGAGGCAATCTCTAATCCCCACTGTTTTAATTCAGCCACCAGCATGGGGAAAGCCTTTTGTAAAACATCTAACTCTTTGTGACAAATAAGAATATCGTCCATATAATGGATCATGATTAAAGATGTAAATTGCTTCCTAATTGGCTCCAAAGCCTCCTGCACATACAGCTGACATATTGTTGGGCTATTGGCCATGCCTTGCGGCAGTACCTTCCACTGAAATCTCTTGTCTGGTTCCATATGATTAAGAGAAGGGATAGTGAAGGCAAACCTTGGTCTATCCCGTGGGTAAAGTGGAATAGAGAAGAAACAATCCTTAATATCTATAATAATAAGCTTCCAATCTTGAGGAAGTGCAGAAAGCAAAGGAAGGCCTCTTTGAACAGGGCCAAAAAGATGCATCTGATTGTTAATGGCCCGCAGGTCATGGAGTAATCTCCACTTCCCAGATTTCTTCTTAATAACAAAAATTGGTGTATTCCATGGGGAGGTAGAAGGCTCTAGATGCCCCAGCCGTTCCTGTTCTTGCACTAATCTTGTGACAGCCTCTAATTTTTCAGAGGATAGAGGCCATTGAGAGACCCATAACGGCTCCTCTGTTTTCCATGGTATGGGTCGTGAAGCCTCAACGGCCCCTAAATAAAACCCAGTCCTTTTCTACCCCGATTTCCGTGTTGCGTAATGGGTTTTATTCTGCCTTGTTCTTGCCTACCCAAGCCTCTACCCTTTGTATACCCCATCTTTGCCATAATGGCTGATGCCTGGGGGAGTATTCATTAGTTAGGGTCATGCCCATGGCTTGTAACACATCCCGTCCCCATAAATTTACAGGGAGTGGCAACACATAGGGGGTAAAACATCCCTGTTTGCCCTCAGCATTCCGCCAGGTTAAGGCTGAGGCACTGATGGCAGGAGAGGACTGGTATCCAAGACCTTGTAGAGAATGAGATGAAACAACAGTGGGCCAAGACTTCGGCCACCAATGGAGTGAAATAATGCTTTTGTCTGCTCCCGTATCCATTATCCCTTCAAATTCTTTTCCATTAATTAACAATTTTATTGTAGGTCTCTCATTTAGGGGTATAGCCAGATAGGCTGAATCACTTCCAGAAGATCCCATAGCCCTTTTTTGTAAAGTGTAGGTTTCTCCATCCCCGAGGGAGGGCAGCAACACCAGTTGTGCAATTCTATCTCCCTGCTTTATAGAAAATACACCCCGAGGGCTAGAACAGAGAACTTGAATCTCCTCTTTATGATACGGGTCAACAATTCCAGGATATATAATGAGTCCCTGTAAAGTTAAGGAGCCACGGCCCAGAATAAGCCCAATGGTGGCAGGGGGCAAAGGTCCAGGGGAATGGACTGGGACCGGTTGAACATTCATTTGGGGCATGAGTAAGAAGTCGGAGGCGGCACGCAAGTCCATTCCGGGGTTCCTCGGAAGCCTCTACTTCCTCTTGATTGCTTTTCTGAAATTGGTTCCCATATTTCTGAGGGCCCTGGGACCATGGGCCCCGTGACCCGTTTTTTGATTGGGGTACCTTGGGTTCTTCAATAGGGGGCAGAAGCCTCCCTTTTACATCCCGGACTGACCTGCATTCGCTAGCCCTATGATAACCTTTACCACAACGATGGCAAAGCTTCGATTCTCTTGTTCTTTCAGGGGCTTGACAATCTTTCTTAAGGTGCCCCATTCTCCCACAATTAAAACAAGCTTTTCGACTAGATAAATCTCTACGCCTGTGCGTTTGTAAAATGGCGGCAGCTAGTCCTGCATTGGTTAGGGGTCCCCCCAGCTCCCTGCACACTCTGAGCCAATCTTGTAAACCTTTGCTTTTGCGAGGGGCGATAGCCGCTCGACATTCCTGGGTTGCTTGTTCATAGACAAGTTGCTCAATCAGGGGCATAGCTTGTTCTGAATCACCAAAGATGCGACTGGCGGCCTCTGTCATTCTGGCCACAAAGTCTGAAAATGGCTCTTGGGGTCCTTGGACAATCTTTGTAAGGTGTCCACTGGACTCTCCCCTTTTTGTGAGGGCCTTCCATGCTTTAATAGCGGCGGCCGACACCTGACCATAGACACCCCAGATGTAGTTGGTTTGATTAAGGGCATGTTGACCCTGACCTGTCAGCATTTCAAATGTCCACTGCCTCTGATTCTCATCTTCAGCCGTGGCATTAACTCTAGCTTGTGCCTGGGCTGCATCATACCAGAGAGCCTTCCATTCCATGTATTGTCCCATGTTGGGAAGCACTGCTTTCACTGTCGTCTGCCAGTCAGTGGGAGTCATGGCAAAATTAGCAAGCCTTTCCACCTGTAATGTGGTAAAGTTAGCATTGACCCCATAATTACGAACGGATTCGGCCAATTCTTTGATTTGATTGTAATCTACAGGGGTATGTACTCTTCCGCCTTCCGCATTCTCGAATACTGGAAAAGCTACTTGTATTTTTCTCCGTTCCTCTAAAGGTAAAAAGGAGTCAGTACCAGTATTCAGCCGAAGCTCATACTGCGGAGGCGCTGAGGGGCGTGAGCCCGCCGGATTTATAGGTGGTGGCCTCACATTCATTTTTGTTTTCAGTGGCCGGTGTCTATCAGGGTGATATCTTTCTTCCTCATACCGTGCCACCTCCTCCTCTAGACCACCTTCTTCGCTAGAATACAGAGTGTCAGAATCAGAATTATCTAGCTCCAAGGCTTCTAGCTCTACTGTAGGGTATAGACTAGATTCTGGCTTTTTCTTTTTCTTAGATTTGTTAGGGGGTGAATGATCACTCCCTTCTTTCTCTCCCCTTTCTTAACTTCTTGGGGAGGGCCTTTTTTCTTAGACATGTCTTTCCTTTTGCGAGCTCCCATTCTCTCACTCCGTTCAGTTTCTGACATGCTATCCTGAACTTCCTCTAAGGTTCCCTGACTTTCTATTATAGCAGGGTGACAGGCCTCATCCTCCAAGCAGTTTTTAACTAGCTTCCAAATGGCTTTGGTACCTAAGTGGAGATCTCCTTCTGCATGCTTCCTGTCTAGTTCTTTACCTAGCTTGTTCCATGAGGCCACAGTGAGGGACCCGGAACAAGCATACCATGGTGCCACTCTATCTACCTCCTTCACAAAATTTTGAAGTGTTCGTGGTGCAATTTTAAGATCTCTTTGTTTTAGCACAGTCTGTAGGGCAGTAACCACTGACTGTGACAACCCCATCGCGCTGGCGGCTTATCTAAAAAACGGCGCTCAACTCCGTTACCAGACTGACAGCACCAGACTGACAGCACCAGACTGACAGCACCAGACTGACAGCACCAGACTGACAGCACCAGACTGACAGCACCAGACTGACAGCACCGTTCTGTCAGCACCAGCCACGATGAAGGAGAAGGACAAACAGGACTAGCACCAAAGCCTCCACTGACCCGTCCCACGGTGATGACAAACTAAGGCCAAAGTCGAGAAAGGGGGTATTCAGGATAAAGCATACCTCTCTGAACTTACGTCCCTGCAGTTCTGAATCCGCCCCGTCTTCCGAGGGGTCTCCCGCGGCGCCGGCGATGTTGAAGAGTTCCCGGGTTTCGGCACCAGATGTCCCGCGCTACCGTCTCGCCAGCAAGAACGACGCAGAACACTCGGATCCTTCTGCAGTAAAGCTTTAATGCATCTTGAGAGATAGATGATCAGCTTCTTAGAGGGAGACCCCAAGCTAAGAAACCCAGCCCCTTATATAAGCCTAGGAGCTCCGAGTGAGACGTGTAGAGCCAGGATTGGTGGTTTGCCCATCACCCCAGATGACGCCACGGGAGAGGCACAGCTTAAACGGTTAACTCCAACTGACAGCAGATGTCAGCGCCATCTTCTAACGGCAATAGCGATAGCGAGGGCGGCTGCTCACACTAAGGTTGCTGTGCAAAAGAACAACAAGCTAGCCTTAAAGGAACATGAAATGTTGTCTCAGAACCCTGGGAGTCCACAAACTAAAATCATGGGTATACAAGGGTAATGATTTCAGAAATCTTTTTGAGTACCCTCCCCATTAGTGCTGACAGCCACAGGAAGTAGGTTACTCTCTGACATCAGGACTTCTGAAGAGTAGAGTATTCTCCCCTATCTGTAAATTGCTGAGGTCAGCAGTGGCCTGAAGTTATTTATCCACTCTGTATGTGCTACTTGGTAGTCATTATCAACTGTCTTGGTTATCCTTTCAATGGTCATGGTGTTGAACTTCTTTCAGTGAGAAACACCTCTATTTTACTTGATAATGGGCCCAAGAAAAAGGACTATGTTGGCAATAGCATTATTGTTCTAATTCTTTACCATGTTCTTTCTTTATCCAATTTACAATATGTAATAGCTTTCACAGAGCTGTGTGTGTGTAGAGTCTAGTGATAACTGTGGTGTCAGTCATCTACTGGGACTCTTGTAAGTAAAGATTGCTATTTACCAATGACTAATTCCCATTTGGCAGCATAATTCTAAGTCTCTGTGTCAGGGAGGGGCATCACAGTGAAGAGGAGTATGTTTCAAAAACTCAGTGAGTTCCTGTGAAGGGATACTGTTACCTGGCTTCTGGGGCCTGCACCTGTTAGGGGCTGGATGTTGTTAAGAGCTTATTAGGCACATAACATGTACAAAGGTCTTGGATTCAGTCTCTAGCAACTCTTTCCAAAAGCACTTTCTTATTTCAGGTATTTCCAGGCCTCCTGTTCACCATTTGTCTTCTTTAGACACTTCTGTTTTGTTGTCACCATAAGGAGTGCAAAGCTATGGGAGATTCTTAACTCCTGCACCTCCCGCATCTGGATATTCGAAAATGATACTTGTCGTGATCAAAATGGAATTAGGGTTATGGAGACATCATTAATTTTTTATTTTTATCTTTTATTGAAAATAGCATCTTCTCTCATACAATATGTCCTGACCATATTTTCCCTTCTTCTACTCTTCTCTGTCTCCTCCCTACCCCTTTCTTAAGATCCACTTCCCTTCTGTTTCCCTTCAGAAAAGAGCAAGCCTCCAAAATAGCGACCAATCAGTGCATAACAAGATACAATGAGAAAAGGCTATTTTAAGCATCAAACGTGTCACCGAATTCACACACTTACTGTACATGTGCAATAGTGAATTGGATTAGCATTTATTTCTGCTTTATGCTAACATTTTGAAATTGATTTTTACAAGTCATGTCCATGCCATCTAAACTCAGTTTACTTATTCTTAAGCAAATGCACACCTTCCTTTGGCATTACACCCCTGTTTTCCTTATAAACAGACTTCATCTCTTAGGAACTTTGGTGTCCACAAAACTGCCACACATTTAAATGTTTTGCCCATTATTATATGTTTTAGCCTCACATGGCCAACTTGCACACTGATATTAGTCATTTGAAGCCATGGACACCATAATTTTCTGTTTCAATGTCATTTTCATGTTAGTCTAAACAGTTGAATTATGTGTGATTTTCTTTGTAGCACTTGCATCACTGTGGACAGAATTCCAAGAAATATTTTAAATTTTCATCCTTGGTTTCCATGTCCTTTCAAGTCCCTTTCTTTTGTTATAGGTAAAAACTGAGTAAGATGCAATACACTGAAAGGGGATTATTTTGACAAAGAGGAAGACTCTGACAGATCTGAGTAAGTGTTTTTAAAAAGCAGCCTGAAGGACTAAAGCACTAAACAGGGAACATGAGCTGAGGTGATACTTTTGAAGTTAGATGTTAGACTTCTTGGAATAGTCATCAACAAGAAAGAAAATGGGGACTAAGATACTGTCTGTGATAATCAATTTTACCTTCTAAATACCTTCCTAAAGGGATCTTGAAAACTGATAAAATCTACCAGGAGTCACCCTGGGAAGAAGTTGTAGTCAACTATGACATAAATACCAAACCAAACCTGGGAAGAATGAGTACATTGGTTCTATATTCTGAATTTGTGATAACTTGTCACAACTTCTTATCAAAAGAAACAAATATGTTCACTTAACTGAAAAGGACAAGGAAGATGATAAGCAATCCCATATTAAGGAATTCAAAGTGTTGTCCCTTCTTTATTTTAACACATATGATTGATAAACTTGGGACTTAACTTTCAAGATCTCTTCTGGCTCCTTCATCTTCCACCAAGACTTGCACAGATTAATAAATCATTTGCCAGTCTGTACTGTCAGACAGGAAATCTCATCTCCAAGGCCACCACACAGGGTATTGCCAGTTTGCATTTAAACCTATGTCCACTGGACAGCATGAGGCTCATTCATTCACCCTTGAGCTGTGCCCCTTGTTGCTAATGGTCTCAGTTAATTGTTATGTGGCCAAGGAGAACATTGGTGTTTTTCAGTTCTTTGGTTTATAAAACAATGTACTCAAACTACTAATAAAGTGTCTACCAAAAGTATCAGTCCTCAAATCATTGGCTTCCCATATGTAAAACAATGTTAAACATGTGTATTGAGCATGTTTAAAGTTTCATAATTTGTCAATAATTTACTCTGAACTATATAATTGTTCCCTTATGAAAAGATCAACTCACAGTGTATTATCACAAATTATTAGAAATCCAGACAAGGGCTATCTGGTCCCCATCTAAGCTCAGGATCTTCTTCCAAGATTATTCAGGTTACAACAGGTCTCAGTTCTTTGCTATTGTAGAGCTGTATTTAAAAATACACATAAATAAATGAAACAAAAACTATGAGGTCACTTACCACAGTACATGTTATAAGTAGTGGCTTGAGATTCTTGAAAATTTGTCATAGTCTGGGAGAGATCTCAAGTTTAGTTTTGCCTATATGATAAATCATGTCTGTTTATTTTCTATTTGTTTCTGTTCCCTCTCTCACCCTATGCAGTGCGAGGGAGACAGGAAACTTCAATTCATTCCATGAGTCATGTTCATGCATTGGGTGTGGCTTAGGTTCTCAGGTCCTAGAACACAGGTGTCTCCATACCAGGATTTGCACTGTCTGAAAATGCAAGGTTTCAGATGAAAACACTTATGCCCAAATTACATACTTGAACTTCAAGGTAAAGGTGATTACAATCAATTTGTGGCAAAGCCTAATGGTGTACTACATTGACAAAAGAACCCATTCAGTCCTTTAGAGCTCGTTAGTGCTAATGAATGCCCTGTAGAATAGCAGCTTCTTGGATGGTGTACACACTTAACTGCTTTCTCCACAAGGACTTTGCACTTCTTAGGAGATTTTCAGAAACGAGCTGTATTCTATTCTTTGATAAGGGTAATTGGGCATTAGCTGATGATCTAGCTGTTATTTCATAGACAATGAAAGTTTTTAACACTGCAAAAGTTCAAGTTGGCAAGAATATACATGAGCAGTGAAGCCAGGGTCTTACACAAAGAAACCTGGTTGGAAATCTCTCTTCTTACACTATATGTCTGAGTTGTTACAGAACAATATCCTTAGCTAAAATTCAGTCCCTTTAGCTGCTTGTAGGGTATTTGTACATCATTATTGTGGTGATGACCTTGAAAGCCACAACAATGCTAACCAACAAAATCAGGTCATTTAAATGCTAAACTAAGAGCTAACACAAATATACCGAAAAAATAGTGTTTATGAATACTTTAAAGTCTCTTTAGTCTCAGTAATATATTCTTTACTACTTCTAAACATTACAAAGCTTCAGAATACAACTAGGCTACGAAAGAACAATTTGAAGCATGTAGAGGTAGGAACATCCTAGTAGCAAATAATGAAATATTACAGTTACTGTTTAAGTGGTCACAACAAGTTTTCATTTTATGTCTATTTTTTAAAATAATCTTTTAATGCTTTATCTAGGAATTTTAATGTATTTCCATATATATTTCCAAAGCCTGTATTGCAAAACATTTAAGAAGTAAAGGTGTTTTTGCAAGACTATACCAGAATCTGTGTGTAGCCCTATGGTAGAGCATTTGTCAGAATGCCCAGGTCCGTGGATTCACGCAAAATAATATGATTTTACCAATAGAATAGTTCAATGGAGAGTGAAGCTGTCGGCAATTTGTCATGCCACCAACCAATCTTTAGCTGGGAAGTGGGAGAAGGTGAGTGAAAGATGGTAACCACGGTTAGGGAGCCATTCTCTAAGCCATTATGGAGCCTACAGGAAGCAGTTAATTATGGCCATTGAGTCAAGCAAGCAGAAATTAAATTCTTTTATTTATCCCTGATTCTCAGTGACATTGATGGGGTGTGTCATGGAGGCACACGTCACCTCCTACTACCACAAGAATGGTCTTAATAACAAGAGAACTTAAATATTAACTTAATTTTCAGCTAGTATAAAACCAAATGGGCAGAAAAAAACAATGGAATCTTGAAATTCGCAGGGAAATGGATAGCACTGGAAGAAACCATCCTGAGTGAGGTAACCCAGTCGCAAAAAGACAAACATGGAATGTACTCACTCATATATGGATTTTAAATATGGATCAGGATAGTGCCAGTCTGCACTTCCACAGATAGAGAGTCTGGGAAACAGGAAAGAACCTAAAAGATATGCATATATGCATAGTACCCAAGAGAAGAGGATGGAGACAAGATCCTCTGAATGGATGGGGAACAGGGCGAGGGGGGTAGTGGGACCTGGGAAGAATAGAGGGGGTAAAGAGGAAGGGAGTTGGTCATGTGGGAACAGGAAGTTGAGGGGGTGGGGGTAAAATAGGGGGAAGAGGGAATCGTAGGATCGAAGACAGATCAGGCACCAGAGTGACCTCGAGTGATCTAAAGGTATAACATCAATTGGCAAGCTAAGCAATAGTGGAAGGACCACCTCGAATGCCCATTCCTGATAATGAACTTGATGTCTATAACCATCCGGGAGCCTTCATCCTGTGACTGATGGAAGCAGAGGCAAACACACAACTAAGCACCGAACTGAACCCACGGAACCCAGTGACAGAGAGAGAGGAGTGATGAGCAAATTGGCAAAGAATGGGCTGGCAAAAACCAGCAGAGACAGCTGATCTGAACAGGGGAGTGCTCTTGGACCCCAGACCGACAGTGGGGAGGCCAGAATGGGACTGATCTGGACCCCCCAAATGTGAGTGTCAGTGAGAAGGCCTGGGCAACCTATGGGGCCCTGAGCTGTGGATCAGTGTCTATCCCTGGTATACAATCTGTCTTCATGTGCCTATAGCACAAAGAGAGATGCTCTCTCAGCCTGGACTCTTAGGGGAGTGCCTTGACCCTACCAAGAGTAAAATGATAGACTCTAGATATCCCCTATGTGGAAGGATTTGGCAATAGGGTGGGAGGGAGGGTGGAAGGGGAGTGCGGGAGGAGGGGAGGGAGAGGGAACTGGGATTGACATGTAAAACAAGCTATTTAAAATTAAAATAAAAAATGATAAAAAAACAAATGGGTTTCATAGCAACATCTTTATACATATGCCACTATATTCTAATGATTCATCCCTAACTTCTTCACTCTCTCTCAGTTTTCTTTCTCCTCCAAGGTTTTCCTTTCCTCTTCTTTCTGGACATTAGAAAAATTGTCAAGGCGCTATCCCACAACCCCACTCTGTATCAGGAAGAACAACAAGATTAAATTCCTTAAATATCCATATATTGTTTTAAGTTGTTAACTCTCATGACTTGGATTGTGTTTCCTATTGCCCTGGGAGTTATTGGTATAGAGTATTCTTTCAGACATGGAGAGTTTATTATTGGGCATTTCATCAGTAATTTTCGATGAAAAATATTTAAGAACTCAGCGCCAATGAGATGGTTCAGCAGGTAAAGGTACTTGCCTTTATGTCTGGTGACCTCAGTTTTATCCCAAAACTCACATAGTAAAAGGAAAGAAGCAACTCTAAATTGTTATCTGACCTCCACACATGTAGCACGATACCCATAAATATATGGAATAAAAAAGAAATATTAAACACTTATACTAAAAACAAACCAAATTGATTTATAACTTTTTGTGTAGCTCAAGATTTAGCATCATAGTTACTAATTAGGATACTTAATTATTCTCAATGTCAAAGAGTAGATACTAACAGAGATGCCAAAGTAGGATATTGAGCTACCTTATTCATCTAAAAACCTTCACAAGAAAGTCTGTGGAGTTTGAGTATAAATGGTACATTAATTCAACAACAACAATAACAAAAATGCAACAGAACATTGTAACATAAACTTACTTTGCTAGCAGTTCAAATGATTAGAGCATTTTGATTGGTATTACTTGAGTTTGCCACACTATTGTGCTATTATTCAAATGACTCCATATTACCATGTGGACCATCTGCAAACCTACAGTCTGGATCAGAGCCCTTTGTGTTTCTGAAGTCCAGCTGTTTAGGGAACTTCTAGTGTATTCTAATGTATAGTACTCTCTTTCGAGACAAGCAGAATCATAAAGGATGGGTGTGCTTAGCCCCAAACTAATAGATGATCCTCATTCTATGTAACAGAAAAGAACAACATCACATTTAAGTCCAACTCAGACTTAAAATGCTAAGACATATGTTTATTTACCAAAGTGAGCACTTGGTTGATACAAACAACAATATGGGATGCAGTGATGGTCCCTTTATAGCCTTAAAATGATACCGGGTTATTAACAAAAACAAAAAAAGATGAATAAAGACAAAGACTGAGTGAGAATGGGAGAGGAAAATCATAATATCCTCAGTGTGTGGTAGGAACATTATACAAACAAGGAATATCAGGAGGACGTTTCCAGATAATGATTTTCACAACAGAAAATGTTTGTTTTATGAGCATGAATGTGAGAGCAGATGCTGCTGCTATCTGTATTCTGCTACTACAAGGTTTTAGAATCCTCCCTTGCCAAACAACTTTTTCATTAAGTGAGTTTTAATTGTCACCAGTTGTAAATATGGTAACCTCACCTTGTCACAGAATGCTTAAGACAAATTCATTCTCTGTATAATCAGGTCAAGTATTAGGGGCACTGGGCATTTCAAATCAGGTAGAGAAATAAGCTGCATGGAATGTGCGTGTTAGTGGAATATGGCATGTGTTCTTGAGAGAATCAGGTGGGAAATATCAATTTACTGGTTCTATCATAGGTTCTAAGTTATGGATAGTGACAGACATGTTCAGTCTTCATCATTTCCTCCGCCACATCAAGATAAAGCTTACTGTTCTACTTTACATACAGGGGAGAACACCATGGAGAAGATAAACCTTTGTTCAGTGTTGTATAACTGAGACCTTATTTCACCTTTTATCAGGGACAAAGAACAGTAGAATGAGTTTGCCTTTCCACAAGCTCTATCCTTCCTAGTCAGTGTGTCCCATTATCTAACTTCAATGTGGATAATAACTTCAAATCAACTTTTCAAAATGAAAACTCATTCATTTGGTACATAACTTCCACACTGAAATATGCATGTCAGTAACAAGCCTACAACAACCGATACACTCCCTTGACTGGTAACCAGTCAGTATACCCTGCTTCTTCATCTGCAGAGCACACCCTTATTGTTGGTTATAGTATGGGTATTTTGTTGAGAGCTTGGTGCTATAATGAGGACCAAATACCATCCTTACATTTGAAGCTTCTGTCTTTGAAAGTATTTTTACTTTAAAGTATTGTCTGTTTTTTGTTTTGCTCTTGTTTATTCTGTAGAACCAAAGGTTCCTCTTTATGCCTAAAAATGGACAATGGTGCTATTGTGGCACATCTTTTCTCTGGCAAGTTGAAGTGTCAGAGAACGTGTAGTAGTGTCCCTAGCTTACATTGATGAGAGCATGACCTAAAGTCATGGGAAAAAGACAAAAGTCAGTTCACAAAAGAAGGCAAATGAGAAAATAACATCAAATAAGACTTGCAATCATGAGGAATAGATGAATCAATGAGGAAGTGATCATTGACTTTATAAATTACATAGACGTTTGCAAATGCGAGTTTACTCAAGGAATTTTCATCCCTTGACATACCAAATGCTTCCAGATGCCACACAATGTAAAAGATCATGCAAGTCAGGCATCAGGCATGATAGAAGTAACAAACGCAAAGCCAGAGTAGGCAGAGAAAATTGAATGAGGGGAAAGCAAGGAGCAAGAAACATAGAAGGTTGAAAGAAAGGAGTCACTGGGTTAAAGGGAATGGATCCCCAGTTGTGTAGGTTGTGGGCGGAGATCCTTATCACGCAACTGGAGTCCTTGGGAATGATAGTGTTCATAACTTTGAGGACAGGTTCACTATTATTCTTTGGCCTGCACATGCATTAATATTCTTAGTGCACTCAGGACCTTGACATTCATTTGCTTAGCATCTCCATTTAGAGAAGAACTGGTTCCTGAAGAGAGAAACTGACTCCTTGTTTGGATCCACCAGCAGCCATAGGTATGGGATCTGGAGTGTGAATCACACACATACCTTCACTCCATTCCCCAAAATTGGCCCCATACCACACAGAGATTTACAGGGAATAGCTAGATTCATATATTGCATCTGCCTTTTCCATGTTTCTGCTTCCCAAGATTTGATGCCTCCAATGCTGCTGATAGTGGGTGTCACTCAATGCTCTGGTTTTGATGCAGCTTATAGTCTTTGAATTTTAGCTGCTATTTAGTCTGTGCTTTCTCATCTCTTTCCTGTTTTTTTTATTTTTCTTGGATCTGCAATTAGCCACCACCAGTCAGGAGGGTGTTTTTATTCTCTTTTGCAAACTCATGAATACATCCCATTATTTTGGGCTAGTGAAGTGAGACTTAAATATTATGGTAGCAGTCTCTGGGTTACCAAATTTTCCATTGTAGTGAAGGGTAGACTGTCCCTCTTCTGATCTGGTCTCCATCTTCCACCAGGGAAGTGAGGTGGTAAGATACACAGTGCTCTGTTTCTCCCGTCAGCTCTAGATCTACATACACAATATCTAGAATCCTCATATCTAGAGGAGGCAACATGAGAAATTCATTGATTGAAGCCTAGGGAAGGGCTTTCTAGAAAGGAAATATGACTTGCTTTATTGTGTAAAGATATTCCATAGCAGAATTTGGGCAGAATACAGAATTTTCCAGTTTCAGGGTCATTGTGAACCTTTCTTAAAAATCAAATCACTCTGTCAAAAGAGCAAAACTTTGGTTCTGAGGGTGACATTTATTTCTTCCTCCTCACATCAAGTAAATACACTGGCGGGCAAGAAGGGAGAAGATGGAAGCTGACACACAAAATTTATTTTGGAGAATCAACAAAGCAAGAAACATCTAACCAGTGGAGACACTAAGTAGCACTGAGAGTCACAGTGTCTATCTGGGTAGCTGTCTTCTTCTATGGTGTGACAGAAATCAGGAAGAAAGATTCAAGATGACTTGGCAAAGAAGCATGGCAGTAAGGTACAGCCATGAGTAGCTATCACACATGAGTGGGATGATCTCCTGACACAGTAACTGAAGCATTGCATTATGTCCCTAAGTAACAGAGTGGCTAGACAGGCACAAGCTGGATTGACAATGTGGGTCCTTGCTTCTGTGTACGTACATTAATATAGAAAGACAAATGTCTCAGGGAACAGGGCCACATCACTTACCAAAACTGTGAAGCTCCCAGAGTCATCTTGAGGATCATGAGGAGAGCAATCTACAAAGACCATTAAATCAGTTGCCTATAAAAAGACCTGGGGGCAGAAACCTTGAGCAAGAGTTAATGGGGTGCTTTCTAGCACAGTAGAAGAAACATCCAATTACTCTATGCTGACCTGAAGCCTGCTGTAAGCAATGCTCAGGAGCAATGCAGTCCAGCACACCAAGACCAAGTTCTCTGTTTTGCTTGTCCTACAGCATGTAAATAATAGCAGCCATGGGTTGATTCCCTTGCAGTCATTTTGCTGTTTATTTAGGACACTGTAATCTGATGTAGTGTGCATGATCCATCTCAATGAAGCCCTGCCACAAAGCAATTTAAATCACCATCTCCTGTTTCTCACTTGTGATTGTAGAGTCCTTCTTTTTCAATAATGTTTGCAATCACAAATACCTGCCCTGGTTTCATGAGGACTATCTCTGTTTCATATAATCAGCTATAATGGAAAATCACAGATGCTGCAATTGGGTTTTGAAAGGTCAGAGAGGAAAGCTTTTATTCCACCTCTTCAAGACTATGATAATTGTACTGCCTAGTGTTGCATAATCATCTCCGTGGTGACAGTTAGCTAACAATGTAGTTTCATGATCTTTAAAGCTGTTTTTTAAGACACATGAACAGCAACTTGATAATTGTCCAAGTGAATAATTTGCATCACAACTGATCCAGAGAAAAAACACAGAATTATAAGACATTAGAATTACAGGGGAATAATCTTACCCAGGACAAGCAAATAAGCAGAAGTCATGGACAGACACTTTCTATAAAGTCTCAGCCCTGAAAACTGCAGCCATTTTTAGTGATTGTTCGTTCGATTGTTCAGCGGTAGAGACCTCATTTATAACCAATTATTTCCATATATTATGTGATTCTCACTGCAAGGGACTGAGGTAGATTATTATAATGGCCACTTTATATGAAAAAGATATTAGGAAAGCTTGCTTTGAAGGATTCAGCTAGTAGCTCTTGGGATTAGAGTAGCACCTGTCTTGATCCACTCGGACTGGTGTACCATGATCCCTGACTAGATGTTTATACACTTTTGAACCTATGTAGTCTGAAAGTGAGAAGGCTATGCTGCTCCCTTCCTAGTTTCTAGAAGGTACCTTGTTTGTGTGCTCAATTGATAAGAGGAAAGAAAACCCCTTCAGAACTGAGAAGTATCTGACAATGGATATCACTTTGTGATAAGTAAATTCCTTCCTGTTTTGGTACCATGGGTATGTATGTATAGGAACTATATAAAATGCTACCATCTTAGAGCTGACACTAGTGAGATCTCCAGAGATCTACAAGGATAACACCAACTGGCAAAGGAAGCAATATTGGAGAGACTACACTAATAGCCCCTCCTTGATGATAGGGTTGATGACTACCCTATATGCCATCCTAGAACCTTCATCCAGGGACTGATGGAAGCAGAGACAGATACCCATAGCTAAACACTGAACTGAACTCCTGGAACCTAGTGACAGAGATGGAGGAGTGATGAGCAAATGGGTCAAGGCCATGATGATGAAACCCACAAAGACAGCTGACCAGATAAGGAGGAGCTCTTGAATCCAACTGATGGCTGAGAGGCCAACAGGGGACTGATCCAGACTCCATAAATGTAGTGCCAGGGAGGAGGCCACAGAAATCACTTGGGCCTTGGGTGTTTACCATGGTGTATGAGTAATCTTTGGGAGCCAATTCCAAATAAAGGGATGCTCTCTCAGCCTGGACACATGGGGAAGGGCCTAGGTCCTTCCCTAGATGAAATGACAGACTTTGGAGATTCCCCCAAAGAGGGCCTCACCCTCCCTGGTGAATGATGAGGGGATTGATTGGGGTGCTGGGAGGGCTGGTGGAGGGACAAGGGAAGAAGGGTGGGAGAGGGAGCTGGGATTCACATGTTTAGCATGCATGTTTCTAAATTAAATAAAAACATATATTTTGGAAAAAAGGAAGGATTAAAGTTTGGTTCCCAAAGAAACTATTGTGGTTATTTTCATGTTTGAAATGAGAAGGCTATGTGAAACATCCATTATCACTATGTGAAAATACCTGAGAGAGCCAGTGTAAAAGGTGGAGAGGTCTGTTTTTACTCACTGTCTCATAGATCTCAGCTATTCTCATTGGTTGTTTGGGTTTGTGGAAGCATAGTGTTTCATGGGGAGAAAACTATTATTGGCAGTCAGGAAAGACACAAAGGGGCTAGGACCCCACTCTCCATACCAAGGACATACCCCCAGTGACTTCATTTCATATAAGTAAGTCATGTTTACTTAATAAAGGTTCCATCACCTCCCAGTGGTGACACAGACAAGGGGCCATACCTTCAAAATAAGCCATTTGGGCAATATTGCAAGCCAAACCACATCACTAGCATATGTGGTTATGATTTTAAGAAATACAGGGCTCTTTATTAACAGCTTGTTTTCATTGTTATCTTAAGAATCAATAAGATATCCATGAGAACAGTATAGTGTTCAAATAGTTACTTTCTTTGTTTTGTGAAGACTTGGCTGAGCTGTTTCAGCTTTAGAAACCAACAACACTCTTGGATCAAATTAATTCACACATGTCCAGTAACAGCTTTACCTGGTATAGCTGTGATCTGACCTCAGCTTTTATTGAATGCCCTTGTAAGAAACATCCATTTGAGGAATTGGAAACCTGTAGTAACAGAAAACAGTGTCTATGGCTTCTAAAATCCTTTGTACAAAACCCAAGGGATGTAATTTTCATGAATCTACACCGAGTAAAGATTGTTTCTTAAGCAGTTTCTTGGCTTTCTTTTAACATAGAACAGAAGGCATGCACAACTCAGGGGAAATTCGCTGTGTGCTGTTGCATAAGTGCTGCTGGGCTGGTACCAATAAAGTGCTAAACCCTTGATAATTTTCACATTCTCACTGTTAATATTTCCAGATCTGTTTATCCCCATGTGACACATCATTCTGAATAGTCCCCACAGTATTTTCTGGGTCACTATGTGTCTTAGCAGTATCAAGTTAGAACACCTGGCATGTCATTTTGTCTATGCAGGTCATAGAGAAACCGTTAAATCATAGAGACTAATGAAAGAAAGAAGATGAGGATGTGGGACACAATGTTACCTATTTCTGGAACAGAAGATAAATTGCACTATGACACCCACTTGGCGTTGGTCATAGTCACACACACACACACACACACACACACACACAAGAGAGAGAGGGAGGGAGAGAGAAAGAGAGAGAGAACTAAGCAGTAGAAGGTAGAAGCTGGGGACACAGAAAACATTAAAAGAGGATATATAACAGGAAAGAACCTAAAAGATATGCATATATGCATAGTACCCAAGAGAAGAGGATGGAGACAAGATCCTCTGAATGGATGGGGAACAGGGCGAGGGGGGGGGGTAGTGGGACCTGGGAAGAGTAGAGGGGGTAAAGAGGAAGGGAGTGGGTCATGGGGGAACAGGAAGTTGAGGGGGTGGGGGTAAAATAGGGGGAAGAGGGAATCATAGGATCGAAGACAGATCAGGCACCAGAGTGACCTCGAGTGATCTAAAGGTATAACATCAATTGGCAAGCTAAGCAATAGTGGAAGGACCACCTCGAATGCCCATTCCTGATAATGAACTTGATGTCTATAACTATCCGGGAGCCTTCATCCTGGGACTGATGGAAGCAGAGGCAAACACACAACTAAGCACTGAACTGAACCCAAGGAACCCAGTGACAGAGAGAGAGGAGTGATGAGCAAATTGGCAAGGAATGGGCTGGCAAAACCAGCAGAGATGGCTGATCTGAACAGGGGAGTGCTCTTGGACCCCAGACCGACAGTGGGGAGGCCAGAATGGGACTGATCTGGTCCCCCCAAATGTGAGTGTCAGTGAGAAGGCCTGGGCAACCTATGGGGCTCTGAGCTGTGGATCAGTGTCTATCCCTGGTATACAATCTGTCTTCATGTGCCTATGGCACAAAGAGAGATGCTCTCTCAGCCTGGACTCTTAGGGGAGTGCCTTGACCCTACCAAGAGTGAAATGATAGACTCTAGACATCCCCTATGTGGAGGGATTTGGCAATAGGGTGGGAGGGAGGGTGGAAGGGGAGTGCGGGAGGAGGGGAGGGAGAGGGAACTGGGATTGACATGCGAAACAAGCTATTTAAAATTAAAATAAAAAATGATTAAAAAAAAAAAAGAGGATATATACATGAATATACATGACACTGGCTAAGCCTCTTCTGGAAGCCTAGAAATTAAAACTGGCTGTTGTGTCTAAACTCCTTCCCTGAAAGATTTTGTGCCGGAAAATTCATTCCCAACACGAGGGTGAGATGGGCGCTTCTAGGGGAAATAGTGCTTTTCTCAGGGATAGGTTAACTCTCACAGTCAGCAGCCATCCTGTGTAGAGGAGGAGTCAGAGCACTAGCCAAGGGGAGGCACATCTGTGAATATTGCTATTCTCTGCTGCTTAGTTGGATAGAGTGTATGGAAAGTAAAGGTGATTTCTAAAATTTGGCTAATCAAGACATGTCTATGGAACTGGAAACATAGCCTGATGGCTTGCATAGCATGCACAATGTGCTGGGTTTGATCCTCAGTACCACAGAAAGAAAAATTATTTTAAAAGAAAGCTGCATGACTTGTCTCTTTTGGCACCACCAAGATGTCTCAGGCTGGTGATGACACTCAACAAATACACCCAGGGACCTAAGTTTGAACTTTAGAGTCCATTGAAGTAATGGAATGGGGGGATGGACTCAGCAAAGTTGTGCTTTGTCTTCTTCACAGGAGCACTGAGGTATATGCACTCACAGACACACACATCTTTGGCACGTGTGGTGTGTCTACTAGTGGGCATGTGCATACATATTCACACACATACACATGTACACAAAAATACTAAAGATGTAAATACCTTTGACAAAAAATAAGCAAAAATAAAACGTAGAGATCTAAGGGAAATTCTCAGAGTAAGTACTAACATATGTGATATCTCAGGGCTATATAATCTAAATGATGTGTAATTGAGGGAAGTTGTGTGATCTAGGATAGACATATGTACATATGTACACACATGTATATATCCTCCTGGTGTGCAGAAGGTGTATAAAACCATGAGACTAATGACAGGTAACTAAATGAAGGAAATGTTTCAGGAAAGTTTCAAAATCAAAGCCCTGAGGAAGCTCAATGTAAAAATGACAAATTGAAATAGCTACAGAAATTTGAATGATATTTTAACCTCTTGACTTCCTACAACTATAAGTTCACATATGGTTATGAGGTTTTCATTCCGCTTTTTTATCTTTTTTCTTTTGACAGATCTCATCGTGTAGCCCCTGTTGACCATGCTCTTGCCTCAGCTTTCTAAGTGCCAGGAGTAAATAAATATATCATTATGCCAGATTTATGATCATACTTACAAAGTGCTGAGCATGGTACCTAGACTAGAAGAAGTTGTTGTGAGGGTGATAATGGTGATGCTTATTTTAGTCGTGTTGTTGGTCATTAAATTGGAGATCAACAAGGAGAATACCACTGTAGCTAGTGATGGGTGAGTAAGAAGATGAAAACAGAGAAGAGGAAAACACATCATCTGCCATGCCTTTGTAATTATTGCTTGGATTACTGGCCTTATGGAATCAACAACAGCTAAATTTTTCCACAGTGCTTTAGGAATCACAATATTAAAATCAATGTACAAATGTAGAAAACCAGACCTATTAAGGTCACTTTATTATTATAAAACTGCTATCTATGAAACAAACTTAAAACCAGTCACATTGTAAAGTCAAATCCAGGTTACTCCTCTCCAGAGACCAAACTTTTCCCACTACATATGTAATATTACACTAAATGAAGAATAGTGTGTGGTTTTAGTTAACTGCTAAATAGTCGCTTTGTTTTATGTGGAGCATTGTTCAAAGTGATAAAGGAAGCTGACTCTCTGGGTCCTCCCAAATCTGAAACTTGGTGAGTTTGCCTAATTTGGGGTCTATATTTTAGGTCAGCAGGATATTTTATCTGGGGCAGCTTTCATTTTAAAAGCATTTCTTCTCTAATGAGAACAAAAGTAGCTTGAGGGAAAAGGTCTATAAATACATTTTGCTAATATTTTAGACATCAACTTATACCATTAAAATATTGATTTTAATGTTCTAATGTCACTGTGTCATTGGCAATCAATATAGATAAATTATTCAGAGGACTTTAAGTTATTAATATCTTTCTGACATTGTTTCAAATGCATTAATTACTTCAAAATCAACAAAATGTTATAGATTTTAGTGATATAGTCAAAATAAAGTTTTAAACTTTGAATGCATTTCCTGTGTGATTTAAAAATACCAGTTGACTATTATTTTAATTTACATCCTATGTTATTTTTAGCATATTTATGTATACAAGTATCAGAGTGTAGCTGTGCAGCCAAATGTAATTCATCTGAATTTTTTCCTTGCCATTTACAAAATTTTTGTGACTTGACATGCTCCATCAGCTGTTGGAACCTTAAACAGCAGCATCACTGTGAAAATATGAGTAACAGGCAAGTGGTGTATTTGAAGTGTCTGTCCTGCCTGTCCTGCAGCTAATCAGTCCCAAATAAACACACAGAGGATTATATTGATTATAAACTCTTAGGCCTATTGCTCAGGTTTATTACTAACAAACTCTTACAACTTAAATTAACCCATAATTCTAATCTATGTTTAACCACATGACTTGGTACCTTTTCTCAGTAAGGCCTTCTTATCTTGCTTCCTCTGCGTCTAACTGGAAACTCACTCTCTACCTTCGTCTCCCTAGAATTCTCCTAGTCTGGTAGCCCCCACCTATACTTTCTGCCTGATTACTGGCTAATCAGTGTCTTATTAAACAAATATGAGTGACAAATATTTACAGTGTACAAGAGCATAAGCCTACATCAAAGTGGGTTCACAGATATCTCACATGTAGTGAGCCTGGTACCATGGGAAGGAGATGCCAAGTCAGTTTTCTACATGAACTCCTGGATGGCTATTTAAAGAAAAATAATTACATAGATTCTTAGAATTTAGACATTTCACTGAACTTTCATCCTGTATGCTTTTTGGCTCACCAAGAATCTGTTGTTTTATATTCTTGTTATACCAGAATTCTGTTGTTTTATATTCTTGGCACACTAGGTGCTGTTGTTTTGTATCTGTGATCATAATTGGTATACCTCATTATTCTATCATTTGTACTAATATACAAATTTAAACTTAACTTTATTATTTTATTAGTGTGTGTGCTTGTGTGTGTGCGTGTGTGTTTAAGTGTGGTTACCAAAGTATCCCAGCAAATATGAAGGTCAGAGAAAAACTTTTTGGGGCTGGTTCTCTCCCTCCACTAAACTCTGATTGTCGGTCTTACATGGTAGATACTTATACCTGCCAAACCATCTCTCCAGTTCAAATTTAATCCTTTTAGAATTTAAAATGTAACAAAGTCAAATAATTCATGCTATATCCCACAATTTTTTAAAAGAAGAGTATTTGCCATGGTTAAAGAAATTATCTGACCCTGAGCCCATTTCGAAATTTAGTTCTTAATTTTAGTACTGAGAGATGTGTAAACCTTACACATGTGATTGTGTTATTGAGAGCTGTTAATATCCCTCAGCATTGGCATTAGCCAGGCACCTAGACGAGTTAACTGAATAGGATGAGTCCATATAAAAATTGTTTTATTTAGTAGTCTTTCACGTGAAAGACTAGGTAGGCCATGATGGCCATCCTCATGTTAGGACATCGGGGAAGAAAGACAACAACAGCAGCAACAGCTATGGGATGTGCACATTCTTCTTCAAGCTGGGAAGATAGGCAAGCAAGGAGTTCTGTTGATTGAAGGGCCTCTTCATGTCTGCGCTATTGCAGGAAGGTGCTGTTTATTCTGGGGGAAGATACTCTGCTTCCAGTTGATCCTTCCTGAAAATGCTCTCCCAGACACATCCAGAGGTCTGACTCAGAGCTGATTACATAGACAAACAAGTTGACTGTTAAGCGACCACACACAGCCACCGCAGAGCAGGGGACTGTGGAACAAACTTGTGGCTAGGTTTCTGCTCTTCTCTACATAGTCACTGGCTCTTTCATTTTTAGCTATGCTATGACACAGAGTGCAGAAGAATATCACAGGACGTCCCACACATGCTGGTCTCATGTACTTGGATTTGCCAGTATTCATACCTATTGAATTAAATAGAATGCTATTCTTTTTGTTGTTGTTGTTGTTTTGCTTTGTTTTGTCTTTTTTATTTTGAGACAGAGTTTCCTGTGGCTTTGGAGACTGTCCTGAAACTCACTCTTATAGACCAGGCTGGTCTCCAACTCACAGAGATCGGCCTGCCTCTGCTTCCCCAGTGCTGGGATTAAAAATGTGCACAGCCACCGCCTAGCCCTAAAATGCTATTCTTAAGTTCCATGTTTTATGGTGATGTGTTACTACAGCAAAGCCAACCAACCAACCAAACAAACAAACAAACAAACAAGCAAAATACCAAGCAAACAAAAAATTTCACACTAACATACTTTTAATGAAACAAAATATTATCTTCAGTATTTTTCTTTCTAGTTGTATTTTCAGAGGTGTTTGGTCCTGGTATGATGAATCAAAATAAGGCATACACCATGAGGATCTGTCTGATGAGTGTGCTTCTTCTCATAAAACTGTAATGCAATATCATCAAGCAGTATCATTGCATGACTATACATGAATATACATGACTGTTGCTTATCAAAATCCTGCCTAAAATGCCAACTAGTGAAATAAATTGGTCAGTTACCCAGCCCACCATTTCCTACTGAATATATTGAAGAGAGTCATCTTCTTTTTTCTTTAGATGTATTTGTCATTATTCCTAGGTAAGATATATTCCTTATCATAGCAAATGACCTGCTTTCAGACAGATCTAACCCAGGCACAGCTCTGCTTTCTGACAACCTCAAAATCATTCAAGGAAGTCAAATCCAAAAACTGTTACTGCAGTATCTCTAAGAGCCACCAGAGTTTGCAGAGTTGGGTGGACTATTTCACTGTTGAGAATAATAAAGCCAACTTGCTCCATGACAGTTATGCCTCTGCCAATCTTTGACCCATAAGCCCTGTAGCAGCACGGTGCTCATATAAACTCACTTCACATCTGAGTGTTGTCTTCTCTTCATTATTTGTCAGGAAAATTTGATTCTTGTTCTGTTTGACACTTGTTTAAAAAAACTGAGACATAAAGTATTTTAAAATATGGTAATAAATCAAGTACATAAATTATCTTACATATAAATATGCATTTACCTACAAATATGGTAACAAGATCTTGGTAACTATGTCATTGAATTTTAAAGAAGTCTATGCTTGGAAAGGAGTGGCAGATAATTTCAATGAGATAAAATGGCTGAAAGGGAGACTAAAAAACAAATAAGGAGGAGAAATTGGAAAATGAAGAAAAGATGCACAGTAAAGAATGGCATGGAAGATGCAGAGGCCTCATGGGATCTTTGTTTGCATCTGCCTTGCCCTCAAAGCCACCAGGAGAAGTAAGAGACAAGTACATCACTGAAAAAAGGAATAAAGACTACCATCTGTGATTTCCATTGTCAACAACAGGCAGACAGGAGTAAGTCATTGCTAGCGCTTAGGGCTGAGGTAGAGCTGAGAACACAAGGAGAAGACTCCTTCTTTACCATCCTCTGCTATTAACTCCTCAATCAATCAAAAAACAGTTGATTACATAATACCTAAGGGAACAGGGAATAATAATTTCAAATAAAAATCAAAACAATATGAGGTCATTCCCAAAGTTGTTGCATATTCGTTCCTGGAATCTCTGTATCCTTGGCAACTCCAGTTGAGCACTGTTCCTCAGTGGCCCTGGGGACCCAGTTAAGCTATGGTTACCTCACAGCACTCTTACGGTTTGAGGAAGAGGTCACAGTATAGAGTCTTCCTACTTTATTCATCATCTAAATGTTATTTGAGACAGATTTTGGCCCTGATCTTTTTATTTTCCCTCTTAGATTTAGAACATAGGCATCATTAAGATATGTTCTGACCTTGCTTTAATTATTCCACAAGATATAACTGAGTATAAAGAGAAACAAGTAGGCAAAGATGAAGAAGGAATATCTTAACATTAAAAATATGATGGCCAAAACCCAGCATGGGACTGATCTGGACCCCCCAAATGTGAGTATCAGCGAGAAGGCCTGGGCAACCTATGGGGCCCTGAGCTGTGGATCAGTGTCTATCCCTGGAATACAAACAGTCATCGTGTGCCTATAGCACAAAGAGGGATGCTCTCTCAGCCTGGACTCTTAGGGGAGTGCCTGGACCCTACCCAGAGTGAAATGACAGACTCTAGATATCCCCTATGTGGAAGGATTTGGCAATAGGGTGGGAGGGTGGGGGGGAAGGGGAGTGCAGGTGGAGGGGAGGGAGAGGCAACTGGGATTGACATGTAAAACAAGCTATTTAAAATTAAAATAAAAAAATGATAAAAAAATATGATGGCCAAAACACAAATGGCGGTCATAGTTAACTAGAATATATAACATAGAAAATGCAAATGAAAGAAATATGAAAATGGGTTTTATGTGTTCATGAGGGATGCAAATTATGTATAAGAGAATCAAAACTCATTTGGTTATTTCCTTTGAATTTCACTGAATGAAAACCTGTGCCAAATGGATGCTAATATTAAACAGCAATATTAATTTTAGGCATACTCAGTGTGCAGAAACAAATATATGGATACAGAAACTCAAGAAAGTTTTGTTTCAGGCATCAAGTGAATGATTGAATCCATCAGGAGAAAAATAAAAGAACAAGTTTAAAATTTTATGTGCATATGTGTTATGTATAAGTCATAAACATATTTACATATGACTTTATTTCAATCTCATAGATTGCTGAACATTATAAATTTAAGTAGATTTTAAGGCACTTTAATGAAAACATTTATAATCATTGTCACATAGTTGAACAAGGAGGCAAGATGCATAGAACAACCGAACAAAAAATAAATAGCAGATGCTTCTGACTCTCAAATATATAGTAAGACAAATGTAAACAAAAGTGTAAAGACTTGCCATATTTTATATATTTAATTATTTTAAGCTAGCATTCAAATGATGGATTTCATGTGGTAATTTTTACATATTTGTATATTTGTGCTTTTTTCTTACTCAGTCTATGTTCCATGCATCCTTTCTGTTCACTCTCCTACCTCAAAGTGGTCCTTCCTCCTCCTTTTATTATCCATTCCCTCCCTACTTTTAAGAGATATTCTCACCCTCTCATACTCACCATCACCTCCCTGAAATTCAACTACCGATTCTTTATAGGAGAGAAAACCTGCTTGATTTTCTCTCTTAATTTGGCTCATTTAATAGCATAATAGGCACTGTCTCTTACTTGAGAAATGCAAAAATATTCTTTAGTATATAAGAAACTACAAATAAACGTGAAAATATATCATAAAATGAAAGTTTATTTTTGAAAATTTGAGAGATTAAAGAACTAAAGTAAAACATGAAATAATTCAATTTCAAAGCTTTCACACTTAATAGTGGAGTAGCTTAATTCTTCTGTTGTAATTTATTATCCTTTAAGTGTGGTGTTCAAAATACAGTATCAATGGACAAAGAATAAGAGTCACCAGCCTTCTGGAAGAGTACATAGAAGCTAATTTCTTGGCTTCCTCCAAAGAAGCATATCCCTGTATAGGATGACTCACTTCACCTTACTAAATCTCTACTTCCTCATTTGGAAAGTAGGGATATTAATAGCTCATAGTGACAGCGCTGTATGGTGAAATAGAAATTATAGAATGACCTGAGTGCATTGTCTACCACCAAGCACATGTGAGCTAATATTAGTGCCACCATATCATCATCCTTACTTTTAATCCTCACAATGATTAAATGAGAAACGTATTATTATCCCTGTTTTGGAGCAAGCAAATCACATATTGAGAAAATAGCAAGACTTTAGTCTCCAAACCCAAACTTTTCATAAGTATGAATGAGAGACCTAAGCATGCCGAAATTTCTGTAGATTAATAATATATGTTAAAATAAGAATCAACATTGTTGCCTAAGCATGAGCTTAGTAAGAATGGCACTAATAGGAATACCAAAGTGGAGAGAGGAAAGACTTAGAGTCCTCAAACCTACACAAAGAGCTTCAGACAACGAAGAAATGCTGGGAGAGGTAAAATAGCTCACACCTGTTATCCAGTTCCCAATGGCCAGCACATAAAACGTACATACAAGTAATTTTACATAGACACAGCAGGCTATGTTTAGGACTGTACGTGTATATACATGTGCATACATGCATGTAATAACAACTAATGAAAAAAGAGACCATGTATTTGAAAGAGATGAAGAAATGGACTGGTTTGGACAGAGGGAAGGGGAGGGAGAAATATGTAATTATATTGTAACCTGGGCATTGGTGGCGCACGCCTTTAATCCCAGCACTCGGGAGGCAGAGGCAGGCGGATCTCTGTGAGTTCGAGGCCAGCATGGTCTACAGAGCGAGTTCCAGGACAGCCTCCAAAGCCACAGAGAAACCCTGTCTTGAAAAAACCAAAAAAAAATTATATTGTAGTCTCAACAATAGAGGAAAACTCAAAATTAAATTTTTATACTTGTACATTTTACTTATAGCTGTCACCAGGAAAGCAGAATGCCCCTGTAGGTGAGAACACATTCTATAGAATGGAATCTATTGGTTCATCAGAACCTTCTGAATGGAGAATCTCACATGCACCCTCAAGCCCGAGTGGCCCAAAACCCCAGCATATCTTATCCTCCCCATTTGGTACTCCTTCCAGTGAGGTCATAAAAGCTCTGTCTTTGGAGCATATGGACTGTGTGGCTTTAGGGGGAAAGTATTAATGAATAGAATCATGGTCACTATTACTCAAATCTGAAATACCACAGTGAAAGATAGATTTCTGTTTTTTAACTTGCATTCTATATATCTACCATAATATAATTTACATAATATGTAGTATCTGTAACAAGATATGTTTATACACAAACCTGTATAAATTTCTCTAAAAATTAATATCCTTGGAAAACTTACTAAAAGGCTATCAATCACAGTTGGAGAAAATGTTTCACAGGCAGGTGTTATTTATCATATTGTATGACTGAAATGAGGAAATGAACTGTTCTAAGAGGGCAAGTGAGATGAGTGCACAAATATAATATTACGGAACACTTACATTAAGATGTTACATAGCTATTAGGTAGCATAAGGTTATACAATAGCCATGAACAACTTATGATATAATAATAAAAGACAAACAGATATTGTTTAATGTTATAACATTGATTTGCTCAAAGTCATAGAAAGTTAAAAACACAAGAAGAGTATTTATCATTTTATACCTTTTACTATTGCTATGCTACTATATATATATATATATATATATATATATATAACACTTTTTTACGTATGTCACATTCAGTTCCCCCTCCCTCCTCTCCTCCCCACCCCCCCAATCCTTCCAACCCCTCACTCCCACTCCATTCCCCCTCTGCTCCCCAGGGAGGGCAAGGGCCTCCATGAGGGATTTTCAGAGTCTGTCACATCATCCTAGGAAGGGCCCAAGTTCTTCCCCATGTGTCCAGGCTGAGAGAGCATCCCTCCATGGTATGGGTTCCCAGAGTCCTTCTATATGCCAGGAATAAAAATGCTCCACTCTTCAAGGTCCCACAGATTGCCAAGGCCTCCTCTCTGTCACCCAGGTTCGGTGGGAAAGTGTTTGGATCAGTCCCATGCTGGTCCCTCAGTCATCAGTCTGGGGTCCATGTGTTCCCCCCCTTGTTTGGGTTAGTTGCCTCTATGGGTTTCGCCAGACTGATCTTTATTCCTTCAGTCATCACTCTTCTTTGCAACTGGGTTCCAGGAGATCAATTTGGTTCACAGCTGTGGGTGTCTGCTTCTGCCTCCATCAGCCACTGGATGAGAGTTCTAGGATGGCATATAAGGTAGTCATCATTCTCATTATCATGGGAGGGCATTTAAGGTAGCCTTAACACCAGTTGGTGTCATTCTTGTAGATCTGTGAAGATCTCAATAGTGCCAGATGTCTCCTCAACTTATATTGGCTCCCTCTTTTAAGGTGTCTCCCAATCGATTTCTCTTCTATTCTTACCCTGGCTCAACCTTCGTGCTCTCCCATGTTGTCCTCTCCCCTCCTCTTTACTCCATATCTTTCTCCCATCTCCTTCTGCCCTCCCCTTCTCCCCTGCCAATCCAATTAGGAGATCATATTACCTAACCCTTCTCCGGGTTACCATGCATATCTCTCTTAGGGTCCTCCCTGTACCCCAGACACTCTGGTGGTGGGATTGTGGGCTGGCAATGCCCTCGTTCATATCTAAAATCCATATATGAGTACATGCCATGTTTGTCTCTTTGTGACTGGGTTACCTCACTCACGATGGTTTCTTCCAGTGCCATCCATTTGCCTGTAAATTTCAAGATTCCATTTTTTTTTCTGCTGAGTAGTACTCCATTGTGTAAATGTACCACATTTTTCTCTATCCACTCTTCAGTTGAGGGGCATCTAGGATCTTTCCAAGTTCTGGCTATTACAAATAATGCTGCTATGAACATAGATGAGCAGATATCCTTATTGTATGAGGGTACATAATTTGGGTATAAGCCTAAGAGTAGAATTGCTGGATCTTGTTGTAGACTGATTTCCATTTTTTTGAGGAATCTCCATACTGATCTTCAAAGTGGCTGCACAACTTGGCATTTCCACCAGCAGTGGAGGAGTCTACCCCTTTTTCCACATCCTCTCCAGCATAAACTGTCATTAGTGTTTTTGATTTTACCATTTTGATGGGAGTGAGATGATATCTTAGAGTTCTTTTGATTTGCATTTCCCTAATGGCTAAAGCTGTTGAGCACTTTCTCAAGTGTCTCTTGGCAATTTTGGATGCCTCTATTGATAATTCTCTATTTAGTTCTGTACCCCATTTTTTAATTGGATCCTTTGCTGTTCTGGAGACTTGATTCTTGAGCTTTTTGTATATTTTGGAGATCAGCCCTCTGTCAGATGTGCGGTTTGTGAATATCTTTTCCCATACTGTGGACTGTTGTTTTTTTCTTGTTGACTGTATCTTTTGCTCTGCAGAAGCTCCTCAATTTCAGGGGGTACCATTTATTAATTATCGATCTCAGTGTCTGTGCTACTGGGGTTATGTTTAGGAAGCCATCTCCTGTACCAATTTGTTCACAGGTACTTCCCACTTTCTACTCTAAGAGGTTCAGTGTGGCTGGATTGATGTTGAGGTCTTTGTTCCATTTGGACTTAAGTTTTGTGCATGGTGATAGATGTGGATCTATCTGTTGTCTTTTAAATGCCAGCATCCAGTTACTCCAGTGCCGTTTATTGAAGATGTTTTCTTTTTTCCATTGTATAGTTTTAGCTTCATTGGCAAAGATTAGGTGTTCAAAGGTGTGTGGGTTGATATCAGAATCTTCCATTGGATTCCACTGGTCTACCTTTCTGCTTTTGTACCAATACCTAGCTCTTTTTAGGACTATAGCTCTATAATAGAACTTGAAGTCAGGGATAGTGATGCTCCAGAAGTTCCTTTATTATACAAGGTTGCCTTGGCTATCCTGGGTCTTTTGTTTTTCCATATAAAGTTGAGGATTGTCCTTTCATTGTTGGTGAATGATTGTGCTGGTATTTTGACAGGAATTGCATTGAATCTGTAGATTGCTTTTGGTAAGATTGCCATTTTTTACTACATTGATCCTACCTATCCAAGAGTTTGGGAGATCTTTCCTTTTCTGGTATCTTCTTTAATTTCTTTCTTTAAAGACTCAAAGTTCTTGTTACACAGGTCTTTCACCTGTTTGGTTAGAGTTACCCCAAGATATTTTATGGTGTTTTTGGCTATTGTAAAGGGTGATGTTTCTCTGATTTCTTTCTCATCCCCTTTTTGTCTATATATAGTAGGGCTGCTGATTTTTTTAGTTAATTTTGTATCCTGACACTTTGCTGAAGGTGTTTATCAGCTGTAGGAGTTTCCTGGTAGAATTTGTTGGGTCACTTATGTAGACTCTCCTATCTTCTGCAAATAGTGAAAGTTTGACTTCCTCTTTGACATTTCGTATCCCCTTGATCTCCTTTTCTTGTCTTACTGCTATAGCTAGAACTGTTCATGCAAGTACTATGTCAAAAGAAAATTCCATGGATTCTGGGTACTGAAATTCAAATGCTGCTTGAATTTCACTGGGTTATGTCCCTAAGACTCAGTCATAAATTGAAAATATTCTTTCTGAACTTTGCTTAGTTTCTTACATTCAACAGCATGATTTCTCAACAGAGTACACAGAAAACTTCCCTTGTTTATCGTGTGTCTCCAAGACCACTGGCTTCTAAGAAACAAGCAAATTTGAAGTACTGTTACTGCTGAGAGTGCAATATTTTCTACACTGTTCAAAAGGTGAAAATTCATATTTTAACTTTAGACATTAGAAATTGCCTAGTAGCTGTTTTGTTAAAATAACATATATAGAAATATTCGTGGTGCAGGATGATAACAGTGAAAATCAATTTCATATCTTCAAGTATTTGAAAAAGTTCCATGATCTTTAATTTTGCTTTCTTGAAAACTACACATTGTCTTATTACTGACACTCTGAAGTACACAGCTATATTTGCACTTGTAATGTTGATGGTTTCTCCATGCTATTCCCAAGTCCTCATACTTTTAGATTGTTTTAAAAAAGTTTTTAGGTTAATTATATTTACGGCAAAATAATAAGATGTTTACAACTTGCAATGTGCGATTATTTTTCCCTTTGTAAAATCTGAACTCTAAGTCAAAGCTGATCAGCTAGAATTCAACTAAAGTCTCCTCTGTATTCCACAGAGAGGGGAAGGTTAGTAAAATATGCTTGAAAATATATAAATAGTAAAAATTACCAAGAATTTCCAGATTGCCAGAAATGCTATCAAGACTTTCCAGTTACCATTTTTATTTTGTCAATACAAAAGCAGACCACTTCTTGCTTGTGTGCAAGCAAGCCAATTCGAGATAAGACTTGGAGGTAAGTTAATCCCTCACATTGTAGAACTATGTGAGAAGGTAGATTGGTTCCACAGACAAAGGGAGCTGTGTGTGTTGCCTTGGCCACTGATATTCTGATGTTACTAGAAGTGAATGGATTTTCATGTATGTGTGGTTGTTTAGCTCAGCATGTTTGCCCAACTCAGCAAATAGATATATTAGCAAAATTAAGCTTTATTACTGAACATTTTTCATAGCCTTATTACAGCCCATTTATATCTAACTCAAAATCTAACAAACAGTAGCAGTTCTTTCTGTGCAGAGAAATTCCATGCTGAGTAATGGACTGGAGTGCCTCTAGATCTTTGGTAGATTTGTTTCTGATGATAGGGTAATATACACTGCTCTCATTTCTGTAGCCTGTGTCTTATGAAATTGGCTACACCTACTGAGACTTATCTAGGGAACCTGAAGTTCTGGGCATATGAAAACTGAGGCCTTGCTCCTAACTCTAAATTATGTCTGATATGAAAACAGGTGGGCTCCATGAATATATTTTAGTTCAATGGGGTGAGATAATGTTAAAATAGAGGATCTGGCTGCAGGATCTTTGTCAGCTTCCCTGGTTTCCATATTTATTTAGTCATGCTAACTATGAGAAGTGGTAAAAAATTACTGAGAGATATTGGGTTTCTGCTCTTGGATTTTGGAAACAAAGCATTCATCACTTTTTTTCTGGTGAGGAGACATAGGGGAAAACCAAAATCCTGACTCTTCAGGGGAATACTTAGACTTTGAATATTTATTAAGCATATTAAGGATGTTGAAAGGAGAAAACTGTGTTGAGATGACATCAGGCTCTATGTCTTAAAACATAGTAGGCTTTTTTTGCTGGAGGAAAGAGACTTGGATATTTCTGTTGTAGAAAAGGGTGTCTGTTAAGGGAAGCTTTTTCTTTGCTAGCCGCTTTGGTTTATCCCCCGCCAGCCATCTGGGCTCTGCCGCTTTGTAGTCCCCAAATAAACACACAGGAGGCTATATTAATTGTGAAGCTGTTGGCCTTGCTTGTTTCTTACTGGCTAGCTCTGACTTAAGTAATTACCCCATAATTGTTAATCTAAGTATGTCTCTTACCAGAGAATAGTTCTGGGCTCCTACCCCATGGCGTTACATCTCGAATTCTCTTGTGTTTCTCCTTCCCAGAATCCTCCTGGACTCCTAGCCCCACCTATCTAGATTCCTATTGGCCAGCAATAATTTATTGACATATACACAGGACTTCCCCAACAGGTGTCAACAGAAATGATTAATCTCTGAACATATCTAATAAATTGTCTGCAAGATTGATTAATGAATTTCATACTTGGGTACTTCTATTTTAGAAATGTTCATTTTTCTAATGTATCAGTACTTATCAAAGATTTCTGGAGTAGAAACATGTGAGCTATTTCTAAGTCCACAGCAGGTATATTGTCATCACACTTGTTCTCAGTTGGTAAATTTGTAAAGCACGTCCACTGCCATATCAGAAACTGGATTTGGCTTGGATATAGAAATATATGTAACTTGCTGGGCAGTGGTGGTGCATGCCTTTAATCCCAGCACTTGGGAGACAGAGGCAGAGGCAGGAGGATTTCTTTGAGATGGAGGCCAGCCTGGTCTACAAAGTGAATTCCAGGACAGCCTCCAAAACAATACAGAGAAACCCTGTCTTGAAAGCGAAAAATAAAAAATAAAAAAAAAGAAAAGTAATTATAGAGAATGCAAAGGGAATGATCAGAACTTCACAGATTTCAAGTCTCTGCTTTTTCTTTGCTTCTTTTGCTAGTCTTGTTTTGTTATTTAAACTGAATAGACTCGCCTTTGTTTTCACTCACTTTCATTTGTGTTTGTATGACATTATATATCAGTCAATCCCCAAATACTGGTGGCTTAAAAATAGATTTCTTTTTCTTAATTTCTAAATTGGAATAAATGTTTTTGCCATGTTAATCGGAAGGATTACACTTGTGAAGTCACTCAGTTATCACTGGTGATCAATCAGGTACCATCTTGATGATAGTTTGTCATCGTGCTAGAGGGAATGATTCGTATCTTCAGAAAATTGATCCTAACTTATGGCCAGAGTTTTTCATGTTACTTCCAGAAGCTTAAGGAAGTTCGTGTGTGAAATCCTATCACAGGCCACAGAGTAGAGTCCAGGAATATGAGGCAAACAGCATTAATGAGCATTTCAGCACTGAGTCAATATTTTTATACCGTAGGAAGACTTTAAGACATCTATGAGCTTCAGATCATTAGCATAAAAAGAACTTTGTAGTTCAAAATGAACAGGTATCCATGGAACTAGAAATATGATGCTGGACAGCTAGGACTGGACCATGCATTCTAGCACACTTAATGCCAGATCCCTTTATTAGGCAATGTAATGATCTAATTAAAGCTAGAGTAGTGACACTGGTGATATATAATCAATTCCTCCTGGATGTGGACAGGGAGCCATTGATTTCTAAAGAAAAGCCATCTCTTTCTGAACTCACACCAAGATTTGATGGTCACTAGCTGTGTTACCATTAATCAGAGGTGCTTTCAAATGTTTCACCTTTTTATCCTGAGTGAACAGTGAGAACTGAATGACAGGCTGTTTAGTCTCCAGTGCCAGTGGCTGGCAGGAGAAGTGCAGAGAAGTTTGTGCTATTTGACGGATCTCTAGTGTTCTGTGTTTTTCTTCTTTTTTTCCTAATCACAGGCTCTGGATTGAGGAAATTTGTGAGTATTAAAAAATTCAGCAACCCTCTGAAATTAAATGAACTTTATATCAAAAAACTCAAATTCATTAAAATAGATTAAATCCAACTTCTGTATTAGTATGATTTACTAGTTTGGGGACAATATTTAGCCACGTGTGGAGAGTGAAAGAAAAGACTTTCTTTTGCCTTTTAAACATCTATTAGGATAAAATGGTGAAAGGAAGATTAAGTAGGAGAAGAGAAACATATTTATCCTGAGCAGGAAGTCAGTACCATTGAGTAATTGACAATAGTCCAATGCAATTCAGAGGTTTATGTTCCTCCTTTCAATAGAGACATATAGGGGAAGTGAAGGTGAGGATTACAGGTAACTTTTAGGAAAATAACAAATGGTTGTTAGGGGAATTCTGTGACCCTGCTTAGACATATTTTGTCCTGGAACAAAACCTTGGTCTCATGAACAAGACAATGTCTTATGAGTGATTGTATTTGGAATATCAGATAGGACCAAAGTAGAAGACACTTCAGTGTAACTAACCCTTTTCAGGGATGTTGGCAAACTTTGCTATTTCTCTCAGAAATTTGATTTAGTTAAGTAAAAACTCATGTAAAGGACTAAAGGAAGTGTCTTTTTGTTTGTTATTTTTGTTTGTTTGTTTGTTTCTGAGAGTAAGTTGTTAAGGGTCCATCAGAAGAAGTCTGGTTCTCCTGGCTTCTGTAACTTGATCAGCACACCAGGGAATGTCTCTAGCTGCCTTTACAACTCACATATTGTTACAGGTAGAACCAAGGGGGAACCATGAAGCATACCCACCCAAGACTTTTTGTCTTCATTTTGTAAGAAGATGTTATTCATTATTTCATCGATTACCTGTAATAAAATTGACATAAAGGATCAGTAAAGATTAGAGCAATACTTATAAAAATATTACCTGACTTCTTCAGTACAAAGATGTTCCCTTTTATCCTAATACCTTAGACCCTTGAAACACAAGCTTCCATAAAAAGATCAGTGTGTCAAATAATCTGAGGTTCCAATCAAAAAGGAAAGGAAAGCATTTTGCTAAGTGAATTAAATCAGGTACAAAAAATCAAATGCTGAATGTTCTTTCTCATATGAGGAAATGCATAATGACATAACAAAAAGTCCTTGGTGCCAAGCAGTACTACTAGAGGCCTGCAGTGAGATGAGGAAGGGATGGGTTTGTTATGTATGCTGACTATGTGTGTATCATGATAATGATTCTTATCAATTTTGTAAGACAGTTAATGTCTGTTTACCAAAGCTAAAGTAAGATAAAAGGAGATTTTAAAATGTAAATGAGAGACATCGAGATGGGTAATGTATAAATATTGACAGTGGATGCCACTTAAGTATTGTTCTTAAACTACTGGGTATCAAAATACAAATTTATTAACTTATAGTTTAGAGATATTCAAATAGCTTGCCCCAGGCTAAAGTTAAGGTGCTGTAAGTTTTCCTAGCCCTTTCCATTGTTGTTTTTTCCTATCCCTACTAACTGTCTGAACACCTTCCTCCAAGACCAAAACCAATAGCATAGCACTCCCCAGTCACCTTCGTACCTGATTAATTCTTGCTGCCATCTTGTAACAATTTTTGTGGTCCCACCTGTGTGAATTGAGGTAATAATTTTACCTAAAATCATTAATTTTAAAAATGCCAGTAAAGATGTGTAAACTTAAATAAAGGGTCAATCACATTTGTTTAGTAGTGAAAGACCTCTACCCAGGGCTCCCTAGGAAAAGAAAAACAAGGCCAAGCCATTGCCTAATGAAAAAACCCAGACCAGATGCCTTGTCCAGCTGGCGCTTCAAACAGGATGTTAAACAGAATCTGCGGTCACCAGAGCAGTCACGGGACCCGGATAATAATTGCTGAAGCATGCCGGGGTCTTTCATGAGGTAATACCAGGAAACTTACTCCATGGGAACTACCCCTGTCCCCAACATGAGCCAATGAAATGCCTGTTGCTATGCTGATACTTATGTAACTATTAAAACTCTATAAATATTGTGCTCCCTGCAAGCCCGGTATGCTCTGCACCCGTGTTGCAGTAGCATCCGCAGGCGCCAATATACTCAATAAATCACCTCTTACATTTGCATCCAGTGGTCTGGCCCCGGTTCTTGGGCAGAGGGTTCGGTTTGGTGCCCGCAGCTTTGATACCGAGGAATTTCATTGGTGGTCCCACCGAGATCCCTGCCCCAGAACCACCAGTGCCACTGGGAGGTAAGCTAGCTGGCACCCTGTCTGCTTTGTTCTTTGTTATGTATATGTATGTTGATCGGTCTCAGCACAGCTTTTGAAAGGTTGGCTACTGAGTCATTCAGTAACTAGGGCAGCTTGAGAAGGGGCTGACGAGCCCAGACTTCTCCCCCGCCACCCTGGCAGATGTGCCAGGGATCTGGGGAGCTCAATTGTTTGGAGCTCATTAAGTATATGTCTGAGTATTTACTTTCAGTGCACAGCATGTCTGGTCGTGAATTATGTTACTTGTCCTGTTCGTCTGCTTGTCTTTGTATTTTGAGTTAAGTCTAAACCTGTACTACCCCCAGATGATGCAATTCTCATAGACTTGCTTACAGAGGAACCACCACCGTATCAGCCAGCTCCACCACTTCCCACCCAAGCTGCTCGGGGGAAGTGGGAAGGAGAAAGCCAGGATAGCACCACCCCCACATTGGGCGAGGAGGAATCAGACTCTCCAGTATCCAGGAGGCTGAGAGGGAAAAGAAAACTCACCCAATCAGGGGGAACCTCTATAGCTTTCCCCTTGCGCCAAACGGGGCCCGTGGAACCAATACCAGTATTGGCCTTTTTCCACCTCTGACTTATATAATTGGAAATCTCACAATCCCCCCTTTTCCAAGGATCCGGTGGTTCTCACGAACCTGATTATAACGCACCAGGCCACATGGGATGATTGTCAGCAGCTTTTACAGGCACTCTTAACTTCGGAAGAAAAACAAAGGGTGCTCCTGGAAGCCAGGAAAAACGTCCCGGGCGATGACGGGGGACCCACTCAACTCCCCAATGAAATTGACACCCTTAACCCACCCCGAGTGGGACTTCAACATGGCTGAAGGTAGGGGACATCTACGTCTTTACTGCCAGTTACCAATTTGGCTCAGGTAAGAAAAGGGAGACTCCTGAAGAGAAGGAAGAAAGACTTAAAGAAATTGCAGGAGAAAAGAGAGGAAAAAAATGCCATAGGGAGCTTAGTAGACTCTTGGCCACTGTAGTACAGAATAACACAGGCACAGGGAGGCAGGAAAGGAAGGGAGCTATAAGGAGGCCCCGGGTGGATCGAGACCAGTGAACCTATTGCAAAGACTAGGACCCTGGAGGCCCCCTATTGTATACTTATCAAAAATAAAAGCTGGACCCAGTTGCATCAGGGTGGCCTCCATGCCTGAGGATGGTAGCTGCTATTGCTGTTCTCACCAAAGATGCCTCTAAATTAACCTTGGAACAGCCATTAAGTATCTTGGAACCACACGCCATTGAGTCTCTGGTCCACCAGCCTCCTGACCGCTGGCTGTCCAACGCTCAACTGACCCACTACCAGTTCCTGCTCCTGGATGCTGACAGGATCCAGTTTGGGCCAGTCGTCATCCTCAACCTGGCGACCCTTTGCCAGTAGGGCCTGCATCCCATGACTGCCACATCATACAGATGGCAGCAGCTATCTATTAAATGGACAGGGTTGGGCCAGAGCCGCAGTAGCAAACGCCGCCCAGGTAATCTGGGCCAGCGCACTTCCAGCTGGCACCTCTGCTCAACGTGCGAAATTGATCATCTTAACCCAAGCACTCCACGTGGCAGCAGGTAAGAAGCTCAGTGTTTACACTGATAGCCGGTATGCCTTTGCTACAGCCCACATACATGGGGAAATATACAAGAGGAGAGGACTTTTAACTTCAGAAGGCAAAGAGATCAAGAATAAAAATAAAATGTTTAGTTAGCCCTTTTAAAAGCATTGTTTCTCACAAAGAAATTAAGCATAATACACTGTCCAGGGCATCAAAAAGGGGACAGCCCCGAGGCCATGGAAAATCCCAAGCCAACAAAGCAGCCAAGCAGGCAGCACTGGGGCCTCAACTGTTAACTGCCGCCATGCCAACCAGCAAATCAGTCCCTGATAGAGACAAGGACCTGGACCTCGTCCAGAGATTAGGAGCTGACTATGACTCAGCCCGAAATTGCTGGACCCACCAAGGAAAGACTGTGCTAGGGAGTTAATTAAATGCCTCCATAAGTTAACCCACTTGAACAAGCAAAAGATAAAAATGCTATTAGAGCAGAGAACCATGAGTGTGCACCTGCCACAGAAAGACATGCTGCTGCAACAAGTAACTGAAAATTGCAAGGTCTGTGCAAGGTCAATTCGGGGAATACCAAAATTGGTCAAGGAAAGCGCCTCCGAGGTCATTGCCCTGGAAATCATAGGGAGGTCGATTTTATGGAAATCAAGCCTGGGATGTATGGTTACAGATACCTACTAGTCTTTGCAGATACTTTCTCCAGATGGGTGGAGGCCTTCCCCACCAAACACAAAACCACAAAAATGGTCACAAAGAAGCTTCTGTAAGAAATCTTCCCCAGATATGGGATGCCACAGGTATTAGGGTTGGATAATGGGCCCGCCTTTGTCTCCCAGGTGAGTCAGTTGGTGGCCAAGCTCTTGGGGATTAATAAAAAATTACAGACCCCAAAGTTCAGGTCAGGTAAAAAAGAATTAATAAAAACCAAATTCTCACTTAAAATTGGCTCTAAAGACTGGGTACAACTCCTGCCTCTAGCTTTATACCGGGCCAGAAACACCTAGCCCACATGGTCTGACCCCATGTAAAATTTTATATGTGGCCCCACCTCCTACCATCACCTTCTTTGATACTGATATTTCTGATTTTTGCCACTTCCCCTTCCATGCAGGCCCAACTGCAGGCCCTGCAGTTGGTGCAACAGGAGGTCTGGAAGCCAATAGCAGTGGCCTACCAGAAAGGGACAGAATCACTCTCTGTACCTCATCCATTTAAGATTGATGACACCATCTGGGTCCAGAGACACCAGATCAAAACCTAGAACCTTGCTGGAAGGGACCCTATACTGTTCTTCTGACTACCCCCACATCTGTGGCCTCTATTGGGCCAAACTCTGCTACTTATCCAACAGGGTAGGCCATTACAGAGCCTCCCTAGACCCAAACCTAACCCCTTGCTACTGGTAGACTATTAAACTTGATCAGAGGAGCCCACCAAGCCCTAAACGAAACCCATCCTGATAAAGCAGAGGATTGTTGGCTCTGTTTAACAGTGGCTCCCCCTTATTATGAGGGCTTGGCGTTGGACTCTGACCTTATCAGCTACATATCTCCCCCTTCCCGATGCAGTGAAACACCTAATCATAAACTAACTCTGCCCCAGGTGACTGGACAAGAATTATGTCTTGGAAATGTTCCCACATCGTCTCAAAAACTGTGTAACCGTACAATCTCAGTAACTCTCAGCAACTCATACCTGACCGGCCCTAATGGGACTTATTAGGCCTGCAATATGGGACTGACTCCTTGTGTCTCAGTGTCGATTCTTAACATAACAGCTGATTATTGTGTACTTGTCCAGCTATGGCCCCACATTACCTACCACTCCTAAGAGACTGTGCTAGGATACTTTGAGAATCGTTATCAATTTAAAAGGGAACCTGTTTCAGTAACATTAGCTCTTCTCCTGGGAATTGGGGGGATTGAAGCTGGTACAGGGACCGGGACCTCTGCCTTACTTCAGAGCAATCAGAGTACGCAGCTCCGGGCAGCCATGAATGAGGATCTACAGGCCTTAGAGAAATCAGTTAGAGCCCTTAAGGACTCTTTGGTTTCACTATCCGAAGTGGTCCTACAGAATAGAAGAGGACTAGACCTCCTATTTCTTAGAGAGGGAGGCTTATGTGCTGCCCTCAAAGAGGAATGTTGTTTTTATGCAGACAAGACTGGGGTAGTAACTGAAACTCTGGATAAACTCAAGGAGAGGCTGACTCTTAGTCAGAAGAAATTTATATACAAAAAATACAAGTATGAGGGTTGGTTTAACAAATCCCCCTGGTTCGCTACACTAATCTCTACTCTAGTGGGCCCCCTAATTATTTTCATACTTGTGTTAACCTTTGGGCCCTACATTCTCAACAAACTAGTAACAATAATTCAAGCCTTAGTCCTAACTCAACAATACCATGCCCTCAAACAGACAGAACCATAAATAAACCTGAAGTAGAGAGGGCTAGACAAGAGGTATAAGATTCTACCTATGCACAAGAGCAATGGGGGAATGAAAGACCCCTACCCAGTGCCCCCTAGGAAAAGAAAAACAAGGCCAGGCTGCTGCCTAGTGAAAAAACCCATACCAGGTGCCTTGCCTGGCACTTCAAACAGGATATCAAACAGGATCTGTGGTCACCAGAGCAGTCATGGGACCCGGATAATAATTGCTGAAGCATGCTGGGGTCTTTCATGAGGTAATACCAGGAAACTTAGTCCATGGGAACTACCCCTGTCCTCAACATGAGCCAATGAAATGCCTGTTGCTATGCTGATACTTATGTAACCATTAAAACTCTATAAACATTGTGCTCCCTGCAAGCCCAGTATGCTCTGCACCCATGTTGCAGTAGCATCCACAGGCGCCTGTGTGCTCAATAAATCACCTCTTGCATTTGCATCCAGTGGTCTGGCCCGGATTCTTGGGCAGAGGTTTTGGTTCGGTGCCTGGCGCTTTTATGCCGAGGTCTTTCAGTAGTAGTCTGACCAAGTCCTGACTTTGTAAAAGAATTTATGGACTTGTCCCATTTCTTTTTCTTTCATAAATTTAAATTAGAAACAAGCTTGCTTCACATGTCAATCCAGACTCCCTCTCTTTCCCATCATCCCTTGCCCCCGGTGAATCACCCCCAACCCCTTCACCCAATTCCCACTCTGCACTCCAGGGAAAGTGAGGCCTTTCAGGGGGATCTCCAAAATCTGACATATCATCCAGGGCAGAACCTAGGCCCTCCCTCATGTATGCAGGGTGACAGAACATGCCTCCTTGTGGAATGGGTTCCCAAAGTACATTCAGATGCTAGGGATAAATACTGATCTAGTACCAGAGGCCCCAAAGATTGCTGAGGCCTCCTCAATAACACCCACATTCAGGGGGTCTGGATCAGTCCCATACTGGCCTCTTAGCATCATTCTGGGGTCTAAGAGACCCCCACCTTGTTCAGGTCAGCTGTCTTTGTGGTTTCACCATTCCAGTCTTGAGCTATTGGTAATCACTCCTCCCACTCTGCAATTGGGATACAGGAGTTCAGTTCAGTGTTTAGCTGTGGGTGTCTGCCTCTGCTTCCATTGGCCACTGGATGAAAGCTCTACAATGGCATATAAGGTAGTTATCAATCTCATTATCAGGGAAGGGCATTTAAGGTAGCCTCTCCACTATTTCTTAGATTTCTAGTTCATGTCATCCTTGTGGATCTCTGGAAATCTCACTAGTGCCAGATTTATCCTCAAACCTATAATGTCATATTGCCCAGCTATACTAACCCTGTGTATATAAACAAATTTAAACTTATAGCAGGGATACCTACACATTCATGCTTATTGTCCCACTAGTCCCAATAGCTAAGATATGTCTATTAATAATTTTTCATGGATAATGAAAATGTGGCCATCTATAGTGGGATATAAATTATCAATGGAAAATTAATCTATGTCAGTTGCAGAAAAATGGATTAAACTGTAGATCATAATGTTAAGCAAAGTAAGCAAGGCTCAGAAAAATTCAAGTTAGAAGTTATTTATTTGGCAAGAGGAAGGGAACCAACAGAAAAAAGGGGCAGCCAAAGGGAGCCATGGTGTTGAGTGTAATCAAAGGACAAGATGCACATATATGAAGACAAGAAAACAGAAGCCCATCAGTTTATATGATGAGTATTCAATGACAATTGTAAAAAAGATCAATAATATACCTCTTGCAAAATCGCCTCTTCTGTGTAAGATAACAAAATCACATGCCCCTGCTGTTTAGAGTGTAGAAATTTATATGTCATCTTTTTATCACAGAGATGGAAAAAGTTAAATGTAAAAGATTATGTAAATAATGGATAAGCAAAGGCTTTAATCACTCGCCATCTCTCATCAATCCTCTTGGTCTGTCTACTTTAGCCAAGACTAATGATTTGAAATTCCACCATTTGTTTGTTCATTGTAAAGCACAGCAGAGTAACTAAAAGAAGACTCAGCTTCACTCAGAATTGAAGTACAATGCATCAATTTGAGGTAAAGTTGACAGGTTATGTATTATTCTGAAAGCCACTGGACACAGGAATTGTATATTATGCAAATATATTCAATCCCTTAGCATTGTTGAAAAAGTTTTCATAGGTAATTATGGGAACTGTAGCATTGGCCTTTCTAGAATTTGATGTTTGCAGTGGATGTTCATGAATAGTGCTATTACTCCTAAGAATAAAATTGCTCACTTCCAATTGAAACACTCATTAGCAAACTTTTAAATGGCTGCATTGTCTGAATCCTGATTAGTGCGGTAAGACTGTGATGAATGTTGCTCATTACATAGATTAAGCTTTAGCTTTGTGCACACTACTTTATTGCCTAATAATGTGAAACATTTTACACTGAAAGAGAGTCAGGAAGACAAATGAGAGTATTTTAATCAATTGACTTAGTGGTACCATCAAAAACCCCCATGAAAGGTCTAGACACTTTGGAAAAATGTCACCTCTTTGATAATTACCACTTGGAAGTAAATTGGTTTCACATGAGCTAAGAAGTCATTTCAGTTTTCTTCCTGTGTGAGATGTGCTACTGATAACAATTGAAGTATGCGTAGCTCCCTGCTTAAAAACATAAGAGCCAGCATTAACAGTCAAGGCATCCTATTTAAATGTGTTTCCTGAATGATTTTGATACAAGGAAACTAACTGGAAAAAAATGTCTACTTGTTTGCCAGGCAAGGTAAATCAGGTAGAACCACAGCATGCTGTGTGTTCTTAATTGGACTATTAATATGATAAATGAAGACTATCATTTATAATTTTTATGATGTAGAACAACATGGCATACAAACTCCCTTCTGCGTGTGTAAGCAGATGAACAAAGACAACTAAAACCTCATAACATCTCCTGTGTAAGCTGTAATTGATAAAAAGCCTATTATGTCTTTTTGAGATTGAGATCAAGAATATATAAATCATAGACTAATCATGAAAACAATCCAGCCCATAGAAATATGGGTAGGAGATATACAAGTTTATGAAGTAGAAAATATAATTGATTTGAGATCTAAGTTTTCTTCCCTTTTCCTAATTTGTTTTAGTATATCAAAACTTTGATCCAAAAATTGAAATCTGCAAATACTATCAGTGTAAATCAGATTTGTTATCATTGATGTTCACTGTATAGCATAACCATAGTAATTTTAAATATCTTTTTTATCTGGATGGTCTTTCTCTAAACCATTTTATTGCACTTATTTGTGTGTGTGTTAAACACAGCATCATGATGCATGTCTTTAGGGTTGGGGGATTAAATGTAGGGTTTTTTTGGCTTAATAGCAATTGTCTTGTAGTAAAGACTGAATCTATGAATCTGAGGTTTTCTTAAGTTTTAAATGTTTTATTTACAAAATAAAATTATAGCTAGGTGTGGGGATTGTAGAATTCAGGACACTGAGGCAAGAGGTTGATAATTGTGTGTTTGAGAACAGATGGGGTACATGGGAAGAATTGTTTTAAAAAAAGATTTAAAATAAAAAGTTTTAAAATAAAAAATAAGTGTTTTAAAATTTAAAAAGTTTTTAAAATTATACATGATACATACACATGTGACATGCAACATCAAATAACTAATTTTTTTCTTTTTTATTTTGTATTTTTATTTTTTTCTTAATTTATTTTTCAGTTTGAATTTAGATAAGAAACAAGGTTGCTTCACAAGTCAGTTCCAGGTCCCTCTCCCTTTCCCTCCCCTCCTCCCATGCCCTCCCCCCAACCCACCCCATTATTCCCTCATTTCCCCAGGGAGGGTGAGGCCCTCCATGGCAGTGTCCATAAGGCCTAGACACTTCCCCAAGAGTTCAGGGTGAGGGTGCACCTCACATTGTTGGATGGGAGTCCAAAGTCCATGTGTATACTCAGGATGGGTACTGATCTGCTGCCCAAGGCTCAATAGATTACCTAGGCCTCCTCACTGACACTCACATTCAGGGGGTCTTGATCAGTCCCATGCTGGATTCCCAGGCTGATGCCTGGGATTCAAGAGTTAACCTTTCTCAGGTCAGCTGTTTCTGGGGATTAAGCCAGCCCAGTCTTAATCACTTTGGTCATCAGTCCTCCTTCTCTGTTACTGGTTTTCTTGAGTTCAGCTCAGGACTTAACCATGGGAGTCTGCCTCTTTTACCATCAGCCACTAAATGAAGTTTCTGTTTCCGAGACTCTCTGGCCATGAGATTGTAGGCTGGCAGTCCGCAGATCTATGTCTAAAATCCAAATATGAGAGAGTACATGCCATGTTTCTCTTTTTGTGACTGGGTTACCTCTCTCAGGATGGTTTCTTCTAGTGTCATCCATTTGCATGCAAATCTCAGGATTCCATTGTTTTTTTTTTCTGCTGAATAGTACTCCATTGTGTAAATGTACCACATTTTCTCTATCCACTCTTCAGTTGAGGGACATCTAGGTTGCTTCCAAGTTCTGGCTATTACAAATAATGCTGCTATGAACATAGTGGAACAGACATCTTTGTTGTATGAATGGGCATCTTTTGGATATATGCCTAAGAGTGGAGTTGCTGGGTCTTGTGGTAGGTTTATTCCTATTTTTCTAAGGAACCTCCATACTGGTTTCCAGAGTGGCTGAACCACTTGGCACTCCCACCAGCAATGGAGGAGTGTCCCCCTTTCACCACACCCTCTCCAGCATAAATTGTCATTGGTGTTTTTGATTTTAGCCATTCTGACAGGAGTGAGATGGTATCTTAGAGTTATTTTGATTTGCATTTCCCGGATGGCTAAGGATGTTGAGCACTTTCTCAAGTGCCTCTCAGCCATTGTAGACTCCTCTATTGAAAATTCTCTATTTAGTTCTGAGCCCACTTTTTAATTGGGTCCTTTGATGTTTTGGAGACTTGCTTCTTGAGTTCTTTGTAAATTTTGGAGATCAACCCTCTGTCAGATGTGGGATTAGTGAACATTATTTCCCATTCTGTGGGCTGCCCTTTTGTCTTGCTGACTGTGTCCTTTGCCTTACAGAAGCTTGTGAGTTTCAGGAGGTCCCATTTATTAATTGTTGATCTCACTATCTGTGCTGGTGGTGTTATGTTCAGGAAGCTGTCTCCTGTACCAATTCGTTCAAGGGTACCACCCACTCTCTCTTCTAAGAGGTTCAGTGTGGCTGGATTTATGTTGAGATCTTTGATCTATTTGGACTTAAGTTTTGGGCATGGCGATAAACATGGATCAATCCACATTCTTCTACATGCCAGCCTCCAGTTATGCCAGCACCATTTGTTGAATATGCTTTCTTTATTCCATTGTATATTTTTAGCTTCTTTGTCAAAGATCAGATGTTCATACATGTGTGGGTTAATATCCGGGTTTTCAATTCTATTCCATTGGTCTACCTGTCTATTTTTGTGCCAATACCAAGCTGTTTTCAGGACTATAGCTCTATAGTAGAGCTTGAGGTCAGGGATTGTGATGCCTCCGGACATTGCCTTATTGAACAGGGTTGTTTTGGCTATCCTGAGTCTTTTGTTTTTCCATAAAAAAATTGATTATTGTTCTTTCAAGGTCTGTGAAGAATTGTGCTGGGATTATAATGGGGATTGCATTGAATCTGTAGATTGCTTTTGGCAGGATTGCCATTTTTACTACATTGATCCTACCTATCCAAGAGCATGGGAGATCTTTCCATTTTCTGAGGGCTTCTTTAATTTCTTTCTTTAAAGATTCAAAGTTCTTGCGATACAGGTCTTTCACTTGTTTGGTTAGTGTTACCCCAAGGTATTTTATGTTGTTTGTGGAAATTGTAAAGGGTGATGTTTCTCTGATTTCTTTTTCAGCCCTTTTATCATCTGTATATAGTAGGGCTACTGATTTTCTTGAGTTGATCTTGTAGCCTGCTACTTTGCTGAAGGTGTTAATTAGCTGTAAGCGTTCCCTGGTAGAGTTCTTTGGGTCATTGATGTAAACTATCATATCATCTGCAAACAGTGAAAGTTTGACCTTTTCCTTCCCAATTTGTATCTCCTTGATCCCCCTTTGTTGTCGTATGGCAATAGCTAGAACTTCAAGTACCATGTTGAAAAGATATGGAGAGAGTGGACAGCCTTGTTTTGTTCCTGATTTTAGAGGAATTGCGTTGAATTTCTGTCCATTTAGTTTGATGTTGGCTGTTGGTTTACTGCATATAGCTTTTATTATGTTTAAGTATATACCTGTTATCCCAGATCTCTCCAAGTCCTTTATCATGAAAGGGTGTTGGATTTTGTCAAAGGCTTTTTCAGCATCTAGTGAGATGATCATGTGATTTTTGTTTTTCAGCTTGTTTATATGGTGGATTATGTTGATGGATTTTTGTATGTTGAACCATCCCTGCATCCCTGGGATGAAACCTACTTGATCGTGGTGAATGATTGTTTTTGATGTGCTCTTGGATCTGATTTGCCAGTATTTTATTGAGTATTTTTGCATTAAAGTTCATGAGGGATATTGGTCTGAAGTTCTCTTTCTTAGTTGTGTCTTTGTTTGGTTTGGGGATCAATGTTATTGAAGCCTCATAGAAAGAGTTTGGCAAAGACCCTTCTGCTTCTATTGTGTGAAATACTTTGAGACGAATTGGTGTAAGCTGTTCTTTGAATTTCTGGTAGAATTCGTCACTGAGGCCATCTGGACCTGGACTTTTTTTGGTTGGGAGACTTCTGATGACTGCTTCTATTTCCATAGGTGTTATAGGTCTATTTAAATTGCTCAGCTGTTCTTGATTTAGTTTTGGCAAGTGATAGCTTTCCAGGAAGTCGACCATTTCCTTTAAATTCTTGAATTTTGTGCAGTACAGATTTTCAAAGTATGACCTGATGATTCTCTGGATTTCCTCAGAGTCTGTTGTTATGTCCCCCTTTTCATTTCTGATTTTGTTAATTTGCATGTGCACTCTCTGCTGTTTGGTAAGTTTGGACAAAGGTTTGTCTATCTTGTTTATTTTCTCAAAGAACCAACTGTTCGTTGCATTGATTCTTTGTATTGTTTTCCTAGTTTCAACTTTATTGATTTCAGCCCTCAATTTGATTATTTCCTGGCATCTACTCCTCCTGGGGGAGTTTGCTTCTTTGTGTTCTAGAGCTTTCAGCTGTGTTGTTGAATCTCTAGTATAACTGTTCTCCAGTTTCTTCATGTGGGCACTTAGTGCTATGAACTTCCCCCCTGCTTTCCACTGCTTTCAAAGTGTCCCATAGGTTTGTGTATGTTGTGTCTTCTTTCTCATTGAATACGAGGAAGTCTTTAATTTCTTTTTTTTATTTCTTCTTTAACCCAGGGATGGTGCAGTTGAGCATTATTCAATTTCCATGAGTTTGTAGGTTATCTGCAATTTGTGTTGTTGTTGAATTCTAATTTTAATGTATGGTGGTCTGATAAGATTCATGGAGGTATTCCAATTTTTTTGTAGCTGCTGAGCTTTGATATGTTGCCAAGTATGTCGCCAATTTTTGAGAAGGTTCCATGTGGTGGTGAGAAGAAGGTATATTCTTTTTTATGTGGATGAAATGTTCTATAGATGTCTGTTAATCCCAGTTGGGTCATTATTTCTCTTAGACCCTTTGCTTCTTTGTTGAGTTTCTGTCTGGTATTCCTGTCTAGTGGTGAGAGTGGTGTGTTGAAATCTCCCACTACGACTGTGTGGGGCTTTAGATGTGATTTAAATTCTAATAATGTTACTTTTATGAATGTGGATGCCTTTGTATTTGGGGCATAAATATTCAGGATAGACACTTCATCTTGGTGGGTTTCACCTGTGATGAGTATGTAATGACCTCCTTCATCTCTTTTGATTGATTTGATTTTAAAGACTAGTTTGTTAGATATTAGGATTGCTACCCCTGCTTGTTTCTTGGGTCCATTTGATTGAAAAAAAAAAATTTCCCAACCTTTAACTCTCAGGTAATATCTGTCTTTGAGGGTGACGTGTGTTTCGTATATGCAGCAGAAGGAAGGGTTCTGTCTTCGAATCCATTCTGCTAGCCTGTGTCTTTTTATGGGTGAGTTAAGGGCATTAATGTTGAGGGACATTAATGACCATTGATTGCTCATCCTTCTTCAATTTGCAATGGTTGTTGTTGGTGGAATTATGTGTGGAATTTCACCCCTTTGTTCTTTTGGCTGTTGGTAGAGAGGAATTCTCTAATGCCTATATTTTTCTGGTTGTAGATAGCTTCCTTGGGTTGGAGTTTTCCTTCCAAAATTTTCTGTAGGGCTGGGTTAGTGGATACGTATTGCTTGAATCTAGTTTTGTCATGGAATATCTTGTTTTCTCCGTCTATAGTGATTGAGAGCTTTGTCGGGAATAGTAGTCTGTGCTGGCATCCATGGTCTCTTAATGTTGGTAGAATATCTATCCAGGACCTTCTGGCTTTCAGAGTTTCCATGGAGAATTCAGGTGTAATACTGATAGGTCTGCCTTTATATGTTACTTGACCTTTTTCCTTAGCTGCTCTTAATATTCTTTCTTTATTCTGTATATTTGGGGTCTTGATTATTATGTGGCGAGGGGATTTTTTTGTGGTCCACTCTATTTGGTGTTCTGTAAGCTTCTTGTACCTTCATTGGCATGTCTTTCTTAAGGTTGGGAAAGTTTTCATCTATCATTTTGTTGAATATGTCTTCTGCCCCTTTGAGGTGGTTTTCTCCTCCTTCTTCTATACCTATTATTCTTAGGTTTGGTCTTTTCATGGTGTCCCATATTTCCTGGATGTTTTGTGTTAAGGATTTGTTGAACTTAAGGTTTTCTTTGGTTGATGAATCCATTTCTCCTAGTGTATCTTCAACACTTGAGATTCTCTCTTCCATCTCTTCTATTCTATTGGTAATGCTTGTATTGGTAGTACCTGACTGTTTGCCCTGCTTTTCTATTTCCTGCCTTTCTTCAGATTGTGGTTTTTTTTTTATTGATTGTATTTCAGTTTTCAACCCTTGCAGTGTTTGTATTGCTTCTTGCAATTTTCAGTTTATCTTTTCGTCCATCTGTTGCCTTTTATGAAATTTTTGGTTTGTTCTTTCTTCCATTTCTTGCATTTTTTGGTTTGCTTTTTGTTCCATTACTTGCATTTTTCGCTTTGTTTCTTTTTCCATTTCCTGCCTTTTTTGGTATGTTTCTTCTTCCATTTCCTGCCTTTTTTGGTTTGTTTTTTCTTCCATTTTTTGAGGGATTTTCCTAGATCCTCTTTTAGGGCCTCTATCATTTTCATGAAAATGGTTTTGTGGTCATTCTCTTCTGCTTCGTTCGTATTGGAATGTTGGAGTCTTGCTGGTGTGGAGTCTCTAGAATCTGGCGGTGTCATATTTGTTCTTTTGTTGCTGAGTGTGTTTTTGTATTGTCTCTTTCCCATCTCTTCTTCTAGTGGGTGCAGAAAGAGCCCCTTACTGGTTTGGGGACCAGAGTTCCCTTTTGGTGGGTGCTAGCAAGTCCAATAATCTGGTGGTTCTTCTATTCCATGTCCTCGTTCTGGTCCCGTGGGTGCAGAAGAAGAACAGGAATCTGGGGAGCTTAGCCTCCTACCTGGTCCCCTGGACCCTATGCTGGATCCTGTTGTACCTGATCCTGAGGCCAGAACAGCTGCTCCCCTGGTCTCACTGGCTCCTCTGGTTTCCTGGTCTCGTTGGTGGGAGAGAAGACCTGGACTCTGGAGTGCTTGGCTCCCACCAGGATTGGAAGCCCTGTGCAGTTCCCAGGCAAACCCCAGGCACTGGAGCACAGGCCCAGAAGCTGGCCTGCTTACCTGATGCTGCCACTGGAACAGCTGCTTCTGTATTTTTATTTTTAAATTTAAATTTAAATTAGAATCAAGGTTGCTTCACATGTCAATCCCAGGTCCCTCTTCCTTTCCCTCCCCTCCTCACACACACTCCCACATATCCAGCAAATACCCCTCATTTCCCCAGGGAAGGTGGTGCCCTCCATGGGAGTGTCCATAGTCTGTCATTTCATCCAGGGTAGGGCCTAGATAATCCCCCAAGAGTCCAGGGTGAGACTGCATCTCTCATTGTTGGTTGGGCACCCAAAGTCCATTTATATGCCAGGGATAAATACTGATCTACTACCCAAAGTCCAATATATTACCTATGCCTCCTCAATGACACCGATATTCAAGGGGTCTTGATCAGTCCCATGCTGGATTCCGTCTGGCATTCAAGAGCTAACCCTTGCTAGGTCAGCTGTTTCTGGGGGTTAAACCAGCCCAGTTTTAACCACTTTGCTCATTAGACCTCCCTCTTTGTCACTGAAGCACAGTGTTTAGCTTTGGAAGTCTGCCTCTGCTTCCATCAGCCATTGGATGAAGGTTCTGTTCCGCAGACTCTCTGGCCATGGGATTGTAGGCTGGCACTTCCCAGATCTATGTCTAAAATCCTTATATGACAGATTACATACCATGTTTGTCTTTTTGTGCCTGGGTTACCTCACTCAGGATGGTTTCTTCTGGTGCCATTCATTTGCCTGCAAATTTCAGGATTCCGTTATTTTCTTCTGCTGAATAGTACTCCATTGTGTAAATGTACATTTTCTCTATCCACTCTTCAGTTGAAGGGCTTCCAAGTTCTGGCTATTACAAAAAATGCTGCTATGAACCTAGTGAAACATATGTCCTTGTTGTATGAATGTGCGTCTTTTGGATATATGCCTAAGAGTGGAATTGCTGGGTCTTGTGGTAGACTGATTCCCATTTTCCTGAGTATTATCCATACTGATTTCCAAAGTGGCTGTATGAGTTGGCACTCCCAAGTGTTCCCCTTTCTCCACAATCACTCCAGCATAACCTGCCATTGATGTTTTTTATTTTAGCCATTCTGACATGTGTAAGATGGTATCTCAGAGTTTTTTTGATTTGCATTTCCTGGATGACTAGAGATGTTGAGCACTTTCTCAAGTGCCTCTCAGCCATTTTAGAGTCCTCTATTGTGAATTCTCTATATAGTTCTGTAGCCCACTTTTAATTGGATCCTTTTGTGTTTTGGAGACTTGCTTCTTGAGTTCTTTGTAGATTTTGGAGATCAGCCCTCTGTCAGATGTGGGTTAGTAAAAATCCTTTTCCATTCTGTGGGCTGTCTTTTTGTCTTGTTGAATGTGTCCTTGGCCTTATAGAAGCTTCTCCGTTTCAGGAGGTTTCATGTGTTAATTGTGGACCTCAGTGTCTGTGCTACTGGTGTTACGTTCAGGAAGCGGTCTCCTATACCAATTCATTCAGGGGTATCACCCACTTTCTCTTCTAAGTGTTTCAGTGTAGCTGGATTTATGTTGAGGTCTTTGATCCCTTTGGACTTAAGTTTTGTGCATGGTGATAGACATGAATCTATCTGCATTCATCTACATGCCAGCCTCCAGTTATGCCAGCACCATTTGCTAAAGATGCTTTCTTATTTCCACTGTATATTTTTAGCTGTTCATACATTTATGGGTTAATATCAGGGTGTTCAATTCTATTCCATTGGTCTACCTGTCTATTTTTGTGCCAATACCATGGTGTTTTCCAGACTGTAGGTCTATATTAGAGCTTAAGTCAGGGGTTGGATGCCTCCAGATGTTGCTTTGTTTAATAAGATTGTTTTGCCTATCCTGCCTCTTTTGTTTTTCAATACAAAATTGATTATTGAATTGATTATTGTTTTCTCAAGGTCTGTGAAGAATTGTGTTGGTATTCTAATGGGGATTGCATCGAATCTGTAGTTTGCTTTTGGCAAGATTGACATTTTTACTACATAGATCCTGCCTATCAAAAAGCATCGGAGATCTTTCCATTTTCTGATGTCTTCTTTAATTTTTTTTCTTTAAAGACTCAAAGTTCTTGTGATACAGGTCTTTCTCTTGTTTAGTTAGCATTACCCCAGGGTATATTATGTTGTTTGTGGCAATTGTAAAGGGTGACATTTCTCTGATTTCTTTCTCAGCCCACATATCATCTGTATATATTAGGGCTTCTTATTTTTTTGAGTTGAGATTGTATCCTGCCACTTTGCTGAAAGTATTAAGTAGCTGTAGGAGTTCCATGATAGAGTGTTTTGGGGGTCACTTATGTAAACTATCATATCATCTGCAAATAGTTAAAGTTTGATCTCTTCCCTTCCACTTTGTATCCTCTTGATCCCCTTTTGTTGTCATATTGCTCTAGCTAGAACTTCAAGTACAATATTGAAAAAGGTATGGAGAGAGTGGACAGCCTTGTCTTGTTCCTGATTTAGCAGAATCCTGTTGCGTTTCTGTTCATTTAGTTTAATGTTGACTGTTGCTTTGCTGTATATAGCTTTTATTATGTTTAGGTATGTTCCCATAATTCCAGATCTTTCCAGGTCTTTTATTATGAAGGAGTGTTGTATTTTGTTAAATGTTTTTCTGCATCAAGTGAGATGATCATGATATTTTTGTTTCTCAGCTTGTTTATATGGTGGATTATGTTGATGGATTTTCATATGTTGAACCATCCCTGAATCCCTGTGATGAAACCTACTTGATCATGGTGAGTGATTGTTTTGATATGTTCTTGTTGATCTATCTTGAGGTTTGATATGTTGCCAAAAATGTTGTCAGTTTTTGAGAAGGTTCCATGTGATGGTGAGAAGAAGGTATATTCTTTTTTATTTGGATAGAATGTTCTATAGATGTTTGTTAATCCCAATTGGGTCACCTTCTATTAGTCTCTTTGCTTCTTTGCTAAGTTTCTGTCTGGTATTCCTGTCTATTGGTGAGAGTGGTGTGTTGAAGTCTCCCAATATAAGCTGCAGTGCTTTCTATGTGATTTGAGTTTTAGTAATGATTCTTTTACGAATGTGAATGCCTTTGTATTTGGGGCATAAGTATTCATAATTGAAACTTCATCTTGTTGGATTTCTCCTGTGATGTGTAATAACCTCCTTAATCTCTTTTGATTGATTTTATTTTAATTTCTAACTTGTTAGATATTAGGATTGCTGACCCACTTGTTTCTTGGGTCCATTTGATTGGAAAACCTTTTCCCAACCTTTAACTTTGAGTTAATGTCTGTCTTTGAGGCTGAGGTGTGTGTCTTGTATGCAGCAGAAGGATGGATTCTGTCTTCGAATCCATTCTGTTAGCCTGTGTCTTTTTATGGGTAGTTAAGACCATTAATATTGAGGGATATTAATTACCATTGATTTCTCATTCTTCTTTGATTTGGAATGGTTGTTGGTGGTGGAATTATGTGTGGAATTCCACCCCTCTTTTCTTTTGGCTGTTGGTAAGATGTGATTATCTAATGCCTATCTTTTTTTCTTGTGTAGTTAACTTCCTTGAGTTGTTAGTTTTCCTTTCAGAAATTTCTGTAGGGCTGGGTTAGTGGATACATATTGCTTGAATCTAGTTTTGTCATGGAATATCTTTATTTCTCCATCTATAGTGATTGAAAGCTTTGCTGGGTATAGTAGTCTGGGATGGCATCTATGGCCTCTTAGTGTTGGTAGAATATCTATCCAGGACCTTCTGGCTTTCAGAGTTTCCATGGAGAAGTCAGGTGTAATTCTGATAGGTTTGCCTTTATATGTTACTTGACCATTTTCCTTAGCTGCTCTTAATATTCCTTCTTTATTCTGTGTATTTGTGGTCTTGCTTGTTATGTGGGGAGGGGATTTTTTGTAGTCCACTCTATTTGGTGTTCTTGTACCTTCATTGTCATGTCTTTCTTTAGGTTAGGTAAGTTTTTTCCTATGATTTTATTGAATATATATTTTTCCCCTTTGAGGTGGTTTTCTTCAGTTTCTTCTATATCTATTATTCTTTGGTTTGATCTTTTCATTGTGTTCCATAATTCTTGGATGCTTTGTGTTAGGGATTGTTGGACTTAAGATTTTTTTGGTCGATGATCAAGTGTATCTTCAACACCTAAGATTCTCTCTTCCATCTCTTGCATTCTGTTGGTTATGCTTGCATCAATAGTACCTGACTATATGCCCAGCTTCTCTATTTCCAGCCTTCCTTCAGATTGTGTTTTTTTAATTGTCTCTATTTCAGTTTTCAACCCTTGCACTGTTTGAATAGTTTTTGCAATTTTTGCTTTGTCTTTCATCCATTTGTTGCATTTTTTAAATTTTTTGATTTGTTTTTTCTTCCATTTGTTACATATTTTGGTTTGCTTTTTCTTCCATTTCTTGCATTTTTGGTTTGTTTTTTTCTTCCATTTTTTTGAGGGATTTTCCTATATCCTCTTTTAGAGGCTGTGAAGTTGTTTTTAAGGTCATTCTCTTCTGCTTTATTTGCATTTGAATGTTGGAGTCTTGCTGGTGTGGAGTCTCTAGTATCTGGAGGTATCATATTGCTTTTCTGTTGCTGAGTGGTTTTTTTGTATTGTCTCTTTCCCATCCCTTCTTCTAGTGGGTGCAGTAAGAGCCACTTACTTGTCTGATGATTAGGGGACCAGTGTTCCCTTTCGGTGGTTGCAAGAAAGTCTAATACTTTGGTAGTTCTCCTCTTCCTGGTCCTAGTCCTAGTCCTGTGGGGGGAGAAGAAGACAGGGAAACTGTGATGTGTAGGCTCCCACAGTGAGGTGAGGCTCTCTGGCAGTCTCCAGGCAGTCCCCATGCAATGGAAGGCAGGCCCAGATACATGGCCTGGTTTACCTTGTCCCCTGGTACTGGTGGTGGAAAATAAAACCAGGAATCTAAGGGGCGTGGCTCCTACCAGGAGGGGGGGGCTCTGTAGCAGTCCCCAGGAGTTGCCAGGCAGGCACTAGACCAAATAACTAAAATTTATTGATTCATATACCTGTGTCTCTCCAATGAAAGCTTTTAAAATTGATCAGCATTTCCAAGAACAATACATTACTGGTGACTATTGACATTTTATATATAAAAGGGCTTGTAAAATTTTTGGATCAAACTGCAGCTCAGGATCTCCCAGGTTGTGTCTCAGAACCTGACGGCAAAGGTCCACCCTCTGCTAGCCTACTTTGCTTCTGTACATATAGTTGTTTTAGATTGAACATGGAAGTGAGATGATGCAATGCTTTCTTTCCTTTTTTTTTCCTGTCCCTTATTTCACTCAGCATGAGGTTCTTTAAGTTCACCTACACTGATGCAAGTCATATGATTCCCTTTTGTAGGTGAATCGTGTGCATTCCACATTTTGATTCATCCTTATTGGACACTAAAGTTCATTGCATGGCTTGACTACTTGAATATTAGTGTAATAAATCCAGCTGTGCAGACATATCTTCAGTGAGTTAATTAATTTTGCCTCATGTCCCCAAAAATGTGATTGCTGGATTATGTTGTAATTCTATTTTTAGTTTCTTTTGAATGACTTTTATCCTCTTTTCATTCATTCCTCTAGAAACGTAACTTCATATCAGTTATTTCTTTCAGTAAGTTTTAGCCAGTAATTGTATATTTTTTAGTAGTTGTCCTTCAAATAGGTGTGTTGATATATAACCATGGCTTGAGTTGACAGTTTCTTGATGTTTTGTGAATTTTATTACTTTTTCATATACTGTTAAATGTTTGTATGTCTTTTGTAGACAGATTATTTTTAAAGTCATTTTTAATTGGGATAATTGAACTCATTTTATTTTATTTTTGCTATTGGATCTTCATACTTCTTTGTATAGTTTGGATAAAATGTCCTTATCATGTACTTGTTTTGGATACTTTCTTTAATTTGATAATTGGCTTATTTACTTTTGATGAAGAAAATACCTAATTTTAGACCTACCTTTGTCTTTATTTTTTGTTTTATTGCTTGTGTTTTGGAGCTCATTTATATCTCATAATACCATATATAAATATGTTATGTATTGCATAATATATTAATTTGTCCTGGCATTAGTATATTATAAAGTATTTTCTATAATATAATATAATATAATATAATTATATAATATATTATATTCTATAATATAATTATATTCTATAATATAATTTATGTAGAAGAATTATTGCTTAGACTCGTATCTTGGGGCATGTCTTAGTTTCTTCTCCAGTTGATATGATAAAATAATCTGAAAGAAACAACTTAAGGGAGAGAGGTTTTTTTGTTTTGTTTTGTTCTGGTTTTTTTCTGCTTGTTTGGTTGCTTGATGTCTTTTTCTGTGTGACAGTTCAAGGGCACAATCAACCTTTGCAGGGAAGTCATGGATGTAGGAGCTTGAATCACCAGTCTACATCATACACAGAATCGGGAATCAGAGATCAATGGATTCACTCTTCTGTTCATCTTTTCTTCCACTGAGAGCCCATGACTGCAGTCAGGAAATAGAAATTTTTGAAGTGAACATGTCTTCTCACCTCAATTAAAGCATTCAAAATAAACACCATAGGACTACCCAGAGGTCCAACTTCCAAGTGATTCTAGACTCTGTCAGGGTAACAATCTGTGCTATTATATGACATGTATAATCATTTGTGTATATATGTTTTGTGACTTACGGCATTTCAAAATCTATGTATTTTGGACTACTGCATTTTCTGGTCTTACCTCATGCCCTTATTTTAACTAGCTTTGTATGTGGTATAAGGTAAAAGTTAATTTCTTTCTGCCTACTCATGTCCAGTTTTCCAGAAATATTCTCCATCTTTCTACCAAATATTGTCCTTCTTTGTACTGTGCAGCTTAGGTTTATTGTTGTGCTTTTCTCCTTGAATTGAAACATTATTACTTGTGATGATTTCTTCAATAGATTTTTCTCCATTCCTTATGCACCAAATTTTCATTTTTCTTCCTATGTGAAATAGATAGTATATAGTTTATTGCACAGGGGCCATTGGCCAAGCATTATCCTTATCCATTTGTCAGACATCTGGGTTCGTAATGTGTAAGTATTTACATAAGAACTTTCTGAACAGCATCCATCAATAATGTGATAGTGGTGAATACAAAACATTTGGTTTAGAACAAAAACCAGTCAGGTTGGAGAGAGTCATTATAAATCTAGGATTCCAGAGGGGAAAGGATTTGAGAGAATGAGAGAGTTTCTAAGCAAGGATTAAAAATTGAAAGCTCTGCTGTTTGTAATTATGTGCAAGTATAATGATCAGATTTTATATTTTTGGTTGTGAGCCTAGCCTTTAACGGCTGAGCCATCTCTCCAGCCCAATGATCAGATTTTAAGACTTTCACCAGACAATAGCATCCCTAGAAGAAAGTGTCTTGATTAGTTCTTTTTTCAGCTTGACATGAGCTAGGATAATGGAACATCTATTAAAAAATTAAAACATTAATAATAAAGTATTTTTTAATATCTGTTGGTTGAGTATGTGGGTGAGAACTAATGATAAAGAGCGATAATGTTAGATGACAAAATGCATTTCAGAAAATATAATCTAAACAGGACAATAAAATGAGGAGTTGGGGAAGAAGAAAAGCATGATCAGAATATTTTTATAAGTATTTTTCAATGGAAAAAAGCAAACAATATAACCCTACAGGAAACAATAAAAAGCATAAAATGTCGAAAATATAATTTAAGACTGTATATATATACATGTATTTTAAAATGCAACTTGAAACTAAGTGAAAATTTTTGATGATTTTAGAAATAAGATAAAGACAAAATTTTATAAAAGTGGCTATTGAATGTCGTCAAGGAATCCAAGATACAACATGTTCATTAAGGATATTCAGCCATACAGCATAAGCAGGATGTTTGGAAAAATTAGGATTTAAATTAAATGCTGGTTATGGCATCAGCCAGAATAATAGAGCATATTCTTATTAGAATTTTACAGTATTTTTAATAATCTCATATGTCATTTTGTGTACTTTTGATAATCATAACTTCCACAGCTACCTATGAAATAAATATAGCCAAGATTAACACTAACTCCATTGTAAATTCGTGTAACTGAAAACACTTTGGTGAGAGCAGAGTGAATACTCTATGGAATGGAATAATTCCTTTCAGTATTCTAATGCACACCACAAGCTGCGTGCATTATTATAATTTAAGTGTTGATGTTTCAAAAACTTGTTTTTACATCAATGAAAAAGTGATAATTGATAAAACTATCAGAAACTAAAAATAGTATGTTTTCTCTACCATGTATACTGCACACAGAAATGTATTACTAACAAAAATTTCTTTATTATGTGAGAAAAATCTGACCAGTACCCTGGTTATAGTCATTTATTAGTATATTATCATCTTTTAGTACATCTGCTATTAATTTTAATAGCTAATGTCAAAGAAAATGAGGCTTAGTGCTTTAAATAACTTGTTAATTTGTTCAGGCTGCATGTGTGAAGACTGTCTTTAAACCATAATGTTTGAATAATGTGATTGAGTTTATTTTATTTTCTTATGGTATTATGCCTTATAGATATACATTTAGACTATATATAAAAAGCCCTTGTTTATAAACTTTCATCAAGAAAGAAAAATATGATATTTGAACATGCTTAAAACCCAAAAATCTAAACCAGGTTGTGACACAACAAAAGTATGCTACCCTTTTTTCACAAATGATGCTAATTTTGGTTCATTTATTTTTGTGGTGAGTACTATACTCCAGGCCTTATAAATGAAAAGCATATGCTGTATCACTAGGTCACACTTCAAAGCCCCAAGTGTATATATGCATTAAACATATGGTGTGGTATTTATCAAATTTATTCTGTGAATTCTTAGCAGTCTAATATATGCTTCAATTTATAGAAAAAATAGAACTGTCTTCACAGGAGATAGCCTTTATTATAACCAAAGTTCTCAATCTCTTACCCATAAACACACATCCAGTAATGCCTGGGAAGACATTCCATAAACAAGATGCAGTACTATTTGTCCACAGGCAAGGAAAGTAACCTCTGTTAGGATATATACATATTTCAAAATTCTTGTCACAGCTGAAAATATCAATCAGATTTGGAACCCAAACAACTCCAGTATTTCCTGACATTGATATCTGTTAAGAGAAGCTTTTTCTTGATAGGAGCCTTCCCGCCAGCCTGGTTCCAGATCCGCATCAGTCCCAAATAAACACGCAGGAGGCTATATTAATTATGAAGCTGTTGGCCTTGCTTGTTTGTTACTGGCTAGCTCTGACTTAAGTAATTACCCCATAATTGTTAATCTAAGTATGTCTCTTACTGGAGAGGTTCCCGGGCTTCCTACCCCATGCGGTTACTTCTCGAACTCTCCTGTGTTTTCCTTCCCAGAATCCTCCTGGACTCCTAGCCCCACCTATCTAGATTCCTATAGGCTCAACAGTACTTTATTGACAAATAACAGGCAAATAACAGGACTTCCCCAACAAATATCAACTTTATCAAAAGATTAATGAAAAGGTTCTGAGAAAAGCCCAGTTGAGGCCCTTGATCCAGATATGAACATATGAACTTGGGTAGGACAGACCCATAAATGAGTTTTTACTTATTTTATCAATAGTGGAGTAAAAACTCTAACAAGGAGTTGAAGTGTTGTTGCTAGACAATATTTAATAAGAGCCAAGTAATAGAAGGTCTCCAAATGAACAGTGTAGGTCTGCTTATGGTATAAAATGCTCTTTCATCTCAAGAGTTTAATCTCTCCATATGACCATCTACAATCCAATTGATCACAGTGAGATAAAAGTTGAAAAAAATGATTTTTACTTTTTAAAATTTACAAATTATAGGAATCATCAATTCTTTATTCCTTACATTTTGATGTCTGAGTAGATAGGCATAGAAGTCCAAATGTTGCCATCACAGTACTTACAATTGTCAGAAGTGTCCTGAGGCTTTATTGCTGAGCAGAAACACAAGGAACATGGCAGGCAACTCCAGTAACGGAAAACACTCAATGGGGTGTTGACTTACTGTTTCAGAGTTTTAGCCCATTATAGTCATGGAGCTAAACACGGTAGCACACAGGCACATGTGATACTGGCGAGGTGTAGAGGAAGCTGGGAGTTCTATGTACAGATCCAAGAGAGGGCAGGTGAGAAAGAGAGAGAGGGAGGGAGGGGGAAAGAGGGAGGTGGAGGGAGGGAGGACAGAGGGAGAGAAGGAGAGAGGGAGAGAGAGAGAGGGAGGGAGGGAGGGAGAGAAATTGGATCTGAATTGAATATGAGTAACTCCAAAGCGCACCCCCAGTGACACACTTCCCCCCTCAAGACTATAACACTCAGTAGTGACACTCCTTATCAGCCTCTATGGGCTATTTTCATTCAAACCACCACAGAGAGAGACAATAAAACATATTTTACAATGTTAAAGTGATCAAGAATAAATCACTGGGAATGTTAGAAGAAGACAAGAGACTGCTTTGGATGGGAGGCATCTCTGGAGTGGACAGACATATGAGTTTGGAGGAGCAGAGACCCGGAGAATAACTGGGAAGACCCTGAGATCAGGTTCTATGCTCTTGAATGTGGGTTTCTAAAAACTGCCTCTGCAAAAGCTGCTAGCGACACTTAAGGTCATTTTGTTTAGGATGAGAACTTGGAAGTTTCATCAGCTAGAAACAGATTTTTCTTATAGAGGCAAAGATTAGATGTGCCCCGAAGGAGAGTCTGTGCATGCCCTTGATCTGTGTGTTGGAGGAAAGGTGTAATAGGAAATGGTGTGATGGATTGTGTGAAAACTTCAGTTTGTGAACACCAACCCCTACTGCTCAACAGTACTGTCTTCAGTAGGAAAAAGCAATGTAAAACAGGAGGAAGGCTGTGTCACATTTCACACTGCCTACTTGGGTAGAAAGAAACTTTGGGTGCTTTAGAAAAATACACAGTCATGCTGAACATTTGAATTTTGAAAAACCCTTTAACCAATATCCCTGGAAAACTCCAACCTCAGTGGACTCTCACTTTCAAAGGGTCTTAATAAATTTAAGTCTGGAAAGCCTGCTTAGCCACATTGGGAAATGAAAGACACCTTGAATTGACACTCAGTTACCTGAGCTTAACCCATACCATAGGTTTTCAGCTTGTGTGGAAAATCTGTTGTTGCCTTATTCTACCTGCATTGATTAGGAGTCTTATTGCATTGTAATTAATGGCAGAAAGTAGGACCTGGAATGGAAAGTTGATTGTCAAAGAAGTTAGGGTTTGGCTAGAAATGATGGGCATAAATGATTTTTCACTCTTTATCTGACTGTGGGCAACAACATAAAATGAAATTAAGTGAGCCACAGCTATAAATTCATTACAGTCTTGCCTATTAAGCACTAGTTTCAGTGACCTAATGATAAATAATATCCTGAAAGAAATGTGTTTGGACGGTTATAATCCACAATTAGAATATCTCCATGTCTTCAACAAGAAAAAGCAAAGCATCTTCAACAAATGGTGCTGGCATAACTGGGTACTGGTATGCAGAAGACTGCAGATAGATCCATGTTTATCGCCTTGTACAAAACTTAAGTCCAAATGGATCAAAGATCTCAACATAAATCCAGCCACACTGAAACTTTTAGGAGAGAAAGTGGGAGATACTCTTCTAAGAGTCGGCACAGGAGACCACTTCCTAAACATAACACCAGTGGCACAGGCACTGAGATCGGCAATTAACAAATGGGACCTTCTGAAACTAAAAAGCTTCTGTAAGGCAAAGGACACAGTCAAAAAGACAAAAAGGCAGGCCACAGAATGGGAAAAGATATTCACTAACCCTACATCTGACAGAGGGCTAATCTCCAAAATTTACAAAGAACTCAAGAAACAAGTCTCCAAAACACCAAAGGATCCAATTAAAAGGTGGGGTACAGAACTAAATAGAGAATTCTCAATAAAGGAGGCTAAAATGGCCAAGAGACACTTAAGAAAGTGCTCAACATCCTTAGCCATCAGGGAAATGCAAATCAAAACAACTCTGAGATACCATCTTACTCCTGTCAGAATGGCTAAAATCAAAAACACCTAAGACAATTTATGCTGGAGAGGATGTGGAGAGAGGGGAACACTCCTCCACTGCTGGTGGGAGTGCCGACTCATACAGCCTCTTTGGAAAATCAGTATGGAGATTCCTCAGGAAAATGGGAATTAATCTACCACTAGACTCAGCAATTCCACCCTTAGGCATATATCCAAAGGAGGCAAATTCATACAACAAGGGCATCTGCTCCACTATGTTCATAGCAGCATTATTTGTAATAGCCAGAACCTGGAAGCAACCTAGTTGCCCCTCAACTGAAGAGTGGATAGAGAAAATGTGGTACATTTACACAATGGAGTATTACTCAGCAGAAAAAAAACAATAGAATCTTGAAATTCACAGGTAAATGGATAGCACTGGAAGAAACCATCCTGAGTGAGGTAACCCAGTCGCAAAAAGACAAACATGGTATGTACTCACTCATATATGGATTTTAGACATGGATCAGGATAGTGCCAGTCTGTACTTCCACTGATAGAGGGTCTGGGAAACAGGAAAGAACCTAAAATATATGCATATATGCATAGTATCCAAGAGAAGAGGATTGAGACAAGATCCTCTGAATGGATGGGGAACACGGCGAGGGGTGTGGGGGAGTGGTAGCTGGGAAGAAGAGAGGGGGTGAAGAGGAAGAGAGTTTGTCATGGGGGAACAGGAAGTTGAGTGGGTGGGGGTAGAATAGGGGGAAGAGGGAATCATAGGATAGAAGACAGATCAGGCACCAGAGTGACCTCGATTGATCTAAAGGGATAACACCAATTGGCATGCTAAGCAATAGTGGAGAGACCACCTCGAATGCCCATTCCTGATAATGAACTTGATGTCTATAACCATCCGGGAGCCTTCATCCTGTGACTGATGGAAGCAGAGGCAAACACACAATTAATCACTGAACTGAACCCAAGGAACCCAGTGACAGAGAGAGAGGAGTGATGAGCAAATTGGCAAAGAATGGGCTGGCAAAACCAGCAGAGACAGCTGATCTGAACAGGGGAGTGCTCTTGGACCCCAGAGCGACAGTGGGGAGGCCAGCATGGGACTGATCTGGACCCCCCAAATGTGAGTGTCAGCGAGAAGGACTGGGCAAACTATGGGGCCCTGAGCTGTGGATCAGTGTCTATCCCTGGAATACAAACAATCATCGTGTGCCTATAGCACAAAGAGGGATGCTCTCTCAGCCTGGACTCTTAGGGGAGTGCCTGGACCCTACCCAGAGTGAAATGACAGACTCTAGATATCCCCTATGTGGAAGGATTTGGCAATAGGGTGGGAGGGTGGGGGGGAAGGGGAGTGCGGGAGGAGGGGAGGGAAAGGGAACTGGGATTGACATGTAAAACAAGCTATTGAAAATTTAAAGAAAAAATTATAATAAAAAAAGAAAAAAAAGAAAAAGCAAAATCTGTTCAGCTAACTGCTTATGAAAAGTGTGTGGGGCAGCATTTTAAGAAATGCATCCATAACTGCTTTCAAAATTTGTGGATGAATCAAGATGCTACCATGAATGTGAAGAAGACAATTTCTTTTTTGTTTTATACAGGGGAAATATATATATATATATATATATATATATATATATACATATATATATATATGAAAGAAGCTTTTATTATGGAATTGTTGAGTAGATTTATTACATTTGCCTGTGTATCTAATATTCATCATTAACACTTACAGAAGGTGAAAAAGTAAATCATAGTTTTGGCTGTCATTCACTTGTTGTTTCCTTTACTTTTTCTCACTCAGATTTGTAATCTCAAGTCTTCACTCCTTTCTGCAGCGTTTTTCTTTCCTGACTTCTTTGTCTCTTCCTTTCAGCTCTTCTTGCAATAAGTTAGACTCCTTAGATACATAATTTTGCTATTCTACTTCCAGAAGGGATGGCCATGATCTGGGCAGCATTTTTTTTCCCTAGTCAGAGAACTGGTGCATGTTCTTAAGGAGCATCTTCCAATTGCCCCATATAGATCTATAAAGGATAATTTCATTTTCAAAATATATTTTATTATTTTATATAATGCATTTGATCATATTGCTTCACCTATCCCAGTTGCTTCCAAATCCCCTGGTCCTCCATCACACTCAATATCATGTACTAACTCTCGAAGAACAATGTATAGAAGCATGAGTCTGACAAAAGCACTCCGGGTATATTTTTCTGTTGTTCTATTTGACTTCCTGGGATATCTATAGAAATGAACATAAAACCTTTCTTGAAGACCATAAAGCCAGGACTATGTGATGTGTGTTGTATATGCTATCACTAATAAAGGCATTTCTTTGTGCATCTAAATTTCTTCATCCGTTCATGCATGATGCTCTATCATCTCTCTGAATGACTTACAGTTCTCTAAATGAGACCTATTAGCATGCTTATAGGCTATTGGATATGAATTTGTCTCAGTCTGGAATGGCTCTTTCCCCTAGGATACTCCTGAGGACTCTACATACAAAGAGATTTCATTTCGCTGTCCTTTACCTTTGTGAATTCACTTCTCTGTGATAACATTAACGGTTGTGCTGGTTAGCTTTGTCAACTTCACACTAACTGGTGTCACCTGAGAAGAGGGAATCTCAGTTGAAAAATTACCTCCATCATACCTGTCTGTGAGCAACTATGCAGGACATTTTCAAATTGATGTAGGAAAATACAGCTAACTGTGTGTGGTTGCCACCCTGGCAGGTGGTCCTGGATTGTATTAAGAAGAAAGCTAGTAAGTAGCATTCCTACAGTTCTTTGTTTTATTTTCTGCTGTAGCTTGTCTTCATGGCAGACTATAACTTGTAACCTAAACTAAATTTTTTCTTTACCAATTTGTTTTTGTTCATGGTACTTATCTTAAGCAGCAGATCAGCAAACAAGAACAGAAACTATTACCAAAAATATGGTGTATGACTTTGGTGAACCATGCTGTTTGAGGGGAGGACCTTGGGAAGATTCTGGAGCTTTGAGATAGAAAAGGTCCTTGAGTTCTCAGAGCATAATGAACAGTAAAAAAACTTTGAAGATAGGAATATTGAGAGGTATGAAGACAATGGAGGCCTGGCCTATGTAATTGCAGAAGGAAAAAGGACTATATCAGGGCCATTTATGTAATACATTAGACCAAGTTCCTGAGGAAGTTAAGTGTTTTCTTTATTGGAGAAATCACTGCTGGTTAGCTAGTGATGAAGAACACACTCTGATTAATAAAAGATATCTATAATTTGAATGAAAGCTTCTGGCAAGTATTTCTTCAGGGTCAGTACACACTTGTTGTGGTCTAAAAGGAACAAAGGCTGCATTACAAACTGCTAGGTGAACTTGGTAATGTATAAGTGTCTTTCATATGGTCCTGGTTAGGCAGCATGAAATCTGGAGGGCTGAAGAGGTCATGAGAAATAGCACCAGGCCTGGCAGTTGGAGAGGGCAGGAGTGGCTAGTGTTATTGCTTGATTTTCACAACAAAATTGTTGACTTCTGAACTTCCTAGAGTTATTGAATTAAGTGAAATTATCAGAACATGACTAATTTATGTTCTCTTTGTAATTTATGAAAAGCTCAGACTCAGTTTGAGTTAATATATAGTTGAAAATGACCTCTTTTGTGGTTTTTCTATAATTGAACACATTTTGTTTGACCCAGTATTTCATCTAATATTTCAGAGAAGTTGAAACTTTTCAGGCAACTTCTGTCTACCAGACTACCAAAGATGCTAGGTTAATGTGCTCTTCCTACAAAAAGGGTCAGTCTTAAAATGGCAGTAGGCAGTTGCCACTTGGCTTTTAATTCTGTTCCTCAGCAAAATTACACTTCCCACTTATCAAATTGATAAATGTGAGGGCAATTTGTCAAGCTCTTTTGGGTGCCTTTATTCCTGGAAAGGGAAGGTGATTTTCCACTTGGGCATGCCTGTATAAACCCAGAGAAGAGATAGATTCTTGTTAGATGTTCATATTTGTACAGTAGAGACAGAATCTTCAGGCAGAAACAGCCTTAAATTCACCCACTGAAGACGTTTACGCAGCCAAGCAAAATATCCAAGTTGGAAATTAACAGGAAATAAGAGCTTTATGAATGCAGTTTTCCTCTTTTGTAAGATGCTTGTATGACTTACAATTTGGTCTTTCAACAAGCTCATTTTTTCGAACTTCCTATTTAACCCTAGAAACTGATGAAAAAAATACAACACAATTTAACAATTTGGTTATGCTTACATAGTTCCAAATTCCAGTTTGTTGTACTTTCAGAGTCATTTCTCATACCTAAATCTGAAATGTAATGTGGGGAATAAATGATAAAAAACAAATGTATAAATTTTACTTCTTGGGAAGCACCTGAAGAAGATAAAAATAACAGTAAGTAGAAACAGTGCTTTTCACAATGATGAGATGTACAAATGTGATTCTTAAATAATATCAAGAGTATCTTCTTTGTGCTACCAAAGCTATGATGCCAATTTGATGTTACTTCCATACAAAATAAAAAGCAGTGATCACATGGCCATTGCAATTAATGTTTATAATGACAAATAAAAATCTACATTTGTAAAAGAGGATAATACTTATTTTTCTAGTCAAAGTATTATTGGCTCATTTTCAACCTTCAAGATATGTCTGGTATGGAACTTCTTCTTTTGTTTGCTGTAGAACTTTTACTAAAATCACCGTGACTAGGTCTAATGAGACCACCTTTCTCAGAGACTTTCTCCCTCATGTGGAAAAACAATAATATACAAAGAGAACAGACATTGTGAACTTATGCTTTGTATAATTATTACTAGGAGTACATTATTTGGGCAATTTGTAGGTTTTGGGAGATGAGAAAGCTTCTATACCAGGTAGAAATATCAGAGAACCTTGTGGTTTAATAATTATTTAGCATTAATGTTGGTGCTTTGAAGAAATGAAGACTCTGATGCAGTGGTATAGACAATATTAAGGATGTAGGCATGATATATTTTATTCCTTAAAAACATCACTCTGCAGTGTAGAGGAAGCATTTGGAAGGAAAGTAAGAAGTGGGACAATAATTTAATTTTTTATAAGATATTTCATAAAGTGTTCATCAGGCTCTGTGTTAAATACACAAAAGGTAACAAACTATTTGTCTATGTAGAGTGTCAAATTATATATATACATATATGTGAGACAAGTACTGAAATCATTGAGGGAGGTTAAGAATAGCATTTGTAAGAAGGCCATAGTTAAAGCAAGAGCTGAAGGAACACGAAAAAGCAAGCTATCTGTAGATGTGAGGGCGTCTAGCTGAGAATCTGCTAGACGAAGTTTGTGTGGGTTACATCTTAGAGAGGGCACTGAATTTGGTGTTAAATTTATGAAGCAGTGAGGGTGAAGATTTTAAGAATGTCTCCTAGGAATACTGGGGGAAGGAAAATTACTTTTCTCTGTGGATTGGTTAGATGTCCTAGTGGATGACCACATACCTATGTGCCTATGGACAGGAAAAAAGGAGGACCTAATGTGGGGGGGCATGTTTGAGAGAGGAGCCTGGAGGGAATTAGAGGAAGGAAATGAGGGTAAGTATGATCTAGTTACATTTTCTACAAGTATGAAATTTTCAAAAAATTAAAAATTAAGTTAACAAAACTTCCATGACAGTGTGATTTTCTTTTATCTTCAAAGAAGTCTAATATTTAAAATTAATTCATTAAAATTGATTTACTTTGAAAATAAACTAAGGTAGGCTTTTGAGAATTTTATTCTCTTGTTAAATTTTTAAAAATTAATCATAAATTCAGAAGAAATTAGACTGTAGTAAGTCCTAAAACATAATGGCTACATAAGAAATAATTTGGCATAAATAGAAGACCACACATCACAATTAATTGTATAATATAACCATCTATAGACATTTCATTATATTCTAAAAGGCATTTAGATTATTTAAAATAAAATACTAATATAATGTGAATAATACGATTTTATCTATTTAACATATGTCAACATTGTGGAGAAATTAATAAATGACCAAGAGACTGATATTGGGGTTCAAGCTTCAAGCTGAAGATCAGAAAAGCAAAGCAGTCAGTCATGAGTTCTTACCTCTAGCCCATGCTGAAAGAACTGATGTACGAGCTCTTCACCAAGCCTGAGACTGCTGCCTCTCCTAAGTGTGGCTGGAGAGAATCCTGAGACTCAATGCCTCCCTATCCTCAATGTGGCCAGAGAATGAATGCCAGCTCTGAGACCCTGTTCCTGTCTTCTGTATCTCCCTAATGCTGGGACTGAACATGTATGATCCCAGGTTCTAGGATCAAAGTCATGAGCTTTGTTACACTTCACTCTTGTGTATCCCTGAGTGGCCTTGAACTAATAGATAATAGAGATCCTTCTACTTCTTAATCCTGAGTCCTGAGATTAAAGGTGTGTACCACCACTCCCTGATCTCTATAGACTGAGTCTGACTTTGCTTTCTGAATCCTCAAGCCACCTTTAATGAATTCATAAATAAAAAATCACTATAAAGAGTTCCAATTTTCTGGATATACTTAATAATACTAAATCAAGAAGATGGTACTAATGTTATTTGAATTCTTAGCATATGTTTGGTGCTATGTATTATGTAGCTTGTAAGAAACTGGGTCACTGAAGATAGACACTTACTTTCAGCCCCCAACTTCTGTGTCCCTAAGAAAACACTAATGAACTCCAGGAGAGTAGCCTGAAGCCAGAAGGTTAGAAGAAACATCAAGTCTGAAGACCATGTAAGAAGGTGGGAGGAGTTAAGTCTGCTAGATGAGGTATACAAAGATGCTCCCTCAATGCAGCTTCATACAGTGTCTCACAGCTAAACCTGCCTGAGTTGACTCAGAATGTACTACCCTTTTGCCTTCCTGCTTTCTGGCTTCCTATTTCAGGCACTGGTCAAAGCCTGGCCACACCTAGCATGTGTACTGTTTCTAAAGACACTCTAACTCATAGGACACTAACAGATATTCCTCATTCTGAAGACTCTCTTACCTTGTAATTCAGAAAACATGACTTTCTTCTAGCCTCCTTTCCCTTCTCCCAAGCAGAACTTTCCTGTTTTCTTTCTTCTGTCAAACTCCAATAAAATTTTTTACAAGACTGAGAATCTCAAATGAGGATCCTTTCTTCCCATGTACCAAGAAGGCATTTTCTATAAATAATGGGGACTTTAAAAATGATAAATACATTGTGACAGCTGCCTTATTTGTACCCTCCATTTTACAGTGCTTGCAAGCATGATGAAGTTAATCCATTTGGTTTGACTAAACAACATTAAGTGGTAGCTAGAGGTTGGCTAAGTCAAGCACATTGGGATAGGACCCATATCTTTAACTGTGAACTGGCAGTGCCTCGAGCAGGAGGATATACAGAATTAAAATATAAACACTTGAATAAAACTTTACAAACTATTCTGACTTTTTTTGTAGCATGCTGGCTGCTTCAAAGTGCTTCTTGCATCAATCTAAAATCGATTATCTTTTTGAGATTTAGTTTTCAACCTGTAGTGTCAGGAGTCAACTGCAACTACTCTACTTCAGGACCATCTGAAAATGGCCCTCACAGCAGTTTCCTTATGGTCTGCAAAGGGTCCCAGAGCCCCTTCTTCATTCATCTTCTTCCTGGTAAGCCATTATGGTTTCATTGAAAATCTGTTTGCTTCTAGTAGATCTCCTATAAATCAAATCTAAGCAGCAATCAACTGGCATTTCAGATGCCTGCTGTGTGTAGGATACACTTAGAAAGATTTTCCCCAGGTAGTAACATTGGAAAGATCAAGAAAGCTAAATTGTTCTTTTTTATTTTTTTGAAAGAAGTAGTCTTTTACTTTCAAACTTAACAGCTTAAAAATTCTTGAAAGAGTGTGGATGACTTCTCTTTTTGTCATTTACTACAGGTCATTAGTAGGCTTTCCTCATGCCTGATTAGAACCTTCCTTGTGTGGCCACTGGGATACATTCTTAGTGAGATCTGAGTTTTGTTTTTCTCGTTGTATTTGCTGTCTGATGCCTTTTGTATGATGTAACTCTGCATTTTTATGATACATGAACTGGAATAGAGTAACTTTGGATATTGTTTCAATAAGGGGATAAAAAGGGATTTTCTATATCCATGAGGGGATATAGCAGCAAGCAGGGTTTATTCTTGATTGACCTCAAACAGATTTAGCTATATCATTCACCTGAATGACCTTTGGTGGCAGGAGATGTTAGGCAACATCTGGATCCTGAAGGAATCATTTGTGTAGTGAGCACTCATGGAGATGACTTGGTCTGAGGCTTAGCTGAGCTCTGAAGTATGGTACCACCAAAGCCGATACTAGTGGTCACAAACTTTCAGAAGCTGGCTCCAAGGCTGACCTGATGCTCTGGACCAGCTTTAAGAAGCCCCAGTCATTCTTTACATTAATTCTTTAACTTTGCTGAAATGTAAATTCTCAGCCAAAAAATTATTTGTCTACTTAATATAGCAATTTGAATAATACTAAGAGAAAATGGAAACACAATTATAAGCTTTTTCTAAATTTGGAACTAGTCCTCTATGCTATTTTTATATGTATTTTTAGCACAGAGCTCAGATAAAATTTAGTATTCGAGTATTGTCTCCTAAGCTCCAAAAGCAGGCATCTGAATGTGAGTACTCCATATCTCAGGCTCACAGAAAGGATTTTGATGGGAATTATAGAAAAGGTTGGAGAATGGGAATGATTTTTTAAAGCAACTTCTATTAAATTTTATACTAGAAATAAAAGTTCAATGTGTGAACAATAACAAGGTTTATGAACAAGCACATGACAGGAAGAAGATTCCCCCATCAGCCTTAATATAAGAAATTGCATGCGTGCTCTCTCCATCCATTTGGTGGCATCATTTAGAGACAGTTCTTTTCACAATCACTCCTAAAATACAAAAAATAAAGATCAATCACCATTTCCTCTTACATCCTTGTAAAATACTGTGTAGCTGAGACATGTTTTGGACAGTTACCTATAAATAGGTGATGGATGAATACTAAACTGTAAGTACTAATTACAAATCTTAGTAAAAACAATACTACCCATTAATGTGCATGTTGTTATGATTTATATTCTATTAGGGTGTCAATTTAAGTTAACCCAAACCATGTTGTCTGACTATAAAATGTTTATTTTAGTTTTGGAAGTCAACCTACAAGAGATTTCTCATTCTTTTTACAATGTTCCATAAAGACATATATTATAACATTTTGGGGTATGGAAAATATGGCATAATTTTATGTTATCTAGACAAAAGCATGCATATTTATTAATAATTTTTATTGAAATATCAGCTATATATACATTATGCACATCCATGTGATAGGAAAAGTAGAAGTATCATTACCTTGTTTCCCATAGCAAGTTCCTGAGGCTCTGAAAAAATCAGGGTCCTGACCAACACAGGGTACAATTCCTCATGTCTACAAATGCTAAAAATGTTTTTGTGCTTTGAGTAAAATAATCCAGCTAATCTATTTGTATGCTAATTCGAAATTTCATCATAAATGACTTAAAATTTCCATGAGTAGTGTGAATTATAAAATGAAGTATCATTTTAAATTGTTTGAAAAATGAATATGTTTCCCACCTGCTCATGAGTACTTATTCACTCATTCACCTATTTAGCAATGCTTACTTAAAAGCATTGGATTGAAAATATCCCATTATTTGTGAATAACTTCTACAATATATAGAGGTTATGAATAGTCATATATATTTAAAGAATGGTTAATACAAAAGGACAATAAACATGCAAAAAACAGGGAGTCAAAACTAGAGATGACAGGTGACATTTTTGTCACAACTCATCAGTTATAAAATTAATATTCTCAAAGTGATCACAAATAACAGATTTTAAAATATTGGCCACTCTGCCTTTGAATTTTTAGAGCAGGATAATTCAAAGTTCCTACTTTATATGAGGCTGGCAATGTGTAAACTCTTTAAGTAAAGTAATGCCTTTTAAAATTCAAATTCAGAGAAGGAAGCTTATTGGCACCACAGCTGATCCCTGATGCCCATATCCCAAGGTTCCCCCGTTCAGCTGGGAGGAAAACCCATGGTTCTTATACCCATGCTTTGTTCTCTCTGTTAGGTTGCCTGATGAACCAGTCTGGAATATGAGAGAATTCATATGATCTATTATGGCATACTCTCATAGATACTTTCTATATATTAGTATCCTTATGGATGGAAAATGGCAACAAACTGAAGAAAGCCTATATATGATCTGAATATTTTTAATTTGTATGTGTATGAATGCTTGTATGCTTCTATTCACATTTGTATTTGTACAATTTTTTTGAAAATTTAAGACATTTACTAATTTTTAATCAGAGACCAGCTAGATGTCACAGTGGGCAAAAGACCTGTCCATGAAAGCCTGACAATCTGAGTTTATTTGCTGGGTCATAGGTAAGAGGGGAATCCCACAAAGATGTCTTAAAACTTAGACTTCCTTCATGCACAATGGCATGCTGACCCACACCTCTGTACAAATACATACACTAACAATAACTTTAAAATAATAAACAAAATACATAAATTTTAGTCCTTGAAAATTATTTAAATTTACCAAATGTATCTTGATCAAGCTAATCTTCCTCTCATCTGCCTCTGTCCATCCCTCTGCACACCTACATCCTATCCTCAAGCATTTTTTGTCTTATATAACCCATTGAGTCCAACTAGTACTATTCATATGTACATGGGTGTAGACTGTATTCCTATAAAATGAGTGAAATGTAGATTGACTTCTGGATTCCTCAATTTTGACTATGTGAACTGTAGCTATATGATATCACCAGTACATGTCAGTTCTCTTGTAGTTGAATGTTTTTCTGTCTTCCTGGGCCCCCTGGACCAGTTTCTGTCTTGCTCATGGGTCCCTACTGCTACTTATGAAATAGTCATTCAGAGGCTAATACTAAATATAATTGTTTGGTCAATGGCTCATCATTTTTGCTGGCTAGCTCTCTCTTTTAAGTTAACCAATTTTTAATAAAATGTGTATCACCATTTGACTGGGGTTTACTAGTAATGTACTGACATCTTTACCCTTTGGTGGCCCTATGGCATCTCCTTCAACTCTGCCTTCTTTCTTTCCATAACTTTGTATGGATTTTCTTCCTGTCTAGATTACTTGGTCATTGGTCAAATCAGCTTTATTTATCAAGCAATAAAAGCAACAGATATTCACAGCATACAAAATGACATCTGACATCATTCTCTTATATGTAAATTAAGGAAAATAACATATGGAACATATATAGGACAAAGTGAAACTGGAAACCACATGTTTCAGTTTTCCATTGCAATTAGTTTTCAAAACGAATTTTTTCTTGTTTGTACAAATGATGCCTCTTTATTAACTACTGAAAAGTTTTACATTTATGAGAGTTTGCCACAGCAGTAAAATCATTTTTGTTATTCTTAAATAACAAATCCCAAACCTTAATTTATTAAAGACAATCTTTCTCTCATCAAGAAAGAATATTACTGAAGAGTTGACAAAAGCTGTTCTAAAAATCTCATACAGAAACACATTGCATACTACTGGTACCTGTCCCTTATGGACCATGCAGTTTTTATGGAAAATGAGGCTAAGAAAGGAACCGATTGGTATCTTACACAAGGAATTACTATCCTTTCTAGAAGTCATGTTGACTGGAATTACTCATTTAGCTTTGCTTCACAGTTAGGGAATTATGACCAGACAAGACACAGCTACATTCATTACATTGCAGGTGATCAAAACACCATGTCATTTTAATTTGATTTTAAATCTTTTATTGCTATACAAAAAGGAGAATAATTGTTGTACGTGTATATTTGTTGAACTGACTTATTTTCCCAGTATTTTCTTAGCTTGTTTTGGATTTTCTAAGTAGGTTGGTATGTTATTTGCAAGTACTGGTAGTTTTTCTTTTCCAATCATTGCACCATTAATGTCTTTGCTCTGCTCTGGTACTATCTTTGATTTCAAGAGGACTATTTTATATGATAGTCATAATAGGACACATGTTTCCCTTTTTTAAATATTGGTGTATTAAGAATGATATTAAGATTTTATGGTTGTGGGTTTTGACATTCATAGGCTACACAATCTCAGAGCAAACTCCCTCCCGACCCTCTGGCTCTTACAATATTTTCACCTTTTCTTCCAACATTGTACTTGAGCTTTAGGGGCAAGGAGTTATATTGTAGAAGTATCCACAGGGACTAGGATCTGCAACTCTTCTTTTGATTGGTTTTGGTTTTCTGTAATGATCTTCATCTGTTGCAAAGAGAAGTTTCTTTGGTGAAGGTGATGACTACACTTATTTGTCAGTATATGAACAAATGCTTAGAAAATTAATTAGTGAATGTGTTGGTTTATTAAAGTGGTAGACAGATGATCTCCTCCAAGATCCATGTCTGTATTAGCCCTGGATAGTTGCCTAGGTCTCCATTATCAGTTGTGATTTCCCTCTTAAATCTAATTGGAAAAGCTGCTGTTCACCAGTGTTGGTTTTCCCAGTTCATGTTTGTTAGTGCCATGGCTATTCAGCTCATGTTTAGGCTGTCATGCTGTTGAGACTATCCATGTATATCCTGATATTACTAGGAGACAGAGTCTCACAGCAAACACCCTGATCCTCTGACTGTTATAATCTTTCCACCCTTCTTCTGTAATGTTTTCTGAACCTTTAGTTTTGGAGTATTTCATTGATGTATATCCATTGTTACTGGACTCCACAACTTTGTATTTAGATTGGTTGTTGTTTTCCATAGTAAAAGAGAAGTTTCCCTGAGAAGGAGTGAAGACTATTTTTATCTGGTGATTTAGAACAAATATGGAGAAGAAATCAAGAAAGAAAAAAACTTCATGAAACCAAATGTAAAGGAAAACACAGTACAGCAAAACCAGAGACATATTTAAAACAACCCTATAAGTGACATATACGTGCCAACAGAACAAAATCTAAAAGAACACAAACACCTAGACTGAGGCTCACTTACACTGCAAGCCAAGGTTATGCTCTTGGTATGTACAATGTTCCCTTATAGCAATGAGTGAAAGCAGAAACAGAGATCCCAACTCTTTGCTAAGGTTCCCCATCATATTCTCACCACAAGAAGTGAATGTCAGATCAGAAGGAACAAGAAGGTCCTTGCTTCATGTGTGGCAAGGGAGGTCACTGCACCTATGCAAGTCTAAATCCTCACAGAGCTACCTGCCCATGTCTTAACTGTTAATAGGAAGGACACTGGGCATTAGACTGCCTCAAGAGCACAACTGCCCTGGGGCCATCCACCCTTCTGGAGCATCCCTTGGACTTATTTTGCCTTGCAGCCAAGGACCCATGGGGCCCAGGCTCTGCTATTGACCTTACTAAACCCACACTGGTCACTCTCTAGAAGTCTAGGTTCTCACTTCTTATGTCAGGTCACCTCACTGTTTTGCTCCTAGATACTGGGGCCACATTCTAAGCCCTAACATAAAATTGTGGGGTCCCACCTCACCCCTTTCCCTCACCAATTGTTAGAGTACACACCCACTCTTCCAAACCCCTCCAAACTTGACTTGCATCTTGGTCCTTCAAAGGCTTTCCCTTTTCCAACTCCTTTCTCATTTCTTTATGCTATATCCCCTAATAAGGAAGAGAAATTGTGTCCAAAATTTCCATGATGTTTGCCTTCTATCCCAGCAACAGCTCGGAGGGCACTATTGTGTCCCTCCTCTTCCCTTCCTTGGCCTCCATTTGTATATTCTGTCACTCTCCAAAATTCCCAGCCCTGTCTTATCCTCTGCCCCCCTCCTCAGTTCATTCCACTGTATAGGATATTGCTTCCTCTGCCCTTGCTTTATATCATAATCCCCTTACATTTAGACCCTTCTGCCTACATCTGTACACCCTCATACCCATTGTCCTTAACCAGACTCAAAGACCTCACACTGATCATTCAATCCCTTTTAACTAAATTGTTTCTATGCATCTATATTTTCACTCTACAATACTCACATATTGGTAGTCAAAAAACCTGACAAAACTATATTCCTAGTCCAAGACTTTTGCTCCATTAATGCTGCCATTGTCCTTCTCTGTGTCATTGTTTCCCAACCCTTATCCTATCCTCTCTACTATCCTTGGCAACACTACTCACTTCTCAGTTCTTGACCTTAAAGATGCTTTTTCCAAATATCCCTAGGTAATCATTTTGAAGCCCATTTTGCCTTTACTCAGACAGATCCTTATATTCAAAGATACCCTCAACTGACCTGGCTTGTCCTTTCCCAGGGATTCAGAGGTATCCCCTACCTTTCAGCCAGACATTTGCTACAGAACTAGAATGCCTTTGCTTCCACACTCTTGCCTTCAACACATAGATGGCTTCCTCTTTTGCAATCCTTCCCTATTGGATAGCCAACCTGATTTGGCCTCTCTTCTCAATTTCTTTAGCTCCAGAGATAACCAAATATCAATTTCCAAAGCTCAATTCTCACATCCACCAGGTAACCTATCTTTTATTCTTTCTCATTCCAACCCATAAACACCTTACTTCAGATCACCTTGCGTATCTCAACTCCCTATCTCTGTCCTCAATGAAATCTGAATTGCTTTCCTTTTATGGTCAATTTTTCCTCCACTCATAGATACTCAGATTCTCACTTTAGTACATTCACTAAACCAAGATACTTCTGAGCCCCTTCTTCTCATTGATAAACAATTCCTTAAATTTAAAAAGCCTGTGATCTAGTCCTTCACCTTCCAAAAATATCTAGACCTTTCCATCTTCACACTTCCAAAAGACAAGGTTATTTCCTTCAGTTCTTGGGGTACTTTCTTGGACTATACTTGCCCCTGTCACCTACTCCAACACTCAAGACAAAACGTCTGTTCCTGCTGTCTCTGAGCTGTTGCTGCAGCTTTTCTGCTCATCTCTGAATCTAACAAATTAATTTTGGTATTCCTCCCCTCACCATCTATTCCCATTATACTCTCTCTCAACTCCTAAGTTACAAATAACTCAAGTTCCTTCCACTGTGTTGGATAATAGTCCTCCAAACTTTTCTTACCAGAATTTCAATACTCACATTTCTTACCTGTTACCATCCAAATTCCTTGACAAATATTCCTTTACCTCAACCATTCCCAGACCCTCTTCACTCCTGCTCTGAGACTCTTGAAGATTTCCTTGACCATCCTCACAAGATGATCCTCTAGCTTCTTCTGCCTACACTTCAACAGACAGAACTGGTGGCTTTCTCTATTGCCTTCCAAATTGACAAAGAATATCATTAACAGTGTACAGAGACTCCAAATGTGCTTTCCCCATTCTTCTAACCACCTGGAAGGAATCAAGATTCCCAAACACCAAAGACAACTCAACTAGCAACCTCTTCAAGGCCTCTTCTCTTTCACCGTCTCCAATTACCTTGGCTCATTGCTAGACACATCAGACTGACCCTGCCAATGTCAGAAAAATACTAAGTATACAAACATGGCAACCTGTCAAGCTACCCTTTCATTCCTTATGACTTACCCACTTCTTTTTCAGGCTATCCTACTATATAACCCAAATAACAACATGCCTAACCATCCTTCAACACATGACATTATCCACACTTCTATCATTTCCCTACAAGCACCCGACTCTCACCCCAGCAGATAAGACTTTTCTACAGAACCCAGCCCCAATATGCAGTGTATATCAGTGAACTGACATGACCTCCAGTATATAACACCCTACCTTTCCCACTTACTAGGTCTGGGGCCTATTTCATGGCTGCAACTGGAAGATTAACTTTAACCATATGTTCATTGTAAAGTGCTTATAAGTATCTTTTAGTCTGTGTTAATATATTCTCTGGCTGGGTTGAGGCCTATCCAAGAATAATGAAAAGGAATCAGATGTCACCACTTTTCTGCTCTCCAACACAGTCTCTTGCTTTGAGCTACCTACCCACCTCCAGTCAGATAACAGTGCAGTATTTACCTCACAAGTCCCCTCGGGCCTGATTCAGGCTCTACATACTCCCCATTTTCTTCTTAAAAATGACACATAAAAAGCTATTTGCTGTTGTTTTGTTCTAATTCAGATTCAACAACCATGCCTCTTTGCTTAATAAAGGATATCTTTGTATTGGAAAATACTGAGTGTTGTCTGTGCCTAATCCAGGGTCCAGAGAGGAGCATCCTGCTGTGCAAGTATCCCTTCACCAATACCTTTCCCATCCATCAGGACATAGCAGAAATTTACATGAAAATATACAGAAAACAGAATGTACTCTGCAGCAGGCTGTGGGTTACCTAGCTCAGAGGTTGCTCTGTTTCCTGGCATGTTTGGGGGTGCCTGTTGAAATACTGTCAGCAAGAACTGCAGGTTGGCTGCTCTCAGAGGGCTTAGGGGTATGAGTACAAAAGTCAGACTGTGATGAGAGTGACAGAAGCAGTATATGTTGAAGGCAGTAGTCATTGATCCCTGGTACAGCAGGTCTCTGAAGGCTGGAGGCAGCTGCAGGGACAAATTCCCTTCTGCAGGAAAAGTTCCACTGCCTGACATAAGTGATGGAGGCCTGGGGTAGAGCTAGCTCCCTGTTGAGGCAGATGTCCCCAGTGATTCTTTTTTTCTTTTTCTTTTTTTTCTTTCAATTAGAAACAAGCTTGATTTACTTGTCAATCCCAACTCCCTCTCCCTCCCCTCCACCCCCACAATCTCCCCAATCCCCAACCCTCAACCCAATCAGCACTCAGCTCCACAGGGAATCTCCAGACTCTGTCATTTCATCCAGGGCAGGGCCTAAAACCTCCCCCATGTGTCCAGGCTGACAGAACAGCTTGATGCAGGATGGGCTCAAAAAGTCCATTTGTATTCCAGGGATGAATACTAATCTACTACCCAAGGCCCCATAGATTGCCTAGGCCTCCTCACTGACACCCAAATATAGGGGGTCAGGATCAGACCCAAGCTGACCTCCCAACCATCAGTCTGGGCTCCAAGAGCCGCCCCCCCCCTCGATCAGGTCAGCTGTCTCTGTGGGTTTCACCAGCCCAGGCTTGACCTCTTTGTTAATCACTACTCCCACTCTGCAACTGGATACCAGAGTTCAGTTCAGGGTTCAGCTGTGGGTGTCTGCCTCTGCTTCCATCAGCCACTGGATAAAGGCTCTAGAATGGCATATAAGGTAGTCACCAAACTCATTATCAGGGAAGGGCATTTAAGGCAGCCTCTCCACTATTGCTTAGTTTGACAGTTGGTGTCCTACTTGTAGAACTCTGGAAATCAATCTCACTAGTGCCAGATCTCTCCTCAAACCTAAAATGACTCCCTCTATTAAGGTATCTCTCCTCCTGTTCTCTTCTATTCTTCCCCCAACTCAACATTCGTGTTTCCCCATGTATCCCTCTACCCTCTCTTTTTCCCAGCTCCCTCTCCCCTTCCTTAAAGCTCCAAATCCCCTGAGGAGATCCAGTCCCATTCTCATTTTCTGTGGTACCATGCATATCTCTCTTGGAGTCCTCCCTGTTTCCCACACTCACTACCAATGGAATTGGACACTAGCACTCACCAACTCCATGTCTAAAATTCATATAATTCATATATGAGGGAATACATATCATTTTTGTCTTTTTGTGACTGGGTTACCTCACTCAGAATGGTTTCTTCTAGTGGCATCCATTTGCCTCGAAATTTCAAGATTCCATTGATTTTTTTTTTGACCAGTAGTACTATATTGTGTAAAGGTGCCACATTTTCTCTATCTACTCTTTAGTTGACGGGCATCTAGGTTGCTTCCAGTTTCCGGCAATTACAAATAATGCTACTTTTAACATAGTGGAACAGGTGTCCTTGTATGAATGTGCATCATTTGGGTATATATATGCCTAAGAGTGGAATTGCTGGGACTTGTGGTCGACTGATTCCCATTTTCCTAAGTAATCTCCAAACTGATTTCCAAAGTAACTGAATGAGTTGGCACTCTCACCAGCAGTGGAGGAGTATTCCCTTTTTCAATATCCTCTCCAGCATAAACTGTCATTGGTGTTTTTGATTTTAGCCATTCTGACAGGAGTGAGATGGTTTTGATTTGCATTTCCCTAATGGCTAAGTATGCTGAGCATTTGCATGTGTCTCTCAGTCACTTTAAACTCCTCTATTGAGAATTCTCTATTTAGTTCTGTACCTCACTTTTTAATTGTATCCTTTGGTGTTTTGGAGACTTGCTTCTTGAATTCTTTGTACATTTTGGGGATCAGCCCCTAGGTTAGATGTGGGATTAGTGAGTATTTTTTCCAATTCTGTGAGCTGCCTTTTTGTCTTGCTGCATATGCCCTCTGCCTCACAGAAGCCTCTCAGCTTCAGGAAGTCCCATTTATTAATTGTCGCCTCAGTGTCTGTGCTACTGGTGTTATGTTCAGGAAGCACTCTCCTGTATCAATTTGTTCAAAGGTACCTCCCACTTTCTCTTCCAAGAGGTTCACTGTGACTAGAATTATGATGAGGTCTTTGATCCATTTGATCACAAGTCTTGTGCGTAGAAATAGACATGGATATATCTGCAGTCTTATACATGCCAGCCTCCAGGTATGATAGCACCATTTGATGTAGATGCTTTCTTTTTTCCATTGTATATTTTTAGCTTCTTTATTGAAAATCAGGTGTTCATAAGTGTGTGGGTTATTATCAGGGTGTTCAATTCAATTCCATTGGTCTACCTGTCTATTTTTTGTGCCAATGTCAAGTTATTTTCAGGACTATAGCTGTATAATAGTGCTTGAAGTTGTGGATGGTGATGACTCTGGATATTCCTTTATTGTTCAGAGTTGTTTTGGCTATCCTTGGTCTTTTGTTTTTCTGTATAAAGTTGAGAAGTTTTCCTTCAAGGTCTGAGAGAATTTATCTGGAATTAATTAATGGGGATTGCATTAATCTATAGATTTATTTGGAAAGATTGTCATTTATAGTACATTAATTCTACCTATCCAAGAGCATGGGAGATCTTTCCATTTTTCTGGTATCTTCTTTAATTTCTTTCTTTAAAAGTTCTAAATTCTGGCTGGGTGGTGGTGGTGCATGCCTTTAATCCCAGCACTCGGGAGGCAGAGGCAGGAGGATCTCTGTGAGTTCTAGGCCGGGCTTGACCGACAACAATACGAGAGAAACCCTGTCTCGTAAAACCAAAAAAAAATTTCCGAGTTCTGGTGATTCAGGTCTTTTACTTGTTTGGTTAGCATTACCCCAAGGTATTTTAGGATGTTTGTGGCAATTGTAAACAGTGATGTTTCTTTGTTTTCTTTCTCAGCTCTTTTATCTTCTGTATATAATAGGTCTAGTGATTTTTTTTAGTTAATTTTGTATCCTGCTACACTGCTGAAGGTGTTTATCAGCTCTAGGAGTTCCCTGATAGAATTTTTCAGGTCAGTTATGGAAACTACCATATCATCTGCAAATAGTGACAGTTTTAGTTTTTCTTTTCCAATTTGTATCCCCTTGATCTCCTTTTGTCTTATTGCTCTAACTAGAACGTCAAGTATAATATTGAAAAGGTATGGAGAGAGGGGACAGCCTTGTCTTATTCCTGATTTTAGAGGAATTGCATTGAGCTTTTCTCCATTTAGTTTGATGTTGGCTGTTGGTTTGCTGTATTGAATTTTGTTGAAGACTTTTTCAGCATCTAGTGAGATGATCATGTAATTTTTATTTCTCAGCTTGTTTATATGTTGAATGAAGCCTACTTGATCATGGTGAATGATTTTTCTGATGTGTTCTTGGATTCAATTTGCCAGTATTTTATTGAGTATTTTTGCATAAATGTGCATTAGGGGTATTGGCATGAAGTTCTCTTTCTTATTTTTGTCTGTGTGGCTTAGGTATCAAGATTGTTGTACCTTGTAAAAAGAGTTTGACAATGACCCTTCTGCTTCTATTGTGTGGGATACTTTGAGGAGAATTGTTATTAGTTGTTATTTAAATTTCTGGTAGAATTCTGAATTGAGGTTATCTGGGCCTGAGTTGTTTTTGGTTGGGACACTATTGATGACTGCTTCTACTTCATGAAGGGTTATAGGTCTATTTAAATTGCTCAGCTGTTCTTGATATAATTTTGGTAAGTGATATCTATCCAGAAAATTGTCCATTTCCTTTAAATTTTCAAATTTTGTGGAGTACAGGTTTTCATAGTATGACCTGATGATTCTCTGGATTTCCTCAGTGCCCATTGTTATGTCCCCTTTTCATTTCTGATTTTGTTAATTTGCATGCTCACCCTCTGCTCTTTGGTAAGTTTGGATAAGGTTTGTTTATCTTGTTGGTTTTCTCAAAGAACCAACTATTCGTTGCATTGATTCTTGTATTGTTTTCCTAGTTTCTACTTTATTGATTTCAGCCCTCAATTTGATTATTTTCTGGCATCTACTCCTCCAAGATGAGTTTGCTTCTCTTTGTTCTATAGCTTTCAATTGTGCTGTTAATTCTCTAGTGTGAGTATTCTCCAGTTTCTTCATGAGGGCACTAAGTGCTGTGAACTCTTAACACTGCTTTCAATGTGTCCCGTAAGTTTGTGTATGTTGTTTCTTCATTCTCACTGATTTCTAGGAAGTGTTAAATTTCTTTTTGACCCAGGAGTCTCAAGTTTGTTAGGTTTCTGCAATTTGTGTTGTCATTGATTCTAACTTTAAAGCATGGTATGATAAGATACATGGTGTTATTCCAATTTTTTTGTACTTGTTGAGGTTTGCTATATTGCCAAGTGTGTGGTTGATTTTAGAGCAGGTTCCATGTGGTACTGAAAAGAAGTAATATTCCTTTGTGTTTGTACGGGATGTTCTATAGATGTTAAACCCAACTGGGTTCTAACTTCTATTAGTTATTTGTTTCTTTGTTAAATTTCTGTCTGGTATTCCTTTCTAGTGGTGACAGTGGGGTGTTGAAGTCTCCCACTGTAATTGTGTGAGATTTGTGTTTAGTAATGTTTCTTTTACAAACATGGATACCTTTGTATTTGTAGCATAGATGTTCAGAACTGAGACTTCATTTGTGATAAGTATGAAATTACTTCCTTCATCTCTTTTGATCGACTTTAGTTTAAAATCTAATTTGTTAAATATTAGGTTTGCTATCCCTGCTTGTTTCTTGGGTCCATTTGATTGGAAGATCTTTTCCCAAACCTTAAATCTAAGGTAACATCTGTCTTTGAAGCTGATATATTTTTCTTGTATGCTTCAGAAGGATCGACTCTGTCTTTGAATCTATTCTGTTAGCCTTTGTCTTTTTATGAGTGAATTAAGACCATTAATATTGATGACCATTGATTGATCACTCTTGTCTGTTTTGTAATTGTTGTTGTTGGTGGAATTATATGTGGATTTCCACCCCTTTATTGTTTTGGCTGTTGGTAAAATGGGATTATCTATTGCCTGTGTTTTATGGTTGTAGTTAACTTCCTTGGGTTGGAGTTTTCCTTTCAGAATTTTCTTTATGTTGTGTCTTGCATCTATAGTGATTGAAAGATTTGCTGCTGTAGTAATCTGGGCTGGCATCCGTAGTCCCTTAGTGTTGATAGAATATCTATCCAGGACCTTCTGGCTTTCAGAGTTTCCATGGAGAAGCAGGTGTAATTCTGATAGATTTGCCTTTCTATGTTACTTGAAATTTTTCCTTAGCTGCTCTAAATATTTTTTCTTTATTCTGTATGTTTGGGGTCTTGATTACTATGTGGCACGGGACTTTTATTTGGTTCCCAACACCTGTATGGTAGCTAAAAACTATCTTTACTTCCAATTCCAGAGGATTTGATGACCTTTTTTTGGCTTTTGACAGAAGCAGGTGTTATGATAAAACATGAGGAAATTTGGCAGATTCCATAGGAGGTAAGGGTAACCAAGGTGGAGGGACAAACATGCCAGGCAGACAAAGTTTAGTGATAAGTTTTACTGGAAAGGGGAGGGAGGGGGGAAGGAAAGAGAAAAGTGGTGTGAGTGTGAGGGAGCACACACACACACACACACACACACACACATACACACACACAGAGAGAGAGACAGAGAAAGAGGACAGTAGAGAAGAGGGAGACAAGAAAAATCCTGTGTTGCCCCAGGGAAGAGCAAGAAATAGAGAGAGAAAGAGAAAAAAAAAGAGTGGAAAGAGAAGAGTAGAAAGAGACCAGAAAGAAAGCTTAAGTGGGCTGTGGTCTTTCTTTTAAAGGTGGGCTGACCAGGCTACTGCCTGAATGCATTCTGCCAGGAGACAGAGTTAGGCCAAATTAATGCCTGAATCCTTACACGCAGGCACACAGCCGCATACCTATATACATGCATAAACATGCACACATAGAATAAAAATCCAGTCTTAAAAAGAGATAGGTGATAAAATAACAGAGAAAGTCTCAAACTTTAGCATCTGGAATCACATGAAACTGTTTTTCCCTTTATGCCATCCAGGTGAATGCTCTGCTCAGCAGGTGAACCTTCCTCTGTGTAAGCACCCAGACCCCAGGATATTTTCATAATTCCCAGGTTTCCACTTACTTTCACCACACTCATGGGAAGTGATAGAATGCAGAGTATATTCAGGTACCAGACTCTGTTGTAGCTGTTCTTAGACCATATTCCGTTGAAAAACCTTCACCTTGTGACTATGCTTTATTACAGAGAAGGCAGGAGAGGGTGTAAGCATTTCAGGATGGGTTGGGACAGGATGGAACAGGATTGGGTCAGGTATTCTGGCACTCAGAAGTCACAGAATACTGAGTGTTACACAGCTCAGGTGGAAAGGTATCCTGGAGACTGGGAGCCAAGGATCACCACAGGTTGCAGTAAGCTTAGCAGCTTACAGCCTTGCCTCAGAGAAGGTGTATCAGCTCTGCTCCTGCAGGATAGGGTCTTATAGCTGGGGATGTTCACCTAGTATAGCAGTTTCGCACGGGCAGGAGGTTTCTAGGGTGGCGAAATTGCTACAGTTCAGCTCTGCTCCTAGAGAGCAGAGAGCAGAGAGCGGAGTGTATCAACTTGGCTCTGCCAAGGAAAGGTTTCCCAGGTAAATGTTACAGGCCTGCTGGCTCTGCTCTGCTCTGCCCAGGGTTGCCTCTGCTCTGTCGCCCCCAAAGCTCACCCGAGAGGGTTTATTGGAAGGAAGCAGCTGGACGAGCCAAGCTGAATATACACAGGGTTTATATAGGGATTCTTGGGGGTAGGGAAGTTTTTTCAGGGTAGGGATTGGTCCGATTTCAGTGCTGAGCTCAGATTGGCTAGAGCTCTGCTCGAAGATTGGTTGGTTTTCTGCACAGGATTAAGGTCAGATTTGGCTCTGGTTTCAGGGCCAAAGTGTGTTTCTTTCTCTGATCCTTTTTAGACTTTTCGCTCAAATTTTAGGGCCAGGGTGCATTTCTTTCACTGACTCTGATTCCACGGACAAAGTGTGTTCTTTTGGCACTGGTTTCAGGGTCAGGATACATTTCTTTAGTTCTGGTTGCAGGGCCAAAGTGTGTTTCTTTGGCTTTGTTCAGGGTGTGTTTCTTTGACTGGCCCCATTTCCCTACAGAGAGGAATCAGTTTTATAGATCAAAAGTAATGGAAAATTGCATTTGCTCTGTAGCATTCAAAGTGAGTTAGCGGGGTAAGGTAGGTGAGAAGAGAAAAAGGAGAGGTCTGTGTGGAAAGATCATTTTCACAAAGTAGCTTTAAGAGCTAGAGGGAAACCCAGTCAACTTCTGTAATGAGGTAGGCGGTCAGCAGAATTTGGGTCTATCTGGGGCATAGAAATTGGGCCTTTTAAATACTGCATTGTGTTTCTTTTTTTTATATTTTATTTTCCAGTTTAAATTTAGATAAGAAACAAGGTTGCTTCACAAGTCAGTTCCAGGTCCCTCTCCCACTCCCTCCCCTCCTCCTGTGCCCTCCCCCCAACCCCCCCCCGTTATCCCCTCATTCCCCCAGGGAGGGTGAGGCCCTCCATGGGGGTGTCCATAGTCTGTCATTTCATATAGGGCAGGGCCTAGACCCTTCCCCAAGAGTTCAGGGTGAGAGTGCACCTCCCATTGTTCTATGGGAGTCCAAAGTCCGTGTGTATACTTGGGATGGGTACTGATCTGCTGCCCAAGGCTCAATAGATTCCCTAGGCCTCCTCACTGACACCCAGATTCAGGGGGTCTTGATCAGTCCCATGCTGGATTCCCAGGCTGATGCCTGGAATTCAAGAGTTAATCTTTGTCTGGTCAGCTGTTTCTGGGGGTTAAACCAGCCCAGTCTTAATCCCTTTGATCATCAGTCCTCCCTCTCTGTTACTGGCTTTCTTGAGTACTGCATTGTGTTTCTTGTATCTCCATCCTAACTTGCCCTGAGGATATATATTAAAGGGAAAAGAGCCTGTCCAAGGGAGGACCGATGAGGAGGGAGTGGGCCTTTTCCCCAGCGTATAAAATGTAGACCCAAGAGACCTCAGGGTGGACTCTCATGTCTGGAGCCTTCTGGTGCCCCTTGATGGGCACTGCGTGTCTTTTCTGATAGTTTGCCCGCTCTGCTCTTTATTCTCTATGGCTGGTGCTTCCTAGGTCCCTGGCGGTCTTCACTTACTTCCGTACTGGCCACTGGCATCAGAGCCTACAACTGCTCTTACTTTGTGTCTGGATCTGTAAGATCTCTGCTTTAACTATTCAGTGGCTGCCATTTTACTGTCTTCATGTCAGAGGTCAGATCTACAATTTCTGCTTTCTCTCAGGGTTCCTTCAGGTCCACACTTCAGGTCTCTAGCTGTTAATTAGTGGTGGACCTGTCCTCCCTCTCAGATGTCTCTTCACTTTCTCGTTGAGTTTCTCTTCCTTACAAGGGGTACCATTCTTGTCCATCAAATGGAGTGGACTGTGCCCCTAAACCCCAATAACAGTAATAACAAGATTAGTTATGGTTTTCCCCCCAGCTTTTGTACACTTCCACCCACCATGATCCCTAAGGAACTGTTGCTGGAGTAAAGCTGCAAGCTAAAAGCCTGCTACGTAGATGTGTAGTGAAAGGCAGAATGTTTTATAGTACTACCCATGGATTCAGGGCTTAAAATCCCAGGCAAAGATTATTTTCTGATGTTCAGGCTACTGGTACTTCAATTTTGAAGACTGTCACAGTTCTTAACAATTCTCCCGTACTTCCAATTACATTGTACTGCCCTAATATGCCTTTCCTTTATCCGTGAAAGCCTGTGTAGTAGGACATCCATTTTTTTTCTCGTGTTCACACAGATTTTTTTTTTATGAGACAGGGTTTCTCTGTATTGTTTTGGAGGCTATCGGTCCAGCCCGGCCTCAAACTCACAGAGATCCACCTGCCTCTGCTCCCGAGTGCTGGGATTAAAGGCGTGTGCCACCACCGCCCAGCTTTCACACAGGTTTTTAATTATGTATTGTATCTGTTCCACGTTGAAGCAGTGATGATGCAGCTACACTGATTTTATTTTTAAAAAATGCTTTTGTCATGCTTAGGTAGCCAGATCTCCAGTTTTCATTCTGCAATGACAGGCTATCTCCTCATTAGGAAGGCACGAATCCCTTCTAAAAGTACTGCAGCTTACTTCCCAAGCACATGAAAGCTTTGCTTTCTTTCCTTCTCTCATTCCTGATGGGACTTTTGCTTCCGAGATTAAAAAGCAAAAACCAAAGCTGCCTTGTAGTGGCATGCTCCTGATGGACACCACTCTAGGGTTGATAGCACTAAATTGTCAGTAATTGCACAGATCAACTTTAGCTACTGCTTGACACAAAATTCCTTGCTTATCTTCATTTAGATCTTAGAGCCCATGTAGATAGTAAACAATTGAAATCAACAGAAAATGGTAAGTTATCCCTACTGTATTTCTACCCATTATCTTAATCACATTGGCACAGTGTTTCAAGCTTCTAGTTGTATTCTCTAAATGATTTGTTTTGCTTGTATTGATCTGAGGTCAATAGGTTGTCTGCTCAAATAGGTATATGTTGAAATAGCTTCTCAAGCGCTTTTGAGTAAAACACTGTTTCTACACATGGTAATAATATTTGTTCCTTCAAAAACTAGTGCTCAGAATTTCCATGAACACAGCAGGAATTCTTAAAAGATACTACAAAAAGGAGCTGAATATTTGTTTATGTGTATGATTTTTTTGTTATGTAAGATAATTTTCCATGCTAGATGCAGGATGTAGTGATCTGACAGGCAAGGTTAAGGATAAATGGTACTCTCACTCACCTGAGACAGTAGATGTGATAATTAGCAAATTAGCATTCAAAGCAAATGCTGTCAGCTTGGAGGGAGGTCTGTGGTCACATTCTCATGGGAAGATTTTTCTCCTTACCACTGGAGAAACCAGATGTATTCAGATACAGCAGGTCCTGTAAATAGCAGAATTAGAAGTCCTCAGTGACTAATGTGCTGAGGCAAATCCTGCTTCAAATGCAGTTTCGGATGATTTCACATTTAAAAGCATCGGTCACATCAGAGACTCTTTGATCAAAGTTTAGGAAGATGCAACCTTTATTTCCAATTAACCTGAAAGTGATTCTTGTCCTCTGTTCACATAAGAGTCTTTCAAGTGAGCATGTTTGCCTTGGACAAAGACTGGTCTCATTGTCTAATTCACTGATGTATGGAGAATTGTATATTTTAGAGTCAATATGCTCTAAAGTTCAAGACCTTCATTCACTGATGTGTGCAAGTGCTTTAACACAAAAATTACTGCAGTCATCTTCTTGTCATCATGATACCAATGATAAACTACAAACCTCTCGTTTAAAGCCATCCACAGTTCTAAGTAAATATCATTTTCACATGACCTACAGCACTTCTAGATTCTTTTGGGGAATCCACTCCTTGACCTTTTATTGTTCACACACACACACACACACACACACACACACACACACACACACACACCTCATGACAGAATGATCTTGATTCCAATTAACTCCAGCACCAGATTTTGTGAATGTCAAAGGGACAAAGGTGAACTGGGAGTTTACTAGAATTCTATAAAAATGAAAGTTGATGTTGCTTTCCTTGTATTAGAATAAAACAACCTAGATATTTTTAATGTAATTAGGCTACATGGTTTATTTACTTAATTAGATATTGATATTATGGCAGGGGACCAAAAGGGAGAAAGAGACATGGGGAGAAAATTGACATTTTCCCTCCTGGAGAGAAGCTAGTATTCTGTAGGTAAATGAATTTACAAGATGTAAGTATTCATGAAATGCATGGGTCATCTATGTGAAGGTGGGCTCTTGGAGTCACCCATGTTCCTATAAGTAATCCTTTACTCATACGTGACCCCATTAAACTCCCTAGTGTGCTGACACAGACATGGATAAACTAATTTAATTGGTCTGTACAGTTTCTGGGATTAATGGACTTGCCTTTCCTGTCTCCTAGGGAAAATTCATACAGCACAATTGGCATCTAAACAGAGACTGACAAAACTGAAGTTTGTTGGGTGTGAATGATGGCATGTCCTCTACAATGGATGTTGAGTGATGGCATGACCTCTATAATGGATGTTGAGACATGTAAGTGAGTGATGATCTGTATGAAGGTAGAATATCCATGGTTTCTGGAGACAATCTTGATATGGTTACATTTACTCATGTTGTACAGCTGATGTGCCTTGTTGGTGTAGAAGTAGCTGCATGCTTCCTGAGTTAGCTAATGAAACCAAATTTGAGCTATCTAATGTCCCAAAGTATGTAGTGTAAAGTATATTTAAGGGAAGATACTATTTATCCCACACAGGATCCTTTTAGAAACCATATGTGACCACTAAAAGACACAAGCTACAGTGCTGTCTCAGAAAATGTCAAATGAGAAACCTGCTTTAAGGCAACCTTGATGAACCAAAGAAAAACAGCAGTAGTCTGCCCTACTAAGAACATCAGGGATATGGAAAAGTGCAGTGTCCACACTGTACCAACAGTTCCCCAAGAATGCCCATTCATACCATTGTCCTCAGTATTGGTATTTTGATATAACAACTGAAAGAAGTGGTTGTATTCTTTCATGCAGCATTAGACCTTGTTAGTGTTTCATTTTAGTGTCTAGCTATCAAAACCAAATTTCACTTGCTTGGAGTGGACAAGGGAGAGCCTTTAGAGATCCCTCCCACCTTATATTAAAAAACCCTTTATTATATCATGCTATCTCTTTATTGTGTCTCATACATTTGCTTAAAAATCATCTGAAACAACAGTGAAGGCAGCATTTAAATAGCTTAGGAAAAGACAACATGTGTAGGATGGAAAGGGAACCAACTACATTAGAGTGTCCTATAAAAACACTAGTGCCAGAGGTAGGTCACATTCCTTTTCTTTGTTGGACAGAAATTTTTCAGAGGCCCACAGAATAATAAAAAACATTTGTCACTGCTATTGCCATTTGATGCATGAACCAATTAGGTAAAGCCCCAATACTAAAGACCCTGCATTATTTTGTGTAAGAATGGAGAAATAATATGAAGAATTACTTGGGCGTTCAGGACCTTCTAGTTGACTTTCATAGTGCTTGAAAGCACCATAGGATGCTAGGGAAGGCTTGCATCCACAAATATACTTGGTTGTGGACCCCAAATACCAGCCCTACAGAAGGAAATGACACACCAACCCTAACACAACTTATTTATCCTCTGAATATTATAAACACCTCCAATGGAAGAAGTTAAGACTGGGCTAGTTTAACCCACAGAAACAGTTGACCTGAACAAGGGGGAGCTGTTGGACCCCAGATTGATGGCTGTGTGGAAAGCATGGGACTGAACCAGACACCCTGAATGTGGGTGTCAGTGAGAAGGCATAGATAATCTATGGGGCCTTGGGTAATATTTATCCCTGGCATACAAAAAGACTTTGAGTGACTATCCTTCAATGAGGGATGCTTTCTCAGCCTGGACGTTTGAAGGAGGGCCTAGACCCTACCCTGGATGACATGACAGACTCTGGAGATCCACCATGGAGGGCCTTGCCCTACGTGGGGATCAGAGTGGAGATTGGGTGGGTGACTGGGGGGCCTGGTGGGGAGGGATGGGAAGGATGGGAGGGAAATGGAGCTGGGATTGACATGTAAAACAAACTTGTTTCTAACTTAAATTTGAAAAAGAGAAAAAAATAAAGTCCCTACAGAAGCAAAAAAACCCAGAAATTTTAAATAATAAGAAGAAAAAGAAAAAAAAAGCACATTTAAAGCCAGAAAAGCTGCAAATATGGATCCCAAGTTTATTACCAACCCATATTCCTATACCCAACAAAAGTATCTATTAGAATTGAGGAAATAGATTCTTTCTATGACAAAAATATAATAAAATATTTATGACTACTACTTCAGTACTATAGAGGATCCAGGAAGGAATTCATTGGTATAACCACAAACAATGTAAGAAGACATAGGAGATAAATAAACAATACCATGACAACTAGTCCACAGAAGTATTTGAAAACACCAGAAAATCATTTAAATGACAGGAATTAAGACACATTTTGAATAAAAATTCTTATTTACCCTAATGAAAAACATGGACAAGAATAATAGGAAGCAATATAAGGCTTTTTATTGTATTTGAGAAACATTAATTATCACCAAAAACAGATACCATCTTAGGGTAAAAAAATGGAAAAAGTTATCCCAAGTAAATAGAACTAAGAAATATGTAAGTGTAGCTCTATCTAATATCCGATAAAATAGAAGTAAAAGCAAAAATAGAAGAGAGAACGATTTCTTCATATTCATCAAGGGAAGATTCCAAGACATTTTTCCTAATTTAGTTTCTTATTGATTCTTTGTGAATTTCACATCATGCATTTCAATCCCACTCATTGTCCTGTCCCTTCTCATCTGCCTTCTGCCCTTGCACCCTCTCCTCCAAGAAACCACATAATAAAATTTAAAAGATGGAAAAAAGAGAAGGAAAAGGAAAGAAAAATGCTGTGGAAGCTGTAGAGTGACAAAGTGAGCCCACAGTATTCCCTTCAGTCCATACTTCTTTATTTGCAAGTATTCATTGGCATGAGTCCTTGGTCTGGTTTGAGGCCTCTGGTTTCTGTTACACTATCAGTCATGAGCTCTCACTGGGGCTCCTCTCGAATATCCTGCTTTGTTTCTGTGTTAAGGTGCTTGGCATGCTTTCCTTAGAGCTGCTGATAGTGAGGCGCTGGGTCAGCTCTTTCGCCTAGTACATATGCCAAGAAGTAACTAACCCCCAAGGAAGGGCGAGGGTAACTTACCCTCACTCACACCACCACATTGCAGACCATGGGGGCAGGACCAGCTTTCCCACTTTTACACCCTTAGAGATAGCTCACCTGTGCCACTGCCATTGGTCAGCTTCCATCATGCTGCCCAGAGGAGGATCAGGATCAGTTCTCCCTAGTGTTGCAGCCAGTGAGGCAGCACGGGATAGGGCCACGTCCATGCAGTACTATATTCTCTTCATCTCAGGTGGTAAGAAGAACGAAGGACATCAACACAGATCACGGCCCTGACAGGGCCAGCAGCCCAGATGTGGCCCTTGGCAGCAGGGAAGGCCTGAACATCACCACAGCCATGGGATGCAAGCAGGCTACCTACCTCAGCCCACTCCTCAAAGCGTTTACCTCTTCTTATCTGCCTCTCACCCCAGAACATGAACTATTCTGTGTCTCTTCTATATCCAGGATATATTTGGTCACAATAACAGAGCCTATGATATTTGTCTCCTCAACATTCTTACTGGCACTAGGCAGGTATAACGAATTTTTCTTTGGGCTGCCAGCTCACAAAAATTGATATGGGGACTTATCAATTATTAAAAGTTGGCCTTAGCTTAGGCTTGTTTTTAAGTAGCTCTTTTAACCCATTTCTATTAATCTACATGCTGCCACATGACTCATGGATTTACCTCTTCTTCTGTATGTCTGAATTCTTCTGTATCTGGCTGGCAAACTCCTTTTATTCTTCCCAGTCCTCTCACTGTCTAGAAGTACTCCTAACTACTCCCCTTCCTGCCTAGCTATTGGCCATTCATCTCTGTATTAAACCAACCACAGTGACACATCTTCACACAGAGTGAAGAAACATTCTTCAACATTTTCCTCTTTTGTCTAAATAAAAGGAAAGGTTTTAAGTCTAAATTAATAAAACTATATAAACAACAAGAATAATTATCAGGTAGAAATTATATTGACAATGTCCAGTCCATTTTTATTTGCCAAATTCTAAGAAAACACACCATTATCTATCCGGATTTTATGTTTCCTCCTGAATGTCCTGCTTACTCTGCACCTGACTGGTGACCTCCCTTTCTTCTTTCCAGTCCTCTTTCTACCTGGAAGTCATTCTTATACCTCTTTATTCCTACCTATTTGCCATTCAGCTATTTATTAAATCAATCATAGTGACACAACTTTACACAGTGTAAAGGAATATTCTGCAACAGGCAGGCTCCTGGTTTGTCATATAAGTCTGAGATAGCACATGGATCTTGGCCTCTCAGTCAGTCTTACTGGTGCTGAGCAGGCTCCTGTTTTTTCTTTTTTCCAAAAATGATACAATTATAAACATGTGTACACCAAATATAAATGTGTCTAATTTCATAAAGCAAATCTACCTGCAAGTAGAGATTAATCTGAAAACAGAGACAGTGGATGACTTCAACATCCCACTCTTACCAATACACAGCTCTCTTGGACAAAACAAATGAAAAGAGAAAAACCACAATCAAATGAGACCATAATTCAAATGAATCTAAGAGACATTTACAGAATATTATACTGAAACACTCAAGAATATGCATTTTTCTCAGTGGGTCATTGTTCTTGCTCTGAAGTGATTACATACTATAATAGAAAGCAACTTTAAAACAATATAGGGAAAGCAATGTAATACTTTATAAATTGAAAATTTATGAAAGAATCATTTTTTTTGTCTTTTCGAGACAGGGTTTCTCTGTATTGTTTTGTCCTGGAACTCGCTCTGTAGACCAGGCTGGCCTTGAACTCACAGAGATCCACCTCACAGAGATCCACCTGCCTCTGCCTCCCGAGTACTGGGGTTAAAGGCATGCACCACCAACGCCCAGCTGAAAGAATCTATTTTATGATTCCATCTCACATCAGTGTCAAAACGGACCTCACCAAGACTACAAATGACAACAAATGCTGGCATGTGTGGGGGGAAGATAAACTCTTGTGTAGTCTTGTTGGCAATGTAAATTAATACAATCACTTCATTCTGGAGATTTCTCAACAGAAAATAGCAGTGTTTAAACACATGAGCCAACTGTGTAACTCTTAGACAACTACCCAAACGACTCTATATGTAATACAGAGATTCTTGCTTATCCATCTTCATTGACACTCTATTCATAATTGCTAGGAAATGGAATCAATTTAGTTGTTAATGAATATGATAATGTATTGGGAGTTTATGTATACACACACACACACACACACACACACATATATATATATATATATATATGAATATTACTCAGCCATAAAGAGAACTAGAATTGTTGGTAAATGTATGAGTTTATAAAAGGAAAAAAAAACAAATTTAATATCCAAAAGACAAATGCCATTTTTCTCCATATTCAGATCCTAGCTTCCATTCTTTTAGTTTGTTTGTTTATTTTAGAATACAAGTGGAATACAAGACACTAAAAAGGGCCATTTTGGAATTTCATTAAAGAGGGGGAAGTAGTAGCTTGTGGTTAAATGATTATGGGCGAAACACTGTGGGTAGAAAGGCCTAATCAATCTCATACAGCTGCTACTGTCTTCTGGGTCATCCTATGGTCCTAGAATTTCCAATATCTTGCAGTCTCTACTAAAACTGAGACTACTCCTTCACCAATGTCCTCTCCTGGACTCCTATCAGGACTCTAGCCTGCCTTATGGTGCCAGCTTTAGTCACTCTCCATGACCCCTTTGATCGATTAAGTGGTTCTGTACATGACTTAATTTGGGTGGGTTCATTTCTTTGTGTTCTATAATTCCTGCCCTACCTTGTATGAATAGAAGTTTGTTTGTCTCTACAAATGTCACACAACAGAGAGGGGGTGGCAAAAGGACTTGGATAAAGAGAAGTATAAAAGCAAGAAGAACATAAAGAAGGGTGGAAAGAAATAAGAAAAGGATGAGGACAGTAATGAGAAGGATAAGTGGGAAAAGGGGGAGAGGAAAGAGGAAGAATGGGGAGTTTGCAATTGTAATGACCTAAGGACAAATAAAGATACAACATAACCAGAGGTGTTTATCAGCTGTAGGAGTTCGCTGGTTGAATAGGGAAATGTCCATAGATCCACAAGGAAGACCACAACTAAGAATCCAAGCAATAGTGGAGAGGCTACCTTAAATGCCTTTCCCCTATAATGAGAATGATGACTACCTTAAATGCCATCCTAGAGTCTACATCCAGTAGATGATGGGAGCAGAAGCAGAGATCCACAGCTAAGCACTGAGTCGAACTCCTGGAATCCAGTTGTAGAAAGGGAGGAGTAATGAGCAAAGGGGTCAAGGCCATGCTGGGGAAACCCACAGAAACAGCTTACTTAAACAAGTGGGAACTCCCAGACCGCAGTCTGACCACTGGGGAACAAACATAGGACTGAACCAGGACCCCAGAATATGGGTGTCAGCTAGGAGACCTGGGCAGTCTATAGGGCTTCTGGCAGTGGAACCAGTATTTATTCCTAGTGCAGGAATGGACTTCAGGAGCCCATTCTCCATGGATGGATACTCTTTAGCCTAGATGCATGAAGGATGGCCTAGGCCCTGCCCCAAATGACTTGACAGATTTTGATGATCCCTCATAGAAGGCCTCATCTTCCCTGGGGAGTGGATGGGGGATGGGATGGGAGGGTTCAGTGGGGGGCATGGGAGAATGGGAGGGAGAGGGAACTGGGGTTGATGTGTAAAATAAGATTGTTTCTAACTTAAACAAAATTTATTTAAAAAAATAAAATATAACAGGAGAACCAGAGAAGCCATCAAAACAACAACTAGTCACTGGATATTTGGCACCTGTCCTAATTATTTTAGTATTCCTGTTTCTGTTTTCCCACAACACAGTCTATTCCTACATTTTGGCGTAAGCATTATGTGCTAGACCAGACAGCATAGCTTGATGTCAGAAAAGCTAAACTATGAGTTTTGAGAAGGAAAACCAGAGGTGCTTTTTCCTGTGAATAGTTCAAGCCCAAAGCTGAAAATAATCAATTCTATTTTGCCACCAACATATACTGTATAAGACAATGATAATTTATAACGGGATGAAAAATATCTATGTGGTGATTCTTTTGTCTTTGCCTCCTTCAGCAAACCATACCAACCAGACTGTGTCACCACAACCTGCATGATAATCACAATATAACATACAGCCCTAGAAGATTTTAAGGGGGACACATGGATCTCCCTGGAAGGGGATATAGAATAGATTTTACTGCTGGGCTGGAGGCAGGTAGGAATGGGACCATTATGGATGGGGAGGAGGGAGGTTGTAGGGGAAGAGACAAGTGGAATTGGAGGGCACCTGGGGGGTGATGTGGAAACCTAGGGCAATGGAAATTCCCAGAATTCTATTCTAGTGGCCCCAGTGAGAACTAGTAATGGGCTAGACCAGACAGCTGGAGCCGGAACCAACCGTCTTCTATAATAAGACGACTTTCGGTTGTAGGACTGGGGGACCAATGAGCAACGACAAAACCTTGACCTGCAATCTATCCTTCCTGCAAGATGAGCATGGGCAGTGGACGCACACACAACCGCTGACTGGTGTAATTTGAGGTCCCTGCCAGGAGAAGAAGCCCATGCCTGGCACTGCCTGGATGACCTGGAACTGGAGACTGGATAACTCAGAGACCTAATAATATTCTGATATACTCATAGACCAGTGCTTAGTCCAATTTTCATCAGAATGGTTTCCTCCAGTAGCCGATGGGAGCAGATGCAGAGAACCACAGCCAAACATTAGGCACAGAGAGAACCCAAATCGGGGACCTCCATGTGGTCTCTTCCCTAGGAGCCCCGGAAACTCCATAGAAGGTAGAGAGGAAGAATTGTCAGAGCCAGATGACTCCAAACACCAGGAGAATATGGCCCACAGAATCAATTCAGCAGGGCACATAGGGGCTGGCAGAGACTGACTCAGCAATCACAGACCATATGTGGGTCTACTTTAGTTATCTGCATATATATTATTGTTTAGCTTAGGGATTCTGTATTAGTCTTAATAGTGGGAGCAGGTGTGTCTCTGACTGTTTTTTTTATGCCTCTCCTTAGGACTATTCTCCTACTGGATGGCCACCCAGGCTTGATATGAGAGTTTGTACCTAGTTGTATTTCATTTTGTAATGCCTAGGAGACATGCTCTTTTCTGAATAGTGGATCTGGGGAAGAAAGGAGGTAGGGGAACTGGGAGGTGTTGATGAAGGGGAAACTGCCATTAGGATGTATTGTATGAGAGAAGAAAAAAAGGAGAAAAGAAAAACTTAACTTAATATCTGAGGATGTCTGGATATCTTGTTTTTATGCTTGAACATTAAAAAGACAGTGGGACTCAGTATATGCCAGCAAAAGTGCAAAAACCTTTTTCTGTGGCTTTTTCTACATAATCAGCATGCCAACCTGGCCTTCATTATCTATTTGGAATCTGCAGTATCTTACACAGATGTAATGAGTTGATGAACAGACAGAGCTCTCTGTACTGAGGGCCTTTATAGGTTGTGCTGTGCTCCCGGTCTTTAGGTATGGGTCTGATAATATGGGCTCTGTCTGGTATGCAAAGTGCAATAAAATATATACTTATGATATCTGCAGGTGTTAATCTGGCTCAAAAAGTTTGTGGGTAGCATTGAGAAGCTCATCTGTGAGTAGCTATGGAGGGTACACACTAATACTAATCTCCCTCCAGGTAAAAGAAGGGGTTCGACAAACTGTTAATGCTCCATAAAGTTGCTGTGGAATTGCATAAAATGCCAAGAGGTAATTAGAACTGTGTTTACTTTATTTTCTTTTCAGCTCATGTGCATCCAAGCACCTGACTTGTCCTGGGGAAGAAACAATGTCCATGAAAGTGGAGAAGAGGTGACACTAACACATGGTTGAATCTAGCAACCAGGGAACTGAGATTACTGTAGGTCAGGTTCCAGGTGTGTTATTGCATTAAGGACTCTGAGGGTTTGCATGACACAGTTATATTGTCTTATGAAGAAACATGTGGATAATCCACACATTGCTACATGATTTAGAAACTAAAATAAAGGAACTAAAAATGAGAAAAAGAATAGAAAAATTGAAGTTTGTTGCTACCCCAAACAGTCATCACTGTCCTGTCCATGGAGAGAGCAGAACAGAATCTTCATGACTAGAGGATTCTGGAAAGAGGCACAAGTCATGTGTAGATGATTCCGAGAAGAGACATAGTTCATGAATAGAGGATGCTGGGAAAAGGCACAGTTCACAAATCACCATCTATCTCCTGGTAGCATTCTTGTTTCTTCATTGTCCACAACTTTGTCCCTTTCAAAATGGAGGGAGTTTTGTGGTTCCACCTATTTTTTAGCAGAAAATGAGAATATTTCAGTCAGGGAAATTTATCAAAATGGCTTTGTTGTCAATATGCATTAAAGTACATTCTCCTTTTTTTGTATGTGGAAAACCCAGACCTATATAACACAATAGCACACTAGCCTAAGATTCATTTGTATTTCTTTTTTTAAATTTGCAACTACATTGAAAGTCATTTTAAATGTGTTTTTATCAAAAATGTTTTTTCGTATAATACATTCTGAACATGTCTTTTCTCCCCTACTCCACCCAGACACTTCCTACCCAACTTCATGTCTTTCTTTCTCTCAAAGAAGTCCCAAAAGACAAAAAATCAAAACAAGCAAACAAAATAATCAGAGACAAAAATTACCAAACTAAACATAAATAAAATAAAAAGCACACAAAACCCTGGAGTCTGTTTTGTGTTGGCCAACTCCTCGTGCCCAGTTTCTCCATTAGAGAAAACTAATATTCCATTTCTCAGCATCTGTCAATTGCAAGTAATTACTGGGTTATGGTTAAGAATTTGCTTTCATTTCCTCTATTGCAGGCTGCGTGATGTCATTGCCTCTGTGAGTATATGCGCATTAGCACCTGCTGAGCTGTAGTCATCCAGCACTCATCAGAGAAGTGTCTTCTAATAGTAGATTAACACAGAGACCCCCCAGCTGGACAATGTGGAGAGAGTGGAAGACCCTTTTTAAGTGGAAGGAAGAAAATTGAGTCCTTGAGGACTGTTGGATTTTCTGTACATGAAAGGCTTTTCTCATTCCTTAACCATCTTTGCGTAAAGGAAATACTCTATAAAGGATTTAGGGCAGACACCAGCAAGTGAAATTTCAAATTACTAATTTGTTTCCAAATACATGAATTTTAACCACATTTTTAACATGTCTGATCTCTCTCCATTTTCAACAATCAAGACTTTAAAAATGTTTGTAAAATTATAATGTGTGTGTGTGTGTGTGTTTTGTGTGTAATGTGTGTTGTGGTGGCGCTCATGCTACAGTACATGTGTGGAGGTAGAGGAAAATCATCAGAGTTGGTCTTCTTATTCTACTTTCACTTCAGTTCCTGGAATGGAACTCAGGTTAGCACTTGTCTTAGTCAGGGGTCTGTTGCTGTGAAGAGACATCATAACCAAGGAAGCTCTGAAAGTGTTCAGTTGGAGGCTTGTTACAGTTTCATAGTTTAGCCCATTATGATAATGGTGGGGAGGATGCCGGTATGCATGGCATTGCAGCAGCAGTTCATGGCTATATAATGATCCTGATAATCTGATCCACAGTCTGACACATGGTGGGGGGGAGGAGAGAGGGGTGGGAGAGAATTGGTCTGGCATAGGCTTTGAACACCTCAAAGCCCACATCCAGTGACACACTTCCTCTAGCAAGGCCACAACTCCTGAGTTTTCTAATCTTTTCAAAGAGTTCCACCACCAAATAACTAAGCATTCACATATGTGAGCATATGAGACCCAACCTTATTCAAACTATCACCCTAGTCACTGGACCTACCTGTCCAAGAATATCCTAGCGATGACAACAGATTTCTTTATGGATACCATCAAATGTGGTCATACTTTTTATGGACTGCCAGCTCCCAAATTATGACAAAGAGACTTTTTATTAAATATAAAACTTGGCCTTAGCTTAGGTTTATTTCCAACTAGTTCTTATAACCTAAATTAACTTGTTTATATCAATCTGCATTCTGCCATATGGCTCTTTAACTCTCCGTAGTACCATACATCCTACTTTCTCTGTTTGAGTGGAGAATTCCACTTCTCTTATTCCTATGGTTCCAATCTCCTTCCAGAAGTCCGACCTATCCTCTCCTGTCTAGCTATTGGACATTCAGCTCTTTACTAAAACAATAAGAAGGTGCCTTGGCAGAGACACATATTAACAATGTACAAAAAGATTATCCCACAACAGCCTTATTTGTTGATATTTCTGCCTACAGGCTATCGGAGTGAAAGTGAGAGAAGAAACTTGGATAACGTGTGGTTGGTCCAACTGTAATAACAATTTCATATTGCTGTTGTTATCCCAGATCCTGCTATAAGTACTGCGAAAAGCCCAAGATTGGTTTGGAGAAATAGCTCAGTGGTTAAGAGCACCTCATGTCTTTGCAAAAGATCCAGGTTCAGTTCAGAGAATCCAGATGGTGGTTTACAATTTCAGGAGATCTGACATTTTCCTAGGCCCTAGGTATACACATAGTACACATATACATTCCAAGGGAAAGCACACATAGACCTAAAATAAAAATAAATAAGTCTTTGAAAACAGTTCCCAGATTAGCAGCTTGATTATACCCCAAATCTGGGATCTCTCTCTCTCTCTCTCTCTCTCTCTCTCTCTCTCTCTCTCTCTCTCTCTCTCTCTCTCTCTCTCTCTCTCTCTCTCTCTCTGTCTCTGTCTGTCTCTCTCTCTCTCTTTCTATGTATCATCTTTTCCTTAATCTTAACCTTCCCCATTGAATAAATTATAAACCTCCCACAGTTGTTTGTGAATTTTATTATTCAACTATACATATAAGACAGGAACCTGAAAACTACTAGCCTGATTTAGGATGGCTTTGACGGGTATTAAGTTTTCTGAGACCCTATGGCTGCAAAGCCAGGTTCACACCAAGCTGCAAAAAGTTTGATTTTTCTTATTATTTTGTACTACAACTATAAAGAGAAGCCATTTATCGTTACAGCTTCACACAACCATCAAAAATTTCTATCATGGTTGTTAGGAAATATAAGAAATAAAACACATCATCATCAAAATGCACAAACATGTAATAATTTTGAAAAGCCCTTATCATATTGCTTATCATATCAAGTTCCTGAAATAACAAGCATATGTGAAGGTTCAAATAATACCCAAGGATGAGGTAAATCACGTGATGTTTGTCTTTCAGAGTCTGGCTTCCCTCATTTCAGCTCTTTCTATTTACCTGTGAAATTCATGACTTGATTTCTCTTAATAGCTCACTAATTTGTTGTGTGTTTATACAACTGTTTCAATATCTATTCATCATTCATATATTCATTACCATGTTGTTTCCATTTCCTAGCTACTGTGAGTAGAGCAGCAGTGAACATGGATAAGCAGGGATTCCTGTGTAGAATATGGAGTTCTTTGGGTATATATTAAAGTGTGGTGTAACTGGGGTGCTCAGGGAGGGCAGATAGAGCGAGCACATTTGTATGGAGGATTAAAGTGGAACAATGGACCAGGGAAGGATAAGTTGAGGTAGAAAAAAGAAGTATAGAGAAGGGAGTATGGCTAAGGATAACTAAAACTAAAAATCTGGAAACATATTACTGTCCTAAAGTATAAATACACATACACACACACGTTAAATTGGAGATTATATATATGTATATATACATATGTAATTATTTAATCTACACACACTACATATATATATATATACATATATATACACACATATATATATAAACATTTTCCCTCCAAAAAGCCAATGGAAATCCTAGTGGTAGCAGTAATTATTACTTCTTTCAGGGTGTTGGCCAGTAAAATCCCATGGATACCCAAACATTGCAGAATATTGTCATTCCTCTTGGTTACCCTCTAGAAATTGACAGTAAGACACTACTGATAAAATACCTTTGAGTCAAGCTGACTTTGACCTGGAAGCTTCAGCCATTCTCAATAGCTTTCATATTGCTGTGAGATGTTATACTTGCTACTAGAGGAGAAAAATATTCACCAGTCATAGCCAACTGTGAACCCTTCAAACTAAATAATGCTTGGCCTTGCAAGACCAGGCCCTGGCTCAATAGTGTTATGAACATTATGGGAGTCATTTTTTGATTGCATTTGAATTTGAGCTTCAGTATACAAGATGAATCCTATATCTGACACATTATCAGGTTGAAAACATCTGGCTATATTGAACATAAGTCCTAGGGGGAAACCCAAGACTATTATGGGGCTAGTATTAAATCAACTTATGATGACTTATTTTTACACCCAACGTGAAATGCATCCTTTGACCTTCATCTTTGAAGCCTCTGTTTGAAATAGATTATTAAAACAGTGAATCACTGTTTTAACTGGGCAAGGTGCAGAGACTGTCTACACGACAAGCAACTCTAGAGGAAACATATAAATTGCGCACTCTCCCAAGGCTCATTACAGAAGAAGGCGCTGAAGAAGTATGAAAGCTACAGTGTCTTCTAGACCTAACAAGGCAGCTGCACATATGTGCTCACAGCACTTGAGACAACACCTGTTCATGCCCATAGCTGACCAGTTCCCATCAGGGAGAGAAGAACACCATCCCACCACTCCACATGGAACTAGAACAACAGCTATCTGCTAGGAGAAGAAGGCTTCCTTTTCTTAGAATATAAGCCCTGGTAAGTCAAACACTCCCTAGTATAAGGCCATGCATGCAAGAATGACTGGTCTTGAAGGATTTAAAGTAAAATAGGACACAAAGTTTGGTGCGTATGGAAGCAATGTGATCTGGGGAGAGTTGAGGGAGGGTGAATATTCCCTAAATGTGTCATATGAAACTCTCAAAGGAATAATACATTTTAATAATTTTAATATCATGTTGTATTTATTTTATACTTATGGAACTCAGCAATAGTTCATGCCAAACATATGCATATAGAAATTGCGAATTAAGTTCAAATTCTCATTCTCATGTGTTTGCCATTCTTTCCAAACCCCTGATCCCTTCAGTTATTTCTTTTTTTTTCTGCTGCTTCTGGTGTTTAAATGCTAGGTTTTAGATAATAAATCATATTGAGAATATTATTTACTGATTTGTCTTTCATGAATTAAATCTGAGATTTTATATATAAGTCAGGAAGTTTATTAATATAGTATGTAAATTTTTTAACTTCTTACGAATTTGCATACTTTGACACTGAACTGAATATCCACTATTACTGTGGAAGTTACACCACAAAGATTAAAAAACCTCAGGTAATATTGTTGAAACTGACATGAGATTTACATTTAATATGTGGGGTTGGAGGGAGAGTCACATGTAATATTTCAAAATACAAATTCTGGAACAAAACAAAGTTATTCTAAATGTTGTGTAGAAATTCAGAAAAATAGTATGAGCATAACTAAGAAAAAAACCAGAAGGAATCCTGGTTGGGAACTGAGAGTTTGAAGGAAGTATGGTTGGATACTGAAGATTTGAATCACAGTATGACAATCCCATAAACTTACTTGAAATTTGTTATAAATTGAAAATGGAAAGGCCTTAGAAATCTCATTTATCAAATAATAAAGGCATTAATGGAGTGATTTCTGGGACGTTTATATTATTTATTGCTAATGGTCAAAGTAATAAAGGTCAAAACTTAGAACAATGATTTCCTCTTCCAAATAGCAGATCTGGCTGTGGAATTAAAGTCACCACCACGAGTGCAAAGCAATGCTTTTACTGCAAGAACATCTATGTTAACCCGTCTAAATATTATGAAAGATAAACTCTGAATTTGTAAAATCATTCAGTCATTTGTTTTCCAAATTAATTATCAAAGCTGAAAGTCTATGAAAGCATTTAGTATCAAACAAGTTTCACAACTGAAGTGGAAAAAAATCGAGATTCTTTATTGACCTTAGGACTAAAAGAAGGTGAGGGTGAAGGTATAGAATGTTATAGAGATTGTAACAAAGTGGTAATTGTTTATTTCTTTTTGCAATGAATCTTTAGCTCTTAGAGTAATATTTATTTAGAGAATCTTCTCAAATGAGAGGAGTGAAGATAAATGATAAAGGTTTCAGGACAAGGAACTGCATATTGTTGTGATTTTATTATTACAGAATATGCCAATTATGATCACACAATGCAAATATATACAATTACTAATTCTCAATAAACAAAAACTGGAGGAATGAAAAATTCAGAAACAAACTGAAGGACAAATGTGAAATTTATACATAGCAAATTGCCATGTCAAGCCAGTAGAATAAATATGGACTTAAATTATGATGGAATCAACCAGATTTCCCCTTGTATGCAAACTTAATATTGGGCCTAAGAGATATTAGCATATTCTAGTGGGTTGATAAGCTGCTTGCTTTCCTCCCTGGATATCAGTGATGTCTGTGGAGGTCTTGGGATGTGATAAAGGAGGAAGGGCTAGTGTATACTGTGCAGGAGAGCCAAGGATTATCATGAGATCCTGTAGTGGTTGTTAGCCCACTTGAGAGAAAATTTTCCTGATGAAAGAGTTAGTTACATCCAACCTGAGATTTCCACTCTAAGTAGCTGAGGTCAGGAAATATAAACATATACGTATAAGTCTGTGAAGTTCCAAGGGGAAAATATAAGCATGGATTCTCCAACGATGTTTGTAGAAAAACTATTCCTGAGTTTAATACAAAATGTGGTTGAAACAAAAATTAAAAAATGTGGGTAGCTAAGAATAAAATATTGATTGCATTTTTAAATAGGAAATACTGTAGACTATCTGTGAAGATAGCTCAATAAAATTTGCCATGTTTACTAAGGTCATACTAGGCAGTCATGATTAATCCTGGAGAATATGCCTTTGAACTTGTGTGGAATTTTATCCAGGGAATCTGAATTGACAAAAAACAAAAAACAAAAAAAAACATTAATTTGAAACAAGAAAACTAAAATTGGTATGCCTATTCACTGCTGAGAACATGTAGGCATAGAGTTGGCATTAACCATGTTCCTTTGCACATACATTTGATTTTTTATAATTTGACAGAGGAGTGAAGTCATTGAGGCCACTATTTTACAGACTGTACAGCAACTATAAATAAAGAAAATTACATGAGTAACAATGAAAGCAAAGCAATAGGAAAAAATGGAACCAAATGAAATATAGAAAAAAATTATGCCCATCAAACAACAATCACCCAGAAAATACCAGAATTAATCCAAATTACTTTTGATTTTTGTCTTTTAGTTGCTTTTACAATAGGGTCTTATTAGTTATCCCAGGCTGGCTTAAACTTGTTATATTCTTAACCAAGTTCCCCGAATAACATTATAGACTGACGTTTTGAATGAGGCATATGCTCTCAGGCAAAACCAAAAGGAATTGTTAACTCATTTAGGATTCATGTGTCTCATTTGTTTTTCTAAAATGTTGATCAGTGATTACTAGACTTCAGTGAATGACTAGGCTGTTGCAGTTTTTCAGTGTTGGGTAGGAAAGTCAAGTGAGAAGTTAGGAATCAACTGGAAGATGATAGATTGAAACCTGTTGGGCTGTGTGAGACTGAGAACAGCACTCCCCCTTACCCCGTTTACTAGCCATATTGGCACACTAAGATACCCTTGCACTTGCTCAGATGAGTGTCTGTTGTGTGTCTTCAGGATCACCTACAGAGGCAGCAGAGTGAGAAGCCACTGCCAGAGTGCACAATATGTCTGTCTGCTTATACCTGTGATGGATTTGCAAGATCACGAGAAGCCAAGTCTTCACACTTAGAACAGATTCCATGGACCCAAGGTCCAACCCACTAAAGAGAAAGGCTTTACTGGGGCCGAGTGAATCAGCTAAAGTTGATTTTTCTTTGTCAGCAGTGACTTTTTAAAAATGTCAAAATAATAAAACTCCTAAATATTTGCTTCTAAATAACATTTCTTACTGAAAGAAACCTGAGTTCCTCAGAGGTTGGTTTTAGTTGGAAGACTGAAATAGCTTGTTGTCATTACGTAAAGATATAATGATGTAATTTAAAAAAGATATTAAGTCAAGATAAAAATGATTACTAATGAGAAAAAATCTGCAAGGGAACTCCTAGAGCTGATAAACACCTTCAGCAAATTGGCAGGATACAAGGTAAACTCAAAAAAATCAGTGGCCCTATTATATACAGACGATGAAGTGACTGAGAAAGAAATCAGAAAAACCTCACCCTTTACAATAGCCATAAACAGCATCAAATATCTGGGGATAATGTTAACCAAGGAAGTGAAAGACCTGTATATCAAGAACTTTGAGTCTTTAAAGAAAGAAATCAAAGATGATACCAGAAAATGGAAAGATCACTCATGCTCTTGGATTGGTAGGATCAACATAATAAAAATGGCAATCTTGCCAAAAGCAGTCTACAGATTCAATGCAATCCCTATCAAAATTCCGGCACAATTCTTCACAGACCTGGAAAGAACATTAATCAATTTTATATGGAAAAACAAAAGGCCCAGGATAGCCAAAACAACCCTATACGATAATGGAACTTCAGGAGGCATCACCTACCTGATTTCAAGCTCTATTATAGAGCTATAGTCCTGAAAACAGCTTGGTATTGGCACAAAAATAGGCAGGTAGACCAATGGAACCAAACTGAAAACCCTGATTTTAACCCACACACCTATGAAAACTTGATTTTTGACAAAGTAGCTAAAACTGTACAATGGAAAAAAGAAAGCATCTTCAACAATGGTGCTGGCATAACTGGGTACTGGTATGCAGAAGACTGCAGATAGATCCATGTTTATCGCCTTGTACAAAACTTAAGTCCAAATGGATCAAAGATCTCAACATAAATCCAGCCACACTGAAACTTTTAGAAGAGAAAGTGGGAGATACTCTTCAACGAGTTGGTACAGGAGACCACTTCCTAAACATAACACAAGTGGCACAAACACTGAGATCGACAATTAACAAATGGGACCTCCTGAAACTAAAAAGCTTCTGTAAAGCAAAGGACACAGTCAACAAGACAAAAAGGCAGTCCACACAATGGGGCTCAACATCCTTAGCCATCAGAGAAATTCAAATCAAAACAACTCTGAGATACCATCTTACTCCTGTCAGAATGGCTAAAATCAAAAACACCAATGACAATTTATTCTGGAGAGGATGTGGAGAGATGGGAACACTCCTCCATTGCTGGTGGGAGTGCCAACTCGTACAGCCACTTTGGAAAGCAGTATGGAGATTCCTCAGGTAAATGGGAATCAATCTACCACAAGACCCAGCAATTTCACTCTTAGGCATATATCCAAAGGAGGCAAATTCATACAACAAGGGCATCTGCTCCACTTTGTTAATAGCAGCATATTTGTAATAGCCAGAACCTGGAAGCAACCTAGATGCCCCTCAACTGAAGAGTGGATAGAGAAAATGTGGTACATTTACACAATGGAATATTACTCAGCAGAAAAAAACAATGGAATCTTGAAATTCACAGGTAAATGGATAGCACTGGAAGAAACCATTCTGAGTGAGGTAACCCAGTCACAAAAAGACAAACATGGTATGTACTCACTCATATATGGATTTTAGACATGGATCAGGAGAGGGCCAGTCTGCACTTCTACTGACAGAGAGTCTGGGAAACAGGAAAGAACCTAAAAGATATACATGGTACCCAAGAGAAGAGAAATAAGGCAAGATCCTCTGAACAGATGGGGAACACGGCAAGGGGTGGGGGGGAGGGGGACCTGGGAAATAGAGAGGGGGAGAAGTGGAAGACAGAGTAGGACAGGACATGGAGGAACAGGAAGGGCGACTGGGGGGGTAGGATAGGGGGAAGAGGGAATCATAGGCTAGAAGACAGATCAGGCACCATTGTGACCTCTAGTGATCTAAACGGATGACACCAATTTGCAAGATAAGCAATAATGTAGAGACCACCTCGAATGCCTATTCCTTATAGTGAACTTGATGTCTATAACCATCCTGGAGCCTTCATCCGGTGACTGATGGAAGCAGAGGCAAACACCCACAGTTAAACACACAGAACCCAAGGAACCCAGCGACAGAGAGAGAGGAGCGAAGAGCAAATTGGCAAAGAATGGGCTGGCAAAACCAGCAGAGACCTCTGATCTGAACAGGGGAGAGCTCTTGGACCCCAGACCGACAACTGGGAGGCCAGCATGGGACCGATCCAGACCATCTGAATGTGAGAGTCAGTGAGGAGACCTGGGCTACCTATGGGGTCCTGAGTAGTGGATCAGTGTTAATCCCTCGAATACTAACAGACATCGTGTGTCCATAACACAAAGAGGGTTGCTCTCTCTGCCTGGACTCTTAGGGAAGTGCCTGGACCCTACCCTGAATGAAATGATAGACTCTAGATATCCCCTATGCGGAAGGAATTGGCAATAGGGTGGGAGGATGGGGGGGGATGTTGGGGGAGTGTGGGAGGAGGGGAGGGAGACGGAACTGGGATTGACATGTAAAACAAGCTATTTAAAAATTTAAAAAATGTTTAAAAAAAGAGATTGACTTTGGTTAAAATCATTTGAATATAAATATATAGTCACTAATATGTAATAAGAATGGGGGGAATAAAGCACAAAATGCTAAGACTTACTGTTCTGAGTTAATGATATTAGGAATTGATTGGTGTTAATTTTGAAAATTCCCCTTAAGATAGAAACCAAAGGATGTTTAATGTCAAACCCTAAACACAAGTGGGATTATCAAGCCTAAGCCATGTAGTTGCTTCTAGCAATAATTGAGGACTAAAGCAAGAAGCCTCAGCCTGCCTACCATGGAGAGATGTTTCCTGTAACTTCAGCACTGTGCCAACAGACTGCCAATGATGGGGGGCTTGCAAGAGTCTCCTCATTGTTCGAAACAATACACAAAAATTGAGGCTAAAGTAGAAACATGTTTAAAAAAATCTGACCTGCTACAGGTCTTGGTATGATGGAGTAAATGTTTCATGTGTGGTCTTCAACAACTACACAGCTTCTCCTGGAAATAAAGCACCATGGAGATACTCTCTAAAGGTCAAAGTTCAAACAGTAAATATCAAGAATATCAGCTTTTGATGTTGCAGAATCAGAGTACTAGCTTCTCTCTCTCTCTCTCTCTCTCTCTCTCTCTATCTGTGTGTGTGTGTGTGTGTGTGTGTGTGTGTGGTGATATTTTATCATGTAACAAATGAAACTTGCTTGAAGATCAGAGTGCAAATCTAGTCACACTAGTCAGTAGTTGGACAGTGGTGGTGCATGCCTTTAATCCCAACACTAGAGAGAATATAAGGTGGGTTGGGACAGGAGTACAGTGTATTCAGTCTTCAATCACATCAAGGACAGGATTGTCCCTTCTAGTCTGAGCATTGGTAGAGGTAAGAACTCTCTAATGACTGCTTTTACAATCTTCAACTTAAGCTCCAATATATATCTCTGTATTCATGCTGCATGTGGCACCCAACTTTTGGGTACAAATAAATAAAAAGCCCACTTGCCTGTGGCTTTTAAGTCACCAACACAAGCCAGGGTTACTTCCAGAATCACTGCCTAGCTGGGTAGGTTTCTTAATCCTTTTCCCACAAGCCTCTGAGCAAGTTTGGGTTTTTCCTGTTGTAGCGTCTCTAATATAGTCTCCAACTGCCACCCAAACTCCAGAAGCACCTGGCCACAAGTGCCACAAGAGGTATCTACTCTAGATCATTTGGTTTTCCTTTCAGGCCACTCTTGCCATGTGTGTGTGTGTTTTTTTCCACAAAGTCCCATGTTTGGTTTTTCAGAAAGCTCTTCCTTGGGCTGCCAGTCTCAGCTCATATCCACACTCAAGTTCTCAGATCAGACATGCTACACACCTCACAGTTCATTGAAAATGCTAGCAGATTTGGTAAAAACAATTGGGAATTCTTGAAAGAATTAGTTAAAATAGTGTTTCTCCTATATTACACCCCCTGAATGTGGGTGTCAGTGAGGAGGCCTAGGTAATCTATGGGGCCTTGGGTAGTATTTATCCCTGGCATACAAATAGACTTTGAGTGCCCATCCTACAATGAGGGATGCTTTCTCAGCATGGACTCTTGAAGGAGGGCCTAAACCGTACCCTGGATGACATGACAGACTCTGGAGGTCCACTATGACGGGCATCACCCTCCCTGGGGATCAGAGTGGAGACTGGTTGGGGGAATCTGGGGCCTGTGGGGAGGGAGAGGGAGGAGAGGAGAGAGAGGGAACTGGGATTGACATGTGAAACAAACTTATTTCTAACGTAAGTTAAAAAAAAAGGTGGAGAAAAAGAAAAAATGGGAAGCACTGTTACAATAGAGAGAGTTAGGTCTGTGAATGATTATACAATGGATGCTTTAAAATTGGAAGAATTAAATGAAGGGAAATTCATCTTAACCATTGTTGACATACTCTTAGCTATCATTTTGATAATTTTTTCTATTGATTTGATAATTTTTGGTTTATATCTAAAAACTTTGGTTGATATGAGTGCCAAGACACAGGCCTTAGAAATACTTATTTAATCAGATCATAGAGATATTCATACCCAGACAGAGGAATTTAAAGGAGAATCAATGTCAGCATTTCAGTATAAGGTTAGATAAGAACAGCCCAAGATTTTGAAACCACCAACCTTAATATATCCAGTAACCTTGTAGGAATTGCCAAATGATACTCTGGAAGAGGTAATTGTACTCTTGTGCCAATATTAGACTTAAGGAGATCCAAGGAAGCAGTAGTCTCATATGGCATGCATTCATCATTTATGAAGCAGATGGTAAACTTGTGGTCAGTTTGTAATAGAGCTATCCCGAAAGATTGGATAGACTTGGTTAATGCTGTTTTAGAGGCAGGTTCACAATTACAATGGAGTACCTGGTTCAGAGAAGAAGCTAAGACTATTGAACAAAAGAGTAAAGCTAGAGGTATAGAAATCTCCCAAAACCAACTTTTTGGAGAAGCCTATTATGCTGCAATAAAAAGGCAATCTCTATGTGATAACCACACCCTGACTATATGCCTTGCAGCAGTTTTGAATGGTTGGAACAGAAATAGAGATTTAGGAAACACATTATTTTGTATTAATAAAAACTGTAAAAAGACTAATATATAGAGCATAAAATATTCAAGCTAAATATAAGAAATATTTCTGCCGGATGTTGGTGGCACATGCCTTTAATCCCAACACTTGGGAGGCAGAGGCAGGTGGATTTCTGTGAGTTGGAGACCATCCTGGTCTACAGGATCTAGTTCGAGGAATGCTTACAAAGAGACAGAGAAACCCTGTCTCAAAAAACCAAAAAAATTCTCTGAGTCATAGTTTCAAACAACTACATAATAATATTATAAGTAATAAATTTCCCAACATGAGATATACCTAAATAACAAAGTGCTTTGATGCATTGTAGGAAGGATATAAATTTCTGAGTGGATGGTTGTATCTACTAATAATTTGATGTTAATTTTATTATTTTTTTATTTTTTTGGTTTTTCGAGACAGGGTTTTTCTGTATTGTTTTGGAGGCTGTCCTGGAACTTGCTTGGTAGACCAGGCTGGCCTCGAACTCACAGAGATCTGCCTGCCTCTGCCTCACGGGTGCTGGGATTAAAGGCGTGCGCCACCAACGCCCGGCGATGTTAATTTTATATGATGTTTTTTTAACTCTCAAATGCAAATAAATGTATTTTAAAATTATTATATAGAAAAATTTATGGTTACAAGTTTTACACAAATAAAAACTTACTTTAAGTCAAACAGTTACCCATTTTAAAGCACTGAATCTCAGTTCTTGGTTTTCAGCTTCCTTGGATAGAGTGTGCCCTCCTCAGGTATGCCTTCCTCTGTTCCTCACTCCCACTGTCAGATTTGAAGGTTTTAATAGAGGCCCTGTCACATCTCAATTTCTATCTAACTGTGACCCTTTTTACATTTCAAACTTGAGGGGAACTGGGAATCATTGATGTTAAAGAGTATATTAGAGGATTATTTCGAATTGGAGTTTCCAATGACTCAGAGCATGGCAGAAGTGAATGATTACTTTTGGTTCATGATAATCTGACACATAAAATAGGGTTGCTGGAATCTATGAAAAGAATTATTGCAGTGACAGCATCAGGCAAATCTTCTGCTCCTAGAATAGTTTCCCAAGATGGCTGGACTATTCTTGATGTGATTTGGATGTTACATGTCCCCCACATTTCTTGTGATAAAATCTTGGTCACTAGAGTAGTACTACTGGGGAGTGGTGGAAGCTTTGAGAGACAGGACCACTTGGGCAGTGTGTAGCACAGTGATGACATGCCCTTGAAGGCAACTGTGGGATACAAGCTCCTTCTTCACTCTGTTTCCTGTATTTGGAGAATGGTTTTACTCTCAAGTGTACTATACCAAGCTGCAAAGCAATGGAACCATTTCAACATCAACCATAACTTTCTAAACCACTAAAGCAAAATGGAAACTCCTTTCCATAAGTTAACAGTGTCTGATATGGATTATAGACACAGAGAGATGAGAAATACATTACTACAAGAGTATTTGAGTCCATGCTAAACCAGATCAAAATATGGTTTTCTATGACAGTCATCCCAGGTGCTCCAGACACTATTAAGAAAGATGTATGTACCCTTTCATGACCATTTGAATGCTTTATATGTGGTGGTATGTCATGGGAAATGGAATGATGTTGGGCTAATTTAAAGGACAAAGTTGCATTACAAAAGAAAAAAGAAACCTTATTTATTATTAATCTCAATCTTGAGACATGCTTAGAAATTCCAGCAAAGTTGACATATTAAAAATGAACAAGAAGGCAGGGAAACAGTTCAGTCAGTAAAGTTAAATTCTTAGAACTTACATAAAAAGCTGAGTGTAGTGGATCATGTTTATACTCCAGTGTTGGGAAGGCAAAGGCATTTAGAATCTTGGGTTTCACTAGAGAGTCCCAGGTCAATGGGCAAATGTGTCATAAAATAATACCTAAGAAACAAACAATAACAGAGGTTTGATCTGTCATTTCCACACACAGACATCCATATGTGCATGCACACCAGAGTGTAAGTGTGCATGTAAACACATACACATACACACATATTCACAAATGGCCTAAGGTAAAGGCTTGTTTATAATCAAGGGAAGTACCAGGCAGAGGAAGAAAGCTAATTAGTAGGCAGCATGGCAGGCTTGTTTACCAGACTCACCCACATGAAAGAAGGGACTCAGGCTACCTAGCTTAAGGATACTTGAACTAACAACGCATGCATGCCCTGGGTGTAGAAGTGTTGACAGGGCTCTGTATAACACTTATAACAAGATGCATTGAATGGTTAAAAAATTGAAGAATCATTGATCATCAATTCTGCAATGATGATCACAAATTAGTAACCATTTATAGTCATAGCTGATCTCCCTCCTGAGGACAGTCTTTTAAATCAAATTTTAATTATAAACTCTACCCGAATGCTGCATAATCAATATAGCCTTGCTGTGTCCAAAGTACTCAGAATTTTGTATCTCCACACTGCTCACTTTATCACAAATGTTTATTCTGATTCTGTGGTCTTGTCACTGGTGAATCCATCCAACTCCTTCGCATAGGAAAGGTATCCAGGTATCATTTTGTAGTCTTTGTTTTTAAATTTGTTGTTTCTATAAACAGTAAATATAAAAGTCTAGTAATAGTTGCTGTCCTCTTTCCTATTCTGATGCTGCTGTCATGTCAGATCAGCTGTTATATAAATACAGACATTAGATTGATTCAATTTACCTCCACCTCATACACTAAGATCATAGCTTTCTTATTGAAAAATTGAGAACTCATTCTCTCTCTCTCTCTCTCTCTCTCTCTCTCTCTGTCTCTTTCTCACACAGACACACATCTATCTCTGTCTCTCTTTCCCTCCCTCTGTGTGTGTGTGTGTGTGTGTGTGTGTGTGTGTGTGTGTGTGTGTGTGTGTATGTGTTTATGTAAAATATTGGACTGGGAAATTAGATTCATAAAGAGGTTGTTATAATTTCCTATTGTAAAGATTTTACCTTAAAGAGAGTTTCTGAATGTAGAGTTGTCTATGCAGACATATCTTCTTCCATCATAAGCATACAGGCCTGAGGGCAAACACACAGCCCCTTGATTACCCTCTACTTGCTACAAGCAAAAGAGTGCTCATGCCTGACCAAGTCTGAACATTTTCACAACTGGAACTTGGGGAACAAGAAGAGGAAAGCATTTACTACTGAGCCTAAGAGTGGATGTATTGCAGTACATCTGAAATATCTCAATCCGTGAAACAGTGCTATAGCCCTGTAGACATAGGCTTGGGGGTTAAGGTTTGGAAAAGCCAATCTCTGTCTATCTATGGCTGGTAGATTTTGTCTCTAGAAATCCTCAACCAGTGAGAAGGAAGCTCTCAAAGATAAAGAAAACCACCTTAAAAAGTATCAGGTCATTTCACTGCCCCCAACTAGTGAGTGGAAGAGGTGGAGACTACCTGGGCTTCTCTCTAAGGTCATATAAGATTTATGATTTTACTCAGAAGAAATATTTCAATGGGTAAGTTTTATTCTAATTTGCTTAAAACTAGATTAGACAATTAGAATCTGCTTTTTCATACAGAAGTATACTATTTATATTCTGTGGTGTTTCAAAGCATTTGTAAAACTCAAGAAATTAATTAAACAATGATCCTAGTTTTCAAGAAAAGATTACATGACCAAATCTTGGAGATAAGCAGGCATTGCTAATTCATGAATATATTTACTGATAAAACAGCATAAACCACTAAGAAGATCATTATTGTTCTGTTTTTCTGTCCCTGACATTTGCTAATCCTTTAATCACACAGTCATTATGCAACCACCTGGAGTAAACTTCCTCTTCAGCCTAGACTGAGGACGAAACTGATGAACTGATAGGTCAGTGGTACAATTCAGGTGAAAAATTACAACATGAAGCTAAAAAGTAAAATTTTATGGTTTTTGTTTATTTTCTAGTTTCATTGTTCTTCCCATTTAATAACTGAGGAACATTCAAAGAACCATAGGCAAGGAAGGTTAGAAAGTTCACAGGAAGTTTTCCTGGTCTGTGAGAGCTCACAGCATGCTGGAGGTCAACAGGGAAAGACATGGGAGTTCCAGATGGAAGACAGAAGCTACAGGATGGATCTGACACCTGGAACACATGGTAGAGAACATTTCTCTATCCACTCTTCAGTTGAGGGGCATCTAGGTTGCTATTACAAATAATGCTGCTATTAACATAGTGGAGCAGATGTCCTTGTTGTATGAATTTGCTTGCATCTTTTGGACATATGCCTAAGAGTGGAATTGCTGGGTCTTGTGGTAGATTGATTCCCATTTTCCTGAGGAATCTCCGTACTGATTTCCAGAGACGGTGTACAAGTTGGCACTCCCCTCTCTCCACATCCTCCCCAGAATAAATTGTTTTTTATTTTAGCTATTCTTACAGGAGTAAGAGGGTATTTCAAAGTTGTTTTGATTTGCGTTTTCCTGATAGCTAAGGATGTTGAGCACTTTCTCAAGTGTCTCTCAGCCATTTTAGACTCCTCTATTGAGAATTCTCTATTTAGTTCTGTACCCCACCTTTTAATTGGATCCTTTGGTGTTTTGGAGACTTGCTTCTTGAGTTCTTTGTAAATTTTGGAGATTAGCCCTCTGTCAGATGTGGGGTTAGTGAATATCTTTTCCCATTCTGTGGACTGCCGTTTACTTAAAAGTAATAAGCATAAGAAATTAAAATCTCATCAGTTACACTCTAGTGGGTAACATTTTATAATTCTGCCTTTAAATTCTTTATTGTTGGAACACTAGGATTTTTGTAGTTTTTATGTTATCAGTTTTGGAAACAAAATCACATTTAGTAAAAATAATGCCAAGTAATTTCTAAATGGTGTTTATTCCTCACATTTGGTGTATTTTACAAATGTGAGTCTAACTTTCTTGCCTTCCTTTCCACTTTGTTTCTTTACAAGGTATCACATAGTCCAGACTAGCCCTGAACTCTCCTGAGAACGACTTTGAACTCTGGGTGCCTCTACCTCCAGAATGTTGAAGTATAGGACTATGCGACCACACCTGGTTTATGTGGTACTAGGGATAGAACTCATTAGCTTAGTGCATCTAACAATTAATCTATCAACTGAGCAACACCACTGGCACCCTAAAACAGGTATTTTTTTAAATTAAAAACATCTTAATGTGTGGCATATTTGTACAAAACTTCAGTCCTAGGTATTGAATAAATGAAGGAGATGAAAGTCCAAATTACATACAGAGCACAGCTAATCAAGGATTACCTAAGAAACTTGGTAAGATTGTCTTAAATGAAAATGGAGGCATGGGTATGTATCTCACATGGAGACAATACTCAGTACTAAGAGGAAGAACCTCTCCTTTAGTGTGAGGAATTGACTACACATAATGGCTGGAGTAAAATTATTTGAAATAGTTAAATCATGGTTATGTTCGATACTTGTATATTGTTAAAATAAAAGTCTCATACTTACTTTTCTCTATCACATTGCAATCCATCACAAAAGAGCAATATATTCAGAAGTGTAGATTTGATGGCATCAATATTTTGCATATGTGTCCTTCAGCATCTACATAACAGTGATTTCCCTAATGTAATCAAGTCTAGCTGACTTCTCATATATACATATATATATGTATATATATATATATATATAGAGAGAGAGAGAGAGAGAGAGAAAGAGAGAGAGAGAGAGGGAGAGAGAGAGAGAGAGAGAGAGAGAGATTAAAGAGGAATTTGTGAGTAACATTTATATAGTTGTTTCAGAGGACATTTATGTACAAAAATGACCTGCTTTATTTCCAGATAGGACTGTTAGAATGCTTTCTATCCCAGTATTTTTCTTCCTTGTAGGCCAATAAGTTGAAAACTGAAAAACCAACCAACCAAACAACAAAAAAAAAAAAACAACCACATAAGGTTTGGGGCCCGCAAATGGCTTAGAGGATGAAGGTACTGTCACAGTAGCTTGATGACTTACTATTCAATCCCTGGAACCTAAAAAGTGTAGACAGATTCAACTCAGTAAAATTGCCTCTTTATCTCCATACAAGTGATGTGGCATGGACATACACCCCTGCTATAATAATAAATGATATTTAAAGAATAACAAAACAAAAAAATGGAGAAGTTACCAAGTGGTAAAATAGACAACTATCAGGAAAACCATCTTTGAACTGTCAAGAGTGTTAGAAATGTATTTTGTGTCCTAAGCAATAGTGACAGAATAATGTCACATGCCCTCTGAATGAGGTTTGTGATCTAGGTGAACTTAAACTAAGATTTATTATTGAAGATTTACTTGGTTTTGATGTAATCTCGTAATGTTACTGTAACTTCACTTGCTGTTCCCAGTGGGTTATTCAGTGCAAAAGCGTGATGGGAGCAGTATCGCCCTTGAAAGGCTGCACGTTGTATACGTGCCACCTGGCTGTAGTGGAAAATGAGTGACTCATTCTGCTTGGTTCCCTTCAGATTTCTTGGACTTGTGGTCACATGTGGAAGAGTGGTAACTCTTGATACCCATGCTATGCCCTTAAACTGATAGTTCCATGTGGTCAGCAGTGCAGTACAGGAACACTGTGGTCCAGTAGGCTACAGAAGAACTAGACAGGGAGAAATAATCCACTGTGAGAAAAAGTTTAATTAGCATTACTGACCTTGAAGGTAGAATGAAGGCAGCCCATGGAAGCAGCTTTGGGCATCCCCTAATAGAGACACTTCTGTGGCCCTTTTAGAATATACTATTACTAACACTTGGACTTGAGTTCACTGAGATCTTCCTTATAGTTTTTACTTCTAGAGCGCTGCAAGCCAGCAGATATATATTATTTTCAATCACTAAGCTTCAAGTAATTTGTTACAATCAGATCCTAAGAAATATTATGCTTCTACTTTCAATTACTTATATGTGGCTGAAATTGGGAGTTATTTAATACCTCAACTAAATCAGAAATTAATACTTTGCAAGGTTTTTCTGCCTTAGCAACATTTATGTTCTTGACATTATCATAAGAAGTGAAATCTGGTGAAGAGCTTTCATATATGGAAGCCTTGATGGTGCTAAATGCCCTGTGTTAGCATCATCAAGACCTTGAGGTTGAAGCTGCAGGTTGGAAAGCTAGTTGTTTTGAAATTGTGTTAATGAGAAGATATACACAAAGGCTTAGTGGCAATGTTATTTCTCAGAAATAACAAAGGAACTCATTGAAAAAAATTAGTGTATGGGTGTGCTATTTCCTTTTCAATTTACTTAGCCTTAAGGATGCCAATAAAAAGGGATGGGGGGGAGGAGACAGCAGATGGAAGGGAAGAGGGTGAAGAAAAGAGAATGCATTTAGAAAACAAATGCAAGAGAAGAATTTATATTGATTCTTACAGCTATATAACATTCACTAATCAGAAACTCATTAAGTAGATCATAGAGTGTTTGAGGAAGCACCTAAGCCAAAGAATTTGGGGTCTGCACTACCAGAAAACAATAGGAAGCAATTGGACATTTCAAGTTAGAGTCTACGAGGTTCCCTGTGCAGCATCTTCTGCAGGCAACTTTCCTTGGAAGCAGCCGCAGAGCCACAGACAAAATAACAAAACTCCAACAAGCATGAGAAACCCCTTTCAAGTTGTTAGTCAGGGGAGTACAAGAGACTACTGAGACTTTATAGCCTATTGCTGTTGCCCTTGGTTGCCTTCCAGAGATTGAAGGTTAAGTCTCTATTGCTGAAGACACAGAGCCCAGAGGAGCTGAGCAGAATCTGCCCTGAGAACTAGCTTTCATGGTATCAGAAGATCAATGACTATGGAACAATATCTCTAAAGGTGCCACATTGGAACACATTCCCTGGCAGTAACCAATATCTGCCCAATTTCACTTAAAACCTGGTCAACAAGAGGGAAATCTTAACTTGTACTGTAAACCTAGCTGACTATCTAGAGCCATTAAAGCTCTTAGGAGGAGGACCTAGAACTACCACTTGACTAAAACAGCAAAATTTCTAACTACACCTTAAATATTTTTTCTTCATGCACACATGTAAATGCAGTTCTCACTCCTGTTTAAAGAAATGTCTCTGCAGCAGATGGAGATCATTACAGCATGCCATAATCAATGAAGTTGCAGAGAACAAATAATTATGCGGCACTCAAATCTAAACTGCGGCACTAGAAACAACCCCTGCACCTAGTGTGACTCAGGACACACTGATGAAGAGGAGGCACAGGTTTGTAAGATCCAGAAGAACAGGAAGTTTTCTGCTTGACTGTGTCTCAGAAATATCAGAGAAGCTGTGCCTATGAAGTATGATCAACATGGCCTTTAAAAAAGAATTGAAAAGGACAAGTCATGTTAACAAGGAAGAGGAAAGCTCAGGAGACACACCATAGACAAACACTGCAGGAGACCATAGAATGCTGAGAGCAGGATAAATAGTCTTTTCCAGGGAAGAGCCCCCAAACTGGTTATGCAGTAGCAAGCAGTCAATCATGGAATCATATATATGTAACAGACATCATGTAGCCTCAATAAGTTGTGTTTATATATAAATGTGTATATATGTAGCAGCAATTAAAACAAAAGAGATCATGAATTTGAAAAGATAGCATGGGATTGGGATGTAGGGAGGAGACAGAGGGAGGAAAATGATGTAATTGTACTTTAATATCAAAAATAAAGAAATAATACAAACAAAAATATTTCTCCAGGAAAGCAGTAGACAGGGGAAGTCTCTGCTGAAGGAAGATGCAGAATGTGTCAATATTCTCAGGGTAGAATGCTTCCTGATTACTTCTCACAGGAAAGTATAATTCCACAAACCAAACCTTGTGAACTACTCTCCCATTTCTTCCCATTTTACCAACGAGCATCTTCCTCCTGATCCCTTTCTGGATGCAGCAGCATTGCCAAGCTGTGGATGCTGCCTTTGCAGCTGGTAGAAAAGGCACACATCACTTGGAAACTGCAGCTCTTCAGCTGTGTGTATTTGTGTGTGTGTGTGTGTGTGTGTGTGTGTGTGTGTGTGTGTGTGTCTGCACACATATAACCTGGAAACTACAGATCTCCAGCTCTGTGTGTGTGTGTGCACACACGTACACATTACCTGGAAACTGGAGCCTTTCAGCCGTGCGTATGTTTGTGTGTGTGTGTGTCTGTGTGTGTGCACACATCACCTGGAAACTGTAGCTCTTCAGTCGTGTGTGTGTGTGTGTGTGTGTGATTGTTTCTCTTTGTGAAAAGTCCTTCAATGCATAGATCAGGACCTATCATGGAGATATTACCAGTTAATAAATATCGTATTCTAACTAAACCTGAGACTTTAGAAACATCCATAAGGGGATTTTGATTCCATCATGTGAATTGTGAGTCACAGACACACAAAAATTTTATTACAGGGCATTCTCAAGTGCTTTGGAGAGCTTTGTTGCACAAAGGACTATAGTGAGATTTCAGCTCTCTGGGGACTAGTGACAGAAAGATATTACTTTGCAAGTTTTCTGGGCATTTTATTTCTTCAGTGCCGATGATAAAATCTCAAGAAAAAAATCCACCATTCATAACTAGACTGTTTTGTGCAGTATTTTATTAAAAGGATTTGGCTTAATACTCAAATTCTGACTTATCATCTGTGTGCACATTCTAGCAGAAGGCAAGGCTGGAGCCACTCTCTAAGGTAAAAGCGAATTTATAGGTTAATTGTATGAGTCTTGATAGAATATTCTAGGTCTGACTTAGTGTTCAAAGTGTTGTAGCAGAAAGAGGTAGGTTTGTTGAGCTCTTAAGAACTCTAGATATGGAAACCTAGTCCCCATACTAGATTGCCTTAATACAAGCTTAGCTTTAATACATGAAGTGCTTAGTTTTACTGCTACTGGATATTCCATGTTTTGTTGATACTCATAGGAGACCTTCCCTTTCCAAATAGAAATAGAGGAGTAATAAATAGGGTAGTGGGAACAGAGTGGGGCTGGAAGGGGAGGGAACTTGTAGGAGAGGAGGGAGAAGGAATTGTAGCTAGGGATGTAAAATAAATGAGTTTATTTGAAAAAAATCTCTAGGTATGCTATCCATCATTCTGTTGATGTGATAAAATACATGAAATAATTAGAGTAGGAGGATAAAAGCATACTTTGGTTGATAATTTCAGAAATTTCAGTGCAGTATCATTTTGCCTTATCCCTTTGGCCCTGGAATAAGACAGAGCATCACAGCAAGGGTCACATGGTGAAGCCAAGATACTCATCTATGGTAGCCAGGAAATAGAGGCAGGAGGCAAAGTGGCAATCTCCCCTCCAGGAGCATTCCTACAGTAAACTAAGCTACAGCAATCCTCCCCAATGGATCAAACCTTCGGCACATGAGCCTGCAGGAGACACTTACAATCAAACCATATTACACCTTTTTCATCAACTTCAGCAAAGGAAATGGGAAGAAATGCTCAACAGAACAGGAGGAAACAAAAAGCAGTGACATTGTTCCCCACAACCAAAAGGCATTAAGGTCAGAAGACACTGATTAAGTGCATTAACTGCTGTTAGTGGGGTGGTGATGATGGGGAGTAAGATGCCTTCATCTCCCTATGCAGCACAGACTTCATCAGCAACACTCTTCCTTAGCACAGCTTAAGATGGAAAGAGAAGCAAAGAGGACATTACACTTAGAACAAACAGATGCAATTTGCAGTGAGCAGATGATAAAATATCTAAAATTACAGCATGCAAGCTCAAAGCAAAGAGGAGAGCACATGATTACATGATTAATAGCTGTGTAGCCAATTGAAAGAATAATTAAGATTATATATTTCCTAATGAACTATGTGCCATGTGTCTTACACAATGGGCCAACAACAACTGTCAATGTTCCTATTTTACAGATGATATTCTAAGAGATGAAAGGCCTAGCAGCACAACTGAGCTACCATAATACTACTATAGTCAGAATTTAAATCTTTTCAGTTTTGACATTCAAGGCCCAAGGATATCACAGCACATGATCACATAAACATTTGTTGGCCAAAATCGCATCTTCATGCTCTCCTGACATCCCAAATAAATCAATCAAATGTCTATTGAATTTGGAAATAAGTCTTAGTTGGAAGAAATATGTGAAAACATTGACATAATCAGACAAAAAATAAACTGGAAGTGGGATTTCAGGGTATGTTTTATTCAAGGATGAAGGCCTCTGTCATGAAGGGAGCACTGTAAACTCAACAGTTACATGGTGGGTGTGCCTCAGAAAAGGTAGTTTAGAAAAGGTATAACCACAAAATCCAACATCACCTGAGCAGGTTAGATGGATTATCAGGTCTGTTGGCCTAATTCTGGGTGGAAACAATGAAATGAGTGATTAGGTAACTGTTCATACCAGAAAATCTGCCAGTTTATTACAACCATTTATGGAAATGCTACTTTCACATCACCCAGGCGCAGAGTAACTACCAACAAAGTGCCGTTAGGAAACCATGAGTGGACAGGATAGCTCTTAGGATTCAATGCCAGCAACTACTAAAAGTTAAAAATTCTCAGAGCAAAATCATAAATCACCCCAAGATTTGTTCCAGGACTTTGATGGTGTTTGAAGTCAATTTTCATTTGCATATGTGAAAACAAAGTCCTCACAACAAGCCCAGCTGTGTTAACCCATCTTGTTTGTGTTCCAGATTGAGGAGCCACCTGTAGGAACCTGACTTTGAAGGGATTCAGTTGGATCCAGCTGACTTGCCTGGTGTGAACCTTAGTGTGGAAGTGTGAATTGAGGAAATAGCAGGTAAAGATACTAAAAAGAATGGAGATACCGAATATGTTGAGAAGGATAATCCAATGAATACTGAGACCCTAAGTTTATTCTTCAACATTTTTATATACCCAAACCAAAAATGGGAAAAAGGCAAGGGACTTCTTTACCATGGTGCAAGGAACAAATAGACTTACCTAATTTTTCAAACAGTCAGTAAAAGAAATCTCTAGTTATCTGACCTTGAGGATTAAGAGTAACCACATCTTCTTATGCCAGCACCATTTGTTGAAGATGTTTTCTTTTTCCCCTTGTATAATTTTAGCTTCTTTGTCAAAAATCAAGTGTCCATAGGTGTGTGGATTAATATGAGGGTTTTAAATTAGATTCTATTGGTCTACTTATCTATTTTTGTGCAAATACCAAGCTGTTTTCAGGACTACAGCACAGTAATAGAGTTTGAAGTCAGGGATGGTGATACCTCCTGAAATTCCTTTATTGTACAGGGTTGTTGTGGCTATCCTGAGTCTTTGTTTTTCCATATAAAGTTGATTATTGTTCTTTCAAGTTCTGTGAAGAATTGTGCCTGTATTTTGAAGGGGATTGTGTTGAGTCTGTAGATTGCTTTTGGCAATATTGCCAATTTTATTAAGTTGTTCGTACCTATCCAAGAACATGGGAGGTCTTTCCATTTTTTTGGTATCTTCTTTAAAGACTGGAAGTTCTTGCTATATACAGGCCTTTCACTTGTTTGGTTAAAGTTACCCCAAGATATTTTATGTTGTTTGTGGCTATTGTTAAGGGTGATGTTTCTCTGATTTCTTTCTCAGGCAATTTATCGAGTGTATGTATTAGGGCTACTGATTTTTTTTTTAGTTGATCTTGTATCAAGCCACTTTGCTGAAGGTGTTTGGCAGCTATAATAGTTCCCATGTAGGGTTTTTTGGGTCACTTATGTATACTATCATATCAACTACAAATAGTGAAAATTTGACTTCTTTCTTTCCAATTTGTACCTCCTCAAACTCCATTTGTTGTCTTATTGCTCTAGCTATAGAGTGGACACTCTTGTCTTGTTCCTGATTTTAGAGAAATCATGTTGAATTTCTCTCTATTTAGTTTGATGTTGACTGTTGGTTTGCTGTACATAGCTTCTATTATGTTTAGGTATGTTCCCCTTATTTCTGATCTCTCCAAGACCTTTATAATGAAGAGGTGATGGATTTTGTGGAAGACTTTTCAGCATCCAGTGAGAGGATTATGTGGTTTTTCTTCTTCAGTTTGTTTATATGATGTGTTACTTTGATAGATTTTAGTATGTTGAATCCTGCTAGCATCCCTGGGAAAAAGCCTACTTGATCACGGTGGATGATGTTTCTGATTTGTACTTGGATTTGATTTGTTATTATTTTATTGAGTATTTTTGCATCAATGTTCATGAGGGATATTGGTATGTAGTTTTCTTTCTTAGATGTGTCTTGGGTACCAAAGTTATTGTAGCCTTGTAAAAATAGCTTGGCAATGAATCTTCTACTGTTATTGTGTGGAACACTTTGAGGAGTATCGGTATTAGTTGTTCTTTGAATTTCTGGAAGAATTCTGCATTGAACAATCTGGCCTGGGCTTTTTTTGGTTGGGAGACTTTTGATAAATACTTCTATTTAATTAGTGTTTATAGTTCTACTTAAATTACTTATCTGTTCTTGATTTAATTTGGACAAGTGGCATTTATTCAGAAAATTGTACATTTCCTTTAAATTTTCAAATTTTGTGGAGTACAGGTTTTCAAAGTATGACCTGAAAATTCTCTGCATTTCCTAAGTGTCCATTGTTATGACCAACTTTTCATTTCTGATTTTGTTTATTTGCATGTTCTCTCTCTGCCATTTGGTTACTTTGGATAAAGGTTTGTCTATCTTGTTGATTTTCTTGAAGAACCAACTGATTGTAACATTGATTCTTTGTATTTTTTCTTTGTTTTGACTTTATTGATTTCAGCCCTCTGTTTTATTATTTCCTTGCATCTACTCCTCTGGGGTGAGTTTGCTTCTTTTTGAATGCATGTAGAAGACTGCAGATAGACCCATATCTATTGCCATACACAAAAGTCCAAATGAATCTAAGACTTCAACATAAATCCAGTCATACTGAACCTCTTAAAAGAGAAAGTGAGAGGTACAGAAGAATGCTTCCTGAACATAAGACCAGTGGCACAGACACTGAGATTGAAAATTAATACATGAGACCTCCTGAAACTGAGAAGCTTCTGTAAGGCAAAAGACACAGTCAAAGACAAAAAATTAACCCACAGAATGGGAAAAGATATTAACTAACCCCACATCTGACATAGGGCTGATCTTCAAAATTTAAAAAGAATTCAAGAAGCAAGTCTCCAAAACACCAAAGGATCCAGTAAAAAAAGTGGTATACAGAACTAAATAAAGTATTCTCAATAGAGGAGTGTAAAATGGATGATAGACACTTAATAAAGTGATCAATATTCTTACCCATTAGGGAAATGCAAATCAAAACAACCTTGAGATACCATCTCATTTCTGTCAGAATGGCTAAAATCAAAAACACCAATGACAGCTTATGCTGGAGAGGATGTGGAGAAAGTGGGAACACTCCACCACTGCTGGTGGGAGTACCAACTCATGCAGCCACTTTGGAAATCAGTATAGATAATACTCAGGAAAATGGAAATCAGTCTACCACAAGATTCCACAATTCCACTCTCAGGCATATACCCAAAATATGCACATTCATACAACAGGGACATCTGTTCCACTATGTTCATAGCAGCATTATTTGTAATAGTAAGAACCTGGAAGCAACCTAGATGCCCCCAACTGAAGAGTGGATAGACAAAATATCCACTGAGTAGTACTACTACTCAGCAGAACGAAAAAACAATTGAAGCTTGAAATTTGCAGGCAAATGGATGGCACTAGAAGAAACCATCCTGTGTGAGGTAACCCAGTCATGAAAAGACAAATGTTATCATGAAAAATATTAAGCTACACAAAGTAGGGATGTCCTATCATATTTTATGGTGGGGGAAGTCACTTACATGGGAAGACAAGACAGTCGAGTACCAAATGTCTGACTACTGCTCACTGCTCACTGAGACTCTCCTGAAACCTTTTAAAAAGAGTATTTCTCTCTGCCCCCAAGCTGTTTATCCCCCATTCATTCTATGTACCTGTGATCATTCCCAAATGGGCAGGGTCAGCGCTACTGGTAAGGAACATCTCTCCATACAAAACATGGTATCTACTCACTCATGTATGGATTTTAGACATGGAGGGGGGAGTGCCAGCCTACAATTACACTGCCAGAGAGTTTGGGAAATAGGGAGGTCCCTAAGAGAGATATGCATGGTACCCAGGAGAAGGGGAATGGAACAGGATCTCTAGAGCTGACTGGGATCATGGAGGAAAGGGAGAGGGAGCTGGGAAAAACACAGAGAGATAAGAGGAGGGAAGAGAAAGACATGGAGGATCAGGAAGGTTGAGTGAGGGGGAAGAACAGAGGACTGCAGAATGAGAGATACCATAATACTATAGGTTTGAGGATAGATCTGGCACTAGTGAGATTTCCAGAGATCTACAAGGATGACACAAACTGGCAATCTAAGCAATAGTGGAGAGGCTACCTTAAATGTCCTTCCCTGATAATAAGATTGACGACTATCTTACATGCCATCCTAGAGCTGTCATCCAGTGACTGATGGAAGCAGAAGCAAACACCCACTGCCAAACACTGAACTGAACTCCTGGAACCGAGTTGCAGAAAGGGAGGAATGTTGAGCAAAGGTATAAGACCAGGTGAAACTCACAAGAACAGCTTACCTGAACAAGGGAGAGCTCATGAACCCTGGATTGATGGTTGAGAGGCCAGCAGGGGACTGATCCAATCTTGCTAAATTCGGGAGTCAGTAAGGAGGCCTTGCAAATCTATGGGGCCTCATGTAATAGATCAGTATTTATCCCTGGCACATGAATGGACTTTGGGAGTCTATTCCACATGGAGGGATGCTCTCTCAGCCTGAATGCATGAAAGAGAGCCTATGCCCTGCCCTGGATGATATGACAGAGTTTGGAGACCACAGCCATGGAGGGCATCACCCTCCTTGTGGAGCAGAGCAGGAAGTGAGTGGGGGGTTGGGAGTGCTGGGGGCAAGGGAGGAGGGAGAGGGATCTGGGATTGGCATGGGAAGCAAGCCTGTTTCTACTTTAAATAAAAAAGAGTAACCACATTTTAGACCAAGTCTCTTGTTATTTATATAGGACCTCCATGCCTTAGACCTTTAGGTTTTAGGACTTTAACTTTGGAAGATGAAGGATAGTTTTGGAGTCTCTGACCTTAAGCCAAGAAGAAGGGGAACCATTTTTATGTGCCCCAATACTCAGGGTTCTTGGATTAGAGTGCTAGCTAACTGGAAAGCAGCAAAAGTGGACACGACTTTTGAAGATTTTAAAAGTTTTAATAATGTTTCTTAACCTGTGTGCATTTCTATCTTCTATGGAATTTCTTTTCTAAGATTACTGTGCTGTTATCAAAAGGGCACCCTTCTGTGGTGTTCAGTATACTGAGATTTTCTTTGAAATTATCATAGAAGGGTCAGTAGATCAGTAGAAGAAAGAGATTACCATGTAAGCCTAGGGAACTGAATTTGATCACAGAACCCACCTAAAGGTAGAAGAACAGAATCAACACCACAAAATTGTGCTCTGGCTTACACATATGTACACACATAAATACATACAATAATAATAGTAAATGAATAAAAATTTAGAAATAAACTGTCATGTAAGTTGAAACTGGGTTAAATAATTCTTTACTGCCCTCCACATCTTATTTGTTTGGCATTTATTTCTCTGCACTGTTTATTTCTGCAGAAGTCTTTGATGGCTCATTTTCTTCATGTCCCCTGAACTCTACCATTAGGAACATTTGTTCCTCAGTCTGCCCCACAGGCTGGCTCTCCTTATGACCCTCCTTCTTAAGAAGCAACATGAATGATATATGTTGTTCTTGTGAAAATTCTGAGGGGGAGATATGGTAGCAAGAAGAAAGATGGGCAGAGATTACATCTTCAAATTCTTTATGCTGTTTCATTGTCTGAATGAAGACATCTCTCTGTTCTTCCCATACACTTCTTAATCACAGAATATGCCAGAGTATGGGCAGCTTGTTCTCCCAATATCTCATTAATGTACAACTTTTATGAGACCTGCATTATTCTACTGCCCTAAAACCTCTCCTAATTATTATTATTATTTTAGAAGCACTCTTATTCATAACTGATTATTATTTCATTAAAGAATCAAGATGTGTAATCCAGGTGGAATTCATTGCAAACATCTACACCATTCCACTGAGAATAGCTACCAATTGGCTGACTATAGTGTCACCTAAGTCTTTTTATTTGTGCTTTGACTCTTTCCCTTGTAACTGAGCTCACAAGGTCACAACTGCTTAGCATTTGGGCTTCAATGATGCTTTACATCCCGTTTTCTTGCTATGATGCCTAGAAAGTAGTGGTACAGTGGACACTGTTTATCAACAATGGAAAGGGGCTCCAGCAGAAATTACTAAATCCCTTAGGTAATTTACTCTAAAATACCAGCCATAAGTCCTTATTGCCTTTCCCTGATTTACTTCAGTGCTTGACGTTAACTTGTCTTATTCTCTCAGTCATTCAATTCTGTTTGGTCATTATTTCTTGTTCTGCCATGTGTGTTTTAAAGTTGCCAACCAATAAAGGGTAAAATCTGCAAGAAGATGAAGTAAAATAAATTCAGGAAGTGTTAAATGACCAACTGGATATGATGAGTGTTTTCAGTATCTGAAGCAGATGAATAAGAGTGTAGATCAGAGATTATCTCACAAACACTCCCAGAGTAGTCCTTGACCATAACTGAGGAACTTGTTTGTTCATACTCTTTGTTCTGTAAAAGTAGAGCACAAGTCAATACTCTATTTAAACATCACTTTCATATTGTTTCCATTATCCTTAATGCCTAGAACAAATAGTATCTGACACAGGAGGCAATAAGTAGTACATAATATTCCATCTTAATTTCAACTTTAGTTCTCTTTTATATTTCAAAATAATTTTTGAAGTCTGATTCCAAATCATGATTCTTCCTCACCATTTCATTCAATTGTATATTTCTATATTTTAAATATACTACAGTATTTTTTTGCTGTCATCTTCAAGTTAAACAAGATTTTTTTTGTGCCATTTTAAAAATTCCTGAATTCTTTGATGATGATTATTGTTCTTTTAATTTCTGTGTTCTTGAGTCTGTCTAGATCTTATTAGAGAACATTTCTATAGTAGAGGAGGTCTATAGGAAAAATGTCATCATGTGTAAATATATAGACAACAATAAGAATCAAAGAAAAAATGACATAAATTTCAAAGGGAGTAGAGGAAATGGGAAAGGTTGGAAGGAGGAGACATGACAGGATTGGAGGAGGAAAGGGAGGGGGAGTAATCTAACTAAGTTTATATATTCCCTTGTCCCATCTCACTTGTTCCCTTCCTCCATCTGTACATTTTGGGCCTTGTGCATAATAGAAAAGTACGCTTTGATTAATCTAACCAAAGTTTGTACAACTTATTAAAGAGTTGTAGAACTGGAAACTGTACAGATATTCCCACTCATCCTGTAATACAGTGACTCAGGTGAGCAGCACTCTCTGCTCTGTCATTAGTGGCCATAGCAATTCTACCCCTGAAGGAATGTGCTGCTCATGGACTATGTGCTGAATCAAAAAATAACTTACCAGAGCTGCTCCACTGCACAGAACTAGGGTCAACAGATGGAACATACAGGGAGACCAATTTCAACTTGAAATAAGGGAGAGCATTCTAACCATAACAACTCTAGTTTTTCCCTTTTAAATGTAGAAAAGAAGGAAGTCCTTCAAATGGCTGAAAATCAAATATACCAATTTTCATAACGAGCTTTTTTATCATGAGGAACACAGATGTTTCCACCAGGCATTTCTAACTGAAAAACAAATGTTGTTCTGGAACCTTCAGAGGTGGAAGAATGGACTTGGACAATGATGTCCAAGCTGGAGTCTCCACTTGAGTCTCCTTATATCAACAGAAACAGACCACCTCATATCTCTATTTTCACTTTGCCAAACACTAACATTTTGAGTCAAATCTTATCTCTAATTTTAATAGAGTATATTAAATGAATACTTGAGAATTTAGATAGAACTCTAAATGAGTTTCATGGGATCAGATGAAGTGGTAGTTAGAAATTTACCCAACCTTCAGTTTAACGAGAACTATAAATAGAGTCAAATGCTTGTTTCCAGCTTCTGATTGTCACAACCCATGCCTGTCTCCTTTGAAGCTATCAGTGAAATAAGCATTCTATGAATTTTTAAACATCTCTGATATGGAGAACAGATTTCACATCATTTAAGAGATTTATCTTAAATCTCATGGCAAGATTGTGAGACTGGCAATTAGCCTACATTTTAAATGAAACAATAATATTTATAGGTTCTTTTTCCATTGTTATAATGAAATACCTGGTTTTGAGTAGTTTAAAAAGGAAAGTTATATAGCCAGGTGTTGGTGGCACTCACCTTTAATCACAGCACTCAAGAGGCAGAGGCAGGCAGATTTCTGTGAGTTCAAGAGTTGCCTGGTCTACTGAGCGAGTGCCAGGACAGGCTCCAAAACAATACAGAGAAACTTTGTCTTTAAATACAAAAAAAAACAAGAAAAGTAAAAAAGAAAAGTTATATACATAATTTAGTTTTGGCAATAGAAAGCATAAGAACAGATAAATCTTTTTTTCTTGCCTTTGGAAAGAACTTCATGGTAGATACCATCATGGTGACAGTACACATAGAAAAGAGAATGTTATGAGACAGAAACTGAGAGGTTTCATAATAATTTAACAATCCCCCTTGAGAACTATAAAAATGTACTTTCCCTGATGGAGGTACCTCTTCTCTCCTCCCACTGACCACAGAGTATAAATACTCCATACCATGAAAAGGAATATAAATTCAGAACATACTGAAAGACCTCAGCATCAAAGTGCCGGCACCGAACCAAACCCTCTGCCCAAGAACTGGGGCCAGACCACTGGATGCAAATGCAAGAGGTGATTTATTGAGTACACAGGCGCCTGCAGATGCTACTGCAACATGGGTGCAGAGCGTCCTGGGCTTGCAGGGAGCATAATATTTATAGAGTTTTAATGGTTACATAACTATCAGTATAGCAACAGGCATTTCATTGGCTCATCTTGGGGCAGGGGTAGTTCACACGGACTAAGTTTCCTGGTATTACCTCATGAAAGGCCCTGGCACATTTCAGCAATTATTATCCGGGTCCCATGACTGCTCTGGTGACCACAGATCCTGTTTGACATCCTGTTTGAAGTGCCAGCTGGGTGAGGCACCTGGTCTGGGTTTTTTCACTAGGCAATGGCCTGGCCTTGTTTTCATTTTCCTAGGGGGCCCTGGGTAGGGGTCTTTCATTCCCCACTTGTTCTTGTGCATAGGTAGAATCTTAAACCTATTGTCCAGCCCTCTCTACTTAAGGTTTACTTATGGTTCTGTCTGTTCGAGGGCATGGCATTGCTGAGGCATTGCTAAGGCTTGAATTGTTGTTAATTATCTTTTATAAATTGAACTAGTTTGTTGAGAATGCAGGGCCCAAAGGTTAACACAAGTATGAAAATAATTAGGGGGCCCATAAGAGTAGACACTAATGTAGCAAACCAGGGGGATTTGTTAAACAACCCTCATACCAGTATTGTTGGTATTTAAATTTCTTCTGACTAATAGTCAGCCTTTCTTTGAGTTTATCCAAAGTTTCGGTTACTACCCCAGTCTTGTCTGCATAAAAACAACATTCCTCTTTGAGGGCAGCACATAAGCCTCCCTCTCTAAGAAATAGGAGGTCTAGTTCTCTTCTATTCTGTAGGACCACTTCGAATAATGAAACCAAAGAGTCCTTAAGGGCTCTAACTGATTTTTCTAAGGCCTGTAGATCCTCATTCATGGCTGCCCGGAGCTGCGTACTCTGATTGCCCTGAAGTAAGGCAGTGGTCCCAGTCCCTATACCAGCTGCTATCCCCCCAATTCCCAGGAGAAGAGCTAATGTTACTGAAACAGGTTCCCTTTTAAATTGATAACGAGTCTCAAAGTATCCTAGCAGAGTCTCTGAGGAGTGGTAGGTAATGTGGGGCCACAGCTGGACAAGTACACAATAATCAGCTGTTATGTTAAGAACCGACACTGAGACACAAGGATTCAGTCCCATATTGCAGGCCTAATAAGTCCTATTAGGGTTGGTCAGGTTTGAGTTGCTGGTAGTTACTGAGACTGTAAGGTTACACAGTTTTTGAGACGATGTGGAAACATTTCCAAGACATAATTCTTGTCCAGACACCTGGGGCAGAGTTAGTATATGATTAGGTGTTTCACTGCATCGGGAATGGGGAGATGTGTAGCTGATAAGGTCAGAGTCCAATGCCAAGCTCTCATAATAAGGGGGAGCTGCTATTGAACAGAGCCAACAATCCTCAGCCTTATCAGGAGGGGTTCTTTTAGGGCTTGGTGGGCTCCTCTGATCAAGTTTAATAGTCTACCAGTAGCAAGGGGTTAGGTTTGGCCCAATAGAGGCCACAGATGTGGGGGTAGTCAGAAGAACAGTATAGAGTCCCTTCCAGCAAGGTTCTAGGTTTTTGATCTGGTGTCTCTGGACCCAGACGGTGTCATCGATCTTAAAGGGATGAGGTACAGAGAGTGATTCTATCCCTTTCTGGTAGGCCACTGCTATTGGCTTCCAGACCTCCTGTTGCACCAACAGCAGTGCGTGCAGTTGGGCCTGCATGGAAGGGGAAGTGGCAAAATCAGAAATATCAGTATCAAAGAAGGTGATGGCAGGAGGCAGGGCCCCATATAAAATTTTAAATGGGGTCAGACCGTGTGGGCCAGGTATGTTTCTGGCCCGGTATAAGGCTAGAGGCAGGAGTTGTACCCAGTCTTTAGAGCCAGTTTTAAGTGAGAATTTGGTTTTTATTCATTCTTTTTACCTGACCTGAACTTTGGGGTCTGTAATTTTTAATTAATCCCAAAGAGCTTGGCCACCAACTGACTCACCTGAGAGTATTTGATACTCTCAATATTCTTTCCAGTGACAATTTGGTGGTAATTTTGCCTTTAATTCCTTAATCATGGGCAATCACATTATTCTTGGTTACCTGCAGAAGTGGTATGGCCTGTCAGATTGAATCTAACTTAAAGTTTTGATCCTCTTCACTTCATTATCCATATTTCTCTCCCATGAAGAAAGAAATGTTTGGGGGCTCTGAAGTGTTTTCTGCTAAATGCCCATGGTAGATTGAATGTATTTGGCCCCCATAATCTTTTAGGAGGAGGCAATGTTAGGATGTGAGGCTCTGATGGAGTGGATATGGCCTTGCTAGAGGAAGTGCGTCACTGTGAGAGTGAGTTTTGAGGTTTTCTGTGCTGAAGATATCACCCAGTGTCTCGGGTAACTTAACATGCAGGATGTGGACCCCTAGCTACTACTCCAGCAGCATGTCTGCCTGCAGGATGCCTTGATGCCCACAATGATGATAGTGGACTGAACCTCTGAAGCTGTAATCAAACAACCCCAATTAATTGCTGTTTTAAAAAATAATAATTGTTGTGATCATGGTGTTTCTTCACAGCAAGAAAAACCACAATTAAGATAATACCAAAAGATAATTGCATGGGAAATGGCATTCAAATAGTGGGCACTCTCCTCTGATCTTTGCCTTTTACTCTATATGTCTCTTTCCCTCTTGGTCATTGTTGAGTCCTATCCCACGTTATCATTTTTCCAGCAGTAACTTTCCTTTAGGTGTACCCTAATAATTGCATCTTGTCCCAGAAGATGTCTGCGCAGGAGGCTACAAATCCTAACAGAATCCTGCCCCTCTGTAATGTCTTTGGCAACTCAGTTTCCCAATCCAGTCTCATCTCTGAATGTTAAGGAGCTTGAACTTTCCTCCTCTTTGAAAAATACTGTTTTTCCAAATGCTTATAAGCACTTCTAACCACTTGCAGTATGTATTGATTTGCCAGCTGTTTATTCCTGGGACTCATATAATGAACCTGCCATCTGCTTGCTATGTAAAGGGAATGTAAAAGATGCTGTCTTTCAGCAGTACACATACTTTAACCTCTTCTTCTAACCTTTTCCTCCACTGTGGATTCAGAGCATGTCTTTTTATGTCCTCCTTCAAATGGCAAAACAGAACAAAAGTCAGTTTTACCAAGGAAGAAAAGCAAGTTAGAAATAAGCCTCCCTCTGTAGTCACTGGGGCAGGCATGGAGGTAAAGAGAGAAGTGATGGAATAATTTGTTAAGATGTGAGGGAAGGTCTGGGAACAAGAATTTGTGATGGTGATTTCCAGGTTGGAATGATTCCATCATCTTCCCTGTTTTTCATTTGCAGTAGGAAAAGACTGGCATTTTAAGGTCCTCCAAAGGAATGACCATGTGCCTTAAAGTCTTAGATTAAAAAAAAAAACACCTCTTTGGCCACTGCCCCCCCCGTTCCCCTCTAATTGTTTGCTTTGTCTATGAATCAGAACAATTACCAGTTATGACAAACACTTTCCTTGCTCTGTGAATTCAAAAGGAAATTAATTCCTCAAATTTTTCCTGGTGATGAGAGAGACTCTCTAAGGTCTGTGGGCTCTGGGGTTTCAATGCCGTCCAGCTATACTCTGTGCAAATATCCTCTTCCCTTCAGCATTTCTCAATCATAGGATCTCTGAAAGGAATATCAGATCCTATTTCTCTGCATTTCAGAGATGCTCCAGTCTCTGTGTACTCAGAACTTCAGCAGGGATCAACAGCTGCAGGACAGCATGCACCTTAGATGTAACAGTAAATCTATTCCTTTCATGTCCCACCCTGATTTGGATGCAGTCATTCATTAGACCTTGGCCTTGGGCTTTGATATCCCAAGCTCAGCTTTCCTTGATTATGATCTCCCATAAGTTGGTAATGTACCTATGATGTGAGACCTGGAACTCACTTTCTTCCATGATTGGCTGAGTTTTTTCCTACATGACAAATAAACATATGCAGAGAACTGTAGTTGTGGATGGACCTTAGCTATGAGGGCCACTGTGCCTAAAACCCTAAAATGTGACTGCATTATACATAGAATATATATGCATATATATACATATACATATGATAATTCCATATAATATATGGCTTCAGAACTCACAGATATTGGGATAAGATTCATTGGAGAAGTGCCTGTCATCCCCAATATGCAATTTTTCAAACTAAAGCCAAATTCCCTATATTCTGTGTTCTATATAAAAGCCAGATCAATTATTCAGAATGAAAACCACTGCTGAGCATATAACTAAGTTTGTAGAGAACATCTTGCTGCATATGAAGTTCTGCATTCAATCTCCAGTGCTGCACCGACTGAGTGTGATAACACATGTCTAGCTTCCCAGGATTAGGGAAGCAAAGGAAGGAGGATTAATCAACTTTATCCTAGCTACATAAAAAGTTAGAGACCAGCTTGAGCTGTCTAAAAATGGGGTGGGGTATTCACACTTGATCATGATTTCCAGATCCTGTGTAACTGTATCTCCAATCTACACACTTACCAATTCTGCCTCCCTACCGGACTTCCTTCTGTTCAGTGTTGAATAACCTAATTTCTTTTTCATATCTCAGCACCTGTGGCTCTTATTTTCTCATTCCAACATAGGGGTATTTGATTTCAGTCATTTAGGTTGCTTCCTCAGATAAACTGTCAATTGCCCCAAAGTTTCATTATTCCCTCTTAACTCTATATTTGTGCCTTATTAAACATTACATTGTTGTTTTAATATTCACACACACACACTACTGTCACCATGATTGAGTTATAGTGTAGCAAAGCCTCATCAACCATTTTATCCCTATCATCTTTGACAGTATATGGCTTACGGCAGCTACACCATTAGCTCTTTTTTTCCTTCAAGCATACTTTTATTTTTTTTAAATTATTTATTATGTATACAGTGTTCTGTCTTCACGTATCCCTGCAGGCCAGAAGAGGGCACCAGATCTCATTACAGATGGTAGTGAGCCAGCATGTGATTGATGGGAATTGAACTCAGGACCTCTAGAAGAGCAGCCAGTGCTCTTAACCTCTAAGCCATCTCTCCAGCCCCCAAGCATACATTTATTAATATCTATCATCAAGTGTTATTTTTTTCTTTGCATATTCAATGTGAGGAAAATCATAATTTAGCTCCTCTGTCTGGTAGTTCTCTACTAGAGTCAAGTGTGGGAGTTGTTTGTACTCTTGGATACATCATTCAGGACTTCAGCAACTTTATATTCCTTCTTCAAAAGATCATGTTCTGTGGTGGGTATTTTCCAGATCTGAACATTTCTCTTCCCAAAGTGCTGCATCACTTCCACTTGCTTCTCAGATCAAAGAAACATCACAGATTTCATAGAGTCTTGTAATACCACCTGATTTACAGAGTTCCCCTAGTTTGCTGACCCACCCACTGAACAGCTTTTTATATTTTACACTGGGATCAAGGACATCAATTTTTCTTTCTACTTGACACCTTCCTTGTCCCTCACTGAATCACCAAAAGTATCATTACCTCTCCTTTGACTCAACTCAGATTTTTGGTTCTTCATAAAGACTTAGGAAAGGAATACTGAAATAGTTGTAATCCTTAATCCTTCAGTACTTCCTGAAAACTTAATTCTTTTCTTTTTTTCTCATCCTCTTTGATTATTCTTTGTTTTTTATTAATTTTTTATTTTAATTTTAAATAGCTTGTTTTACATGTAAATCCCAGTTCCCTCTCACTCCCCTCCTCCCTCACTCCCCCATCCCCCGAGCCTCCCAACCTATTGCCAATTTCTTCCATATAGGGGATATCTAGAGTCTGTCCTTTCATTCAGGGTAGGGTCCAGGCACTCCCCTAAGAGTCCAGGCTGAGAGAGCATCCCTCTTTGTGCTATGGGTACACGGTGACAGTTTGTATTCCAGGGAGAGACACTAATCTGCTGCTCAGGGTCCCATAGGTTGTCCAGGCCTTCTCATTGACACTCACATTGGGGGGATAGATAAGTCCCATGCTGGTCTCCCCGCTGTCAGTCTGGGGTCCAAGAGCTCTCCCCTGTTCAGATCAGCTGTCTCTGCTGGTTTTGCCAGCCCATTCTTTGCCAATTGTCTCATCACTCCTCTCTCTCTGTCACTGGGTTCCTTGGGTTCAGTTTAGTTGCTTAACTGTGGGCATTTGCCTCTGCTTCCATCAGTCACTGGATGAAGTCTCCCGGAGGGTTATAGACATCAAGTTCATTATCAGTAATGGGCATTCGAGGTGGTCTCTCCACTATTGCTTAGCTTGCCAATTGGTGTCATCCCTGTAGATCACTAGAGGTCACTCTGGTGCCTAATCTGTCTTCTAACCTATGATTCCCTCTTCCCCCTATTCTACCCCCCCCCCACTTAACTTTCCTGTTCCCCATGACCTACTCTCTCTTCCTCTTCTCCCCCTCTCTTCTTCCCAGCTACCACACCCCCCCACCCCTCTCCTTGTTCCCCATCCATTCAGAGGATCTTGTCTCAATCCTCTTCTCTTGGGTACTATGCATATCTTTTAGGTTCTTTACTGATTCACAAACTCTATCAGTGGAAGTGCAGACTGGCACTATCCTGATCCATGTCTAAAATCCATATATGAGTGAGTACATACCATGTTTGTCTTTTTGTGACTGGGTTACCTCACTCAGCATGGTTTCTTCCAGTGCTATCCATTTACCTGCAAATTTCAAGATTCCATTGTTTTTTCTGCTGAGTAATACTCCATTGTGTAAATGTACCACATTTTCTCTATCCACTCTTCAGTTGAGGGGCAACTAGGTTGCTTCCAGGTTCTGGCTATTACAAATAATGCTGCTATGAACATAGTGGAGCAGATGCCCCTGTTGTATGAATTTGCCTTATTTAGATATATGCCTTAGAGTGGAATTACTGGGTCTTGTGGTAGATTAATTCCCATTTTCCTGAGGAATCTCCATACTGCTTTCCAAAGTGGCTGTACGAGCTGGCACTCCCACCAGCAGTGGAGGAGTGTTCCCCTCTCTCCACATCCTCTCCAGCATAAATTGTCTTCGGTGTTTTTGATTTTAGCCATTCTGACAGGAATAATATGGTATCTCAGAGTTGTTTTGATTTGCATTTCCCTTATGGCTAAGGATGTTGAGCACTTTCTTAAGTGTCTCTTGGCCATTTTAGCCTCCTATATTGAGAATTCTCTATTTAGCTCTGTACCCCACATTTTTATCAGTGGCCCTATTATATACAGATGACGAAGTGAGTGAGAATGAAATCAGAGAACATCACCCTTTACAATAGCCATAAACAGCATCAAATATCTGGGGATAATGTTAACCAAGGAAATTAAAGACCTGTATATCAAGAACTTTGAGTCTTTAAAGAAAGAAATCAAAGAGGATACCAGAAAATGGAAAGATCTCCCATGCTCTTGGATTGGTAGGATCAACATAATAAAAATGGCAATCTTGCCAAAAGCAGTCTACAGATTCAATGCAATCCCTATCAAAATTCCATCACAATTCTTCAAGGAACTGGAAAGAACATTAGTCAACTTTATATGGAAAAGCAAAAGGCCTAGGATAGCCAAAACAACCGTATACAATAATGGAACTTCAGGAGGCATCACCATACCTGATTTCAAGCTTTATTATAGAGCTATAGTCCTGAAAACAGCTTGGTATTGGCACAAAAATAGGCAGGTAGACCAATGGAGCCAAATTGAAAACCCTGATTTTAACCCACACACCTATGAACACTTGATTTTTGACAAAGAAGCTAAAACTGTACAATGGAAAAAAGAAAGCATCTTCAACAAATGGTGCTGGCATAACTGGGTACTGGTATGCAGAAGACTGCAGATAGATCCATGTTTATCGCCTTGTACAAAACTTAAGTCCAAATGGATCAAAGATCTCGACATAAATCCAGCCACACTGAAACTTTTAGAAGAGAAAATGGGAGATACTCTTCAACGAGTTGGTACAGGAGACCACTTCCTAAACATAACACCAGTGGCACAAACACTGAGATCGACAATTAACAAATGGGACCTCCTGAAACTAAAAAGCTTCTGCAAGGCAAAGGACACAGTCAACAAGACAAAAAGGCAGTCCACAGAATGGGAAATGACCTTCACTAACCCCACATGTGACAGAGGTCTAATGTCCAAAATTTACAAAGAACTCAAGAAGCAAGTCTCCAAAACATCAAAGGATCCAATTAAATGTTGGGGTACAGCACCATTAGGTCTTGATTTGAAAGTTTTGAAGGTTTTGAAGGTGAATAAATGAGTGAATTTCTAGCACATCACAAAATCGCAGCACAGGACACCTGGATGCCAAAGACAATAAGTATCTGCATATCACATGAGAGTCTTATGCTCACACTCCAATTCATCCTCCAATACTATATACCAGAGAAATGCTGAGTTTGGAAACAAAGACATTAAAGAAGCAACAACGGCACTATGTGCTCCAAAGCCAAGCTGTAGACCACTCTACCTGAAGAAGTATGGTCTTTTTTTAAATAATTGAAAACAGGATCTTAGAAAAAAATGTATGTGTTCTAATGTTAATGCTAAGCCTGGAGAATACTGGTCAGTTCTGTAAACAGTGTGTTTAAGTAAGTCTCCTTTAATGAGACTCACTTCCACTTGCATTTACTAGGCTTAGTCATTCTAGTTACCACATCATTTCTGCTGCTTTGTAGGGAGACACAGGCTTTCAGTAAATGTGGAATATTTTTCTACTGTACGAAAAAATATTTCAGAATCTTCTCACGCACCAACAGTCTGTAAAGCCTGAGATTAATGTTCTCTGGGGTCTCATGGAGAAGATTATTCATGGTCCCCAATGAATGCATCATTGAGGTCCATCAGTGCTGGTGAGCTTTCAGGCTTCTGAGTGGAGTGGATATTCACACAATTCATATTTACAATGTCAAAATGTATTTTTGTACTTAAGCCATGGTTTCTAGAGTACAGAAACTCTGACTAATGTCTGAACTACTTTAATAACTTTCTATTTCTGCAAACAGCATTATCTGTCACAGATTTCCAGTGTTTTTAAGTAACACTGAGTCCTACTGCAGTTCACCTCCCATAGAACTCTGTGTGAATGGAAGCATATGAAGAGTGTGTAGCATTTCCTCTACTGTAGTCTCTGTTGTGATATTCGAAGGTTTGAGCTGATCTGGATGCAAGACAAAGTCTAAGAGTCCAGACTTTTCCATGTTATATTAATATTAATATTAAAAAAGGTTTTATTCGGTTTTCTAGATATCAAGACCAGTAATGAATGTTACAATTTTGATACAACTTTGACTCAACTACCCCAGGAAAGTCGTGTTCTTTGAGGATCATATCTCCTTTAAATGATCCACTTCATTGCTGATAATGGAACAGAGTAAGATTGAGCCAACAATACTTTCTTCTTCTTTTATTCCTTGGCTTTAAACTACAAATAGGAAACTGAATTCATATCCATAAATATAACGATAAAGAAAGTTTCCACAAAGAAGCTTTCTTATGCATAGAACTGATTTATTTATTTTGTTGTAATAGAATTACTTTTGTTCCTGCTTAACTGTGGACTACAAGAGTTGGAGTAATTGTTTTGTCATCAGAAGCTCATTTTCATTCTTGAGTGCTTGAAGTTTGAGCTACAGAAGAACAGCTATGCACAATGAAACCATGCTTCATAATATTAATCCCACATATTCCAAAATTCACCAGGAAAAATTATGCACTACTTAATTCCTGAAGCACTTGAATGCCATTTTAGGAGAAAACTGGAAAATAAATCAGAGAGCATTACCCTTGATTTCAAAGACATCTGAAAGGGCTCTAAGAGTGCTGCTTCCCTTGAGACAGCCAGTGGTATGAGGCCCAGTGGGGATAATGGAGAAGCAAATGCAGGAGTCATCCTGGGAGTGCAAGGCAACACTCACAGGTACATCCATATTCTCCACAAAGATTGTCCGGAACTGATAGTGTAACTTTATTACTAGCTAAAAGAGATTGATTGATATTTAATCACTTGTGATAATTATTCCTCATTACTTTTCACTTATATTACTTTTATTAAATGAAATCTCCATAATCTTTGCACAGATTTTGTGCTGACAATATATTCTCTAATGTCATATTTTACACTTGTAACATTAATAATCTGATGGCAAGACAGGAGTGAATTAATACTCCTAAAACATAAGTTTACAATGGCTTATTAATAGTAGGATTGAAGCTCAAATATCCAAAACATGATATTTGAAGTCACATCATTTTTTTTCTGTGAAGAAGGGAACTGTCTTGACACAGTACATTTATTATCAGGATAATAAATTAATTAATTGGGTGAGCTTATGTCTTTTTTCAGTGTGCTAACACTTGAATAAGATGATTTGTGAGAGTGTGATTTTGAATTTGTGTTGGTATGGTGGAGTTCATACTTGTAAGTGCATGGGGTGACAGTGAATGCAAGTTTTGAAATACTATCCATGGTATCATTCTCTCTCTTAACAATTTTTATTTTGAGCTTTGCCATTTGGAAATCTGGGGATTTCCCTTGGAATAACCAAGGTCTCCTCTGGGATATTTTCTATGGCTGTGGTTTGCCTTGATCAGGACCATTTTACTACCAACACAGTTAGGATGACAGAGCTTTCTGCTAACATCAGGATGTGATGGATGTTCCCATTGCTATCCACCTTCTCCATTCAGTCCCAACCAGCACCATGTGCTAAGAATGTGAGTTGAGTGGAATGATCTAAAAGCAATGTGTCTTGAATGTAAAATCATCACCTAATTTTCCATCTTCAAGCTTTTCTGGCTTGTGGATAAGGAAGGAACATTTTCTGTACACAAAGAAATTGATGATATATTTAACTAAAACTATAAGCCATTTACCTTGAGAGAATTTTTTATCGTTTTGCTGCTTACATGCTTAAATGCAAAAAGAGCACATTGTACTATCCATTAGAAAAAGTAGTAAGCACAGCTGTCAGTATTAAAATATTGTTAAGTTGTATTGACACTTACTGGCCAATGGGAAGTCATTTGTTGCAGATGAATTTAAATGAGATAATGCATTTTGTAAAGCAATAGGTAAGCTTTTCACTGTTAGGGATAATGTAAAGTGTCATGATTATAAAGAGAGCATCTTAGTAGCTAATACAGTAACAAGAAAAAACCCTGGGAACTAATGAGACCTGCTGCTAGCTGGTCTGTGTATCAGTACTCACTCGGAGCACTTAGATAGAAGCAAAATGTTGCTGAGCTCATGGACCATGTCCTGTTTTGTTTTGTTTTGTGGTTTTTTTTTTTGGTTTTGTTTTCCAAATTCTTAGTCTGTTAATTTGTATACTTAATGTTTTGCTGGTGAATATTATTTAATTCCCTTCTTTGCTCCTGATACAAATACCAGGTTATAAACTACAATTCAATTTGGTAATCTTAGGAGACACATACACATTGTTGGATAATTCTTATTTAGACAGTGCTGTGGATTAGATAAATGTCCCTCAAAGGTTCATGTGTTGAAGGATGTGTTACAGCCTGTGTTGTAATTTGAAAGTGGTTAATATTCAATATGTAAAGTACTGTGGGGAGAAGCTAATTTATTGGGGTGTTTCTAGAAGAGGATATGGGGTTCCACTCTCTGCCCTAACCCTTGGGATAGTGAGCTTGGGACTGAGGGAACCTAGGAAGGAGATGAAGGGCAAGAGAGAAACAAGAAATGGAGAATTGCACTCATTCTTAAGTCATGAAGAAGACTTGTTTACCACAGTGTTACATGAATTGCTAAGAGTACTGTGAACATCATCCCTGAACAGCTAAAGTATGGTTTATTTACATAAATTACACATTCCAATTTCATCCTTACTAGTGAAATCAAGTAAGAATAACTTTTTTTGTCAATTAGGAAAACACACACCAGAAAACATACATTATTACAACAGCCAAATTATTGTAGATATTATAGAAGATAAAATCTAGCTCAAAGGAAATGAACTGCAGAGATATTTTTAACTAAATCGAACTGTGGAGGCACTGTGGCTGAGTTCTTCGGAGCTGCTGAGCAGAAAATAGAGGAGGCTTTGGAGTGGACAAAGGAGACAAGCCCTATAAGAATCTCAGCCTAAGAATTAGATTTGGCAAAGACCAGGATGAAAGGAGGAATTAGAGAGAAGATGCGAAGAATCTTCATATGACAAAACAGGAATTACACAGTCTTCTAGCTGAATTGCTGTGAATGACTTCAAAATGAAACCCTCTTACCCAACCCTCTTTTTGCCAATTAAATAACTGGGCACATCTTAAGCAGTTTTCTTTTCCTTGTATTTATTTATAGTTAATTAAAAACAAAACATATAAACAAAAAACCTAACCAAACAAAAATAAAACAACCTAATTAAGTTTCAATTGTTGAAATAAATGACCAACACTCAAAATATAGTCCAAAAATATGTGTCTGTAGGAAGATAAAATTTCACTTACTGTTTCTGAGATAAATGTGGGTAGTCTCTGTAAAGTTGCTTCATATTATTAGATGTGGTCTTATTTCTTCAGTTGTGGTATACATAGCTTTCTTTTACAGCCTGGGAACCATATTGAAGAGAATCTTAAGCACAGAATTCCTAGAGATAGTCTTCTTAATATGTTGGTATGCAGCCCAGACACAGGAAGGAGGCCTAGACTGGGCCGTCCTCCAAATGATGTGATGTGATGGACTTGGATGTTCCCCCATGGAAGGACTCACTATCCCTGGGGAGTAGTGGGTGGGGGGGTGGGTTGGGGCATCAGTGGGGAGGATGGGAGGGCGGGGGAATGGGGTAATTGATATGTAAATAGGAGTACTTCTACAATAAAAAATATGTTGATAGTCAGATATTCAGTCAAGGAAGAAAGACCATGTGTAGGCCAGGGAAAAGTGACTACCTATACCAGGTAGTTTCACTTGACATGATAGATCCATAAGATTGAGCAACATATAGTTATGGTAGTCCCAGCCAAGTGGTGCTCACTGATGCTGGAATCCAGATTTTATTCCAATGGGAAGCTCCTGGTGGTTGAACCTGAAGCAATGGGAATCTCTCATGGTAAGAGAGGGGGGAAGCGAAGAGTTGTGTGGAGTAGATATTATAGGAGGTAGTCTGTGACACTGTATGTCTCCCACACAAACCAAATAGTAGAATGTTATACATAAATTTTAAAAGAGTATCGCATGGCCCATCTTGTCATTTAACAAAGTTATACATTGCAGTTAATGAGAAGAGAAAATGGAACATGGAATCATGACCTTAGGGAGACAGAACAAGTGAAAATAAGACTAGAGAAGAATTGTGAAAGTACCATAGTAATGAAGAAGGAAGGAATCATATCAACTTTTTTCCCAATAAGATGAGGAAGAGTTGGCACACAAACGTATATGTATATATGTACACATACATCCTTCCTCTTTGTCTTTGAATTAAGGCTTCAACCAGTGTTACTTTTATCTGCCACAGATTTTAATGTCTGAAGGTTTATTCTGATCATTTAAATAATATGAAGTACATATGCTTACAGTAATCATTTCAATAAAATTTAATTTAGTATATAAATTTAAATATTTGAACATTTCAAATCTAGTAGACTAGGAAATACAATGAAGCTTTCTTATAAAAATATGCACATAGGTGACCCCTTTCAACTTAGTGAGTCTGACAATGCCAATTATCTTCTCTGTATACATATATTTACATGCAAATTTAAAAAGCATTACAAGGTTATTTTATCCATTATATATAAATAAAATGTCTGAAGAAGATTTTTTAAATTAGCTTTGTGAAGAGGGAATGGGTGAACTTATTTATATATCATGAGAGGGGAATCTATTCATCAAGTACACAATCAACACTATATCTGCCTGCATGCCACCATGCTCCCCATCATAATGACAATGGAATGAACCTCTGAAACTGTAAGTGATCCGCCACAACTTAATTTTTTCTTTATAAGTGTTGCTGTGGTCCAGAAACAGCTGACTTGAACAAGGGGTGCTCATGGACCCCAGCTGGGAAATCATCATAGGACTAATCCAGACCCCCTGAACGTGGATGTCAGTTAGAAGGTATGGGCAATCTATGGAACCTCTGACAGTATTTATCCCTAGTATAGGAATGGAGTTTGGGAGCCCACTCCACATAGAGGGATACTCTTTCAGCCTAGACATACACGGGAGGGCCTAGGCATCATCTAAGGAAGGCCTCACCTTCCCTGGGGAGCAGAAAGGGGACAGGATAAGAGGTGGTTGGGGGGCAGGGGAGGAGGGGAGGGAGAGGGAACTGGAATTGACATGTAAAACAAGCTTGTTTCTAATTTAAATAAAAAAGAATATAAGAAAAATACCTGGAAAAAAATCATTGCTGTGGTCATAATGCCTCTTCACAGCAATAAAAGGCCTGTCCTTTGTGTCTAGAAGCTTCCATATGGCTACCTTCCTTCCCTCACAATACAATTGTTGAGTTCTTTTCCTTAAACAAAGGAGGTAAGCTTTAAAGGAGCTTTCTGTTTATGCCATACCCACCAGAAAGAATTAATTCGTTCTGATGAATATGAAATCTGTTCCCAAAGAAATGTTTTTCACAGATGAGTTTCAAATACCATAATCCTGGGCAGATTTAAAGGTCTCTTACTCTTGGTTGATTCAAGATGTGAATCTAGTTAGAAAACCTATGGGGAAGCAGTTCTCTCTCCTAGCATTTCTCTGAATGGAGACTTTACTTGTTTAGATATTTCCTCTCAAATCAAATCTCCTAAATTCACTTTGTTCTTATTCCTTGTAGATTCACTGAGGGAGTCTAAAGTTAGCAGAAAATTTAATTATATCACCATTTTGCAAAACTCTACCCTATATATCATTGAAAATTTTCTCATAAGCTGTATATTAAGATGTCTTTAACTGTGTCATATGGGTTCATCTTCATGAATTCCTACTAGGAGTTTCTAGATCAGCATATTTAAATATGAAACATCTAGTATATGTAAGGGTGTGTACCTTTTCTCACATAATTTTCTTATGTTAGATATGTTGGATCTATGAACTCACTGAACTGGTTAGGATATAATTAGAGGAAAAATAATATCACGTTACACTTTCCATGAATTGATAAGTAAATAGAATTGTGTATGGTGATGAGTAGAGCAGCAGGAAGGGAAAAGAGAGAAGACAAGAGAAAAAAAGAGGGGGGAGGAGAAGAGACATTTCAGCCAAACTTGGATGGATTTTTTTTTTCAAAACACTTTGACATCCTCTTCTTTAGTTTGCCTTTGGTCTTACATTCCTGATGGAGACCCATACAAGAGAGAAAGAGGTGAAGCTTCAGTTTTCTTTACAAAGGAAGAAAGAGAAGTTCAATGGACCTTCTACTGACATATTAGGAAAATAACACAGGATTTATAGCAGCAATAAGAAAAATGAATGACTTCAAGGAAGGTGTGTTATAGCTTCCCTCTGAATTCTACTCAGAAAAACAGCTGGTGCTTGTGTCAGTGCAGTGAAGGTAGAGATCGATGCACTCCAGGCATTTGTGCCAAACAGAAGGGCTATGCTCTCTCTCTCTCTCTCTCTCTCTCTCTCTCTCTCTCACACACACACACACACACACACACACACCACACAAACACACATTTTGTCTCATTTACATTATTATTAACATTAGACATAATGAAAGAATCCAGGGGGTATGGAAACATGACACAGAGTGTAATGGCTGACAGAGTTGTTAAACTTAATGACATGATTGAATTCCTGAGATTCACATGGTGGAGGGAAAACAAAACAGCTTCTGCAAGGTGTCCTCTTATTTCTACACTTATGTCAAGGCATGTATGCATTTCCAGCTATTCCATAAATATGTACATATATGCCATACATACATATGTATATGCATTCATGTTCGTATGCATGCTTATTTGCAGACACATAAGGACAATCTGTGATTCCATACACACAGAAGAAAGTAAAGTACTAAGTAGAAGACCCAGGGCAATATTTTTATCACAGTAAGATCCTAAGTGGTATTCATAGAACAGTTACTGAGTTAAAGCTGCAGCAGTTGATGCTAAAGCTCTGGAGGAACTCTGATAATCATGGACATTTATATGTTCTCTGCGTATGGAACCCAAGTCAATATAGAGCACAAATAGAAATCTTACAGTGCAGAAACATGGCTGAGGTCATCAGTAGTGCTGCTCTGGGTCCTGTGATGTGAAGAAGTGAAGAGATCACACTACTACTGCTACAGTGTATCCCACTGTCAAAGGATGCCTGGCAGACTCAGATTGAGGAGATTGTTAGAGAAAAAATGTGACAACATAAAGGCTTATGGCAATTAGAGAAAAATGCATTTAAAGATCCATTTCAGATTACAACAGCAGAGTAGGACACAACTGAATACAGCATATATATTTTCTAAAAAATCAATATTATTTGATGATTAATATGCATAATACCAGCATTAGGAGACTCAGATACAGGGATTGTTGTGAGTTTGAGGCCAGCCTGGGATACATGTAATCAGTTCCTAGGACACAGTGTGAGACTCTGTACCCAAAATATAGAAAAATGGTGGCCAATATGGCTTAGTAGATAAAGGTACTTTCTGTGTCAGTCTAATGGCTAGAGTTCAACGTCTGGAATCCAGAGTCGAAGGAGAGAACTGACTCAGAAAGTTATCCTTCATAAGCACTACATGCAAATTGGTACCTGCACTCTTATGTACCACCTACATGCATACATGTACACATACACACATGTATAGATGCACATGCACATAAATGCATACACATGAACACATTTATCCACACATAACAGACACACACACACAGTGCTAAAATTATTTTAAAGACAGGAGTGAAATATTGAAGCAAGGAAAAGAAGAATGAAGGAAGGAGGGAATGAGGAAAGGAAGGAAGAAAGGAAAGAATGACAGGAGGAAGGAAGGAAGGAAGGAAAGAATGAAGGAGAAGCAAAGGAGCAAGAAATGGAAGGGAAAGAAGTAAAGAAAGAAAAAAGAAGGATTGGAAAAATATATATCTGTTGATTACTTGCTTTGTTTGTTTGATTTCTTAAGGGATAGAGTCCAGAGTTTTGTGTGTGTTAGGAGAGCACTCTAGCACTGAGTTATGCTCTAACCTAGGTTTACTAAAATTTTCATAAAGTCTAGAAATAACCTAATGGATTTATGTTATTATGAATTTTTTATTGTACTATGCTAATGGAAGAGGATGACTCTGCTTTTAGGAAGTACATTTTTTATTTATTGATTAAATCAGTTATTGACTATCAGATATGTGTTTAACTTATTCTCAGAGGATCCTCACATACATGGTTTGTAGATCTACCCATACTTTTGCATCCCTTATTTATTATTTACGTTTTATCATCTCCTCAGCAGCAGCAGCAGCATCCTATTTATTGTCATCATCTTTAATGGATAGCTCTGTACAGAATAAGATAAGGCTAAGTAAAACATTATAAAATATTCATATTTGAAAAATCTCTATGGTAGTATCCCGGGATTCCTTAAGTTTATTTTCTGACTTTCCGTGAATATGAGACACTACAAAGTAGCAGCAAGCATAGCAGATTTTTTCCATGTGTTTTGTAGAGTTTTCATAGCACGTGCACTTTGGATATTGCTTTTTATTTTAGTTTAATGGAGTTTGGTCATGTGCTGTTATCTGTTATGCTTTAACAGTAGTTTCCACTGTGCCTGGCAATCTTCTTTCATACAACACTATATAGGTGATTACTGATCTTCATAATAATCAAGATGCTTGATTACATAATATGTTGTTACTGTATTTATTCCTAAAGAAGAATGATTCTATGCAATGTCTTTCAGTAGTTGGGCAAGTTTAAAGTCCTGAAATATATAAATTTTATGAAATGAGTTGTTCTTTTGAAAACATTCAACAATAAAATTCATTATACTTTATTGAATCATATATGATTAGAATTTACTCCAAGGCACCCTTATTTCTCCTGTCACACAGGAAGCACTTAGCTTTCTTGTCCTGAGAATTCAACTTAATACTTTCTCAGCAAAATGAAAACTGTTAATCTTGGTGATTCTGACTCACATTTTAATCTGACCTTTACGAATGTGTTAATACTTATATTTCAGTTTGCATTTTAGCTCACTTTTTCATTTCACTGGTTATAACTATTTCAATTACCTTCAATGCATCAGAAGTGCCACAATTTTTATGTACTTAGGTTGTTAATTTTAATAGTTTTTCATATACTTTTAATATAATCCAGGTATATAAATGTCACGTCTGCTTCTCAGCCTGTGTCCGAGAACGTGTGGAGGGTGTCGGGGATTGACAACACAGAGATTCGTTCAACGATATAAAGAAAACTTTAAACAGGCTCCAAAAAAGGTTCAAGAAAATCTCCTAAGAAAAGCTCCCACCAGAGAAGCTTCTGCTCTCTCCTCTCCCCTGGCTGGTTCTGCTCTGACACCAGAGGTGGATGTGTGTGGGTTTTTGAAGGTGCGGTTAGTCTTTGGACAAGGTCGAGGTCAGGGCGGTTTCCGTGGGAAGGCCTTTTCCAGGAACTTATTGTATCATTTTTAGTAAACATGTTTTTACTAAACATTGTCTACAGCTGCCTTCTCCCAGGCAGAAGGGGAAGTAGGTCTCTGCTCAAGGTCTGGTGTTGCCACAATTCACCCCTTTTTATTTTCAAATGAGGCACTCCTGCCTTAGGTCAAGTAGGGTCACCCTCCCTTTCCCGTCTTTGGGGGACCTTGAACCCCTGTCTTAGGTGGGAGGGGTCTTCCCCACAGGTTGCCCGTCATCGGAGACACTCCAATCTTAAATCATCTGTAACCAACCTTCATGGCTATCGGGATTGCCAAGGGCTAAGCTAAGCAATACTTGGTTACGGATCTCTTGCCTCTGGAACAAGGCACGTTTGAGCTCGGCATAAAGCCAGAATGCCTACTGCCACTGCCACCATCTCCAGGACCCCCATTGACATAGCGCCTCTCCATCACCATACCCATCACCAGATCTGGGCCATAACATTCTACCAGCCTTCATCTGTTACAAGGGTAACCTGCACGTGATTTACATTCTGTTACAAGGGTAACCCGCATGTGATTTACATTTACAACTTGATAAAGTTTACTATCGTTTCAAGATCTGCTCAGGAAAGCATTTAGAAAGTGAACTTGCACAGATACATTAGGTACAATCATTGATGTTACACATGTAGCATTACGAAAAATATGAACAATATTTGTCGCATTAGGACAAGTTGCATTTCTCCAGAAAAATACACTGGCCTAGTCGTGATTCCAGAAACAGGAACCACTAAGTCTGATATTTCAAGTGACCATGTCCTGTTCAAATCTTGAAAAGAGGCTTTTGCCACTCATAGTCCATACCAATGTCCAAATGCTTTAAATGGGTCCTTTTTTCTCTGTTGGCTTCACGATGAAAACTCATGGGTCTGGAAGGTTGATGCAGCAGGTCTGTTGAGAAACTGGAAATCTCGAACCGACTGTTTTCTTTCTTTCTTGGGCTGTAGATTCAATGACATCAAGGGTCAGGAACACTGATTTAGGAGATCTCACTCAAACTGGCTTAGGTAGGCTCCCATGGTCTCAGGTCCAGTTTTTCTCTGCTCCATGTATCTCACTAAATGGTCTGACAGCTGCCGAAGCTTTATTCTTTTTCTGCAAGAAAACACAAACATGCCCTCGACCCCAAATTAGGGTCTTCTCCACTGTCTAGTGCATGGATGTCTCCATTTGACCTGAGCAATGGTTGCTCAAGTTCCATCATGCCAGAATCTGTCTGAAGCTCACTGGCATTCACATTATAAAATTTTTAAATGAGGAGTGTATTATTTGATGAGTCATGTGGGGACTGGGGGCATTATTCCCCCTTTTTTATTTTTAAAAAAATTTTTTTGAACTGTTGAAGTTGGACCATAACAGTAGAAGAATTTGTCTACCCTCCTTGGTTAACTATCTAGGTAAATTGGGATTACTACTTAGATTATTTGTAGATGCCCATTAAAAAGGACATATCCATTAAGTATTTTTTTAAAAAACTTCTGAAAATCACTCAAAGATTGTAAACTATACTGTGTCCAAATAACTTTTGAAAATTATTTGAAGTCTGTGAGCAGTCTTTTCCAATCTAACCTGTAGAGCTCTCACTAGCTCACAAGGCCTCATTTGCATCTTAAATTTTTTTGTTAAAACATTAACAGACTGGCTGGATGTTCCTTTTGGCTATATATAAAGCAATCTAGGTAGCTTTTGAACCATTTTTGAAGGGATTTAAGCATCCTTTTAATCATATAAGCAGTTTACACTCACGCATTAACAATCACATTTTATATATACCGGTGTGGCCACACCATACATTTAGAACATACATGTATCTTTTGGTCATCTTTTTTCCCTAGGTCATGATTAGTCTGTTGCAATGAAGCTCCCTTAATTGAAATCTATGTAAAAGAACAACTCCAGCCAATCCTTGAACTAAGAGGTTAAAAAGTCCTGTATGTTCTTTATCATTTCTCCATTTGAGCTACAGTCATGGGGTACAGCCGTACCTACTCCTTGTAACTCTGTAGATGCAAGGTGGAGAGGCCAGGCTTTTGGCCAAAAGTTTTTAGAGATGACTCACAAAATAGAACTTAAATGTAAACAAAAATTTTCATTCCATATACCTTCGTCCTTTTCTTTTTCTTTACCAGTACCTCTTTACTGTTACCAATTTGTTTTTTTTTTTGAGTCAGGGTTTCTCTGTATTGTTTGGAGGCTGTCCTGGAACTTGCATAAAGGTGTGTTGGGATTAAGGGCGTATGCCGCTGGGAATCTCTTGGATTCCCCTACTTCCTGACCCTGGTATCAGGTTTAGGAGGGGCAAACTCAGAATGTCTAGTTTTTGACTTTTTAATCTCATTGGCAGTAGTTGTTTTTAATGTATTATTGGTGTTTTAAAATTTGATGAACAGGGAGTTGGAATGACTAACTGGCATCAACATGGGGGGGGGGGAATCCTCACCAACGCCCATATTTCCCTTACCTGAGTGTTTAGCAATGGTTGGATCTTTATCATGGTGAGCATTCCTAGTATCCAGAGTAGTATTGGAGTCGACATGCCTGATGCACTGTTTGGGGACCCAAATGGGCTTTTCACTTCCTGGAGGGAAAACACAAAGAGCCCCTCGGACCCTAGCTAGTAGGGGAGTGGGTGGCTGTCATTTTCCTGTGAACAAATCCTTCCATCTGACCCATCCCAAGTATTGGGAGGGTTTGTTTTAATGTCTCTCCATAGTAGACAAATTATTACGGTCTATGGTCAAAAAATTTAAAATGTAAAGTATGGTGGATAACTGAATATTGGGGGAGGTAATATTCTCCCCCTTTTTTATTTTTTTAAAATACTGTTTGAGAGTGGCATGGGTGTGCTCCACAATAGCCTGTCCCATGGGGTTGTGAGGAATACCAAAAGAATGGACAATGTGATGTTCCCTGCAAAAGGCAGCAAAGCGATTGCTGGCATAGGCAGGGCCATTGTCCGTTTTTAGGGCATCGGGTATGCCCATGTAGGCAAAGGCCTGTAGGCAATGAGAAATAACATCTTTAATCTTCTCTCCTGAGTGGAGAGAGGCAAAAATCAGTTTAGAATACATATCCACCGAGACATGTATGTATTTTAATTTTCCTGCCTGTGGCAGGTGAGTGACATCCATTTGCCAGAGATGGTTGGCCCTGAGGCCCCGGGGATTTACCCCCTCATTGGGAGAATTATGATAAGGGGCACAATCAGGGCACTGAGAGGTAATCTGTGTAGCTATGGATAAGGGGCACCCAGTGTGAAATTTAATGGAGTGGGCATTTAGATGATACCTCTCATGGAGCTGGTGGGCAAGCTGCTCCTGAGTAAATAAGACCCTAGGGCGGGTCAAGGAGTCAGTAATTTCATTGCCCTGGGCAAGGGGTCCTGGAAGGTTAGTATGTGCACGAATAAATCCCACATAAGCAGGGTGGATGTGCTGCCAAATAAGATGTTGGAGCTGAACTAATAAGGAACGAACCTGGGAGGTTGGAAGAACATATGGAGAAGTTTCTAAAGGTCTAACAATGTTGGCAACATAAACACTATCAGTATATAAATTAAAGGGCTCTCCCTCAAACATTTGGAAAGCCATCAAGCAAGTAAACAACTCGGCGGCTTGTGTTGACATCTGTCCTATGGGTACCCTCTTTTGCACCTGAGAAGAAACCACCACCGCGAAACCCTTGGAGGAGCCGTCTGTAAAGACTGAGCGAGCTCTAACTAGAGGGTTCTCCTTTAAAATCTTGGGAAAGATCACAGGGTGTTGCTTAAAAAAAGACATCAAGGGGCTATTGGGATAATGGTTATCAAACTGGGCGCCTGTAGATGTAATAAACAGGGTCCACCCATCATGGAAGATCTGTAGATGTTTCATCTCCTCCTTACCATAAGGAAGGATAATTTTATCAGGACTCTTTTCAAAGGTTTGAATATTAAACTTGTGTGCCTTCCACAACAATTGTAAAATGAGATCATAGTAAGGGGTCACTACCTTCTTAGGGGAGGCTGACAAATGTATCCAATAAATAGGACCAGTCTGCCAAAACACAGCAGTGGGCGAAAAGCTAGATGAAAGTACAACCAGAACAAGGGGCTGCCCATAATCTATATGCCGAAGGTGGGCTTGCTCTATACTTCTTAACAACAATTGTAGGGCTTCCCTGGCCTCTGGGGTAATCTGTCTAGGGGAAGTTGGAGTAGGGTCCCCAGGAAGAATATCATAAAGCGCTTTAAGAGCCCCAGTTTTAATAGAAAGAGAAGGGCGAAACCATTGCACCTCTCCCAAAAAATCCTTGTTAATCATGAAGTGTTTTTAAATTTGAACAATCGATTTGGAATCTTTGTGGGCTGAGGCCAGTTTGTTGAATTTGATGACCCAAATAAGTATAAGGGGGTCTCTTTTGGATCTTTTTAGGAGCCAAAATAAATCCTCGGGCCTCCAGAAGCTCCTGTAGCTTTGTAAAGGCCATGTAACATTGTCTTTTTTTGGCCGCGGCCAAAAGAATATCATCCATGTAGTGGATAATGTAAAGATCAGGGAACTTACGTCTGAGGGGATCTAAACAGGCAGCTACATAAATCTGGCATATAGTTGGACTATTAGCTATCCCTTGGGGGAGCACCACCCATTGGAAGCGAAGGGCAGGCTCCCTAAAGATAATCGCAGGAAGGCTAAATGCAAACCGAGGACTATCTTGAGAATGTAAGGGAATAGAAAAGAAGCAATCCTTCAAGTCAATGACAATCAAATGCCAGTCTCTAGGAATGGCCACAGGCACAGGCAAGCCAGGCTGCAGAGCCCCCATAGGCTGCATGGTCGCATTCACAGCCCTCAAGTCTTGTAGTAACCTCCATTTCCCTGAAGATTTTTTTATTACAAATATAGGGGTATTCCAAGGGGACGTGGAAGGAACCAAATGACCTGCTTCCAATTGTTCTTGAACTAGCTGGTGAGCTGCCCTTAGTTTCTCCGCTGGTAAGGGCCACTGTTCCACCCATACCAGATCATCTGATAGCCATGTGATGGGTATGGGGGCTGGCGGCGCAACAGTGACCCTCATCAAAAATGACCAAAACCCTTCCTATCCCCTGGGGCCCTGATCTCCAAAGGGAGGGATGCCACAGGGCAAACCTCTCCCTGTTCTAGTTTACCTAGTTCCCTCCCCGGGCTCCAGCCCCTCCCTTGTGTCATCTGGGGCCCATGCTTTTGGACTTGGGTGTCTGGGTGGTAAGGACCACTCCCATTTTTTGTATGAGGTCCTGTCCCCAGAGGTTAATAGGGAGGCCAGGCAAAACATATGGCTGGAAAAGCCCTGTGTGGCCCTCAGAGTCTTGTCACTTTAGGATTCTGAGGCTTTTTTGGGGCACAGCCTGTCCTATTTCCTGGAGGGTCACTGTCCCTTTCTCTTTTGGCCAGGCGGGGGGCCAGAATTTATCTGAGAGGACAGAAAAATCTGCCCCAGAATCTAAGACGCCCCTAAAGGACTTGTCTTTTATCTTTAATGTAAGCTGGGGGCGGTTCTCCATAGTGGCTACCCAAAATGCTGCCGGGCCGGTACTTCTAAAACCTTGGTTGTCCCTTTTCTCTTTAATTTTTTTAGCCTCACAAGGAGCTGTAGGGAGGAGGAGTATCTGAGCAATCTGTTCTCCTGTAGGGATGGCAACAACCCCACTGCCCACTGATGTCATTATTTTAATCTCCCCCTCACTATCCTGGTCTATAACACCGGGATGTACCTGGATGCTTCGAAGAATAGTACTGGACTGTCCCAAGAGTAGTCCAACCGTGCCTGGGGGCAATGGCCCATGCACCCTAGTAGGGAGGACCTGGATCCCCATTTCTGGTGTTAGGATTGCCCGGGCGGAGTGAGCGAGGTCCAATCCTGCACTCCCTGAGGTGGCTCTAAGGAGGTCTGAGATATGAAGGGGTTGCTCTGGGGGAGAAAATGAGTCCTGCCACTGCCCAGAGCAGGGGTCATTGCCCCGTACACATTGTTTTGGGGCCCTGGGGCGGGGCCCTCCTCCCGTTTCCCTGATTATTATTAGCAGGAAGGAAATTTCCTTCCCGGTCAGTTTTAGAGTAGCAGTTATTGGCCCAATGATATCCCCTTCGACAACGGGGGCATAAACCAGGTCTCTTGGGACCCATAGTGCTATTTTGAGGGCACTCTCTACGGAAGTGTCCCTCCCTGTCGCAGCTGAAACATGTTTTTCTCTTTCCCAGAGTAGGTCTTTCTTTTCCCACTTGGGGCCGAATAGCAGCAGCTAACACTTGGCCCTGAATGAAGTTCCCATCAATGTCCCTACAGATCCAGATATAGTCATTTAGACTTTTATTGCGATAGGGGCGAAGGGCTTCCTTACAATATTTATTTGCATTTTCAAATGTCATTTGCTTTATGACTGGCATCGCAAGCCCAATGCCCCCAAATATTCTTTCTGCTACCTGGCTGAGACGGTCTACGAAGTCTTGAAAAGGTTCAGAAGGTCCTTGAAGGACTTTGGACAGATGATCCCCTCCTTCCTTGGAAGGCAATACTTTCCAAGCCCCTTGGGCCGCTGCTACCACTTGGGCATAGACTGCGATGTCATATTGCATTTGTTGCTGAATGGTGGCAAATTGACCACTCCAGGTAAGCATCTCCACATTTCTCTGGGGCTGTCCGGCCTGTGCATTTCTTTGGGCTGTCTGGCTGCATCTTTCCTGAAACTCACCTATCCAAATCAAATAATCTCCCCCCGACAGAGCTGCTCTGCAAAGCTGCTGCCAATCGCCAGGTGTCAAATTAAGAGACGCAAAAGATTCCATTAAGGAAAGTGTAAAGGGAGCCTGTGCTCCATAATTTAAAGTTGCCTCTTTAAGTTGTCTTATATCCTTAAATTTTAAAGGGTTATGATGCCGAATGACCTGTCCAGAATTGTTCGGATCTGCAACTTCCATTACTGGGGCCACCACCGGGCAGCATTGGACCCCTCCTCTTGGTCTTCCCTCCAGGTCCGAGAAGGACTGGGTTATCTCATAGGAGAAGTCCCTTTTTATAGAGTATGGGGAAGGGTTTCTCTCCCTGTCCTGCCTTTCCTTAATTTGAATCTTTTTTAATTCTTTTTTAAGGGCTGCGATCTCAGCAAGTAACTGTTCCTTTTCAGACTGTGACGAGACTGAGTCTGAGCTACTTCCATTTTCTAGGTCTGATAGAGAAGGATATAACCGATTCTGACCGGAGTCCTTCTTTTTGGGTCGTGCCCGGAGATCTCTACCCATTTTTTGTTGTTACTAAGAGACTCCCCCTCATCCTCACTAACAATGGAACCTCTAGTTTCAGTCACGGTCTCTTCGTCACTCTCTTCCCCTAAACTCAAGGAGGCTTGAGTCTCAGTCTCTTGTGCGGTTAGTCTTTAGACAAGGTCGAGGTCAGGGTGGTTTCCGTGGGGAGGCCTTTTCCAGGAACTTATTGTATCGTTTTTAGTAAACATGTTTTTACTAAACATTGTCTACAGCTGCCTACTCCCAGGCAAAAGGGAAAGTGGGTCTCTACTCAAGGTCTGGTGTTCCCACATATAAATATGGTGTGGAAATCTTTTTTGTTGTTGTTGTTGTTTTGAGTTATTTTGAGACAGGGTTTCTTTGTATTGTTTTGGATGCTGTCCTGGAACTTGCTGTGTAGATCAGACTGGTCTCGAACTCACAGAGATCTGCCTGCCTCTGCCTCCCAAGTACTGGGGTTAAAGGCGTGCACCACCAACGCTTGGCTGTTGTGGGAATCTTATGAATGTATATTCATCTGCCTAGAAGGGAAGCCCTGGTCTACTTTACTGGTGTATCACTAATAGACTGAATTCTTCCTCAAAAGGTGTTTGTTGAAGAGTTTCAGGGATAGGTATGGCTGTGCGCTGTTGAAAGTAGGAAGAACACGACGATGATCTGTAGGGACTGTCCCAGTAGGACACAGTCCATTACAAACTGAACTCACTTTGTTTTACTCAGGTATGGGGGCAGTGCTTTTTAAAAGGAGAAGAAGATGCAGTCATGGAAGCAAAGATTACACAAGCGAGAGAGAGAACCGATGCAGGGTAACCGACCTAGGCTGACTAATTTGTTCTGCTTGCGTTCAATGATGACTTTTCCACGGAGGTTGAGAGACTAGTCCTGTACTCAGAAGTTGGCTAAAACAGATGGAATTGTCCTGGCAGTGGTCAGTGTTCTTAGCCAGGCACCTTAAGGCCGTGATAGGGTCATAGCAGTGATTTCAGCTTCCTCTGTTCAAGTCTGCAGGCCAGGCATGAAGTTGATCGGGAAGAGGTTCAGCGTCACCAAAGTTTCCATCTGTGCTCAGAGGCACTCTTGGGTCTCCAACTCTAATGAGCTGGCATGGTAGGATGGTGTAGTTAGTAATCTAGACAATTTGTCCTCTGTAGGTATCAGAGGTTCTAGGAAGACACAACTTTTCCAAGCAGGTTATCGAGTAAAGTATTGTACTGTAGAGTATCCATAGCAAGTATATCTCCTTGTCTTTCCATGTTGAAGAAGAGTCAAATTAAGTTCCCAGTGGTAACTGTGTCTGTGGGGAAGAGGTTCCTTGTTTCTGAGGCAGGTTGTTACTCATGGATTTTTCACACAAATGAAGACTGTTAGGGAATAATACTGTCATTAATATTGGCAGAAAGTGACACTATCACTAAATAATCATAATGGTAAAGACTGAGCCATCCTATTTCACATGAGATGGGTTCATGTGGTATCCACTTACCAACTTCAGTTTGCTTAATGAGATAGCAGACGAGTTCATCTGTTGGTGGATAGACAGCAAGTGATGAGCATGAAGACGGTACTGATTCTTCAGTAGGCGTTGCACAGACAACATGAATCTTCATAAAAATGGTAAAGTGAACTATATGGTAACGGCATGGTTCCAGTGCCCAATTAACAGCACATTCAGTATTCAATTAACACTCAGCCAAGAGAATAGGTGGAAGAAACCCATTCCTTAAGGGTTACACGGAACAGGACATTGCTTTCCTTCCTTAGAAATCTGCTTTGCAATGAGTAAGTTTTCTTGAACACTTAAAACTATAGAAGAATAAGAAACTTTTGAATGTTTAGCTCTAAATAAGTTATCTAATGTCATGTACTCTGAGACTATGGTAACATCATGGAAGACAGAACAGAAAATTAACAGTTGGTGTAGTGTAAGGAGGTGTGGTGATAAAAGGTGTGTTCTAGACATGCCCACTGAACTACTGAAATCTCTCTAGTACTGGTTATCTGTATTTGATTGGATATGTCTGTACACACTTCATCATGGATAGGTAAGTGATGCATAAGGCTCCACTCCTTGTGAGACACTATTGGCTGCTAATGACTGCTTGAGACTATGTGTTTCAGTTTTTTTCCAGTGGTGTAGCGACTGATAGACTTTTCATGTTCAAGTAAATGTCCATGATCATGTAACTATGATACAACTCAACTGGAAATACACATGTGCACGCACCCCACACACACCCATTAAATTTAAGAGGAAAGTTTTTTGGAAAAAAGGAGGGGTATTAAACAGGGGGAGTTGAAAATGACCAAAATTCATAAGTAAATATATGAAACTATCAAAAAATAAAAAGAGAAAAATGATTTTATTCTTAAAAAACACTTTGTGGTCAAATAGTTCTCATTTTGAAAATATATCACATTGAGACAAAATTTTTATCATACAATTTTTTTGCCTAGTATGTCTATATATGTTCTCTTTGACTTTCTCATTCCTTATTTGCTTTCCACCCAATTATCAGTGGGCAGATTCTGCTTCACCACCTGTAGAAAGGTAATGACAGGGCTTAGTCCATGAAAGGTCAGAAAGTTCAATGGATTGGATCTTCTGAGAACCAGAAAAACTCTGAGTATGTTGTCATAAGAGTCTAAACTCATTTATTAATGAGCTTCTCATTTTGTTCCATGGAAGCAATGCTTGCAAAATGGTCATTTAACATAAGAGACTTCAAATATGAACTTTACAAAACTAAGCAGGAAAAAATTACTCTGTAATGTATTTTAGACACAAATAATGAAAGAATTTACTGATGATAAGAAATACTAGTACTTCTTTTTCTGATTCTCCCTACTTTAATATAACATGACATCTTTGTGTAAACCCAATCTTATGTGATTTGACAGCTTAAGAGGCAAATGATTAAAAGGTGCAAATGACCAACATTGAAAAGTGTTTTCCTTCCTTCCTTCCTTCCTTCCTTCCTTTTTTACTTTCAGTTTAAAGATTTGCTTATTTGCCTGTGCTAATCGGTACACATGTAAGAGTATATATATACTGTGTGTATGCCTAATGCTTATGGAAGCCAGAAGAGTCCATGAGAACCTCTGAAACTGGAGTTACAGTTAGTTGTGAGCCACCATGTAGGTGTTGGGTACTGAATTTGGATTCTCTGAAAATGTTCTTAACCACTGAATTACCTCTCCAATCTACTGGAAGTTATTTTTTATGTTTTATGTGAATGCAACACAACAGTGAACAAAAGCCTTTGGGTTAAGTTGAATTACTAGTTCCTAGGGATATGTAAGTATGTAACTTATTGAGACGGTGATAAGCAGAGACAACTATAGATATAAATCAGCTGTGGTGCTCAAGGTCTGTATAGAAACTGTTTACAGTAATCCAGCGATAAACCCAACATAAAAGAAGCTGTTTAAATTTATAGTACATTTAAGTTAATGCTACACAGGGTTATTTAACAAAGAGTTACAGCTTCAAGGTATGGAGCTAGTCTATACTAGTTACTAATAATTTACTCACATGAAACATAGCACCCTTAGTGTATTTGTGAGATCAGGGTGATATATATCGCTTGGAGATGCAAACCTGGAACACAGCAAAGGAGGCTAATTGCTACCTGAAGTTGAAATTTAGAACATAAGCTGCAGTTACAGATATTTTTACTTGTAGAATTTGACTAGACACATTGGGGTTAACCATACAAACATGAAAAGACCTGAAATACTTCACTGCAAGGAAACATTGAAAAACTGTATATGTTTCACCTAAATAATAAAAGCGTAAACCCCTCTGTCTATATACAATAATTTAAAGCAGGCCTTGTCTGTTTCTAGAAATTCAATGCAACCAAAAGGGATTTGGAGATAGTACTCTCCCTCCTTCACTAAATATCATCTTAACTCAAAGATTGAGCACCCCAGAGCTAGTAGAAGTGACCATTGCTAATGCTTTCAACTGTTAATCCCTGTCCCTTTCACTTACTCTCTGATTCACCATCCACTGTTTAGTATAGTTCAACTTATCATACTTAACATCTATAATTACTTCATTGTTAACTTTTCAGGGCTTAGAATAAAATAAGAGTTTATTTTTTGTGACAACATATGTGTCTATGAGAACATATAGTTTGAACTGAGGATATGAGACCCATTCTGAATATGAGTGGCAACATCCTGGGAGATAGTATGTGGGATCTAATAAAATGGAAAAGATAGCTGAATGCCAGAATTTGCTTTCTTGGCTTCCTGATTCCCTCTGTAAACTGATCTGCTCTGCTTTGCCTGCAATACCATGACATATTGAGCCATAGGAAACTGAACTACAGTAGACTTTTCCTCTCTCAAGTTGTTTTTGTCAGGTAATGACTATGTCCTTCCTCTACAGATTCATTCCAGTTGCCTCTAAATTGTGCTAGCAAACAGGAAGGGGAAATTCCTATTTATCATCTTTTTATATAAATTTTTATTTAAACTAGAAACAATCATTATTTTACATATTGATCCCAGTTCCCTCTCTTTCCCATTTTCCCATAACCTCCACCAACCCCCCCATCCCATTCTGCATCCACTCCCCAGGGAGTGTGAAGCCTTCCATGGGGGAAAATAAAAGTCTTTCATGTCTTTTGGGACCCTACCCTGTGCATAGAGGCTGAGAGAGTATCCCTGCATCAGGAATGGGCTCCCAAATTCCATTTCTGAACTGGAATGGTTCCACTGCCAGAGGCCCCATAGAGTGCCCAGGCCTCCTAACTGACACCGATCGATATTCAGGGGGCCTGGTTCAGACTTAGGCTGGTTGCCCAGATATCAGACCAGTGTCCTTGAGCTCGCACTTGTTCAGCACAGCTTTTTCTGTGGGTTTCTCCAGCATGGTCTTGTCCTCTTTGCTGATCACTCCTTCCTCTCTACAACTGGATCCCAAAAGTTTGGTGCAGTGCTTAGCTGTGGGTATCTGCTTCAAAAACAAATAGAAAAGAAACGCGTTTCAACAATCAATGGTCATTAATATCCCTCAATATCAAGGGTCTTAGCTCACCTATAAAAAGACACTGGCTAACAAAATGGATACAAAAACGTAATCCATCCTTCTACTGCATACAAGATGCACACTTCAACTTCAAAGACAGATGGTACCACAGAGTAAGGGTTGGGGAAAGCTTTTCCAATCAAATAGACCCAAGAAACAAGCTGGTGTAACTATCTTAATATCTAACAAATTAGACTTCAATCTAAAATTAATCAAAAGAGATAAAGAAGGTCATTTCATATTCATCACAGAAAAATTAATCTAGATGAAGTCTCAATTCTGAACATCTTTGCCCCAATACAAAAGCAACCATAATTATAAAAGAAACATTACTAAAACACAAATCACACATAAAACCCCACACAATTATAGAGGGAAACTTCAACACCCCACTCTTATGACTGGATAGAACTAACAGACAGAAACTTAACAAAGAAACAAAGGCACTAACAGAAGTTTTGACCCAATTGGATTTAACAGTCATCTATAGAACATTGCATCCAAACACAAAAAAAATATAGCTTCTTCTCAGCACCACATGGAAACTTCTCTAAAATTGGCCACGTACTCAGCAGCAAAGCAAAACTCAATAGATACAAAAAAAGATGGAATAACCCCCTACATCTTATTGGATCACCCTGATTTAAAGTTAGAGTTCAACAAAATACAAATTGCAGAAACCTTGCCAACTCATGGAAATTGAACAATGCTCAATTGCATCACTCCTGGGTCAAGCAAGAAATAAAGAAAGAAATTAAAGATTTTCTAGAATACAATGAGAATGAGGACACAACATATCCAAACTTAAGGGACACTGTGAAAGCAGTGCTAATAGGAAAGTTCATAGCACTAAGTGCCCACATGAAGAAACTGGAGAATAGTCATACTAGAGAATTAACAGCACAACTGAAAGCTCTAGAAAAAAAAGTCAAACTCACCCAGGAGGATTGGATGCCAGAAAGTAATCAACTTGGGGACTAAAATAAATAAAGTAGAAACAAAGAAAACAATACAAAGAATTAATGAAATAAATGGTTCCTGGAGAAAATCAACAACATAGTCAAACATTTATCCAAACTAATCAAAAGACAGAGAAAGAATATACAAATTAACAAAATTGGAAATGAAAAGGGGGACATAAGAACAGACACTGAAGAGATCCAGAGAATCATCAGGTCATACTTTGAAAACATGTACTCCACAAAATTCAAAGATTTAAAGGAAATGGACAATTCTCTGGATAGATATTACTTACCAAAATTAAATGAAGAACAGGTAAGCATTTAAATAGATCTATGACCCCTAATGAAAATCCTAGTATTTTCAAATGGTAGTACTTAAAATAATTTCTTCTTAATTAAAGAGTCCCGATTTCATAAACTCTTTGTTATTCTTTTTCATGTCATCGGAACTTTACCAAAGTTGTTAAAGATTATAGAAATAGAACATGCTGTATTTGGGCATATTTTTGCATAAAATATAAACAATTCAGTTTCTATTTTCACAACCCCCTGTCTCTGTCTCTCTTATATCTCTGTTAACATACACAAACATATACTTCTTACACATCGGGCATCTTAAGTGTCCACCATGTGGTAATTAGATTTTACATGTAAGAATAAATTAGGAAACCACTAATTAGCAAGTACCGTAGCAATATATGTTGCTGGAGTTTCTCTTGTCCTGCCACATGCCACTGTTGCTTCAGCCCCAAATAAACATATAAAGATGCTATATTAACTATAAAACTCTTGAGCAATGGCCATGGCTTCTTTTTTTTTATTAATATTTTTTTTTCCATTTTAAATTTAGATAAGAAACAAGGTTGCTTCACAAGTCAGTACGAGGTCCCTCTCCCTTTCCCTCCCCTCCTCCCGTGCCCTCCCCCCCATCCCCCCCCGTTATCCCCTCATTCCCCCAGGGAGGGTGAGGCCCTCCATGGGGGTGTCCATAGTCTGTCATTTCATATAGGGCAGGGCCTAGACCCTTCCCCAAGAGTTCAGGGTGAGAGTGCACCTCACATTGTTCTATGGGAGTCTAGAGGCCATGTGTATACTTGGGATGGGTACTGATCTGCTGTCCAAGGCTCAATAGATTACCTAGGCCTCCTCACTGACACCCAGATTCAGGGGGTCTTGATCAGTCCCATGCTGGATTCCCAGGCTGATGCCTGGGATTCAAGAGTTAACCTTTGTCTGGTCAGCTGTTTCTGGGGGTTCAACCAGCCCAGTCTTAATCCCTTTGATCATCAGTCCTCCCTCTCTGATACTGGCTTTCTTGAGTTCAGCTCAGTACTTAACCAGCCAGTAAATGAAGTTTCTGTTTCCCAGACTCTCTGGCAATAGGATTGTAGGCTGGCACTCCCCAGATCTATGTCTAAAATCCATATATGAGAGAGTACATGCCATGTTTCTCTTTTTGTGACTGGGTTACCTCACTCAGGATGGTTTCTTCTAGTGTCATCCATTTGCCTGCGAATCTCATGATTCCATTATTTTTTTCTGCTGAATAGTACTCCATTGTGTAGATGTACCACATTTTCTCTATCCATTCTTCGGGTGAGGGACATCTAGGTTGCTTCCAAGTTCTGGCTATTACAAATAAAGCTGCTATGAACATAGTGGAACAGACATCTTTGTTATATGAATGGGCATCTTTTGGATATATGCCTAAGAGTGCAGTTGCTGGGTCTTGTGGTAGGTTTATTCCCATTTTTCTGAGGAATCTCCATACTGCTTTCCAAAGTGGCTGAACCAGTTGGGACTCCCACCAGCAATGGAGGAGTGTCCCCCTTTCACCACATCCTCTCCAGCATAAATTGTCATTGGTGTTTTTGATTTTAGCCATTCTGACAGGAGTGAGATGGTATCTCAGAGTTGCTTTGATTTGCATTTCCTGGATGGCTAAGGATGTTGAGCACTTTCTCAAGTGCCTCTCAGCCATTTTAGACTCCTCTATTGAAAACTCTCTATTTAGTTCTGCAGCCCACTTCTTAATTGGGTCCTTTGCTGTTTTGGAGACTTGCTTCTTGAGTTCTTTGTAAATTTTGGAGATCAACCCTCTGTCAGATGTGGGATTAGTGAATATTTTTTCCCATTCTGTGGGCTGCCTTTTTGTCTTGCTGACTGTGTCCTTTGCCTTACAGAAGCTTCTCAGTTTCAGCAGGTCCCATTTATTAATTGTTGATCTCACTGTCTGTGCTACTGGTGTTATGTTCAGGAAGCTGTCTCCTGTACCAATTCGTTCAAGGGTACCACCCACTTTCTCTTCTAAGAGGTTCAGTGTGGCTGGATTTATGTTGAGGTCTTTGATCCATTTGGACTTAAGTTTTGTGCATGGCGATAAACATGGATCGATCCGCATTTTTCTACATGCCAGTCTCCAATTATGCCACCACCATTTGTTGAAGATGCTTTCTTTATTCCATTGTATATTTTTAGCTTCTTTGTCAAAGATCAGATGTTCGTACGTGTGTGGGTTAATACCCGGATTTTCAATTCGATTCCATTGGTCTGCCTGTCTATTTTTGTGCCAATACCAAGCTGTTTTCAGGACTATAGCTCTATAATAGAGCTTGAAGTCAGGGATAGTGATGCCTCCGGACGTTGCCTTGTTGAACAGGGTTGTTTTGGCTATCCTGGGTCTTTTGTTTTTCCATACAAAATTGATTATTGTTCTTTCAAGGTCTGTGAAGAATTGTGCTGGGATTTTAATGGGGATAGCATTGAATCTGTAGATTGCTTTTGGCAGGATTGCCATTTTTACTACATTGATCCTACCTATCCAAGAGCATGGGAGATCTTTCCATTTTCTGAGGGCTTCTTTAATTTCTTTCTTTAAAGATTCAAAGTTCTTATGATACAGGTCTTTCACTTGTTTGGTTAGCGTTACCCCAAGGTATTTTATGTTGTTTGTGGCAATTGTAAAGGGTGATGTTTCTCTGATTTCTCTTTCAGCCCTTTTATCATCTGTATATAGTAGGGCTACTGACTTTCTTGAGTTGATCTTGTAGCCTGCCACTTTGCTGAAGGTGTTAATCAGCTGTAAGAGTTCCCTGGTAGAGTTCTTTGGGTCATTGATGTAAACTATCATATCGTCTGCAAACAGTGAAAGTTTGACCTCTTCCTTCCTAATTTGTATCCCCTTGATCCCCCTTTGTTTTCGTATGGCAATAGCTAGAACTTCAAGTACCATGTTGAAAAGGTATGGAGAGAGTGGACATCCTTGTTTTGTTCCTGATTTTAGAGGAATTGCGTTGAGTTTCTGTCCATTTAGTTTGATGTTGGCTGTTGGTTTACTGTATATGGCTTTTATTATGTTTAAGTATGTCCCTGTTATCCCAGATCTCTCCAAGACCTTTATCATGAAGGGGTGTTGGATTTTGTCAAAGGCTTTTTCAGCATCTAGTGAGATGATCATGTGATTTTTGTTTTTCAGCTTGTTTATATGGTGGATTACGTTGATGGATTTTCGTATGTTGAACCATCCCTGCATCCCTGGGATGAAACCTACTTGATCGTGGTGAATGATTGTTTTGATGTGTTCTTGGATCTGATTTGCCAGTATTTTATTGAGTATTTTTGCATCAATGTTCATGAGGGATATTGGTCTGAAGTTCTCTTTCTTGGTTGTATCTTTGTGTGGCTTGGGGATCAAGGTTATTGAAGCCTCATAGAAAGAGTTTGGCAAAGACCCTTCTGCTTCTATTGTGTGGAACACTTTGAGAAGAATTGGTATAAGCTGTTCTTTGAATTTGTGGTAGAATTCTGCACTGAGGCCATCTGGACCTGGACTTTTTTTGGTTGGGAGACTTTTGATGACAGCTTCTATTTCCATAGGGGTTATAGGTCTATTTAAATTGCTTATCTGTTCTTGATTTAGTTTTGGCAAATGATAGCTGTCCAGGAAGTCATCCATTTCCTTTAAATTTTCGAATTTTGTGGAGTACAGGTTTTCAAAGTATGACCTAATGATTCTCTGGATTTCCTCAGAGTCTGTTTTTATGTCCCCCTTTTCATTTCTGATTTTGTTAATTTGCGTGTTCACTCTCTGCTGTTTGGTAAGTTTGGACAAAGGTTTGTCTATCTTGTTGATTAGCTAGCTGCGTCTTAATTATTAACCTATAACTACTATTCTATGTATTTCTACTCAACCTTATCTTACCAAACAATGCCTGGTGCATCCTATCCTCCCATTCTTTACATGGCATCTCTTTGCTATATCTCTCTGTGCACCTTTCCCAGAATTCTTGTTGTCTCCTAGTCCCACCTATCCTACTGCCTCTATTGGCCAAACAATGTTTTATTCATCTACGAATAAGGAAAACATATATACAGAAGGACATCTTCCATCAAGTATATTTAAAATATGCAAATAAAAAAATGGATGTGAATAATTATGTTCAGTCTTCTGGTGTCCATAGTTTTTCTTCCAATTTTATTCTGTTTATTGATAATTGTTAACCTCCCTTTTCTGCAAACAGAAATCTCCTTTCTTATTAGCATTCTCTGTGGCGCATGCCTTGTCTAAACAACTCTATGGATCACATGGGGCCATTAATCAGAACCAAAGGACCCTCTCACCACGATTATCAGGCCTAAAGTTGTGACCATGCCTAGTGAGCCAGAGCTCCTGTGACAGCTTCCAGGGTAACATTTATTAACTTTTCCTGGAGCCTACAAAGATGACTGGGTAGTTAAAGGTTTATATTCCTCTTGAGGAAAACCTGAATTCAATTCTTATCACCCACATGTGGTGACACACAGCTGTCCATTACAAAAAGAAGTAACAGCAAAGCTCAGACTTATACTGACTCTGAGCCCTCACAGTCTTCACTCTTGGATAGGGCATGAATTTAAGTATAGAATTATGCCAATCATGGATACTCAGATTCTAGAAATAGGTAACGGGAAAGACATTTCTTAAATTTTTAAAATGGTTATGTGGAAAACCAGTTCAGTCTATATGATGGTGAGGTAAACATCCTAGATTTGTACTTAGATTGGTTTGGTAGTGTTACCTATGACAGAAAGAGGGCTTGCATGCTTATTTATATAAGCAAACCAAAATAAAAATTTTATATATCCATCAACATTTAAATACAACCTGGGATTACATTTTTGATCCATATATAATAATCATTGGAAGAGAGAACAGATATTATCCAGTGTCTGTCATGATCTTTTGTCTGGTGTTTCAAGTCTGATTTTATTCTCTGTATTTTTTCTGCATTTTCTTTTTGTGAAATGGTGACTTGGAAGGTTAATTCATTTCCCAAATTGCTCAGATCTTTTGAGTATTATTTTAGAAAAAATATGTGGGTGTTAAAGTCTCTTAGTCCTTCCCTGCCTGTGCCTCTTTGTTCCTACTCAACATAAATGATAACTTCTTTGAGGATGGAATATTTGCTTCTTGATAGAAAACACATTGAAGCAGAAGATATTTGGATTAGTGAAGCTTTAAAGTCAAACATACAATCTTTCATAGGAATCCATTTTAAAGCACTCCTGTATCCTTCTTAAATATTTAATAATTCTATAAGTACTAAGGACATTGAATTTGTATTACAAATCTTCCAAATAACAGATTTTAAATACCATGCTACAACATTATATGCATTAAATATTTAGATCAAATAAAAATAATATTAATTGGATCTTCCCAAAACTAGGAGAATAAGACAATTCTCATTGCACCCTAATTTCAGAGCACAGCAGAAGAAAGACAGAAATCCTAGAAATAGCTGATCTAGATGTAATGAACTCACTTGCTACCCAACTAGTCAGGATGCCTGCAGCACTGATGGACCTGAAAAAATGATAAGAAACAATACTTCTTAGATAGCAAATTACTTAACCTTGTGGCAAGGTAAGACAAGCAAGAGATCAGGCTGGCTTACTCCCTGGGGCATATTCTACACAGTCTAATAGGTGAGAAGTACTGAGCAAAGTAGCAGCAGCAGCTACTACTTTGAGGGATCTCAAGTCCCCTGTACAGCATGAGTCATCATGAGTATAAGATGTTCAACTGAGCATCCCATATCAAGCATACATGAAATGGCCAGCAAAAGTCTTAAAAACTGCTCTCCAAAGAGCAGTCAAATATAAAACAGAAGGAATGGTTTTAAGAGGCCTGGGACAGAAATCAGTCATTAATATACTGTTCTTAAAGCTAGAGGCAAGTACATTAAGAAACAAGAGAAAGATCAATATAAAGACATGTTGAATCTCAACTCCAAGGACCAGGCAAATCTGGGCCTGTATCTGGGCCTGTGTTCCAGTGGGGACTGCCACTGAGTCCTCCCTCTTGGTGGGAGCCCATGCAATTGAGCTACCTGTTTGCTTTCTCAACCCACAGGACTATGCAAACCATGGCCTGTATCTGGACCTGTGTTCTGGTGCTTGTGGACTGCCACTGAGCTTCCTATCCTAGTGGGAGCCTATGTAACCCAATTTCCTGGTCTCTTTCTCCAACCACAGGAGCAAGTAAACTGGGGCCAGTATCTAGGCCCTCGTTCAAGTGCCTGGGGACTGCCACTGACTCTCCCCCTCCCAGCAGGAGCCAATGCACCCCAGCTTCTTGGTCTTCTTCTCCACCCACAAGACCAGGACTAGGACTAGGAAGAGGAGAACTACCAGAGTATTAGACTTCCTTGCATCCACCAAAAGGGAATCCTGGTCTCCTACCCACCAGGCCAGGAAGAGGCTCTTTCTGCACCCACTAGAAGAAGGGATGGGAAGGAGACAATACAAAAAAACCTCAGCAACAGAAAAAAATATGAAAGCACCAGGGTCTAGAGACTCTACACCAGCAAGAGTCAAACATTCCAATGCAAACGAAGCAGAAGAGGATGACATTAAAAACAACTTCATGAAAATGATAGAGGCCCACAAAGATGATATGAGAAACTCCCTTAAAGAGATGGACAAAAAACAATCCAAAAAATGCAAGAAATGGAAGAAAAGACAAAACAAAGATTGCAAGAAACAATTTAAACAGTACAAGGGCTGAAACAGAAACAATAAATGAAAAACACAGTCTGGAAAGAGAAAAGCTGGAAAAATGGTCAGGTACTACAGATGCAAGCATAATCGACAGAATACAAGAGATGGAAGAGAGAATCTCAGATGGTGAAGATACATTAGGAGAAATAGATTCATCAACCAAAGAAAATGTTAAGTCCAACAAATCCCTAACACAAAATATCCAGGAAACAGGGCACCGTGAAAAGACAAAACTTAAGAATAATAGGTATAGAAGAAGGTGAAGAAACCCAAGTCAAAGGGGCAGAAAACACATTCGACAAAATCATGGAAGAAAACATTCCCAACCTAAAGAAAGACATGCCAATGAAGGTGCAAGAAGCTTACAGAACACTAAATAGGATGGAGTGAAAAAATATCCCCTTGAATCATAATAATCAAGACTCCAAACATACAGAATATTAAGAGCAGCTAGGGAAAAGGGCCAAGTAACATATAAAGCCAAAACTATCAGAATTACACTTGACTTCTCCATGGAAACTCTGAAAGCCAGAAGGTCCTGGATAGGTATTCTACCAACATTAATAGACCAGGGATGCTAGGAAAGATTACTATACCAAGCAAAGCTTTCAATCAGTATAGATGGAGAAAACAAGATATTTCATGACAAAGCTAGATTTAAACAATACATATCCACTAACCCAGCCCTAAAGAAAATTCTGGAAGGAAAACTCCAACCCAAGGGAGTTAACTATATTCAGAAAAACATAGGCAATAGATGATCCCACTTTACCAACAGGCAAAAGAAAAAGTGGTGGAAATCTACATAGAAGTCCACGACCACCAACAATTCCAAAAAAAAAAAAAACGAGAATGAATTATCAATTGCCATTAATGTCCCTCAATATTAATGGTCTTAATTCACCCATAAAAAGACACAGGGTAACAGAATGGATTCGAAGACAGAATGCATCCTTTTGCTGCATACAAGAAACACAACTCAGCTTCAAAGAAGAATGTTACTTCAGAGTTAAGGGTTGAGAAAAAATTTTCCAATCAAATGGACCCAAGAAACAAGTGGTGGTAGCCATCTTAATATCTAACATATTAGACTTTAAACTCAAATTAATCAAAAGAGATGAAGGAGGTCACTTCATACTCATGACAGAAGAAATCTACCAAGATGAAGTGTCAATTCTGAATTATCTATGCCCCAAATACACAGGCATCCATTTCATAAAAAATTACTAAAACTCAAAGAACATATATAAACCCATATACTTCTAGTAGGAAACTTCAACACCCCACTCTCACCACTAGACAGTGCTACCAGACAGAAACTTAACAAGAATACAAAGTACCTAATAGAAGTTATAAACCAGTTGGGTTAACAGACATCTATAAACACTCCATCCAAACACAAAAGAATATAACTTCTTCTCAACGCCACAAGGAACCTTCTCAAAAATTGACCACGCATTTGGCAACATAGCAAAACTCAACAGATACAAAAGCATTGGAAAAACTTCTTGCATCTTATCAGACCACCATGCTTTAAAGTTAGAATGCAACAACAACACAAATCTCAGAAAACCTGTAAACTCATGGAAATTGAATAATGGGCACTTGCACCACTCCTGGGTCAAAGAAAAAATAAAAAAGAAATTAAAGACTTCCTAGAATTCAATGAGAATTAAGTCACAACATACCCAAAATTATAGGACACTTTGAAAGCAGTGCTAAGAGGAAAGTTCATAGCACTAAGTGACCACATGAAGAAACTGGAGAATAATCACACTAGAGAATTAACAGCACAACTGAAAGCTCTAGAACAAAAGGAAGAAAATTCACCCCATAGGAGCAGAAGACATGAAATAATTAAATTGAAAGCTAAAATCAATAAAGTAGAAACTAGGGAAGCAATACAAAGAAAAAATGTAACAAAGAGTTGGTTCTTTGAGAAAATCAACAAGATAGACAAACATTTATCCAAACTTACAAAATGGCAGAATGTGAACATACAAGTTAACAAAATCAGAAATGAAAAGGGAGACATAGCAACAGACAGTGAGGAAATCCAGAAAATCATCAGGTCATATTTTGAAAAGCTATACTCCACAAAATTTGAAAATGTAAAGGAAATGGACAATTTTCTGGATAGATATCACTAACCAAAATTAAATCAAGATCAAATAAGCAATTTAAAAGAACTATAACACCTAAGGAAACAGAAGCAGTCATCAAATGTCTTCCAACCACCACCACCAACAACAAAAAAACCCAGGGCCAAATGGTTTCAGTGCAGAATTTTACCAGAAATTCGGCTTACACAAACTCTTCTCAAAATATTCCATGCAATAGAATCAGAAGAGGCTTTGCCAAACTCTTTTTCAAGACTTCAATAACCTTGAAACCCAAGTCACACAAAGACACACAAGAAAGAGAACTTCAGACCAATATCCCTCATGAATATTGATGCAAATATACTCTATGAAATACTGGCAAATTGGATCCAAGAACACATCAAAACAATCATCTACCATGATCAAGTAGGTCTCATCTCAGGGATGCAGGGATGGTTCAACATACAAAAATCCTTCAATGTAATCCACAAAAAAAAAAACAAGCTGAGAAAAAAAACACATGATAGTCTCACTAGATGATGAAAAAGCATTTGATAAAACCCAACACCTATTCATGATAAGGGTCTTGGAGAGATCTGGGATAACAGGAACACAGCTAAACATAATAAAAGATATACACAGCCAACCAAATTCCAACATCAAACTGAATAGAGAGATACTCAAGGCCTTTCCTCTAAAATCAGGAACAAGACAAGGCTGTCCACTCTCTCCATACCTTTTCAATATTGTACTTAAAGTTCTAGCTAGAGCAATACCACAACAAAAAGAGATCAAGGGGATACAAATTAGAAAGACGTGGTCGAACTTTCACTATTTGCAGATGATATGATAGTTTACATAAGTGACCTGAAAACCTCTGCCAGAGAACAACTACAGCTGAAAAATGCCTTCAGCAAAGTGGCAGGATACAAGAGCAACACAAGAAAATCAGTAGCCCTACTATATACAGATGACAAAAGGGATGAGAAAGAAATCAGAGAAACATCACCCTTTACAATTGTCACAAATAATATAAACTATCTTACGATAACTCCAACCAAACAAGTGAAAAACCTGTATCACAATACCTTTGAGTCTTTAAAGAAAGAAATTAAAGAAGACACCAGATAACATAAAGATCTCCCATGCTCTTGGATAGGTAGAATCAATGTAGTAAAAATGGAAATCTTGCCAAAAGCAATCTACAGATTCATTGCAATCCCCATTAAAATCCCATTATAATACTTCCCACACCTTGAAAGCAAAATAATAAACTTTGTGTGGGAAAACAAAAGACCCAGGATAGTCAAAATAATTCTGTGCAATATAGAAACATCCAGAGGAATCAGCATCCCTGACGTCAAGCTCTATTATAGAGCACAGCTTGGTATTGGCACAAAAATAAACAGTAGAACAATGAACACCTTGATATTCACCCATACACATATGAACACCTGAACTTCAGCAAAGAAGATAAAAGTATGAAATGGAAAAATGAAACGAAAACATCTTCAAAAAATGGTGATGACATAACTGGATGCTGGCATATAGAAGACTGCAGATAGATCCGTGTCTATCACCATGAAAAAAAAATCTTAAGTCCAAATGGATAAAAGACCTCAACATAAATCCAGTCACACTGTACCTTTTCGAAGAGAAAGTGGGAGGTACCCTTGAATGAATTGGTACAGGAGACAGCTTCCTAAACATAATAACAGTAGAACGGACACTGAAGTCCACAATTAAAACATGGGACCTCATGAAACTGAGAAGCTTTTGTAAGGCAAAGGAAACTGTCAACCAGACAAAAAGTCACCTCACAGATTGGGAAAAGATATTAACTAACCCCACATCTGACATAGGGCTAATCTCCAAAATTTACAAAGAACTCAAGAAGCAAGTCTCCAAAACACCAAAGGATCCAGTTAAAAAGTGGGGTACAGAACTAAAAAAAGAATTCTCAATAGAGTAGTCTAAAATTGCTGAAAGACACTTAAAAAAGAGCTCAATATCCCTAGCTATCAGGGAAATGCAAATCAAAACAACTCTGAGATACCATCTTACTCCTGTCAGAATGGCTAAAATTAAATACACCAATGACAGTTTATTCTGGAGAACATGTGGAAAAAGGGGAACACTCCTCCACAGCTGGTTTGCATTCCTACGTATAAGAGACTTTGGAAATCAGTATGAAAATTCCTCAGGACAATGGGAATCAGTCTACCTCATGACCCAGCAATTCCACTCTTAGGCATATACCCAAAAGATGCACAATATACAACAAGGATGTCTGTTCCACTATGTTCATAGCAGTATTATTTGTAATAGCCAGAACTTGGAAGCAACCTTGATGCCCCTCAACTAAAGAGTGGATAGAGAAAATGTGTTACATGTACACAATGGAGTACTATCCAGCAGAAAAAAAACAATGGATTCTTGAAATTTGCAGGCAAATGAATTTTACTAGAAGAAATCATCCTGGGTGAGGTAACCCAGACACAAAAAGACAAACATGATATGTACTCACTCATACATGGATTCTAGACATGGTTCAGGAGAGTGCCTGCCTACAATCCCACTGCCAGAGTGTCTGGGAAACATAATCTTCAACCAATGAATTATGGAAGCAGAGGCAGACACTCACAGCTGAACACTGAACTGAACTCCTGGAACCCAGTGACATAGAGGGAAGACTTTTGAGCAAAGTGGTCATGACTAGGCTTGTTTAATCCACAGAGACACCTGATCTGAACATTGTGGAGCTCATGGACGCCAGACTGATTACTGGGAGACCAGCATGGGACTGATCCAGACACTCTGAATGTGGGTGTCAGTGAGGAGGCCTAAGCAGTCTATGGAGCCTTGATTAGAAGATCAGTATTTATCCCTTGCATACAAATGAACTTTGGATGCCCTTCCCACAATAAGGAATGCTCTCTCAGCCTGGACTCTTGGGGAAGGGCCTATGCCCTGCCCTGGATGAAATGACAGACTCTGGAGACACTCCTTGGAGGGCCTCACTCTCCCTGGGCATCGGAGTGGAGATTGGGTGGGGCCTGCAGGGTGGTGGGACTATGGAGTAGAAGCAGAGGTAGAGGGATATGGGACTGATATGTGAAGCAACCTTGTTTCTAATTTAAATTAAAAAAATATCAAAAAAGAGATGTTGAAATGGCAAAAATATTGAAATCAGAAAGGAATTATTTTAAAACATATTAAATTCAAACCCAATGATACAACACAGGAGATATAGATCAGTGATGAATGAAAGTCACCAATAGAGAAATACCAACCACAGAAACCAGGACTGAAAAGCAGAGTTTGTGAATTCTTCACCCATGAATTTTGCTACATGTTGGAAACTGCATCTGGGAAGTAAAAACACAGAATGGGGGCAATAAAAAAAGCATACTGAAATACTGTTCTTCTGAAGCATATAGGAGTCTCAAATATGCGTGGAATTTGTGATCTATACAGAGAGGGCCTCGATGGACAGACACAGGGTCAGAATGAGGAAGAAGACATAGAGAAAAAGAGAGAGAAAGTGAAGAACTAGGTACATTAGTGAAGCTTATTTCAAATTCGAGTAAAATCACAGTCAATATGGATAAAAGAAATTCAATAAAACGCAGATTCATAAAGGCTACCAGAACTGTTTGTATTGGTAATAGTAAAAGAGAGGACAGTGCCACACACAAGACTAGCCACAAAATAATATGGATATTTCACAGATAACAATTCAGAGCAGAAAGCATTAAAAGAGTGTGTTTAAAATGATGGAAGCAAAGAGAGACACACAGGAGAATGTGAGCATATTCACAGGACGTGTGTTTTGTAAACGAAATGTTAGAGGCACAAAATGTTTCGATTTTCATTGTTAGACATGAAGGGAGTTACTCAGTTTAAGGAAAAATAGTAGCAGTGAAATAATCTACTACAAAGTGAACAATGAATATTATCTGCCTGTATATCTTTTTAAAGATAATTTATGTGTTTATTTGTATGTATGTATGTATATATGTATGTATGTATGTATGAGTGTATACAGTGTTCTGCCTGCATACATACCTCAAGCTAGAAGAGGGAACCAGATCTCATTACAGATGGTGGTGAACCACCATGCAGCTGCTGGAAATTTAGCTCAGGTCCTCTGGAAGAGCAGCTAATTCTCTTAACTACTAATTCATCTCTCCGGTCTGCTTTTATATCTTTTAGTTATTCTACATGGAAGTCAAGTGTAGATACAAATTAGTAGTAATGTGTTGTAAATTTTATTTTATATGTATAATGGCTACGATAGCATCTACACTCTTATTGGAAGAGAAAAAGAAAAATATTACAGCAAAGTCATTGCATTAAAGGTGAAACATTATATGAGCTAATGAAAATTAAAATATAAAGACATTAAATCCTTATATAAATTAAGAAATAGTTGAAACAAATATATCAGTACATTCAACATCAAATATTCAACTCTTGCAAAGATTCAAGAACTAATGAAAAAGGCAAACTTTTCATTTAAAAAGCAGCGGGAGGAACAACTCCTCCATGCAAGTTCAATTTTTTTTTGTTCTGGTTTTTTTTAACATTTTTTATTTTAATTTTAAATAGCTTGTTTTACATGTCAATCCCAGTTCCCTCTCCCTCCTGTCTTCCCGCACTCCCTTTCCCCCCTCCCTCCCACCCTATTGCCAAATCCTTCCACATAGGGGATATCTAGAGTCTGTCATTTTACTCTTGGTAGGGTCAAGGCACTCCCCTAAGAGTCCAGGCTGAGAGAGCATCTCTCTTTGTGCTATAGGCACATGAAGACAGTTTGTATACCAGGGATAGACACTGATCCACAGCTCAGGGCCCCATTCTGGTTTTTGAAACAGGGTTTCTCTGTATTGCTTTGGAGCCTTCCTAAAACTCACTCTGTAAACCAAGCTAGCTTTGAACTCACAGAGATCAACCTGCCTATGTCTCCTGAGTGCTGGGATTAAAGGCGTGTGTCACAAACTCCCAGCTTGAAAGTTCAATTTTTTTAGCCACTATGCAAATCACTATGGCAGGAAGTTCTTCAGAAAATTAGGAATCAATCTACCTCAAATAAAGGTATACTACGCTTGGGAATATACCCAAAAGATACCCCATCCTATCTCAAGAACACTTGCTTAACCATGTTTATTGAGGTTTTATTCATAATAGCCAGCATCTAGAAGCAACCTAGATATCCTTCCAGAGAAAAATGGATAAAAAATGTGGTGCATTTACACAATGGGTTATTAGCAATAGAAAAATTCACCCTGCGTGATGTAACCCAGAACCAAGATGATAAATAAGGCATATATTTTGCTCATGAATTGATATTACCTACTGAGTTTATAATAACCAAGCTACAGAGAAACAGACAAAGAGGAAGGGTCTAGAAGAGATGCATGGATATTCCTAGGAAAAGGAAATAGAATAGATTTTATGGACAGATTAATGGTAGGTAGGAATGGGAAGTAGAACTGGGCACAGGGTAAAATGGAGAAGGGAGAGTGTGTAGGAAGAGATGACTTGAATTGAAACTATTTGTGGGGTACTGTTGAAACATGGTGCAGTGTAAATTTCCTGTAATATATGTCATATGCAGAATATATGGAATCATATATGGATGACTTGGTCCTAATGAGGACTACTTATATATGGGAGTAATAGTCTCAACTGGTCATATCTATTGCCAGGTTAGTCTTCCAATCTGGAAACTGGTTTGCATTCAATTAAGATATTGGACAAGGGGTTTCCCAAATAATTCTCAAATAATGTAGTTTTTTGTTGAGACAAAGCATTATTCTCTACAATATGACAGTGGACTGGATTGCTGAGGATAACATCCACACAACTCACTGAACATTTATCTGCATGAAGCCTTTTCTTCTACATTCTAGTCTCTTTGTTGTGGGAAGGTATTCTACAGGTTACTGAAAGAGGAACATGTAATCAAACCAGCTACAAATCCTTTGACCTACAATCAGTCCTGTCTGTAAAATATACTAGGGCATTGGTGACACAAAACTTATGTCAACAAGTGTGTGATTTGACTTAAGGTGCACTCCACAAGAGGGAACTCATGCTGACACTGTTTGAGACACTAAGAACCAGAGATTGCACATCCCAGATACCTAAAGTAAAAGCAAACGCTACTGTTCTAAAGTTCGTATGTCTGTGTGTGTGTGTGTTAACAACTTGAAGATAATGAAAAACTCTAAAACTACAAATTAAGAAAGTAATGGAAGTTTTATATACATAGCTGTAAGAATTTCTATAGACAGAACACTTTCATTTGGTTTCATGACAAGGTACTTGCTATAGTTATCTATTTCCTGACTCTGTTACACATGTATGTTTTGTAACAGATGATTTAGCACATGAGTTTGTGGCATCATTATCTGACATTTCAGCATCTCTACTGACTGAGTCATGCTAAACTTATTGCTTGCATGGCTAATTATTTTGTCTGTTATCCAGACTCTGCAATAAATTGAGAAATGTAAAACAAAATCAAAAGTTGAGAGACAAGTATATAAAATTTGAAATAAAATATACACTAGAGGAGATTGTTATAGCATATTAAATAGAGACAACAGAAGAAAAGATCAGAAAAGTATCCGTAAAGCAAAAAATAAATTTAACAAAATGAAACACAGAGATGAATAAGATTTAGAAAAATGATTCATGGGAAAATAAGAAGTTCTAAAATATGTCCAATTAAAATGAATGACAACATCAAGGGATACATACATACATACACACATACATACATATAAAATGAAATATTACGCAGATTTAGTAGAAATTAGTTACATGACCTCAAATAATTTCAATGAAGTCTCAATGAGTTTTTCTATTTTGTGTGAGAAAATACCCAACAAAAATCACTGGATTTATTTTGACTAATGGATTAAGAAGGGATGCCAGAACTGTCAAGTAAGATGATACACTCAAAACCATGTTGGAAAAAGTGACTGGTGACAATTTGGGAAATATGGTGAACAGAATATTTTACCATTCATCTGCTAATCCCTAAACCTCCCAACCAAATTTATCAATGCCCCATGAAATTTCTTCTACCAATGGACTGATTAAGTTTATCATTGGAATGGACATGCTGTTGTGGTGCTACCAATGTAGCTGTTGACATAGTTGTGTTTTACCTCAGAAAAATTTGGCTAAAAGACCCCTACCAGGAGACCTGTAAAAGCTTTGCCAAGCATAATTTTGTAGATGGGGTTCCCAGTGACTGTGACTGATTTCTTAGTTATTTAGTATAATATTTATTGTAGCAAACCAACACTGCCCCTAAAGTTTAATGCTGTTATCTATTTTATGTGATTGAAATTTCTCTGATTTTTAAAATTTTATCCTTTCCTTCTCTTCTGCACCCATTGTTCTTTTCTTACATTCAATAAAATCCAAAAGCTAACCTGAGTTATTGTATCTATGTATACATTTCCAATACTTCTTTTTTTCTATTTTTTTATTTAAGTTAGAAACAAGCTTGTTTCACATGTCAATTCCAGCTCCCTCTCCCTCCCATGGCCTCCCCACCAGGCCCCCCATTCCCCCACCCAATCTCCACTCCGATCCCCAGGGAGGGTGAGACCCTTCATGGTGGATCTCCAGAGTCTGTCATTTCATCCATGGCAGGCCTAGGCCCTTCCCCAAGAGTTCCAAGCTGAGAGAGCATCCCTCAGTACACCAGGGATAAATACTACCCAAAGCCCTATAGATTATCTAGGCCTCCTAACTGACACCCTCATTCTGGGGGTCTGGGTCAGTCCCATGCTTTCTACACAACCATCAATCTGGAGTTCAAGTGCTCCCCCTTGTTCAGATCAACTGTTTCTGTGGGTTAAACCAGCCCACTCTTAACTCCTTTGCTCATCAGTTCTCCATTTCTGTCACTGGATTCCAGGAGTTCTGTTCAGTGTTTAGTTGTGGGTGTCTACCTCTGCTTCCATCAGTCTCTGGATGGAGGTTCTGTTTCCCTGACAGTGAGATTGTAATATTTGTATTTAGTCTTTACATATGTACCCTATCACTTTTTTCATTTACTTCAATTATTGTTACTTCTATTTATGTCCCTCAAACCTTCTGTCTAGAACTTGTCAGTAGTCTCACCATGTTTGCTTACCTTGTCTCCTTTTCTGTTCCTTATACTCATAGACCTTACTATCACAGCACCTTTAATTTCAGGTGGGAAAATCCCAGTGGTGTTAAAAATCCTAAGTAGCATAAAAAACCAAGACAACTTGTCTCCTGGAAAAAAAAATGAATTCCATACTAATGATCATACACCAAAATGACTTAGAAAAAAATTTCCCAAGGCAGAATTCAAAAAATGATTATAAATCTAGAAAGTACAACAACCAAAATATCAAAGAGTACTCAAATAAACATGTAGCTGGATAAAATAATGTAAGTAATAGTGATATGAAATAATAATTTAGAAATAGCTACTTAAGTGTAGTTGATGATCTTACAAAGGACGTGAGTTCAGCTTCCAAGATCCACAGTGAGCACAACAACCTATAACTCTCTCCAGAAAATCAGTTCCATTCCTCTCCACTGAACTCACTAGGCACAGATGGCATACATGTATACAGTCAGAAAAATACTCAGATATTTTCATAAAATAAAAATATTTAACAAAGACAGAGAGATCCTAAATAAACAAGTAGAGATGAACTTTAAATCATGGAAAAATAAGAATAAACCAATCCTCAACAGAGATATGCATGGTAACCCAGAGAAGGGTTAGGGGATGCCATCTCCTAATTGGATTGGGGAGGAAGGGAGAAACAGAAGGATATGGGAGAAAGAGAGGGAGAAAAGATGAAGGGAGAGGAGGACATGGGAGAGCAGGAAGGTTGAGCCAGAGTAAGAATAGAGGAGAAAAGGATGGGAGATACCATAAAAAAAGGGAGCCAGTATAAGTTGGAGGAGAGATATGACACTAGTGAGATCTTCACGGACCTACAAGAATGACACCAACTGGCATTAAGTCTACCTTAAATGCCCTACAATGATAATGAGAATGATGACTACCTTATATGCCATCCTAGAACTCTCATCCAGTGGCTGGTGGAGGCAGAGGCAGACACCAACAGCTGTGAACCGAATTGACCTCCTGGAACCCAGTTGCAAAGAGGAGTGATGACCAAAGGAATCAAGACTGGGCTGGCAAAACCCACAGAGGCAGCTGACATAAACAAGGGGTAACATATGGACCCCAGACTGATGACTTAGGGGCCAGCATGGGACTCATCCAGACATCCTTCCCACTGAACCTGGGTGACAGAAAGGAGGCCTTGGCAATCTGGGGGACCTTAGAGAGTAGAGCAGTATTTATTTCTGGCATACAGAGGGATGTTCTCTCAGCCTGGACACATGGGGAAGAACCTAGGCCCTTTGCAGGATGATGTGACAGACTCTCAAATCCCACATGGAAGCCCTTGCCCTCCCTGGGGAGCACAGTGGGGATGAATGGTTGGGAGGATAGGAAGGATTGGGGTGTGGGGGAGATGGAACAGAAAGTGACATGTGTAAAAATTAAATTAAAAAATATGGAAAAAAAAGAATAAGAGAATCCTCAAATCACAAGAATCTGAGAGGAAATTTAGACGTAGAAGTATAACTAAAACTAAAAAATTCTTCTATTATTTTGTTAAAAATATTTTCTGTGCCTTTACCTGATTTCCTTTCCTTCCTCTCTCTATATATTATCTGTAGGTTTTGTCTTACTATAGTGACCCAGATATAGTTTTTAGATTTAACATTTTCTTTGGCTGAGCTATTCTTTTCTTCTACATCATTTTCATGACATGACATTCTCTCTCCCATATCTTGTAGTCTGTCACTGAGGATTTACAAAATAAAAAATTCACCGAAGAATAGATGGAAAGAAACAATGGAGCATAGGATTGAAATCAATGAAATAAAAACAACAAAATACAAATAATCAGTAGAATGAATAATTCATTTTTAAAGAAAATTAACAGTGCTGATAAACTTTTAACCAAATTGACCAAAAAACAGAGAGGAAAAGTCAAAGTTAATACAATTAAAAATGAAAGAGGACCAGCTACAACAGACACTAAGGAAATACAAAGGATCATGAAGATCAACTTCAAAAATCTGTACTTCCCCAAAATGGAAAAGCTAAAAGATAAATCTGTTAATATATAAAACCTAACAAGGTTAAATCAAAATGAGCTAAACACATTAAACAGTTCCAGATCGAGATCTGCAGATAACACCTAGAGAAATAAAAGCAGTAATGAAATAATAATCTTACAACTCCTAACTGCCTAGGACTTGATGTATTCAGCATAGAATTTTACCAGTTATCAGAGAAGAATTAACTCTAATGCTGCCTAAATTATTTCTCAAAATAGAAACTGAAGGAACATTGGCTAATTCTTTGTGTAAATCCACCTGGGTACCACAATCTCACAGATACCCAACCAAAAAATGATAGAGCAATATCTCTTATGAACATGGATATAGAATTTCTCAATAAAATACTTGCAAAATGATCAGTGACTAGAAAATGAGTGGGATTAGTGCACATGATTTGAAATTCATTTTAAAAATTAATAAAGTAAATCTTTAAAAAAGGATGTGGATTTGGGTAGTGAGAAGGATCTCATAGGTTTTGGGGAAGAGGAACTATAATCATAACCTATTATATGAAAAATCTATTTTCAATTAAAATTATCTCAGAAATACTTTCAAAATAATTTAAAGAATTAATCACAAAGATTATAAACCATGCTCAACATGCAGAAATGGTTCAATATATGTAGGACAATAAATGTAATCTAAAACATAAAAATTTATAAAATTAGATGCAGAAAATGCCTTTGACAAAATCTAGCATCCTTTCATAATAACAGTCCTGGGAATACTATGGTTCCAAGGGCTATACCTCAACATAATAAGGGTGATTTACAACAAGCCCACAGTCAACTTAATCCTAATCAGAGAGTAACTCAAAGAATTTCCCCTAAATGAACAACAAGATAAGAATATCCACTCTCTCCATAGCACCTCAATTAATGCTTAAAATATTATAATATAACAACTAGAGGCAATCAAAGAGATACAAATAGGAAAGGCAGGAGGCAAATTGTCTTCATTTGTTAATGACATGATTTTGTCCACAAGAGTTCCTAAAGACTCCTCTAGGAACCTTCTACAGCTGATCAATTCTTTCAGCAAAGTAGCACAGTACATACTTAACACTAAAAATAAGTAGTCTTCACATACACAAATGAGAAAATAAAAAACAAACCAAGGAAGGAATCAAAGAAACAGTGCCTTTTATAGTATCCTTAAATTATTCTTAGACAATGATAACCAAGAGGTAAAAGTCATGTATAATAAAAACTTTAAGGCAATAATAGAAAACAACACCAAAGGATGGAAAGTTCCCAATGCTTGTGAACTTGTAGGATCAATATTATGAAAATTAATATTCTATAAAAAATCTAAACATACAATGCAATTCTCATCAAAATTCCAATACCACTCTTTACAGATATTGGGAAAAAAACCCTTAAATTTCATATGGAAACACACAGACACAGACACAGACACAGACACACACACACACACACACACACACACACACACACACACACACACACACACACGCACACAGTAACAAATCCAGGACAATAAAATAACTACTAGACATGTCACCATTCCAGATTTCAAGTTTTAATACATAGATATACTAAAACAATGCCAAAACAGCATGTTTTCAAATCAATTTTTATTTAAATTAAAACAATTTTATTTTACATACCAATCCCATTATCTCTCCCTCCAGTCCATCCATTCCTCCTACCAGTCTCCCATCCCACTCCCCATCCTCTCCTCAGGGAGGGTGAGGCCTCCCATGGATGATCATCAAAGTCTGTCATATCATTTGGGGCAGGACCTAGGCCCTCCCCCATTTGTCTGGGCTGAGACAGTATCCCTCTGTAGGGAATGGGCTCCTAAAACCAATTCATGCACTAGGGATAAATACTGGTTCCAATGCCAGAGGCCCCATAGACTGCTCAAGCTCCCCATCTGACACCCACATTCAGTGGTCCTGATTTGGTCTTACGCTCATTCCTTATCTGTGAGTCTGTGGCCCATGAGCACACAGCAAACACGCTGATTAATAGAGTTGAATTGAAGATACAGACATCAGTCCACATAGCTATAGACACCTGACTTTTGACAAAGCAAAAATACACTCTCAGAAAAGACAGCATTAATGAATGGAGCTGGGAAAAATAGTTGCATATAGAAAAATGAAAATAGATCCATATTTCTTACAATGCAGAAAACTCAACTCTGAACCAAATAAGGACATCAACATAAATCCAGGCACCTAGAATCTGATAGAAGAGAAAGCAGGGACAATCTACAACTCATTAGTAGAAGAAAAAAGCTTTCTGCACAGGACACAAATATCAAATGCATTACAACAAACAAATAAGTGGGACCTCATGAAGCTAAAAAATGTTTCTGTATAGCAAAGGACACTATCTATTAAAGCAAAGTGGCAGACTTTAGAAAGGAAAAAAATCATTACCAATTATGCATCTGATAGAGGGTCATCAATGCCATTGACTTAAAAATTGGAACATCAATACAAAAAGTAACCTTGTTAAAAATGAAGTATAGAACTCAACAAATAATTCTCAAAAGATGAAACATGGAAGATTTAGAAACACTTAAAATGTTCAAGACCCTTAGTTGTTAGGGGAATGCAGTATTGCTAGTGTTCATGGTTTTAGAAAGTACTTTGCACACTGTTAAAGTTGAAAGGGATTCACCAGTGTCACTCAGCTACAAGCTCTGTGACCTATAACAGCTATTTGAACTTGTGGTGTAATAGTGGAACAGTTGTTATACAATTTCTTATTGAATTTAAGGCAGCCCTGTTTCACGAGATGGCACTCAAATGTGACCCTGCGAAAGTTGTCAAGAATCTGGAACTAGATATGTTATGAGTCCTAGAGAAAACCCAACTACTATTCTAAGAAGCATATCAGCAATAGTACTTCCATCAACATATTTTCATACCCATATAAGATACATCACTCAACCCTCATAGGAGAAGATTTTCATCATGTAGGTGATGGAAATTAACATAGAGATGCCAATATGCAGAGTGAGACTGTTAAAGAATACATCCTTAATGGTATGTCTTTATCAAATCCCTCAAGGCTCTGGGCCCTTATACAGAAGAGATAGTGAAAGGATTGTTAGAGACAAAGGTGGTGATTGACTCTATGAAAATAAAGTCTTCTAGACACAACTGGGATGATACACATGAATTCATAGAAACTCACTAGATTTGCACAAGTTAAAAAAATTCCCAGTAAGGTAAGGAGAAGGATACATAAAGTCCTACCCTAACCATAAAATTTTTTGCAGCAGATACGCACCTGAAAAGGGAAAATAACTTTTCTCCAATGAAATATCACTGGGTATACCAACCAGACTTCAAGGAAGGTTCCATGTGTTTTGTCAACACAAAATGTTATTCATGGTTATATAAATTTGCTTTGTTTAAACTTTTTATTTAATTGTGGTATTTTATTGTTTTATTAGTTTTCTGTTTGTTTTGAGCTGTGATGTTTTATTTTGAGAGAGAGAGACACACAGAGAAAGAGTGAGAGAGAAGGAACATGAAATTGACTGCAAGGGTATGCAAAGAGTTGGGAGAAGGAAAGAATATGATTAAAATATATTGTATGTAGACAATATATATAGACACTTTATGCTACAGTGTGGTAACATTAATCTGAAATTATAAATAGATCATAAGAATAAGTATGAATTGTTTAGGTTATAAGTAAAATGTTTATAGCCATTAATTTTAGTATGGTTGGTGATTTACTGGTAGGAACAAAAGAACATAATAAAAACATTACCTAAAAATCTTTGCCTCAAGAAAGATATTAATGCATATGATACTTGCAATGATGTGTACTCAAATTCCCCATTTGTAAAATTCTAAATTAGATAAGATTACACTACTAATTCAAAGTTTTTTCCCCAATGGATTTCTTTTTTAAGCTATTTTAATTTTAAATAGGTTGTTTTACATGTCAATCCCAGTTCCCTCTCCTTCCCCTCCTCCCACAAACCCCCACCATCTCCCCCAGCCTCCTAACCTATTTCCATTTCCTTCAACATAGGGGATATCTAGAGACTGTCATTTCATTCAGGGTCTGGTCCAGGCACTCCCCTAAGAGTCCAGGATGAGAGAGCATCCCTCTTTGTTTTATGGACACAGGATGTATCTTAGTATTGGAGGGATAAACACTGATCCACTGCTCAGGACCCCATAGGTTGCCCAGGCCTCCTCAAGGACTCTCACATTCAGGGGGTCTGGATCAGTCCCATGCTGGCCACACAGCTGTCAGTCTGGGGTCCAAGAGTGCTCCCCTGTTAGGATCATCTATCTCTGCTGGTTTTGCCAGACCATTCTTTACCAATTTGCTCATCGCTCCTCTTTCTCTGTCACTGGGTTCCTTGGGTTCAGTTCAGTGTTTGACTGTGGGGGTTTGTCTCTGCTTCTATCAGTCACTGGATGAAGGCTTCAGGATGGTTATAGATATCAAATTCATTATCAGGAATGGCATTTGAGGTGGTCTCTCCACTATTGCTTAGCTTGCCAATTGGTGTCATCATTTTACATCAATAGAGGTCATACTGGTGCCTGATCTATCTGCTAAACTATGATTCCCTCTTACCCTCATTCTATGCCCCCACTAAAAATTCCTGTTCCCCATGACCTACTCTCTCTTCCTCTTCTCCCCCTCTCTTCTAAGCAGGTCCCACTGCCCTCCACCCCTCACCATGTTCCTCATCTGATCAGAGGATCTTGCCTCATTCCTATTCTCTTGGATAACAAGCATATCTCTTAGGTTCCTTCCTGTTTCTCAGACTCCCTATCAGTGGAAGTGCAGACTGGCACTATCCTGATCCATGTCTAAAATCCATATATGAGTGAGTACATACCATGTTTGTCTTTTTGATACTGGGTTACCTCGCTCAGGATGGTTTCTTCCAGTGCTATCCATTTACCTGAGAATTTCAAGAGTCCATTGGTTTTTTCTGCTGAGTAATACTCCATTTTGTAAATGTACCACATTTTCTCTATCCACTCTTCAGCTGAGGGGCACCTACGTTGCTTCCAGGATCTGGCTATTACAAATATTGCAGTTATGGACATAATGGAGCAGATGCCCTTGTTGTATGAATTTGCCTCTTTTGGATATATTCCTAAGAGTGGAATTACTTGGTCTTGTGGTAGATTGATTCCCATTTTCCTGAGGAATCTCCATACTGATTTCCAAAATGGCTGTACGAGTTGGCACTCCCACCAGCAATGGAGGAGTGTTTTCCCCTCTCCACATCCTCTCCAGCATAAATTGTCTTTGGTGTTTTTGATTTTAGACATTCTGACAGGAGTAAGATGGTATCTCAAAGTTGTTTTGGTTTGCATTTGCCTCATGGCTATGGATGTTAAGCAATGTCTTAAGTGTCTCTTGGCCATTTTAGGCTCCTCTATTGAGAATTCTCTATTTAGTTCTATAAACCATCTTTTAATTGGATTCTTTGGTGTTTTGGAGAGTTGCTTCTTGAGTTCTTTGTAAATTTTGGAGATTAGCCCTCTGTCACATGTGGGGTTATTGAATATCATTTCCCATTCTGTGGACTGCCTGTTTGACTTGTTGACTGTGTCCTTTGCCTTACAGAAGCTTTTTAGTTTCAGGAGGTCCCATTTGTTAATGGCCGATCTCAGTGTCTGTGCCACTGGGGTTATGTTCAGGAAGTGGTCTCCTGTACCAACTCGTTGAAGAGTATCTCCCACTTTCTTTTTTAAAAGTTTCAATGTGGCTGAATTTATGTTGAGATCTTTGATCCATTTGGATTTAAGTTTTGCACAAGGAGATAAACATGGATCTATATGCAGTCTTCTGCATACCAGTACCCAGTTATGCCACCACCATTTGTTGAAGATGCTTTCTTTTTTCCATTGTACAGTTTTAGATTCTTTGCAAAAATCAAGTGTTCATAGGTGTGTGGGTTAAAATCAGGGTTTTCAATTAGGTTCCACTGGACTACCTGCCTATTTTTGTGCTAATACCAAGCTGTTTTCAGGACTATAGGTCTATAATAGAGCTTGAAGTCAGGTATGGTGATGCCTCCTGAAGTTCCTTTATTGTATAGGGTTGTTTTGGCTATCCTAGGCCTTTTGTTATTCCATATAAAGTTGATTTTTGTTCTTTCCGGGTCTGTGAAGAATTGTGCTGGCATTTTGATAGGGATTGCATTGAATCTGTAGACTCCTTTTGGCCAGATTGCCTTTTTTATTATGTTTCTCATACCAATCCAAGAACATGGGAGATCTTTCAATTTTCTGGTATCCTCTTTGATTTCTTTCTCTAAAGACTCAAAGTTCTTGATATACAGGTCTTTCACTTCCTTGGTTAACATTATCCCCAGGTATTTGATGCTGTTTTTGGCTATTGTAAAGGGTGATGTTTCTCAGACTTCTTTCTCAGTCACTTCATCGTCTGTATATAATAGGGCCACTGATTTTTTAGAGTTTACCTTGTATCCTGCCCCTTTGCTGAAGGTGTTTATCAGCTCTAGGAGTTCCCTTGCAAAGTTTTTTGGGTCACTTATGTAAACTATCATATCATCTGCAAATAGTGAAAGCTTGACTTATTTTCCTATTTGTATTCTTTTGATTTCCTTTTGTTGTCTTATTGCTGTAGCTAGAACTTCAAGTACAATATTGAAGAGATATGGAGAGAGTGGACAGCTTTGTCTTGTTCCTGATTTTACAGGAATTGCATTGAGTTTCTCTCCATTTAGTTTGATGTTAGCTGTTGGTTTACTGTATATTGCTTTTATTATATTCAGGTATGTTCCTGTTATTCCTGATCTCTCTAGGACCTTTATTATGAAGGGGTGCTGGATTTTGTCAAAGGCCTTTTCAGCATCTCGTGAGATGATCATGTGATTTTTCTTTCGCAGTTTGCTTATATGGTGGATTACATTGATAGATTTTCTAATGTTGAACTATCCCTGCATTCTTGGGTGAAGCCTACTTGATCATGGTGGATGATTTTTCTGATGCATTCTTGAATCCGGTTTGCTAGTATTTTATTGAGTATTTTTGCATCAATGTTCATGAGGGAAATTGGTCTATACTTCTCTTTCTTAGTTGTGTCTTTGTGTGGCTTGGGTATGAAGGTAATTGTAGCCTCATAAAAGGTTTGGCAGTGAGCCTCCTGCTTCTCTGTGTGGAATACTTTGAGGAGTATTAGAATTAGCTCTTCTTTGAATTCCTGGTTGAATTCTGCACTGAAGCCATCTGGGCCTTGGCTTTTTTTTTGGTTTGGGAGACTTTTGATGACGGCTTCTATTTCATTAAGGATTATAGGTCTGTTTAGATTGTTTATCTGCTCTTGATTTAGTTTTGGCAAGTGATATCTATCCAGGAAATTGTCCATTTCCTTTAAATTTTCAAATTTTGTGGAGTATATATTTTCAAAATATGCCCTGATGATTGTCTGAATTTCCTCAGAGTCCATTGTTATGTCCCCTTTTTCATTTCTGATTTTATTAATTAGCATGCTCTCTCTCTGTCTTTTGGTTAGTTTGGACAGCAGTTTGTCTATTTTGTTGATTTTCTCAAAGAACCAACTCTTTGTTTCATTGATTGTTCGCAATGTTTTCCTGATTTCTACTTGATTGATTTTAGTCCTCAATTTGATTATTTCCTGGCATCTGCTCCTCCTGAGTGAGATTGCTTCTTTTTGTTCTAGAACATTCAGCTGTGCTATTAATTCTCTAGTATGACTGTTCTCCAGTTTCTTCATGTGGGCACTTAGTGCTATGAACTTTCTTCTCTGCACTGCTTTCAAAGTGTCGCATAAGTTTGCATATGTTGTGTCTTCATTCTCATTGAATTCCAGGAAGTCTTTAATTTCCTTTACCCAGGGATGGTGCAATTGTGCAATGTTCAGTTTCCATGAAAAGTTCCAGTTCCTGTGATTTGTGTTACTGTTGAATTCTCATTTTAATGCATGGTGGTCTGATAAGATACAGGAGGTTATTCCAATTGTTTTTGTATCTGTGGAGATTTGCTATGTTTCCTATTATGTGGTCAATTTTCGAGAAGGTTCTATGTGGTGCTGAGAAGAAGGTATATCCTTTTGTTTTTGTGTTTTGGTGGACTGTTCTATAGATGTCTGTTAAACCCAGTTGGTCATAACTTCTATTAGTTCTTTTGTTTGTTTGTTAAGTTTCTGTCTGGAGGTCCTGTCTAGTGGTGAGAGTAGAGTGTTGAAATCTCCTACTATTAGTGTGTGAGATTTTATGTGCAATTTGAGCTTTAGTAATATTTCTTTCACTAATGTAGGTGCCTTTGTATTGGGGGCATAGATGTTTAAAACTGAGACTTCATCTTGATGGACTTTTCCTTTGATGAATATGAAATGTCCTTCTTCATCTCTTTTGATTGATTTTAATTTGAAGTCTAGTTTGTTAGATATTAGGATTGCTACACCTGCTTGTTTCTTGGGACCGTTTGATTGGAAGATCTTTTCCCAACCCTTTACTCTGAGATAACATCTGTCTTTGATGTTGAGATGTGTTTCTTGTATGCAGCAATGCATCAGAAGGATGGGTTCTGTCTTCGTATCCATTCTGCTAGTCTGTGTCTTTTTATAGGCAAGTTGAGGCCGTTGACATTGAGGGATATCAATGACCATTGATTGATGATTCTTGTTTGTGCTTGATTTATTGTTAGTGAAGTTATTTTGTGTAGTTTCTCCTCCATTTTTCTTTTGGTGTTTTGTAAAGTGGGATTATATATTGCCTGTGTCTTTGTGAGTGTAGTTATCTTCCTTGGATCTAGGTTTTCCTTCTAGCACTTTCTGTAGAGCTGGATTCATGGATACATATTGTTTAAATCTGGCTTTGTCATGGAATATTTTGTTTTCTCCATCTATGGTAATTGAGAGCTTTGCTGGATATAGTAGTCTGGGCTGGCATCCTTGTTCCCTTAGCGTTTGTAGGACATCTGTCCAGGATCTTCTGGCTTTCATCATTTCCATTGAGAAGTCAGGTGTAATTCGGATAGGTCTGCCTTTGTATGTTACTTGGCCTTTTTCTTTAGCTGCTCTTAATATTTTCTCTTTACTCTGTAGGTTTGATGTTTTGATTATTATATGGCAAAGTGACTTCTTTTTCTGGTCCAGCCTATTTGGTGTTCTGTAAGATTCTTGTATTTACATAGGCATATCGTTCTTTGGGTTAGGGAAGTTTTCTTCTATGATTTTGTTGAATATGTTTTCTGTACCTTTGAGCCGTATTTCTTTGCCTTCTTCTATACCTATTATTCTCAGGTTTGGCTTTTTCACGGTGTCCCATATTTCCTGGATATTTTGTGTTAGGGATTTGTTGGTTTTGAGGTTGTCTTTGGTTGATGATTATATATCCTCTAATGAGTCTTCAACACCTGAGATTCTCTCTTCTATCTCTTGTATTCTATTGGTGATACTTGCATCTGTAGTTCCTGATCATTTACCCAGCTTTTCCATTTCCAGCATCCCCTCATTCTGTGTTTTCTTTATTGTTTCTATTTCAGCTTTCAATCCTTCAGCTGTCTGAGTTGTTTCCTTCATTTGTTTGGTTGTTTTTTGTTGGTACTCTTTAGATTCTTTGAGAGATTTATTTATTTCTTGAAATTTTGCCCCATTTCATGGATTTGTTTTTGTTTTTTCTTCTATTTCTTTAGGAGATTTCCTTGTTTCTTCTTTGAGGGTCTATATCATCTTCATAAAATAATTTTTAAGGGCTCTCTCCTCTGCTACATCTATGTAGTGCTTTTCAGGTGTTGCTGGCATTGGTTCCCTAGATTCTGGTGGAGTCATGTTGGTCTTTCATTGCTGAGTGAGCTCTTATTCTGTCTTCTTCCCATCTCTTCTTCCAGTGGGTGCTGGTGAGGTCTTTCTGTCTCCACTGGTCTCCTTCCTTCCTGAAGCTGAAGCTGGGGATGCTCTCACTGAAGCTTAAGCTGAAGCTGGGGTCACTGAGGTTGGGGCCTGGAAGGGCTTATGTCTTTCCTGTATGTGCAGGTCTTCTGGATGTCAGGAGCATCCCAGGAAGATTGAGGTGATGGGTGTTGGGTGGAGGATGGCAAGTGCTCCCCTGAGACCCAAGCTCACCTGAAGCCGGTATCTTCGGAGTTTGGGCCCTGGAAGGCCTGATGTCTTTCCTGTGTGGGCAGGTCTTCTGTATGCCAGGAGCAGCATAGGAAAATAGAGGGGAAGTGTGTTGGGCAGGGGATGGGGAATACCCCCCTGAGACCCAAGTTCACCTGAAGTTGAGATCGCCAGAGTTTGGAGGCTGGAAGGCCACAATGCTGGATTTGTCACAGCACTTTTTTTAACTCACTAAAATTACCATCAGAATGAGCAGTTCATGAAGCTAAGTTTCAAAGTTTTAAATTGCATAAAAGACAAGTTTCAGAGAGGACAGTATAAAATATTTTAATATATAGGGAGAGCACAAATGGAATTTTGACATATTGGTGTTAAAATATATATATAGTTAAAGTGTTTTAACAGTATGTAAATATATTATGCTATATAATATAATTTTATACTGATCTGTATATTTGTCCATTTTTCTGATACTACATAAGTTTTTGAAGGCTGTGGAATTTAGAAAATAAAGTGGCTTGTTTAGGTTTAAAATTTGGAGGCTGAAAGAGCAGAATTATCACCACCATCTGTTCAGGATCCAGTAAGCCCTACAAACTGGCTGCATGTCAATGTGCTTAATGATCACATGGTAGAACTTAAGTAAAGAAGGAAGATCACAAAGTGAGAAAAGGAGCACTGAGAATCTGAGGCCAGACTCATGGGAAAAGAGATCTAACCAGTCTCTATGTGATCTTAGAGACCACAGTCTGGTACCCTAGCATCACATCTGTCCCCAGGGTAACAACAGGACCTCTGAGAACTCCAACTAGCTTCTTCAGGTGTGGTTATCCATATTAGAGGTCCAAGCATCCCTAGACCACATACCCTGGAAACACAAGTTTCTGAGGACAGAGGATTCACAAACTTGTCTCCAAAATCTGATTCCCTAGCACATATTCCCCAGAAGAACTCTGAGGATAGATAAAGCCACACATACAGTGACTTCTGTGAAAAGTGGACTCCTATTTTTCAAGCCAAGGTGTTACCTTAGTTATCTATATTTGGATCAGAACTGAGTACCCCAAAGACTAAGCATCAGATAGTACCTAGCCAAGCAAAGTTCAGCTAAGCAAAGGGAGTACTAGTTGCTTATCTAATTACTCATTCAAATCTGCTGTGCTCCCACCCAAAAAAAAGATTCAAGAAATGAACTAACTACTGATGAAGAAACCCCAATATAAGACTATGGGTTACACAAAAAGCTATGACAACATATCTCTTCCACAAACCTCTAAAACTATTAGCAATGTTCCCTAATGAGAGTGACTTAAATTTAATCCCCCAAAACAGTAATTTGAAAGAGTGAATACAATTACACTCAAAGATTTCAAGGAAGATATGAATAAAATGAGCTCAAAGAGGCTACAAATAATCTCCCATGTAAATTCCAATGGGTACAATGAACTGAATGAAGAAAGGAATTTGAAAATATAATTCAACAATGACATAGAAACATTAAAGAGAAACAAACCTGATATGATAATAGAAATGAAAAGATCTAACTGTAAATAAAAAACTCAGTGTGAATGCTCATGAATGGAACAGATTATGCAAAAGAGAGTAAATCAGAGGCTAAAGACAAGGAATAAAAATTGGATTATTCAGAGAAAGACAAATGATTAAACTCAACAAACATATGGATATATAAGAGCATAGGCGAATGTATGAGAACAACTTGGGAAGATGGCTTTCATTAGAAAGGTGAGAAGAAAAAGGAAAATAAAATGATGGTTTGAATAAGAATGATACCCACAAGCTCACAAGTCTGAGTGTATAGTCATCAGGGAGGGGCACTACTTGAGAGGGATTTCTTACAAGTGTAGCCTCTTTAGAGGAAAGGTATCATTGGGTTGGACTTTCAGGTTTCGAAAGCCAAAGACAGGGCTCATGTATCTCTCTTCCTCTGCATGCTGATCCATATATAGAACTCTCAGCTACTTCTCCAGCAACATGTCTGCCTGTGTACTACCATGACAATAATGACCTGAACCTCTGAAATGATAAAAAATCCCTGATTATCCCTAGTGTATGCATAGAATTTGGGATCCCATTCCACATAGAGGGATACTCTCACAGCCTAGACACATGGGGGAAGGCCTAGACCCTGCTCCAAAGGATATGATAGACTTTGATGTTCCCCCATGGAAAGACTCACTCTCCCTGGGGAGAAGAAAGGAAATGGGATAGAGGGTTAGTGGGAGGCAGGGGAGGAGAGGAGGTAGAGGGAACTGGGATTGACATGTAAAACAAGCTTGTTTCTAATTTAAATTTTAAGAAAAGTAAGAAAAAAACCTCCAATTAATTGTATTATTTCATGAGAATTGCCTTGGTTATGGTGTCTCCTCACAGCAATGGAACACTGAATAAGACCCAAGTTGGTACCAGGAGGTGGATATTTTATGACAGGCCTGACCATACAGCTTATTTGTGGAATACAGAAATTTCAATTTTGGATTAGGAAATCTGTTGAACACTTTAAATGGGGCTTAATGGATCATATTAGCAGGAGGATGAAACACAGTGGTGCTGAGGGCAATGTACATTATGACAGCTCAGGTCAAGAGGTTGTAGAGAAGACTATTTTTAGGTAGCCTAGACACAGTTCTTATAATATTTTATTGGAGAATGCATGTAGCTTCTTTTGCCATTGTCAAAAAAATCTGCCTGAGTCTAAATTGAATAGTTTTGTATAAATGGTGTTGGCAGAGGCGATCGAAAAATAGCTTAGTGTTAACAGTGTCATGTGATGAGCAGGAGTCAGTGTTATGTAGATCTGTAATGAAAAGGATCAAACTAAGCAATAAAAACTACAAAATGTACAGTTTGACCACCAGAAAATGTAATGGAACTCCATTCATGGTTCAAGGAGATAAAAGTTTAAAGAAAATTCTGAGGCTAAATGAAATCTCAGAGGAATATCCTACCAGCTAAGCTTCCAGTTTGTGAAAATGAATTAGAATATTCTTTTTGGTTTTCATGAGACAGGGTTTCTCTGTATTGTTTTGGAGGCTATTGGTCCAGCCCGGCCTTGAACTCACAGAGATCCGCCTGCCTCTGCCTCCCGAGTGCTGGGATTAAAGGCGTGCGCCAAAAGTAAGCCCCAATTAAATGTTCATATGAGCAGATTTTGACATGGTGTCTCTTCACAGCAGTAGAAGTGACCAAGATGACAGGTATGAGTGGATATAACTGAAATTCCTTGCATAATCTATAAAACTGTAAAAATAATTTTAAAAACATAGATGGAGCATGTGTGTTGTTTGGGTCAAATTGAAAAGACAAAACAAAAAAATAATAACAAAAGGAGAAGAATTCTATGCCATAGATTATTTTTCAAGCAGATCATGGAAGAATGTTCCAAATGAAGGACAGAGAGGCCCATCCAGGTACAAGAGGGATACAGATGAAAATATCAATGGAAAAATTGAAAAGAAATAGCATATCCCAAACCTATGAGATACAGTGAAAGTAATGCTAGAGGGAAGTGTCTACACTACAAAATATGCTATGGCACTGGTACTGTAACCCTAGTCAAAAGTTATGGCTAGGGAGGTTACAGGCTAGTGGGTAATCTACCACTGACATCTTGCTAAATGGAGTTGTTGTCAAACTGTTATCTGGTTATTTATATTTATGTACACAACCTCATGATTCTTTCTAGAAGCTTCTAGAAGTAGGAACTAAATGTGCTGAAACTAGGTGACACTTGAGTTGTCAGTCCTAAAGAAGATATGTATGTCTCTAATTCAAGGTGGAAAAAACATAGTGAAACAGGGAGTGGAGAATTACTAAAGTGTTGAGGGATGGAAAGGAACATCATTATACCTTGAGTCTGAATGTGAAATGACATTGTAGCTAGAAACTTATAGTGTCAGTGGCTATGAAAACAAGATCTGCAGAAACAAACACAAGAGTAAGTAGCAGGACTAGCTTCATAGAAGAAGGTCAAACAACAGTAATTGGGGACAAGTATTATAATCCATTATAGTCATATATGAAGTTGTCAAAAACTCATGAGACAGAAAAAGATATGACTTGCAAAGTAGTAAATCAGATATCTCCAATCAATAAATCAGTGATGTGCTCTTAAGGCCTTGGAAAAGCAATAACAAACCAAAGATAAAAGTAGTAATGGGAAAAATTAACATCAGTGTAGAGTCAGTGAAATAGAAGCAAACAAAATAAAAATAATCAATGAAGCAGATTGTTATATACAAATTCTAAAAAATTAACAAGCAAATCATTAGTCAAATTAAATAACATAAAGAGAGAGTGCATCCTAGCAAACATAAATTCTTATAAAATATATATGAGTAATTATTGGATAATAATCAAGTCACACCTAGCTGATAAGAAACCAAGCAAATAGCCAACAGCGTCATACTTAATATAGTGTCCTTTGTGTTATTTGGGGGCTAAACTGGCAACGAAACCATGACAGGAATCCTACAACAGGTCAATAGTTTCAAACATATCTTTTTTAAAGATAAAATACACACTAGGTGATGATTCTTTAAATGCATGACTAGAACTATAAACATAACTAGAAATTGAAATATTGAATATTTATCATATTTTCTCAAAGCTTAATTGAGATGACCTCAATAAAAACAGCTATGATTATTCTAGGACTAACTTCTTTGGTGAGGACACATCCTATAAAAGCATGCTCAGGGACTGCACTTTTATTCAGTAGCATCCTAAGGGTTGTTATAATATTAGTAATTGAAACAATTTTCTTTTGGAACTATGGTAATGGAGATTAGTACTGAGAAGTGCTAACATTTGGCTATTGATGCCAGACCACGCAGTGCACCAGTATCCATTCTGAGTTTTGGAGAATCTCTATTAGCTTGAGTCCTGACTGTATTTACAATAAATAACTAGAAGAGAAGCAGAATGGTAGGGAATTTGCATCACAGCCTTGGTGAACTTTCAGGCGAGCACTTTCCTGTCTCCGTCTCTTGACTGCTGTAATATTAGTGTTTTTAATGCTGAAGCAAACAGAAGATCCACCAATGAACATCCAAATTTGTTAAATTTATTTAAACAACTTATTCCTGCAACTCAGTTATAAAAATGAAACATTTCATGTTGTTGGTTTAGTCAGTGATTTGCAAACATTGTATGAAAGTTTCCTCTGTAGATGGGGAGAAATGAAGTATCAAACAAGTGAAATGTTAAATCCTTTAATTTGAAGACAATTATGTATGCTGATAAAGTATGCAGGCTAGTGTAATATTTGCATTTACGGAATATAACCTTATGGAATCCTTGAAACACTGAAGGCAGATGAGAACTTCCAAAGAGACTCTGAATTGCATTATAAACCAATTTTTAAAATTCATAATCTTGAACAATGTTGAAATAATAATACCTACTTCTAGTGCTTTAGAACTGCTTTTTGCTACAGAAGTATGCTTGTGGTATTGACTTTGTAAGTATGAAAGACAATAGAGTGAGGGAGTCACTGAGTCTTCTGCTAATGATCTACAAAGGCACTGAAGCCAAGGAACATGAATCAAGAACATATTTTTTGAGATAGTATTACTTGGTGGAACACTGGTTGTCCTGAAACTTACTTTGTAGACCTGACTGCCCTTGAACTCAGAGATCCACCTACCTCTGCCTCCTGAGTGCCAGGCATTAAAGGTGTGTGCCATCACTGCCTGACCTTTGCATACATATTTACTTTCATCCATATATCCATGCATACATGCATACATACATATGAGACTTGGTCTTACTATGTATGCCTGCTCTGGAACTCTTTCTGTAGACTACAGAGATTTTCTGATGGGGATGTCTTCCATACATATGTTTCTCTTATTGGTTAATGAGTAAAACCCTTATTGCCCAGTCAGACTGGGAGACCAGGAGAATTCTGGGAAGGGGAGGCAGAAGACTTGCCATGTAGAATGTGATAGGACTGACAGGACCGGACTCTTCACTGTAAGATAAGAATATGTGGAAATACTTAAATTAATGTAAGTGGGTTAGACACTCAGGGCAGAGGCCTGAGGTGAGCATGGGTCCCCATTTTAGACCTGATTTCCTCCTACTCACACTCTTTTGGATACCCTGTCATGGGGACTGCTGCCATGTCAACTCCCCCCCCACCTGGATGGATGACCAAGTGACTAGGAGCATGAAAAAGAGAGCTTGCCCACTTCTGTGCACACTCATGGCAGAAGGCAGAGGACAGACAACAGAGGACAGAGAGTTTGCTTACACCCACCAAAAGGGAACCCTGATAGCCTACACACCTGGGGAGGAAGAGACTCTTTCTATACCCACTGGAAGAAATGATGGGTAAGAGGAAATACAAGAACACACTCGGCAACAGAGAAACAAATATGACACCACCAGAGTCTAGAGATTCTACACCACTAAGACCTGAACACCCCAATTCGGATGAAGCAGAAAGGAATGACCTTAAAAACACCTTCATAAAAATGATAGAGGCCCTCAAAGAGGATATGAGAAAATCTTGTAAAGAAATGGAAGAAAAAACTACCCAAAAAATGCAAGAAACGAAAGAAAAAATAAACCAAAAAAATCCAACAAATGCAAAAATGGGAGGAAAACATGACACAAAAATTACAATAAACAATTCAAATAGTGCAAGGGTTGAAAGATGACATGGAGACAATAAAAAAACACAGTCTGAAGAAATGCTGGAAATAGAAAAACTGGGGAAATGGTCAGGTAATACAGATGCAAGCATAACCAACAGAATACAAGAGATGGAAGAGAGAATCTCAGGTGTATAAGAGACACTAGGAGAAACTATTTCATCAACCAAAGAAAATCTGAAGTCCAACATATCCCTAACAAAAAATATCCAGGAAATATGGAACACTGTGAAAAGACCAAACCTAAGAATAATAGGTATAGAAGAAGAAGGTGAAGAAATCCAACTCAAAGGGACAGAAAGCATATTCAACAAATCATAGAAGAAAACTTTCCAAACCTAAAGAAATACATGCCAATGAAGGTACAAGAAGCTTACAGAACACCAAATAGAGTAGATCACAAAAAATCCCCTCACCACATAATAATCAAGACTCCAAGCATGTAGAATAAAGAAAGAATACTGAGAGCAGCTAAGGAAACAGGTCAAATAACATACAAAGGCAAAACTATCACAATCACACCTGACTTCTCCATGGAAAAACTGAAAGCCAGTATGTCCTGGATAGATCTTCTATCAACACTAAGAGACCACGGATGCCAGCCCAGACTACTATACCCAGCACAGCTTTCAATCAATATAGATGGAGAAAGCAAGATATTCCATGACAAAACCAGATTTAAGCAATACATATCCACTAACCCAGCCCTACAGAAAGTTCTTAAAGGAAAACTCCAGTCCAAGGTAGTTAACTACAACAAGAAAAACATAGGAAATAGATAATCCCACTTTATCAACACCCAAAACAGAAAAGGAATGGAAATCAAAATATAAGTCCACCAAGAACAACCATTCCAAATTAAACAAGAATGAACAATCAAAGGTCATTAATATCCCTCAATATTAGTGGTCTTAATTCACCCATAAAGAGGCACAGGCTGACAGAATGGATTGAAAGACATAACCCGTCCTTCTACTGCATACAAGAAACGCACCTCACCCTCAAAGACACAATACCTCAGAGTTAAAGGTTGGGAAAAGATTTTCCAATGAAATGGTTCCAAGAAACAAGCAGGGGTAGCAATCCTAGTATCTAACAAACTAGACTTTAAATTGAATATCAATCAAAAGAAATGAAGAAGGTCATTTCATATTCATCACAGGAAACTTCCACCAAGATAAAGTCTTGACTCTGAGCATCTATGCCCCAAATACAAAGGCATCTACATTTGTAAAAGAAACATTACGAAAACATATTCAACAAAATCATAGAAGAAAACTTCCCTAACCTAAAGAAAGACATGCCTATGAAAGTACAAGAATCTTACAGAACACCAAATAGGCTCGACCAGAAAAAGAAGTCACCTCGCCATATAATAATCAAAATATCAAACCTACAGAGTAAAGAGAAAATATTAAGAGCAGCTAAAGAAATAGGCCAAGTAACATACAAAGGCAGACCTATCCGAATTAAACCTGACTTCTCAATGGAAACGATGAAAGCCAGAAGATCCTGGACAGATGTCCTACAAACGCTAAGGGAACAAGGATGCCAGCCCAGACTACTATATCCAGCAAAGCTCTCAATTACCATAGATTGAGAAAACAAAATATTCCATGACAAAGCCAGATTTAAACAATACATATCCATGAATCCAGCTCTACAGAAAATGCTAGAAGGAAAACCTAGAGCCAAGGAAGATAACGACATTCACAAAGACATAGGCAATATATAATGACACTTTACAAAACACCAAAAGAAAAAGGGAGGAGAAACTACACAAAATAACTTCACTAACAATAAATCAAGCACAAGCAAGGATCACCAATCAATGGTCATTAATATCCCTCAATGTCAACGGACTTAACTTGCCTATAAAAAGACACAGACTAGCAGAATGGATATGAAAACAGAACCCTTCCTTCTGCTGCATACAAGAAACCCATCTCAACATCAAAGACAGATGTTATCTCAGAGTAAAGTGTTGGGAAAAGATCCTCCAATCAAACGGTCCCAAGAAACAAGCTGGTGTAGCAATCCTAATATCTAACAAATTAGACTTCAAATTAAAATCAATCAAAAGAGATGAAGAAGGACACTTCATATTCATCAAAGGAAAAATACATCAAGACGAAGTCTCGATTTTAAACATCTATGCCCCAAATACAAAGGCACCTACATTCGTGAAAGAAACATTACTAAAGCTCAAAATGCACATAAAATCTCACACACTAATAGTAGGAGACTTCAAAACTCCGCTCTCACCGCTGGACAGGACCTCCAGACAGAAACTTAACAAAGAAACAAAAGAACTAATAGAAGTTATGACCCAACTGGGTTTAACAGACATCTATAGAACATTTCACCCATATACAAAGGGATATACCTTCTTCTCGGCACCACATGGAACCTTCTCTAAAATTGACCACATAATAGGAAACATAGCAAATCTCCACAGATACAAAAAAATTGGAATAACCCCTGTATATTATCAGACCACCATGCATTAACATTAGAATTAAACAGTAACACAAATTGCAGAAACCCTACAAACTCATGGAGATTGAACAATGCACAATTGCACCATCCCTGGGTAAAGGAACAAATAAAAAAAAATTAAAGACTTCCTCGTCTTCAATGAGAATGAAGACACAACATACACAAACTTATGGGACACTTTGAAAGCAGTGCTGGGAGGAAAGTTTATAGCACTAAGTGCCCACATGAAAAAACTGGAGAACAGTCATACTAGAGAATTAATAGCACAGCTGAATGTTCTAGAACAAAAAGAAGCAAACTCCCCCAGGAGGAGCAGACGCCAGGAAATAATCAAATTGAGGGCTGAAATCAATCAAGTAGAAACCAGACAAACACTGAGAAGAATCAATGAAACAAAGAGTTGGTTCTTTGAGGAAATCAACAAAATAGATAAACCTCTGTCAAAACTAACCAAAAGACAGAGGGAGAGCATGCTAATTAACAAAATCAGGGATGAAAAAGGGGACATAACAACAGACTCAGAGGAAATCCAGAGAATCATCAGGGCATACTTTGAAAATCTGTACTCCACAAAACTTGAAAATTTAAAGGAAATGGACAATTTCCTGGATAGATATCACTTGACAAAACTAAATCAAGAACAGATAAACAATCTAAACAGACCTATAACCCCTAATTAAATAGAAGCAGTCATCAAAAGTCTCCCAAATAAAAAAAAGCCCAGGCCCAGATGGCTTCAGTGGAGAATTCTACCAGAAATTCAAAGAAGAGCTAATTCCAATACTCCTCAAAGTATTCCACACAATAGAAGCAGGAGGCTCACTGCCAAACTCTTTCTACGAGGATACAATTACCTTGATACCCAAGCCACACAAAGACACAACTAAGAAAGAGGACTATAGAACATTTTCCCTCATGAACATTGATGCAAAAATACTCAATAAAATACTTGCAAACCGGATTCAAGAACACATCAGAAAAATCATCCACCATGATCAAGTAGGCTTCATCCCAGGAATGCAGTGATGGCTCAACATTAGAAAATCTATCAATGTAATCCACCATATTAACAATCTGCGAAAGAAAAACCACATGATCATCTCACTAGATGCTGAAAAAGCCTTTGACAAAATCCAGCACCCCTTCATGATAAAGGTCCTAGAGAGATCAGGGATAACAGGAACGTACCTGAATATAATAAAAGCAATATACAGTAAACCAACAGCTAACATCAAACTAAATGGAGAGAAACTCAAAGCAATTCCTCTAAAATCAGGAACAAGACAAGGCTGTCCACTCTCTCCATATCTCTTCAATATTGTACTTGAAGTTCTAGCTACAGCAATAAGAAAACAAAAGGAGATAAAGGGGATACAAATGGGAAAAGAAGAAGTCAAACTTTCACTATTTGCAGATGCTATGATAGTTTATATAAGTGACCCAAAAAACTCTGCAAGGTTACTCCTAGAGCTGATAAACACCTTCAGCAATGTGGCAGGATACAAGGTAAACTCAAAAAAATCAGTGGCTCTATTATATACAGATGATGAAGTGACTGAGAAAGAAATCAGAGAAACATCACCCTTTACAATAGCCAAAAACAGCATCAAATATCTGGGGATAATGTTAACCAAGGAAATTAAAGACCTGTATATCAAGAACTTTGTGTCTTTAAAGAAAGAAATCAAAGAAAATACCAGAAAATGGAAAGATCTCCATTGCTCTTGGATTGGTAGGATCAACATAATAAAAAAGGCAATCTGGCCAAAAGGAGTCTACAGATTCAATGCAATCCCTATCAAAATGCCAGCACAATTCTTCAAGGACCTGGAAAGAACATTAATCAACTTTATATGGAAAAACAAAAGGCCCAGGGTGGCTAAAAACAACCCTATACAATAAAGGAACTTCAGGAGGCATCACCATACCTGACTTCAAGCTCTATTATACAGCTATAGTCCTGAAAACAGCTTGGTATTGGCACAAAAAAAGGCAGGTAGACCATTGGAACCGAATTGAAAGCTCTAATTTTAACCCACACACCTATGAACTTGATTTTTGACAAAGAAGCTAAAACTGTACAATGGACAAAAGAAAGCATCTTCAACAAATGGTGCTGGCATAACTGGGTACTGGTATGCAGAAGACTGCAGATAGATCCATGTTTATTGCCTTGTACAAAACTTATGTCCAAATGGATCAAAGATCTCAACATAAATCCAGCCACACTGAAACTTTTAGAAGAGAAAGTGGGAGATACTCTTCAACGAGTTGGTACAGGAGACCACTTCCTAAACATAACACCAGTGGCACAGGCACTGAGATTGACAATGAACAAATGGGACCTTCTGAAACTAAAAAGCTCCTGTAAGGCAAAGGACACAGTCAAAAAGACAAAAAGGCAGGTCACAGAATGGGACCAGATATTCACTAACCCTACATCTGACAGAGGGCTAATCTCCAAAATTTACAAAGAACTCAAGAAACAAGTCTCCAAAACACCAAAGGATCCAATTAAAAGGTGGGGGTACAAAGCTAAATAGAGAATTCTCAGTAGAGGAGGCTAAAATGGCCAAGAGACACTTAAGAAAGTGCTCAACATCCTTATCCATCAGGGAAATGCAAATCAAAACAACTCTGAGATACCATCTTACTCCTGTCAGAATGGCTAAGATCAAAAACACTGAAGACAATTTATGCTGGAGAGGATGTGGAGAGAGAGGGACACTCCTCCACTGCTGGTGGGAGTGCCGACTCATACAGCCTCTTTGGAAATCAGTATGGAGATTCCTCAGGAAAATGGGAATTAATCTACCACAAGACCCAGCAATTTCAGTCTTAGGCATATATCCAAATGAGGCAAGTTCACAAAACAAGGGCATCTGCTCCACTATGTTGTTAGCAGCATTATTTGTAATAGCCAGAACCTGGAAGCAACCTAGATGCCCCTCAACTGAAGAGTGGATAGAGAAAATGTGGTACATTTACACAATGGAGTATTACTCAGCAGAAAAAAATAATGGAATCTTGAAATTCGCAGGGAAATGGATAGCACTGGAAGAAACCATCCTGAGTGAGGTAACCCAGTCGCAAAAAGACAAACATGGTATGTACTCACTCATATATGGATTTTAGACATGGATCAGGATAGTGCCATTCTGCACTTCCACTGATAGAGAGTCTGGGAAACAGGAAAGAACCTAAAAGATATGCATATATGCATAGTACCCAAGAGAAGAGGATGGAGACAAGATCCTCTGAATGGATGGGGAACACGGTGAGGAGTGGGGGGGAGTGGGACCTGGGAAGAAGAGAGGGGGTGAAAAGGCAGAGAGTTGGTCATGGGGGAAAAGGAAGTTGAGGGGGTGGGGGTAAGATAGGGGCAAGAGGGAATCATAGGATCGAATACAGATCAGGCACCAGAGCGACCTTGAGTGATCTAAAGGGATAACACCAATTGGCAAGCTTAGCAATAGTGGAGAGACCACCTCGAATGCCCATTCCTGATAATGAACTTGATGTCTATAAACATCCGGGAGCCTTCATCCTGTGACTGATGGAAGCAGAGGCAACCACACAATTAATCACTGAACTGAACCCAAGGAACCCAGTGACAGAGAGAGAGGAGTGATGAACAAATTGGCAAAGAATGGGCTGGCAAAACCAGCAGAGACAGCTGATCCTAACAGGGGAGAGCTCTTGGATCCCAGACTGACAGTGAGGAGGCCAGTATGGGACTGATCTGGACCCCCCCAAATGTGAGTGTCAGCGAGAAGGCCTGAGCAACCTATGGGGCCTCTGCTGTGGATCAGTGTCTATCCCTGATATACAAACAGTCTTCGTGTGCCTATAGCACAAAGAGGGATGCTCTCTCAGCCTGGACTCTTAGGGGAGTGCCTGGACCCTACCCAGAGTAAAATGACAGACTCTGATATCCCCTATGTGGAAGGACTTGGCAATAGGGTGGGAGGGTGGGGGGAAAGAGGAGTGGGGGAGGAGGGGAGGGAGAGGTACTGGGATTGACATGTAAAACAAGCTATTTAAAATTTAAAGAAATTGAAAAAAGAAAAGATCACTATAAAAAATAAAAAAAATAAAAATTAAAAATAAAAGTGTTCTTTCACCTAAAAAAAATAAAAAATAAAACTCAAAACACACATAAAACCTCACACCCTTATAGTGGGAGACTTCAACACACCCTATCAACAATAGACAGGACTACAAGACAGAAATTTAACAAATAACAAAGGAACTAATAGGAGTTATGACCCAATTGGGTTTGACAGACATCCCTAGAATATTCCATCAAAACACAAAATAATATACCTTCTTCTCAGTGCCACATAGAACCTTCTCTAAAATTGACGACATATTTGGCAACATAGGAATCCTCAAAAAATTGGAATAACTACATGTATCTTATCAGATCACCCTGCTTTAAAGTTAGACTTCAACAACAACACAAACTGCAGGAACCATACAAACTCATGGAATTTGAATAATATGCTATTGCACCACTCCTGGGTCAAAGAAGAAATTAAAAAGAAATTAAAGACTTACTAGAATTCAATGAGAATGACTACATAATATATCCAAACATATGTGACACTTTGAAAGCAGTGCTAAGAGAAAAGTTCATAGCACTAATTGCCTACATCAAAAAACTGGAGAATAGTTACACTATGGAATTAACAGCACAGCTGAAAGCTCTAGAAGACAAAGAAGCAAACTCAACCAGGAGGAGTAGACACCAGGAAATAATCAAAAGGAGGACTGAAGTCAATAAAGTAGAAACTAGGGAAACAATACAAAGAACCAAGGTAACAAAAAATTGGTTCTTTGAGAAAATCAGCAAATTAGACAAACCTATATCCAAACTCACCAAATGGCAGAATGTGAACATGCAAATTATGAAAATCTGAAATGAAAGGGGCATATAACAACGGACACTGAAGAAATCCAGAGAAATATCAGGTCATACTTTGAAATCTCCTCAAAATTCAAAAATGGACAACTTCCTGGATAGATATCACCTACCAAAATTAAATAAAAAACAATTAAACAATTTAAATAGACCTATAAAACCTAAGGAAACAGAAGCAGTCATCAAAAGTCTCCCAACCAAAAAAAGCCCAGGACTAGATGGCGTCAGTGCAGAATTTTACCAGAAATTCAAATAACAGCTTATACCAATTCTTCTAAAAGTATTCCATGCAATAGAAGCAGAAGGGTCTTTGCTAGTCACTTTCTACAAGGCTTTGACATACTCTTTTTATGAGGCTTCAATAACATTGACACCCAAACCATATAAAGACACAACTAAGAAAGAGAACTTCAGAGCAACTTCACTCATGAACATGGATGCAAAAATACTCAATAAAATATTGGCAAATTGGATCCAAGACCACATCAGAAAACTCATCCACCATTATCAAGTAGGCTTCATTCCAGAGATGCAGGGATGGTTCAATATACAAAAATCTATCATTGTAATCCACCATATAAACAAGCTGAGGAACAAAAATCACATGATCATCTCACTAGCTACTGAAAAAATCTTTGGGAAAATCCAACACTCCTTCATGGTAAAGGTCTGGGAGAGATCTGGGATAACAGGAACATTCCTAAACATAATAAAAGCTATATACAGCAAACCAACAGACAACATCAAACTAAATGGACAGAAACTCAAGGTGATTCTTCTAAAATCAGGAACAAGACAAGGCTGTCCCCTCTCCCCTTACCTCTTCAATATTGTACTCAAAATTCTAGCGAGAGCAATAATACAACAAAAGGAGATCAAGGGGATACAAATTGGAAAGGAAGAGGTAAAACTATAACTATTTGCAAATGTTATGATAGTTTACATAAGTAACCCAAAGAATTCTATCAGGGAACACTTACAGCTGATTAACACCTTCAGCAAAGTGGCAGGATACAAGATCAACTCAAGAAAATCAGTAGCCCTACTATATATACAGATGATAAGAGGGCTGAGAAAGAAATCAGAGAAACATCACCCTTTACAATTGCCACAAACAACATAAAATACCTTGGGAGTAACAGTAACCAAAAAAGTAAAAGACCTGTATCGCAACAACTTTGAGTCTTTAAAGAAAGAAATTAAAGAAGCCCTCAGAAAATGCAAAGATCTCCCATGCTCTTGGATAGGCAGGATCAATGTAGTAAAAATGGCAATCCTGCCAAAAGCAATCTACAGATTTAATGCAATCCCCATCAAAATTCCAGCATCATTTTTCACAGACCTTGAAAGACTAATTTTCAACTTTATATGGCAAAACTAAAGACCCAGAATAGCCAAAACAACCTTACTCAACAAAGCAACTTCTGGAGGCATCACCATCCCTGACCTCGAGCTCTATTATAGAGCTGAAATCCTGAAAACAGCTTGGTAATGGCACAAAAATAGATAGGTAGACCAATGGAATGGAATTGAACACTTTGAAATTAATCCACAAACCTATGAACAGATGATTTTCAACAAAGAAGCAAAAATTATACAATGGAAAAAAGATAGCATCTTCAACAAATGGCCTGCATAACTGGATATTCGCATGTAGAAGACTGCAGATAGATCCATGTCTATCGCCATGCACAAAACATAAATCCAAATGGATCAAAGACCTCAATATAAATCCAGCCACGCTGAACTTGTTAGAAGAGAAAATGGGAGGTACCTTGAAAGACTTGGTACAGGAGACAGCTTCCTGAACATAACACCAGTATCAAAGACACTGACATCAACAATTAATAAATGGGACCTCCTAAAACTGAGTAGTTTCTGTAAGGCACAGGACACAGTCAACAAGACAAAAAGGCAACCCACAGATTGGGAAAAGATATTCACTAACCCCACATTTAATAGTGAGTTGATCTCCAAAATTTACAAAAACTCAAGAAGCTATTCTCCAAAACACTAAAGGACCCAATTAAAAAGCGGGGGACTGAACCAAATAGAGAATTCTCAATAGAGGAGACTAAAATGGATGAGAGACACTTGAGAAAGTGCTCAACATTCTTAGCTATCAGGGAAATGCAAATCAAAACAACCTTGAGATATCATCTTACTCCTGTCAGAATGTCTAAATTCAAAAACACCAATGACAGCTTATCCTGGAGAGAAAGGGGAACACTTGACCATTGTTGGTGAGAGTGCAAACTTGTACAGCCACTTTGGAAATCAGTATGGAGATTTCTCAGGAAAATGGGAATTGTCTACAACATGACCCAGCAATTCCACTCTTAGGCATATACCCAAAAGATGCCCGTTCATACAACAAGTATGTCTGTTCTACTATGTTCATAGCAGCATTATTTGTAATAGCCAGATCCTCAAAGCAACCTAAATGCTCCACAGCTGAAGAGTGGATAGAGAAATTGTGGTTCATTTGCACAATGGAGTACTACTCAGTGGAAAAAGACAATGGAATTTTGAAATTTGCAGGCAAATGGATGGCGCTAGGAGAAACCTTCCTGAGTGAGGTAACCCAGTCCCCAAAAGCAAACATGGTATGTACTCACTCATGTATGGATTTTAGACATGCATCAGGGGAGTGTCAGCCTACAATCCCAGGGCCAGTGAGTCTGGATAACAGCGAGGTTCCCAAGTGATATGCATTATATCCCACAGAAGTGGAAAGAGGCTAGATCTCCTAAGCAGATTGGGAACATGGGGTGAGAGGAAAGGGAACCAGGAAAAAGAGTGCAGGATAAGAGGAGGGTAGAAGAAGACATGGGGTAGCAGGAAGGTTAAGTCGGGGTAAGAATAGAGGAGAACAGGATGAGAGATACCATAATAGTTGGAGTCATTATAGCTTTGAGAAGAGAGCTGACACCAGTGAGATTTCTGGAGATCTACAAGGATAACACCAGCTGGAAAACTAAGTAATAGTGCAGAGACTACATTAATAGCCCCTACCTTATGATAAGGTTGATAACTTCCTTATATGATATCCTAGAACCTTCATCCAGTGACTGATGGAAGCAGAGACAGATACACACAGCGAAACACTGAACTGACCCACAGAAACCCAGGGACAGAGATGGAGGAGTAATGAGCAAAGGGGTCAAGACTGTGCTGGTGAAACCCACAAAGACAGCTGACTGGACAAGGGAGAGCTCTTGAACCCCAGACTGATGGCTAAGAGGCCACCAGGAGACTAATCCAAACTCCATAAATGCAGTGTCAGTGAGGAGGCCTAAGAAATCTCTGTGACCTTGGGTATTAGATCAGTGTTCACCATGGCATACTAATGAACTTTAGGAGCCCATTCCATATGGAGCAATGCTCTCTCAGCCTGGACACATGGGAAGGGCCTAGGTCCTGCCCTGGATGAAATGGCAGACTCTGGAGATCCCCCAAGGTGGGCTCACTCTCCGTGGGGAAAGATGTGGGTATAGGTCTGGAGGTGGGAGTTGGGGGTGGGAATGGGAGAGAGAAGGAGTTAGAGGGGATTAACATTTGAAACATGCATGTTTCTAATTTAAATTAAAAAGAAGAAAAATATAAGTGGTATATTAATTAAGACAGAGCTAGCCAATAAAAAGCCCTAGCCACCAGCCAACAGTTTCATGATTAATATGTCTTGTGTGTTCATTTGGGGCTCAAAAGCCACGAGACCATATGGGCCAGAAAATTCATGCTTACAATTTTTCTGCCTCTACCTCTGGAGTGCTGGGATTAAGGGCATGTGCCACTATCCCTCCATTGCTGGTGGGAGTACAGACAAGTACTATGGAAATCAATATTAAGCTGGTTGCTCAGAAAATTGGGAATTTATCTACCTCAATACTCAGCAATAACACTTTGGGAATATACCCAAAGGATGCTACATCCTACCACAAGAGCACTGCTCAACCTTGTTCACAACATCGTTAGTTACCAAAGCCAGAAACTGGAAACAATTTACTTAAACAAATTTTGTTTTTCCTCTCCCACCTGGGGAGCCTAAGGGATGTAGATACATTTATTTGGGCTTATTTCTTTTCAGTGCTCCATCTCTCCATCTCCTCACTTTTCTCTACACTACTTTGAGGGTGTCTGCCTCTTCTGTCTTCAGAGTAAAGTATTTTTCTTTGACTATTCTCACTTTAAGTTTTTTTTTTGAAATTTCACATCTGCCTCCCATGCCTCCTCCCCTAGACTCCCCTCAGACGACTCTCCATCTATACCTCCCAAGGCATAAGGGCTCCTACTGTGGGGCTCCACAAAGTCAGGCTTATTAAATTCAGGCAGGACCAGTTATGCACAGGTAGCTTCTCATGGAAATTGTTTCTAAATTTATATTCAAACCCACCATTTCTAGCCTTTATTTTGTCTTCATTTATTCTGTTCTTTTTCTGCCTGTTTTAGTTTAAGGCAGTTTTTATGATTTAATTTTCTTTTCCACTATGCCTTATTCTCTTTTTCTGGTTCTTTAAAGTGCTACCTTATGGCTTATAAAAATCTTAATTTCTCACTATTTATCTCCAAAAATATATGGAAATTTACATAAAAGAGTTTTATTATAGCATTCTTCCAGCTACTTCCTTCCAAATATTGTGTTTCTATAAATGTTAATGAACATGTTATAAAATATTCAAAACATGCTACTGTTTTTACCAAGCATTATCTTGTAAGTAAATTAAAACCAAGATACAGGAATATTTGAATATTCATGTATACCAGTTTTAAAGATGTGTATTTCTTTGTATATATAAACATACATATTCTGTACTTTATTCTTCTGTGTAAAGATTTTTGAAAATAAGTTCTCTAAAACGTGGATACTCTTAGCTCTTTGTTGTCATTTTTGTTATTTTCTTAAGAACCATTATATCAGTTTTATTCTTCAGATAAATTCACAGAGAAGAGTTCTAGGATTCCAGACTGTTTCTTCATTATTGCAAAAATTCTACATCTCATTTCACACAATATTTCATTAATTTTGAAAAGTTCCCACAGTGTATTTTGATCATAGTCAGTCTTAATCTCCTTACAGATCTACCCCCTACTATGCCTTCCATATCATCCTCTCCCAACTTTGTGCTTTCCATATATATGTGGAAAAATTGACATACATATATTAATTTATTGTTGATATGTATTAATATGTTACCATAATCAAATGTCACCTTGATCTTATATCTGCAATTAACAAAGAAGAACACAGAAGAATCACACATACATGCACAAGTGTGTATATGTTTGTGTGTGTGTATTGCTAATATATTACTTCAAGTTTAGATATATATTAATCTATTTTGTGCTGTCTGGATAATCTTGGGTATGGAACCTTCTCTGGGATATGGTCAACTTACAAATATTGTAGTATGTACTTTGATTTTCATGTCTAATTTTTAAAATAATATGTACTGTACCATGAAATCATGAAATAGAACAAAACACACATCAAAGGATAGTGAGGTGAAGAACACCATGATGTCTTATGCAGTTGTTATCAATGGAAGAGAAAATAAAATGAGTCCTCAATAGAGGAAAACACATTTCCTCAGGATAAGAGCAGAAAGATGGAAAAATAAATTACTCCAGAGATTCCTTATGAAAGAGGCAAATAGGAACAGAGTAGACAACACTTGAAATGATATATTAGTAATACACACACACACACGCACACACACACACACACACGCATGCATGTATGTGTGATTCTTCTGTGTTGTTTGTTGAATGTAGATATAAGGTCAAGGTGACATTTGATTAAGGTAACATATAAAGTAACAAAATGGACGATAATGTCTTTCAATGAATTCCTCTATGAACATTAGTTTTATAACAGCTAGGACATATCCATGTTTTCTCTCTCTCTCTCTCTCTTTCTCTCTCTTTCTCTCTCTATGTATGTATGTATATATACATATACATATATATATGTATATATATATATATAGATAGATAGATAGATAGATAGATAGATAGATCCAGTATCTTGAGGAATGCAGAACATTTTTGCGACAGGAATTGTATCTGTTTAACAGCTCTAGCTGTCCTGGAACTCACTCTATAGACCAGGCTGGCCTCAAACTCAGAGATCCACCTGCCTCTGCCTCCTGAGTGCTGCAATTAAAGGCATTTATAGAGCATTTATTAATGACAATTAGGAAACACATTAAAGTAAGCTTGACTTAAATAGGTTTGAGTATTGATAGTCAGAACAAATAACAATCACATCATTTTAAGTGGATATTGATATTCTGAGAGCTAAATATGAAGTAAGGTGTTCAGACACCTTAAGTGATAATATTGACTAAAATTTTTATGTTTTTAGTGGTTTTAAAGTATGGCACTGTATTATATTCTCCTTTAAAATCTTGATGATCCAACTTTAATTCCCATTGATGTTGTTACCTATGATTACTGTAATTGAACTGAAAGACTATACACAGGGCGCAGGGTGATACAAGCATAACAAAATTGGTTTCCCTGTCTGATTTAAGAAAGCATAGCTGTGACTGCTGTACCCAAACTTGAATGAATTCTTCCATGGAAATACAAAATGAGAACACAGAATGCAATTGAGATGCTGCAGGCTTTTCTGATGATAAATGAACCTATTATTGGCAATGCTAAAAGGATAAAGTTGTCAACTCAGACCAGTTTATCACTTTTACTCTGAAAAGCTATTATCCATTGATGAAAGCTCTAACAGGTACATAGATCATCTAAAGGGATGTTTGCTAGGAGAAGCCTCTGTGTCAAAAGTGTACATGCTAACCAAGTAGGAATGAAATCAAAATGAAAGACTCTAGCCAACCAAGGGGATACATACCTGAAATCCTAGCATTTTAGAAGCAGAAGCAGGATATCATGAATTTGATGCCAACCTAAGCTACATGGGGTTCCTTGCTTCGAAAACTCTACTGACCAGCCAACTGAAAGAGATGCTCTTTTTTATTTCCCTTCTGATGTATATTATAAGATACATGACCAAGTGAAATGATTCTTGGTGTGAAAACTTAAATTCCATTAAAAGTCTTTTTTCATCTTTAAATAGAGAAAAACTTGCCCAGTTTGGTCATGTGTTTGATTAGAGATCTATATAAAAGAAAGAGTATAAACTAGTATGTTTTGATATATTTCTACAGATTTTGAATGACAGTTCCCTATACTGTTTAGAGTTTCAATTAGGGCAGTGGCCACCAATCAGTGTTCCATATGGAAGTGAGTGTAAGTCATGAAGATTCATATTTCTATTAATTAGGCAGGGCTGTGAAAAAGATTCCATTAGCTAACTGTAGGCTAGGTAATGCAGTTTCTATATTTTCCAGTACTCTTAGTACATTAAACACAACAAATTAGATTTGAAAATCCTCAAGCCATTGGACATTTACAACAATCCCATGAAAAACAGGAAAGACTATCATAGCCCACATTCCAGAATCACCTTCTGGAAGTAATAAGTTCAATAATGAAGACTTGGCTTCTATCGACAGTAATGGTATTAACTGAATATCCCCTTTATCTAGGAAGATGACTAGAATAGTTCTCAAGCCTCTCAACAATACTACAGGGGATTCTTTCACATTGAGGAAATACAACAAGATTTCCACTTATGATAAAATTTCTTCTACTGAAAGAAGACCCTTCAGCCATGTGGGTTTTGTTGTTATTGTTGTTTGTTTCAGATTTAGTTTAGGAAATTCCTTCTTTCATCCATTTTCTGGAGATAAATTTGAATGTGTCCGTTTGCTATATTGATAGTTACCTTTCCTACTAACATTTATTTATAGTCTCTTTTTATTTTACCTAATATTAGCCATTATTTTTTATTAGTGTGTTATGTGTGAATAAGTGCTAACTTCTCAAAAAATGTATAGGATGTCAAGTTAACTCTGTTCTGTGTCTCAACATAGATAATCTGCTCTCTTCTGATCCAGAAAACATTGTTCTCCTCTTGAGTCTAAAGGAAAACAGTGGGGTGAAAGAGAAATACTTTCTCAGAAAACAGTTTATTTTATGATGATGAAGCCTTTTCAGAAAGTATGTAGTCACGAATTGAGAGTATTAAGGACAACAGTGTTAAAATGTAAACATTCTGATATTTTTTCTTTGTGGTTTGTTTTGTTATTGTTTTTTGTTTGTTTGTTTGTTTGTTTTGAGAAAGTATCTTTTTATGTATCCCTGGATATTCTGGAACTTCTAAGTAGATCAGGTTGGCCCTGAATTCACAAAGATCTGCCGTCTCTGCCTTCCAAGTCATAGGATTAAAGGCATGGACCACCATGATGGAGTACAATGTGTACCAGCCAATAATTTTTTAATTTCCTAGGAAAAGTAGGATTATTCAGATTATCTTTATTTGATCTTTGGATTACTTTATGAGTCACCAATTTTTTATAGTAAAAATTTCATCTTTGAGGTTATTGTATACTTTAGAAAATATTGCCTGGCAGCAAAGAGCAATTTAAAAATTCTTTAGTTCTATATTTATTTAGACTTTTCAAATTTTAATACAGGAGAAATACTGATGGCAGAAAAGTTTTTTTCATTTAAGGTAGTTTTTAGGACATGTTACCAAATTAACAGTTCCTCTGTGCTAAAACTTGTTTTCTGACAATGAGCCAGTTTTCATGGAGAAAACATCATTAAATAAAATAAAGAAGGAAAAAATAGTTACCTTATGCAGTAAAATCAGTGACTAATAACAGCTTTTAAAATCACACATATTTAATTTTCATAAAATGCCACCAATATACTCTTTTTATAAAGAAACACAAACTTAATATTTCCAATTTTTCTTTAAAATGTAGTGATAAGTTATACAGCAAAGTACAGGAGATATCAACAAGCAGCTGCCTTAGAGCTATGACAAAAATGCTACACGCATTAAATTTCAGCAATAGGATTGTCTGAACAAAGACCTGAATAATTCCAACAGTCATTGATATTTTAGCGTAGATGGGAAACCTCAAAGCTCCTCATGCCCAGATGAAAAGTTACAAACAGTTAAGAACTGAAAGGATGAATTAGTCTTCCTCTGGCATAAGTCCTTTTATTAGTTATCCAAAACCAAGTGATCAACCCTGGAAGCATATACTCTGCCAATACTGAAGGGATGCAACAGGTTGTATTTGTATACCTAGTCATTTATATGTATAATGACAACACTAGTTGGAGAGTGGGAAAAGATATGGGAGGGATAGGAGGAAGGACAGAAAGGGGAGAAATAATGTGATAATATAATTACATTTTAATTATATAATAAATTTAAAAAAAGAAATCAGGTCTATAAGAAATTCCCTAACTTTGGCAAGGTACTTCTAGGGATACAATTGCAAAGATTAACTTAAGAGTATAATATTTATGTCAAAGGCACAAGAGATGAGAGGGAAAATAGGATATGGAAGGGAAAGACTATGATCAAAATACGTTATATGAAAAACACTTTAAATACAAATTATTCTATAAAGAAAGGAAAGAAGTGAGAGCTGCAATGAAAAGAAAACCAGTGGACACCCAAAGCAAGTCCTAATGATGAACTGTGTGCCTCTCAAGAGATGAACCACTGAATTCATGAGGAAAAGCTAGGTCATGCATAATGAACAGGAAGCAATTACTCAAACAGGAAGCTTCCAAAATAACAGACGCATGTAAAGGACTCCTTGAAAATAACTGAGTATTCAAATGAAGTAGTATCCTGCTGTGAAGTTTTCGGCTGCTATAGCTGAGTCTGCTTACAAAAATGTGCGTACTTAAAATAAAAATGAAAGTCTTAATCAGAAACCTCCATAACATTTTTAAGAAGTACAGGTATTTTACACAAGGATTCTTCAAGTTCTTCAAAGGTATAAAATATTAATAATGTACTAAAATTGCCAGAGATGAGTACATGAAGGAATTCAACTTGCCATCAAGTGAGAACAGCCTTGATATTCCAATGCAATAATGATAGCAAAGAAACAACTCCCATCACTCAAAGTTTTAAATACAATGTAATATTCCTACTTAAAATATTTCACACAAAATTCAATAGTGTGTCAAAAATGTCAAGCAGAAGAGACATTTGTTCATGGAACAGGAAACTAGCTCAACACTAGGCTGGCGCTGACCTAATTAATCATAATATTTATCCAGGATAAAAGTAGTAGAGTTGTGGCTGGTCTTGGTGGCAGACTCTTTTGATTTCATCACTTGGGAGACTGAGGAGAGTGGATCTCTGACTTTGAGGCCACCCTGGTCTACAGAGCAAGTGCCAGGAGAGCTGCCAAAGCTATAAAAGGAAACCCTGTCTCACAAAACCAAACAACCCGAAGTAAACAAATAAATAAATAATCAATAGATAAAATAGGAGAGGGGTGGAGAACTCCTTACACAATTGAAAAGGCTTTTAAGCCTGGAGTTTATCAAGTTGAACCGAGGCAAGAAGCCCTGCTCTCAACATGGGCCACAAGGTGGGGTAGGCTGGTCCTGGACTGAACAAAGAAAGAACGGGCAATGGGATGTGAAAAATTGTTCTTTAACAGGAAGGACATGTGACTGTTTTTCACTTGGAGACCAGAAAAGGCACTTCTGAGGGTAGCACTAGAGCTTTACCCTGAAAAACCAGTGATAATCATACTTAATATTAATTTAGAAAACCTAGCTACAACTTCAGATATGAGGAAAACAGTATAAAAGTTAGATTTAAAATGTTTCGAGTGTTTCTACTAATAAAGAATACAATTATGAAGCTGAGGGAAAAAGTTGGTAATAAAATATATCACATAAGTATCTGTAAATTCTTAATTACTAATTTAAAAAGTCATGCTTCAATAACAAACATCTAATTAGGTAAAACAAAGTAATAGAAATATTTGTTATTTAGAAGTATCTGTTGTTTAGAGATATTTAAGATATCCAGGAAGTAGTTATTTGAATAGGTGTGTTAAACTTACACAAGACAACATTAAAATATTCTAAGGGAGTGGAGGCAGAAAGAAAGGGAGGGAGGGAGTAAGAGGGAAGAGAGAAGAGGAATCCAGAATTTGCCACATTAAATGAGGTTTTCTCCCGCATAGGGGATATCTAGCGTCTATCATTTCATTCAGGATAGGGTCCAGACACTTCCCTAAGAGTCCAGGCAGAGAGAGCAACCCTCTTTGTGTTATGGACACACGATGTCTGTTAGTATTCAAGGGATAAACACTGATCCACTGCTCAGGACCCCATAGGTAGCCCAGGCCTCCTCATTGACTCTCACATTCAGGGGTTCTGGATCGGTCCCATGTTGGCCTCCCAGCTGTCGGTCTGGGGTCCAAGAGCTCTCCCCTGTTCAGATCAGCTGTCTCTGCTGGTTTTATCAGCCCATTCTTTGCCAATTTGCTCTTCGCTCCTCTCTCTCTGTCGCTGGGTTCCTTGGGTTCTGTTCAGTATTTAACTGTGGGTGTTTGCCTCTGCTTCCATCAGTCACTGGATGAAGGCTCCAGGGTGGTTATAGACATCAAGTTCACTAGGGTGGGAGGATGGGGGGGGGGATGGCGGGGTGGTACGGGAGGAGGGGAGGGAGAGGGAACTGGGATTGACATGTAAAACAAGCTATTTAAAATAAAAAATGTTAAAAATAAAAAAATGAGGTTTTCTCATTTAAGATTTACTCTGAGTTGACGATTTTGAAAAACTCTATGTAAAGGAATATTTGCAAAGCAGAGAGAAGTTTGCTCCTCTCTGAAATCCTTTGTAGTGCCCCTCCCTCTCTTTGGGGAATGTATTTCAGTCTTAACATCTGTCCTTCCTTCTTGTTCTGTATACTCTATCATTTCTCTATGACATTTGAATGTTTTCTTGAGAATTTAGCTAGTGCTTTTATTTGAGCAGAATCAACTCTTTGTCTCAGATGGAATACTGCTTCTCTCTGTAGCCTAATCTTGGTATCAAGTTTATGATGGTATCATGAAAAACTCACTGCCCCCTTCTCTTAATCTGATCTCTCTCTCTCTCTCCCTTTCCTTCTTAATTTCTTTCTTTAAAAGTTAGGATTTCATTTAATATGTATGGGTGTGTATTAGGTTTTCTATTGCTGTCAAGAGACACCATGACTACCACGGCAACTCTTGAAAAGGAAACATTTAACTAGGGCTCACTTACAGTTCTGAGGTTTAGTGGATTATAGCCATGGAGTGAAACACGACAGTGGCATTGGAGAAGGAGCTGAAAGTTCTATGTCTTGATTCTCAGACAACAGGAAATGAACTATAACACTGGGCATAGCTCAATCATAGGACACCTCAAAGCCCACCCCACAGTGACATACTTCCTCCATCAAGGTGGCTCTTTAGGAGTCATTTTCTTTCAAACTACAATAGGTATTTTGCTTGCTGGTATGCCTATAACACCATGTGTGTGCCTGTTGACCAAGGATGCCAGAAGAGAACACAGGATCCTAAAAACTGGAGTTATAGAAGCTTTCGTATAGCTTCTGAGAACCAATCCAGGGCTTTTTGGGAAAGTAGCCATTTCTTATAAGCACTAAGTCATCCATTTAGCCCACTTTTCATTTCTAAAAAGGTATTCTCTGCCACTACCTTCTTAAGAACTGTGGGGATAAGATTACAGAAGCATGCCAAAATCGTGGCTCCTCTTACTCCATTTTCTGAGTCAGTATCATCAGGTATAATTCCATCTTGTGTTGTTTGCAAGGTTAGGGTAAAGGTTAGGTTCCCCTCCCTCAACTCCTCCAAGTCCCTTCCCACTACTGGCCCTCTTCTCCAGATGCACTCTTGAATTTTCTTTCAGAAAAGAGCAGGCTTCCCAGGGATTTCACTTGAATGTGGTGTAACAAGTTATAATAATATAAGCACACACCCTCATATCATGGCTGGACAAGGCAATCCAATAGGAGGAAAAAGTTCCCAAAAGCAGGCACATAAGTCAAAGAGAGTCCCCACTGTCACTGTTAGGAGTCTCACAAGAGCACCAAACTTCACAACCGTAGCATCTTTCCTCTCCTCACTTCTATGGGATTATATTTTTATATGTGCTTGAGTCTGTTCATAATTATGAGCATGAGTACAGTACCTGTCGACACCAGGGGGGATGGATAGAATGGGCTGGAATTATAGATGGTTGTTAACTACCCTGTGTTAACTACCCTGTGTTAATGACACTGGGCTCAAAACTTGGTTCCTCTGCAAGAATAGTGGCCCCCATAGACTTGTATGTGTTAATACTTGGTCCTGAGTTATTGGAACTATTTTGGACGATAGGCTGTATGCCTTGTTGGAAGACGTTCCCTGGGGGCAGGTTTTGAAGATTCGACAGACTGTGTAATTCCTAGTCTCTCCTTTTGCCTGCTGCTTTCAGATAAATATGATAGCCTTCAGCTATTCCTACTGCCCTGCTTTTGCTCTGACATTATACATTTTAATCTTCTGAGAAGGTAAGCTCCAAACCAGGCTCTTCATTTTATAAGTTATGGCAAATTTCACAGCAACAGAAAAGTAGCTAAAACAAACAGCAAGCACTCTTAATCTCTGAGAAATCTCACTAGACTTTATGGCTCATTAGTGAAAGTACCTGGGTTTTATTATGGAATTGCATTAATTAATACTTTACTTTTCTTACAATTTGAACAATATATATTTCTCTTTCCATTCAGCATTTTTCTGCTCTTTTTTTTTCCTCACACAAGCCTGTGGTTTTGCTAAGGTTATCAACTGCATTGGTTAACTTTTCTTCATAATACCCTCTGGTTTTTCTTTTAATGACTGGGATATACAAGTTTCATTCTCTTATTACTAATATCAGCTACTTATAAGCCATTTTTCTCTTAGCCTAGGATTTTATCAAACCTGTTAAAATGTTCCAGTTATTAATTTTCCTTGACATGTTTCTATTTGCAGACCTTCAGTCTTAGTTTCATTTAAAGTGTGATTTCCTTCTGCTTACTTTGTCTTTATCTTTTCCATTCCTAGCTTCTTAAGGTGGAAATCCATGCATTGTCTTACACACAAGTTATAAATATATTTTATGTTATAATATAATTACAATTTCCTTAAAATTTTCAAATCTTTATAACCTTCAAAAAAGCATATGAAATGTTCTTCGTTTTCATTCTGTTTTTAATTGAAGAACTTTTCGACTCCTTCTGCCCACTTAATCATCTCCACAACTACTTTTTCCTCTCTTTTTTGAAACAGGATGTTAAAAACAAACAAACCAAAATTTTTAACAAAAATAAAAACAAAGGAAAACTTAACACATACACAAAAGAAACATGAAAACACAAAATTGGAAAACAATTGTTAGTATTCAGGCATCTGTACTAACCTGCTCTTGGGGTTCTGACAGGATATGTGTCCAGCTACAGTCACTAAGAACACCACCTGTGAACATTCACTATGTTCCCCTTGTTCCTCTTTAAGAAGATCCTGCCCACTCCCCCCTCTCTCTATGGGCAAGAAAACTATAGATCTGTGTATTTATGGACACTGATATACAAAATATTCAGCAAAATATTAACATGTAAGTTCATATAAATCTTAGAAAGAAAAAAACACTATGTAAAGGTGATGATTGGCTCAATAATAGGTTTCTTAAAGTTTGAAAATCACTGCATGAAAAGTATTAAAAAATTGCTTGTGAGCATACTCTTTAATGACTGAACCATCAAAATTAGTAGTTTTGAAGAGAATTTAAGTGTCTAAAATATTCAGACTATAACATATAAAGTAAAACCCAAATGCCTGTTAAAAAGACCAAAGCCTGTAGTAGTATTGTAAGGAAAATACTTTGTTATCTGTATAAAACTAAGATTATTGGAAATAAAAGTTCAGAATATTTAAAAAAAGAATAGAAATATGATATCTGAAAACATTTGATGAAATTCTATACATATACAATAAATTGTTTCAACACCTAAGGATAGGATGACAGTTGCTTATTATAATGAGAACACTATGATCAGCACAATAAAGGCTCAGAATTCCCATACTCTTACTACACAAGTTCCCAAAAGCTGACAGTGGTATTTGAGTGGCAAAAGAATATTGCACATAGTCTGAAGGTTACAGACTCTGACAAGGTGAGATTTTCCTGGGCTGTCTTGTTGGGCCCAATTTAATCAAATCAAGCCTTACAGAAGAGGACATTAATGAATTTTTCCAATAGTGAAAATGAGCAACTCTTCCCCCAAATGCTTCTAGAAAGAAAGATTAGGTTACCTGACTTTGTGGTTTAAAATTCTGACCTTGACAATATTAAAATAAAATAATACACTTTTCTTTTGTTGTTTTTCAAGGCAGGGTTTCTCTGTTTAATAGCTCTGGCTGTCCTGGAGATCCACATGCCTCTGTCTCTTGAGTGTTGGGATTAAAGTCTTGTGCTGGCAAAATAATGTACTGTTTTTTGTTTGTTTGGTTGGTTGGTTTTTCGAAACAGGGTTTCTCTGTAGTGTTTTGGAGTCTGTCCTGGAACTGGCTCGGTAGACCACGATGGTCTTGAACTCTCAGGGATCCACCTGCCTCTGCCTCCGGAGTTCTGGGATTAAAGGCGTGTGCAACCACTGCCCTGCAAATAATGTACAGTTTTAAAGTGACAGTGTGTGGTGTTTTATGAGAAAATTATAGCAACCATTGTGGTCCAACATATGGAATACAGAGTTATCACAAGGAAAACAGTGCAAGCATGTCTGCACTCTCAGCATTGGAGACAGATATTCTGTGTGTTACCCTAGTTGTCTTGAAGCCAGCTCTGTAGGCCACATTCATGTTGAAGCAAGAGATCCCCTTCTGTCTCCATAGTGCTGGGGTCAAAGACATGTGCTACCACTTCCTGGCTTTTCTTAAGAAGACACATGCCAAGTATAATCAAACAAGGAAAGTGCATGAACATATTTATGTTAGAAAGATGATTCCATTCACAGAAATATGTGGTGGAATCACATAGGAGCTTTGAATTTTTCTCTACTAAGAGAGGGACATATTATTTAGAGATGATTTGGTAAATAAATTCTAGCAATATGTGAGAATATTCTGAATAGAAACGGAAAAACAGGCTGGCGGTGGAATGAAACTGAAATATCTTTATATGTGCTATAAGCTAGACCTAAGGAATAAAATTATTGATTTTTCTTTGTAATTGAAGTTTTTATAATGGGAGAAAGGAAAAATAAATATGAAATGATAAAATACAGGTTACAATGAAAAAGAAATTGAATTCAAGGTGTGATTATGAATGCATAAATTTTAAATATACGTCCTAGCTCTGTCTACTTATAGTGCTTAAAAGTAATGATGACAAATTAGTGATGTGAATAACCAGATATTAGGCAGTAAAATTTTTTCCATTTTGAAAGGTCTTAGGCTCTTTTTTTTTTCTTTTGTTTGTTTTTTGTTTTTTGATACTCTGTGGATTTGGAGGTTGTCTTGGAACTAACTCTTGTAGACCACACTGTTCTTGAACTCATAAAGATCCACCTGCCTCTGCCTCCCAAGTGCTAGGAATAAAAGCATGAGCCACCACTGCCCAGCTGGTCTTGGGCTCTTTCTTTTTTCATTTTTCTTTTTTTTTTTAATTTAAGTTAGAACAAGGTTGTTTTACATGTCAATCCCAGCTCCTGCTCCCTCTGCCTCCCCCGGCTCCCCTGCCCTCCACACCAGGGCCCCTAGCCCCTCACCCAATCTCTGCTTTGATCCCCAAGGAGGGTCAGGCCCTCCAGGGTGGATCTCCAGAGTCTGTCATTTCATCCAGGGCTGGGCTTAAGCTCTCCCCCAAGAGTCCAGTCTGAGAGAGCATCCCTCATTTTGGGATGAGCACTCAAAGTCTATTTGTACACCAGGGATAAATACTACCCAAGGTCCCATAGATTACCTAGGCATCCTCACTGACACCCACATTTAAAGTATCTGGGTCAGTCCCATGCTTTCCACACAGCCATCCGTCTGGGATCAAAGAGCTCCCCTTATTCAGGTCAACTGTTTCCATGGGTTAAACCAGCCCAGTGTTAACTCCTTTGCTCATCAATTCTCTCTTTCTGACACTGGATTCCAGCAGTTCAGTTCAGTGTTTAGCAGTGGGTGTCTGCCTCTGCTTCCATCAGTCGCTGGATGAAGGTTCTGTTTCCCAGACTCTCTGGAAGTGAAATTGTATACTTGCACTGCCCTGATTCATGTCTAAAATTCTTATATGAGTGAGTACATACCATGCTTCTCTTTTTGTGACTGGGTTACCTCACTCAAGATAGTTTCTTATAGTGCCGTCCATTTGTCTGTGAATTTCAAGATTCCATTGTTTTTTTCCTCTGAATAGTACTCCATTGTGAAAATATATCACATTTTCTCTATCTACTCTTCAGTTGCGGGGCATCTAGGTTGCTTCTAAGTTCTGGCTATTACAAATAATGCTGCTATGGGCATAATGCAACAGATGTCCTTGTTGTATATACGTGCATCTTTTGGATATATGCCTAAGAGTGGAAATGCTGGGTATTGTAGTAGGCTTATTCCCATTTTCCTGAGGAATCTCCATACTGATTTCCAAAGTGGCTGTATGAGTTGGCACTTCCACCAGCAGTGAAGGAGTGTTCCGCGTTCTCCACATCCTCTCCAGCATAAACTGTCATTGGAGTTTATTTTAGCCACTCTGACAGGAGTGAGATGGTATCTCAGAGTTGTTTTGATTTCCATTTAGAGAAATGTATGATTGCAAGTTTCAATCAGGAAAATGTATTAAAGAATATCATATAGCCATAGAATAACTTGTTTAAGAACATAAGGATAAGGCAATGTTCTCTTTGCAGAATAGTAATGCCAATAAGTTAGAATGATTTAATCATAGGAGATAATTATTTTTCCATATCTTATTTAACATTTGATTTGGGCTATTATTATTAATAAAAGTCCCTGGCAAACAGGAACCACTGAAATTATAAAGATAAAAACACCAAGGTTAGCAATAAAAATTATAACAAGAGGCTATAAATGTTTTAAAGTGTTAAGATAACATTATTAGCATACTTATACTAGTAAAGTTGCAAACACAGGCAAAATGTAGACATTTACAATTTACCATACTGACACAGAAAACAAGACTTCCCGGGAATCCAATAAATTCAATATTAGTTTTAAATTTTTTATCTAGAGAATTGGAAGTCAAGGGGAGGGAGTTTGTTGGGGCTAGTGGGGGTGAGGGCGGAGGGGAGGGAGAGGGAGCTGGGATTGACATGTGAAGCAAGCTTGTTTCTAATTTAAATTTAAAAAAAGAAAATTGCAAGCCAAAAGAAATGCTATGGACAACCAGATAAACAGGAATAAGACAAATATCTTATAAGTATTTTCATGGATTAAAATAACTGAAACATTTAAAGTCATCTACAAAGTGAAGCGTTATTTTAATATATAAACCTGGCAAGGACTTGATAAGAATACAAAATATACACTTATTTCATTTATAAATGCAGGTAAAAATTGATTCCTAATTATAGGGTCTAATTTGTATTAAAAATGACACCTTACAAGAACATTAATTTTATTGAAGGAAAATAAGATTAACTGAATATTTGTCAATTTGATCCTAATGTGAGTTGACACAATGAAAATACTATAGCTATATCAGTGACTCATACCTGGATCAAAAGCCAATTAAGATTAACAGGTAACTAGCAAAATGCTTGAAAAGTTATGGCCATCATTAGTCATTGGGAGAATCCAAAAAGCTTTTACTTCTATTCTAATCATAAATAAACTTCACAGGCAAGGCATTTCTTTGGGTATCAATCCCAAAGAAATGCATACACGTTTATCAAAATATATGCTCATCAATTATCACATCAAGGTTCCATGCATTAGTCCCAAACAGCTCTAATGTCTATTCTGAGCTAACTGCAGAAATGTAAAAATACCTGTATAAAATCTAGAGGAACTCACTCAGTTTTATGAGTACAAGTACTAATGAGATTCAAAGTGGGTAATTTCCCTCTTTACTTTTACAACTAATAGATGGTTCTCAGACTAGTGACTCCTTGTAATACACATTGCTGTGCAGCCACAGGCTGGAGATAGCAAACTGTATTGCTTTATGTCCTCATTTCCTTCCTGCTGACAATAAATCTGTGTCTTTCCTATGGTCTGTATCTCAGGTTCTTCAGCTGTAAGACCTAGGCCAAGAAAGTATATTAATCATTGCAATCAAAACTATGAGGGTCAAATAGATGTCCTGAAATGTATAGGATTTAAATGTCAGAAAATACCAAATAAGAGTGAAGTGGCAAGTTTACGTCTGCTGCCAAGGGGGACTTTAATTGGCATCTGCTGGTTGATCTATTAAAGCTTAAAAGGGAAGGTATATGGCTCACCAGATTCAGTCCTAGAGACATGCCCTAAACAAATCTATCCATGTATGCTTTGTGCATGTCACAAAGAAGAGAAAGAGAAAAACAAATGTCTTTACAAGCAACTTCCAAACACATTGCACATTCACAGAAACAAGTGCTGGAAGGGACGCTGACTCCTTGCATGGACATGGCTCAGCTCATTTTTTTTATAAGATTTGTATGACAAAAACAAGCCAAAGCAACAAGAAACCCACCCCCAAACTAAGGGGTATAGGGATATGAAGAAAATTAGTAGATTTTTAAAATAAAAGGCAAAGACAGTATAAAAACCCACATACACTGTTCATAAACATGTATATAGGATTCAATCTACTTGAAACAGCAAAGCAAGTAAAGGATTATCTGTAAATAGAGATTGAGGTTGGAGCTGAGTTGCCACCAAGTGAGATTTCTACAGTCTTGGAATCAGTGCAATTGACACCTATTTCATTTTGTTTCCTAATCCAGTCTGGCTCTGTTGGTTCATTTCATATATGCCGCATAATGGTCATGTCATCTGGTTCTGGAGGTGACTCTGCATTATCTTGGGTTTGGGACCATGAACTCAATTCCTCATGTCACCCTCCACAGATAAATTATAGACCCACAGAAAATGTAGATTGGTTTAGGATTATAAGCAGAAATCCTCCAGCATGGACAAACCACATTGAGCCCCCAAATATTCTAAGATTTTAGTTACGGAAATATGAAAGTTGATAATTGTTCTCAAATAGATTGATGCGGAGCATGAGATCCTGGACATCATTATGACGGCTTATATATAGAGACTGATTAACACCTGAATATAGTCCAAAACTGAACCAACAGTGTAAATGAGAAGAGCAACAGCACTTGCCATTCTCTGCTTCCTGCCTGCAGGTGCCATGTAACCAACATCTTCAGACTCTTGCTGCTATGTTTGCCCAGCCACCAGAAACTGAAATATCACTTCAAGCTGCAAGCAGAAATAAACCATCCCTTTAGTTTTTACTGTCCTGTATTTTGACATAGTAATAAGGCAGGGAACTACTAAGAGAAATCTTGTTGAAATAATAATATTCATGAATTTGGGGTTTCTCAGAATGTTGTGTTTCACTACAGAGTCAACACTGATGCTACCCTTTGGATCTCAGACTGAGGACACTGAATAGTCTTCCATCTGTGAGAATGGGAAGCAAAAGAGAGGGAAGAATTTTTCAATTCTGTCTGACAGTAGCATGCTGGATTAATATCAATAAATAATAATAGCTGTCTTTCTCAATGCCTTAGGAGAAAGTCTTATATCCTTAGGAGTAATAATTGATGCGGACAAATGCACAACAGTACATTGATGAAATTAAGAGTGTCATTTATTTGCTGAAATCTTATATGGACCCTTTTGATGAGGAAGTCCTGTGTATATGTCAATAAAGCACTGTTGGCCAATAAGGAAGCAAGATAGGAGAGACTAGGAGTTGAGTAGGATTCTGGGAAAGAGAGACACAGGCAGACACCATGTAGGCTGCTAGAGCAGTAAGAGGTCCAGACCCTTTTCTCAGGTAAGAGAAATAGCAAGATTAACAATTGTGGCTTAAATGCTTAAGTCAGAGCGAGTCAGTAAGAAACCATGCAAATGGTCAACAGCTTTATAATTAATAGACTGTCCTGTGTGTTATTTGGGGGTTCAGACAACGTGGCAGGACCCAGGCGACTGGCAAGGAAGACTATAATCTACATCCTTTGCTCCTCCAAAGTAAAAGCCACTCTCCACCAGTGTGCAATACCAGCTGTGCCCAAAGACAATAGAAAGAAGGCCTGACATTTTGGTTTCTCACTATCACACTGAAAACCATTCAAGAACCCATGAAAAGAGTCCTGGTACTCTCTGCTGAGTAGATGGTAGAAAAGTCAACACAGTTATGTCTCTGACAGATGAGTAGGTGTTGGTGGGTCTGTGTGCACACATATCCATACATGCATGCTTGCAACATTCTCAGCAGTCTTAAAGATGTATTAGTTTTACCCTACTATGCTCAATAAAAGACAAAACCATTGTTTAGCTTGTAAATTATTTTAGTAAAAGACTTACTTCTACTATTGCAATACTCTATGGTTTTGACTTTATTTTGTTTTATAAAATTATGCTAATTTGATGTTAATATGAAAATAGATTTATTTGACAGGATATTTTGTATTCTTAGATATTTGTTAAGCCTCCATTTTTTGTAGGGTTCATTTTTTTGTGGGTGTGCTTTCCATCATGGGATGTTTATATGATTCTTTCTTCAGAGGGTTTGAGGTTTAAGGGCAAATTATCACATTATTGCCTCTTCTTTTCCTCCTCATGAACTACACAGAGGGCTGTGTGCAAAAATAAATAAAACGTGTAATTAATTCTGATTCATTTGTGTTGAGGCATGGATTTCCAGATGAATATGCTAACAATTAAGGAACAGAGCATGACCAGCTCTCACTGTTTATCAGTGTAGTATTAAATAAGATTATTGCTGCATGTGAATTCCAAAATTCTCCCAGATAATAGTCTCTTAGTCATATGTAACATTTAGAAATATTTAAATGTTTACATAAAAATCACACAAATTTTATTACTGAAAATTCTTATATTTACCTGGTCAAAAGATGTGTGTCATTTTCTTGATTAAATAATAAAGAGATTTTTTTCCTTTAAATAAATCCTTTGACACCAAAAGAAAGGTTTTATTTTTCTCTTCTACAGGAAACTATATTAATTAAATGTCTGAGTTATCATTCTCTAATATAATTTGACAGATGTGTAGAATTTTTATTGACTTTTGGTATTTTACTTGTGTTGTTAAAGGCATGACATGCAAAAGAAAGTATTCTAACAATATCGTCACAGCTGACAAGTGATATTGGATAAATAATCAGTATGTTCTTATGTGGGGAAGACCTATTTCTTTTAGTCCCAGAATTCTTCAGTTGACTGTAGTTCTTCATCTTGGGGTTGCAGCTTCATGGATTTTCCTCTCATGCACATGTGTTTTCTTTGTTCAGTTTATGTTTAGGCAACAATATCAGTGGGCCTTCATGAGTGTGGCTTGTAACATCCATAGGACACACTATCTCATAGTAAGCTCTTTGTTCTTCTGAATTTTGAAATCTTGCTGTTGCCTCTTCAACAATCCCTGATCCTTTAGATACAGCAGTTGTATAAGAGAATTACAGTTGTATTCATTTTATTTCTGTATGTATGGACATACATGTAACCACAATTAATGAAAAATAGGCTATGAATTTGAAAGAAGATCAAGGAAAATAATATTGGCAGGTTTGGTGAGAGAAAAGGCTAACTGTGAATGATATAATTCTATTATAATCTCAAAATATAAAGGAGGTAATATTTTTAACGATGTTATTACAAATTTTAGACATTTCCTCATATTTTAAAAACAGAGGAAATCTTTAAATGGGCATACCTCTGTGAACACCACAGAACAATGTACTGGAGCAAAAGCAGTCCACAGTAGCAGACCAAGGATAATGATCTCTTCCAAATCCCCAGAGTTGTAACTTTACAGCTGCAGACAGATGTCTGTTCCCATAAGACAATGTGGTCATTATTCACATTTCTACTTTCTGATCTTAATTTTATGTATAAACATTGCTGGGCAAAGTGCTCATATACTTAGCTAAACATTATATGTCTTTGAGGTTATTTCTGGATAAGTTCATTTTTTTCCATAGTCTGAGTAGGATACATTGCTTTCCCAGTTATGTGTGGAAACCAGGCAATCAGAACAAGGTCTAAATAGAACCAAGAAGTCTATTAGAAGGAAATTGCCCCTCCCTATCTATTTCAGATTAGCATGGATCTTTCACACTTAATCTAGGTCCTATTACCACTGGTTCCCTCGAATTAGGCCTGTAGACTTAGATGGAAACTTCAGATTCAGAATTCCTATGTCTCCAGCTTATGTACAAGAGATCTCTGGAATTCCATTTTCATTAACATGTAAACTGTTTCTATAAAACAAAACATTGTGTAGCTAAATGGAGAGGGATAAGGATGCATAAATAATGCATGGATTACAAAGAAGTGATAGATAATGATGGATGGTATACATAGTGGAAGATATATTGATAAATGATGGATAGTAGAATCAATAGATGGTAATCATCCAGATAATAGAATAGATGATTGATAGATAAATGTTAGATATATAGATGTTGTATGCTATATAGATGATAGGTATGGTGGAAACTAGCTAAAAGATCCTATTTATTTATTTATTTATTTAATCTGGGTGACACTAATAGATACATTGCTTTAGGAAATATATAATCAGGTAAGTTTTGTTTTCTTGATTTGTCACTTGTGTATTCTTCAATTAAACTGACAAAATGTGAAAACTGTCTTGAATGATACATTACAATTTCATAAAAATATTTTATTTAAAATACCCTTTTCAATATGCTTTTGCAGGGGTATATGTTTGTAAGAAGAATGACTTTCCTTCTACCCTTCCTTATCTTTTTCATCCCTCTCATTTTACCTTTTCTTTCTGTCCTTTCTCCCTTTATATGTTTCCTCCATCCTTCCATCTTTCACTTAAATTCTTTACTGAATTATCTTTTGATGGCACTTGCCTTTAATCCAAGCACTCGGGAGGCAGAGGCAGGCATATCTCTGTGATTTTGAGGCCAGCCAGGTCTACAGAGAAAGCCAGGTCTACAGGGACAGGCTCCAAAGCAATGCAGAGAAACTCTGTCTCAAAAATATTCCCCCTCAAAGGCAGTTCGCTGCTATCATAATGGACATATATATGTATATATATATATATATATATAATTAAATAAAAATTAATCATAAAATAACCAGCACATGGGGAATAACACAGTTCTTTGGAAACATCAGAGCCTATGGTCAGTGTTACAGGTCCTCTATGGAGACTTCATCTCCTAAATTTTCCCAAATGGTTCCACCAACTGAGGACCAAGTATGACATATATGAGCCTATGGTGCCATTCTCATTCACGACAGTAGTCACCTGCATCATAATGTTAATAGAGAGGCTAGAGAAAACAAATATATGGTTTTATATAAACAACTATAAAATAGAGACCAAAAATTAATTTTAAAAGATATGGTATGGTACACTCTGATAGGAGAGATGGAGCAATGACTTGAAAGGAGCAAAGGAGGATACTTGACATGGGGAGATGATTTGGTCAGTAAAGTTTTTATTGAACAATTATGAAGACTTCAATTTGAACTTGAAAACCTATGTAAAAAGTTGGGCATGACTGTATGAGTTGAGAGAATTTTCACTGTGGGAGAGGAATACAAGATGTTTAATCCTCCTTATAAAGTCCCAACAACAAACCACATTTCAATTCTACCAACATTTCCACTGGGAAACCTTGTCGCGAGCTGCAGGTGTGTTCGCAGCTACAGTACTACCATACTTCACAACGATACAAGGCTAAGGGCTAAGGATGAAAATATAGACAGAGACAGTGGCTCATTCTTGCAAGGAGAATGGCATTTATTATTACAAGAGTGGAGCCTTATATACCAAAGGCAGGTATGGTGGAAAAACACCAAGGTCAGAAGCCTACCTTCCCAGAGTCCTCCAGCAAAGGGTGGGCCAAAAACAGGAATTAGCTTTTAGCCAATAAACAGGAACTTGCATGCAGGCCTTACTGGAGGAGGGGATGAGAAATGTTTTGCTAAAAGCCCCTAGTAACAAGCAGTCAACAGACCCCCATGGGGGAAGGGTACAACAAATCCCCCTTTTTTATATAATTAAAAAATGAGCATCTGGCTTAGGTTGCCCGGGACGTTAACATCTATCTTACCTGTAAATGAGAAGTATGTCCAGGCCTCACAAACCCTCTATCTTAGGTTGGTAGATGTCCCCCAGGATGTACCTGTCATTGATAACTCATTTGTCTTGCTGTCTCAACCAGGCCTGCACTGAGGGGTTGTCTGTTGACAAAGAAAGCATGATCTGCTTTGTAAGAAAATGGCACTGGGCTTGTGGCCTTTCCATTTGACAAACTAGGGCTAAAGACTGTGTTGCCCAGGGTCATAATCCCGAGGGCAAGCGGCCCACTCCACTTCTCAAGTAATATACCTGCCTGTTGCAGTCCCATTAAGGGGGGGGTCTCCCAAAAGGGAGGCACCCTGATCTCAGTTAGAATAGCCAATTAAATCCATTTGTTAATTAAGATTTAAAGTGCCCAATTGTAATTAGTGTAAATTTGGGAATTTAAGGTAGAGGCATCCTCCCCTGGGGGTTTATCCAGCATGCCTGCCATGGCAACTGGCTAAGAGATAGGGAAGGCTGATCAACAGTTTCTCAAATGGCATTCCTGGAGGAGATAATTAAACATTTCTCCCGAGGGAGTGTTATTGAATATAGCAAATGTCCAAGCAGGCAAAACAATCCTGAGGGCTGCCTTTCCTAGGCTATGGTTGAGGCTGATTATCTGACACTGAAAACCTGCCAGCATCAGGACAGGCAGGTTCCTCTATAGGCGGCTGATGAGTATCAGCAGGAACAGAGCACACACAATGCTCTGGAACCCAAATTGTGGACTCACCCTCTTGTGGGAAAACATAGACAGACCCCAGGGCCCTAACCAAAACCGGATCTGGTCCTTTCCAAAGACCCAAGGTTAGGTTTTTCCATTTAACTGGAGATTTTTGTAGTACAGTAGATTGCCAATGACAATCTGCTGCAGAATTGCCAGAAGCATCCACAATTAAAAAATTTAAGATATAGAGAATAAATGATAGAGTGAGGGGAACCAAGGTAGCCCCCAAGATCCCCCTTCTTTACTTTAGCTAAATAGGTTTTTAAAGTGCGATGAGCACATTCCACAAAAGCCTGTCCTTAGGGGTTGTAAGCAATTCCAGTTTTGGGGGAGATATACAAATTTAGACAAAAGTGATTGAAACCTCTGCTGACATAGGTGGGGCCATTATCGGTCTTAATTTGTTTTGGAACCCCCATGCAAGCAAAAGCCTGTAAACAGTGGCTCTTAACATCTTTTACTTTTTCACCAGAGTGGGCAGAGGCAAATATCAGGTGGGAAAAAGAATCTACAGAAACATGGACAAACTGTAATTTAGGCAAAAGTCCTCTAGGATTAACCCCCAAGTGAGGCACAGGAAGAAATTCTGCACAAAAAGGGCAATCCTTGACTATTAGAACAGCCTGTTCTTAGGTAATCCCAGTATGAAAGCTCAAAGACCATGCACTGAGATGAAAGTGCTTATGTAAGGATAGTGCATTACTGAGCCCTTGTAAAACTACACTAATTTGAGCATACCTGTCAGCCATGTGATTTTCTTCCATGAAGGAGAGTTGTAGAGCTAAGGCCAAGGCTGAAACTTCGGCCATTTGGGCAAAAGTTGTAGGAATCCTGGCTGTTTTAATGATCAGATAAGACACGACTACAGGCCGGGCGGTGATGGCGCATGCCTTTAATCCCACCACTCGGGAGGCAGAGGCAGGTGGATCTCTGTGAGTTCAAGGCCGGGCTGGACTGACAGCCTCCAAAACAATACAGAGAAACCCTGTCTCATAAAAACCAAAAAAAAAAAAAAGAAAAAAAAGAAAGACACGACTACAGGTGTACCTTTAGAGGAACTATCTGTGAAAACTGCTCGCCCCTTAGAAATAGGCTGAGAGACTACAATTTTTGGGAAAATTAAAGGATGCGTTTTAGAAAAGGAAATCAAATTATTGGATGGGTAGTGATTAACAACATAACTCTGGGTAGCATAGAGAAAAATGGCCTAGTTATAATTATTATTTTGTAGCCATTTTATTTGTTGACAGGACAAAGGAGTAACAACCCTATCCGGCTCCCCACTATAGGCTTGCGAGGCAATTCTACCAGAGTGTCCCTCATCATCTTTCCAAGTTAATAGATGAGAACTTTTACTAGATGACTTTGCTATGCCTATGTCCTGTAAGATGCTATCTGATTCTTGTAGGAGTCAAGCCTGGGGCCAACGGTTAAGAAAAATGATGGATGTGTCTGAACCAGAATCTGCAAGTCCCTAATAGGACTGTCCCTCAATATTTAGGATCATCATTGGTCTGGACTCCATAGTGGACACCCAACAAGCCATAGGTCCTGTAGATCCAAACCCTCCTTCTCTTACAGGCTTAAGGATGGGATTATTAGTTGTAATCTTAGGGGACAAAATTAATTGAGCAATTCTAGCTCCTTGGGGTATAACAGTGACTCCCTTGCCAGCTTTTACCATTATTTTGATTTCTCCTTCTGTATCTTTATCAATAACTCCTGGAATGACTCTGACTCCCTTAAGTAGAGCGCTATTCCTTCCTAAAATCAACCCAATTGAGCCCGGTGGGAAAGGGCCCTTGACTCCCGTGTGCAAAGCTTGGGGTCCTATCTGAGGAGTCAAAACTGCTCTGGTGGAGGAACAGAGTTCCAGTCCTGTGTTACCTGGGGCACCTCTGACAAGGTCCTGGATAGGGTGGTGAACAGATGTTTCCAGGACTCTGTACACCTGGGAGTAAGAATGCTGGAGAGGACCCTGACTCCCATTTTCTGAAGGTGGCAGAAGGTATCCCTGTACAACAGTCTTAGATTGATAGTTTCTGGCCCAATGATATCCTCTTCTACAGAGGGGGCAAAGACCTGGCTCTACATGAGGGGGTGCAATGGAGTCCTTAGCAGGACAATTTTTCTGAAAGTGGCCTATTTGCTTGCATCTGAAGCATGTCCTAGGTCTAGGCCCCTCACTGACCTTTCTATTTCCTTGAATAGCAGCATCGATAACTTGTCCCATAATGTGATATTCATCTATATCTCTACAAATGTGAATATAATCATTGAGGCTCCTGGTTTTGTGAGTCCGTAAAGCATCCTTACAGTATTTGTTAGCGTTTTCAAAAGCTAATTGTCTTACTAAAGGCATAGCATTATCAGTATTCCCAAATATATATCCTGCAAGTTGCAGGAGCCGGTCCACAAACTTGGAATAGGGTTCAGATGATCCCTGTAGGATTTTAGAAAGTTGGTCTCTTGCAGCCTTATGAGGCAAGGCTTTCCATGCACGGCCAGCGGCTGCTGAGATCTGCGCATAAACAGCTGGGTCATAAAGAATTTGCCAGCCTAGAGTTGTATAGGCTCCCACGCAGGTAAGCATTTCTAAATTCCTATCAGGAAAACCAGCAGCCGTGTTGCTCTGTGCTGTCTGGTTACACAGTTCTTGGTATTCACCCCTCCAGATCAAATAATCTTCCCCAGACAGCGTAGCACGACATAATTGTTGCCAATCACTGGGGGTACAATTTAAGGCTGTAAAGGATTCAAAGATGGCCAGAGTGAAAGGGGCATGAGGCCCATATGCCATAACCGCCTCCTTCTACTGTTTTATATCCTTAAAGTTGAGAGGGGAGTGCTCTCTCTGACTCTGGCCTTGAGGATTAACTGTCTCTATACCTGGAAACATCACTCTGCCCTTCTGTAGCTCAGGAGAGGCTGAAGGAAGATGGAGAGAACTAGAATGTTCAGGATTACAGGCAGGGGGGCATGGCTCAAGGGAGCATTTTTAAAATATGTTTTTTAATTTGAGGACGAATTTCTCCATCTCAGCCCCTGAACAGGGAGAGGACTCAGAAGAGAAAGCATTGGAAGCTTGAATTAATCTAGTAGACTCTAGGGCTTGAGCCTCTGTGAAGGTATCCTTAGTTTTCCTGACCTGCCCCTTCATTACCGTATTATCGCTAATAATTGCACCCTTAACAAGACGCCAAAGAGAAAGACAACAATTGGTATGGCATTTGGCCCTTCTTTATGCAAAGTTTTTTGTAGGTCCACTCTAACCTGGTTCCAACCAAGGGAATTAAGATCACCAGAAACCAAAAGCCAAGGGCTGACTTTATGTATAGTTTTTAAGAAATTCTTAGCTGTCTTATGTCTGATAATTGTGCCCTGGTGTTGTAACAATTGTATCTAATGGTCCTCCAAAACAGGGTAGGAACTAGCAGCACCCATACCTAATATGCTCACTCCTAACCTTAAGAAGAATGCTGGCTGGCTTTCTGTGGGGGTGGGCTCTCAGGAATTCCCTGACAATTTTGACACCAATGGGTCAAGTCAGGGCTGGAGCCTAACTCTAAATCATCCCTCTACGGGGACTGACCCACCTTCTAGGGCCTAACCTTTTAAATCACCCCTCTATGGGGGCTGACCCACCATCTGGGGCCTAACTCAGTACCCCAAACTTGGTACACCTATCCAAATACACCCTTCTACCTTACTTGATGGCCAGCATTCAGCTTTTCTTCTTTTCCAATCTTGGTGGAACCTCCGTCTGTAGCGAGGTGCAGTTGTGTTCACAGCTACAGTGCTACCATACTTCACAATGATATGAGGCTAAGGGCTAAGGATGAAAATAAAGACAAAGACAGCGGCTCATTCTTATAAGGAGAATGGCATTTATTATTACAAGAGTGGAGCCTTATATACCAAAGGCAGGTATGGTGGAAAAACACCAAGGTCAGAAGCCTACCTTCCCAGAGCCCTCCAGCAAAGGGTGGGCCAAAAACAGGAATTAGCTTTTAGCCAATAAACAGGAACTTGCATGCAGGCCTTACTGGGAGGAGGGGATGAGAAATGTTTTGCTAAAAGCCCCTAGTAACAAGCAGTCAACAGACCCCCATGGGGGAAGGGTACAACAAAACCTTTGACTTTATTTGACTTACTTATAGAGTATGGATAAGGGTTACTAGCAGAAATTGACTAATCTTAAAGTAGGTGCACTGATCCATGTTTACCAAGCATCAATGATGATTTCTCCAAAGTAAGATACATGGAGTCCTTTCTGTCAGTCCATATACTGCATCCCCTCCCTAAGACCCAGGTCCTAGAAAATTAGGAAAGAATTGAACACAACTGGCTGAGAAGAATACCTGGATACTCAGGTGACATTAAAATGACAGTCTCTACCTTGTCTTTCTATGAGGAAATGTCAACAATCAATAAGTCAATCTGTGATGATATTTTGGAAGCCAGTTAAGCTGATTCTATAAAGATGATAATTTGTCCACATAGAGGAAAGTACATACAATAAATAGCTTGTAATTGTAGAGCTGAGAAGGTAGAGGCAGGCAGGTATCTGGGGTACTCAGTACAGACAGCCTAGGCTACTTTGGAAACTCAAAACCAATGCAAGATTGTGTCCCAAATATAGATGAATGACAATCTCACAAGTTGTCTTTTGACCTCCTCATGCCTGAGCATACATGTTCTCATGCAAACACACACACATACACACACACACACACACACACACACACACACACACACACAATCCAACCAATTTAATCAATCTATTAGTCAATGTAAGGAGAAATCTGAAAGCTGCAGTGTCCATACCTAACACTGCAGTGCAAGCTCAGACAAACTGACATATGCTGGACGTGCCAACATTCCTTTCCTGGTTCCTATTGTTAGGGCTCCAGTTCCATCCCCATCCAGTCTTTGGAAATGGCTTTCTGTCTCACTACTGTATTTAACAGAATTGTTTTCAGTCTGTACTTTGTAGACACTTGCTTTTATAGCACCTTTATCTATCTTCTTTATAAATGATATTTTTAACTTTGACAGAGAGTGTATTTCTAGGTTTAAAATTACATTCCTTTAGAATTTTTAAGGATTAATTCCATACCTACTCACATGTTTGAATGCACTCACTTTTCCCCAATTAATCTTTTCTCTCTCCCTACCATCTTCTCTCTCTCTCTCTCTCTCTCTCTCTCTCTCTCTCTCTCTCTCTCTCTCTCTATCTCTCTCTCACTCTCTCTGTTTCTCTCACTCTCATTGTCTCACACACAAGCACAAGCATACACACACACAAACACAAGTGTACACACACACACATACACACACACACACCATGGAATTATGGCCAATACAGTACTTCTATCATAACATTCTCTTATGAAGAAGCTCTATGGTTCTCTCCATGGTGCATGTTTTATTAGTGTAAAAAATTATAAGTCAAGTTTCATATCTGCAAGGCATTCTTGCTCATCTTTTGATCCAGGGAAACTACCATAAGCATCCTGGTAAGTAACCAGATATATTTTGGACACAGTTTCAAGAACTACTCTCTAAACATCCCTGAAAATATTTTAGCATTCTCCTACTAATGGGTGTTGCCTCTGTCTACCTCTTCCTTCCCTACCTTTTTCTTTCCATTGGAGAATTGCTCTGGATGCTTTAGGTAGTTTTATATGGGAACTTTCAAGGGATTGAAATGTCACTGAGATTATTTCAATCATGGTTTTGTTTCATAATTGTATATAAAATGTGTAATAATGCCTGTGTAGCTGGTTAGTTATTTTCTTACTGGGAACTCTGATTATCCTAAATGACTGATTGCCAGATCACACCATATACACAAAGACTTGTGGAGAACATGTCCTCAGTGGCCTCTGCTGACTCATTTCTCTTCCTTTACTGTTTGTAATTTTTTAGAGTAACTACCGAATATGTTGGGAATCCAATGTCCTAAGATAAAATGAAAGATTGCTGGAATACCCTGACTCACTTCTTGTTTCTTCCAAAGAACAATGATTGCAATTTATCACCCCAAAGATCAAATGTCTTCAGAGTATAAATACACAGACAGGGACACTTCTATATCACAGCAGCTTTAGTGTAACACAGGCCAAGATGTGTTCACCCATAAACATGCTCCTGAGCATTGAGGGACTGTTTACTTAAGTATCTTAGGATTTTCTTTCCTTTTGCTGCCATTTTTAACAACAAAGACACTGCCTTTAACCTATTGTGGGAGAAGGCTGCTTTTTTGAGATTTATATGTGAGGTAAAAATTTCAGACTGATGAGTGGTGCATGGTGAGCCTACTTCACAACAGGAGAGACTAATTTAACTGAAGGCAGTCATCATTAGTCTCCCCCTGAGCTGTTTATGACAGCAAAGCCTTAGGGGCTGTGGGGTGCCCTCCACAAAGCTTTTTACATCAATGAAGAATGTGTTTTCCCACAATTATTTCAAATAATGTCACTGTATGAAACTCTAACTACTTTCTGGAGCATCCCAGAAGTGTTCCAGCTTTACAACCTTGATTATGCATGCAGTTTATTTAAATTTTTGCATACCCAAACAACAGAATCCTGAGCAAATGTTCTTATTTAGCTATTCCAGTCTTCCATTTTCCTAATCCTCTCACTTGAGTCTACCTTTTCAATACCTGGAGATGCTGCCAGACAAATTGATGCAGGCTGTGGCACTTACCAAACTGTGTTCTGCTCTTGCCTCTTACCTCTATTGTGCACAGCTTCTGTGTCCCCACAATAATTTTCTATCATGAGATCATTCACTTAAAGAGTATCCTAACAGTCTGCTTCCTTTGACTTCTTTTAGGGCCAGCTAACAAACTAGTTAGGGACTCAGTAAAATAACATACCAGTGTGCTGTATATGGGAACTTAGGTAAACAATAGAAAGCTATGTATAGCTATCAATAGAAGAAAAAATAAGGGTATAATTCCAAGACTAATTAGACTGGGAATGATTATTTGTATCATACCAATCTGGGGAGAATGGGAAAGAGTTGTTTTATGGGAAGAGGAAAAAACACACAAAGACAAAGATGGAGTGTCCGTGGTGACCATCATGTGTAGATTCCTAATAGAAACCTGAACTCCCTTATTTTTCCTTCCCTTATTTCCATGATCCTGCTTGGCTAAAAGCAACCAAAAGCAAAAAAAAGAAGAACTATGTTAATGTACAAATAGATGAACTGGGAAATATGAGGCGGGAAATAAGAATGAATGACAGAGTATTGGATGGATCAGCTACTTAATAACACTGGGAACAGTTACCCTGTGTCCATCCTTATTTACTCTGAGTCTTTTATGTTTGCATGTTATTTCTCAAAATGAGGAGTGTGAGGGGCATCATTGAAATACTTACTGAAGATTGTTTTTTCATGGAGCTTTTAGTGGAAAACCAAAGGTTCAGAGTGTGTTTCTCAGTAAGGCATCTGTGTGATAACATATGTAAGAAAGATAGAATTGTGGAAATTCTTATCCTGTTTTAAAATGTGTGATGGTCACACTTTAGATTCTTTCTGCTTGCTCTAGTCTACATTCCTCTTGCATTTCCCTAGATATCTGGTTATACAGATATTATCAATGTTCTTGAATTAGAGTCTTCCATGAATATGATACATATTTAAATTTTGGCTTTTTCATATACTTAGAATTATTCGTATTTTTTCTTGTTACTACTATTCTGTCTTCATAATTTCATGTATACATATCATTGCCATCCTCCAAAGTCCATTTTCTAAGTTATCTCACCTAGCTAATTCCTGGCCATCTTTAAGTCAGAGGTCCTCACTGACATCACCTTCAATAGAGTCAAATTGATCCTTTATCACATTAGCTAATTAATTATTCCTTTTGTACACTTATAACATAAGCCAAATGAACAGTTTTCTGTCATCTTGTTGCATTGTATAATTTGCCACTGTATGTATTTTAGGTAATATTTTTGGTTTGCCCACCATCTGTATAAAATCCACAACTCTTTCTCTTATCACACTCTGGCAGACTAGGTAGTCAATACTATTCTTTAATCAATTGGTGGGTTTACCAATAGTATCATCTAAGTTTTGGGCTTTCCCATTGACCTCAGGATTGAGATTCGAGGCAGAAGCAGGAACCCACAGCTAAACACTGACCCACGCTCCTGAAATCCAGTTGTGGAGAGGGAAAAGGGAGGAGGAGCAAAGGAGGTAAGACTGTGCTGGAGAAACCAGCAGATACAGTTGAACTGACCTAGTGAGAGCACAGCAACCCAAGTCATAAAGCTGGGGAACCAGCAATGGACCTAACCAAGCCCTCTGAATATGTTTGACAGCTAGGAGACCTGGAAAGTCTATGGGACCTCTAACAGTGGAGCCAGTGTTCATCCCTGTTAAGAGAAGCTTTTTCTTTGCCAGCCGCTTTGGTTTATCCCCTGCCAGTCGCCTGGGCTCTGCCGCATTGTAGTCCCCAAATAGCACACAAGACGCTGTATTAATTATGAAGCTGTTGGCAGTGCTTGTCTCTTACTGGCTAGCTCTGCTTTAAGTAATTACCCCATAATTGTTAATCTAAGTATGTCTCTTACCGGAGAGGTTTCCGGGCTTCCTACCCCAATGGCATTACCTCTCGACTCTTGTGTTTCTCCTTCCCAGAATCCTCCTGGACTCCTAGTCCCTCCTATCTAGATTCCCTATTGGCCAGACAGTGCTTTATTGGCATAAGACTTCCCCAACATCTCCTCTTTTCTGTTTAAACAAAAAGAAAGGTCTTAACTTTAACACAGTCAAATTGTGTATAACAGAGCAGTTATCAAATAAGAACACAGTTACAATATTTTAGCAAGATTTAAAGAAAATATCATCCATCTCATCCTTGTGAGTCCAAAGTCCTATATGTAGCTTATCTCTTATCATAACTAAGGAAAACTATAATTATAGCTATCTGTCTTCAACTCCATCATAGACCACAGAAGGATAATATATAAACACTAGGATTGACAGAGATATCTTACTGCCTGGACAGTCACCTGAAGTTCCTCTGTAAAGTTGGGGCATCCATCTTCAGCACATAGGCCACAATGTATCCAGAAGATTTCTCAGCCAAGCAGGAAATTTCAAACTGTCCATCTGCATCAGCAGTCTGTCAGTCATTTTTCTTTGTCCTGCAGAAAGTCTCTCAGACTCTTCCATGAAGCAGGAACCCTGTAAGACTGAGTTCAGCATTCACTTTCCTGTGGGTCCTGCATGTCCAGTTTATACAGCAACAGTCAAGCAGTCTAGGCAAGAGCAGTTTCTTGCCCAAATGGCTAATCTTGCCATGTTGAAAGCAAACTCCATAACAAGTTTCTTCGATGCCCATCTTCCTCTCAGACGTAATTAGTGCTGCCAGGAGCAGACATTTCTCATTGTCAAGAAAAACCCTAAACCATTTTTTAAATGCCATTTTCTGAAGGTCTTTGAGAGGTTTGAAGACTGTTTATCTATCTCAAATATATTTCCGTATATCTAGAAAACCTAAATTACCTAACTATAAATTCTATTATAAGTAACTATCTATAGTCTGTATTCAATTATGTATTATGTTTTAAAAGATCAGTATAAGCACAATACTTAATCAAGAGGAGAAATATACATATCACAAAATTGACCTTGAATTTGTGTCAATAAATGAAAAACAATACCCATACCATAATTCCCTTTTTTACCATTAAAAAAATTGGCTGTGATCATTAGCCGATTATAAACAATCCCATTTAAATGAAAACAATGATTTATAAACAAGATGGGAATTGGGACGTCACTCATTCCAAACTGCTTCCTGCTGGAAGGGAGCGCTGTTCACACCATGGGGATCATGACAAAACTCAGAAACCTTTATAAGTCCGTATTTTCGGGGTCTGTAAAGCTGCATCATCTTAGCTGTCTCAATAGTTGGAACACCTGGTCCACTGCTTCTGGGGGTCTTGGTTCGTCAAACCACAGAAGTCTGGAAGGAATCCTCAGCTTTTCATTTTCTGTGGAAACATAAGCAAAATCTCCTTTCCCAAGTAACATATCCTTATACTTAAATTTTGAAGTCAAGGCATTTTTAAAAGATAGAAGTTGGATTAATTCAGCAGCATTTATAATCAAGTGTACTTTAGTTGTTCCTTCCTTAGCATTGAAAAAACTGAAAAACATAATAGCGTACAGTATCCAGACTCTCTGAGTATTTTCCATCTTTACTTGGCTTATTTATTTATTTATTATTACTTTATTTCTTTTACTTTTATTTATTTTCCTTGAGACAAGGTTTCTCTTTTGAAATCTGCCTGCCTCTGCCTCTGGAGTAAATCCTACCGGCGTGTGCCACCACAACGCCAGCTTTTGTATTTATTTACCACTTTGCCGTTTCATTTTCTCTCTCAATCTCACGTATATTTTTAAACACACTGTAAACCTTTAGAGATTTTCTTCATCCAAGTCTGACTTTACTGTAAATCTTTACGTTTTTCTGGCCACGTGTCTTATCTGTAAAACCGCGGCTGTTTTAAACTGCTGTTTCAAGATGGCGGGTGTAAGCGTGATTCCAGCTTACCGCCTCAGTCCATGCTGACATCCAGCAAATGCTGCCACTTCCAACTGTATGTACACACCTTTAAATCGTTAGCAGAGTATCTTAAAACAACCTTGTTGGCTTTTTTTTTCTTTTTCTTTTTCTTTTTATGCCGAGTCAGGAAGACTCCAGTAAGCGATCCGCGTGAATCTCGGCTTGTGGCTAGCAAAACAGAGCACACCTGAGAAAAATGCTACTACCAAAATCTGTGCTTCTCTCCGTTCCTAAAATTCCTTTAAAGCTTTTGTCATTCTACGTGGAAATTCATCATCACACTTCTGACACCATTATGTTAAGAGAAGCTTTTTCTTTCCCAGCTGCTTTGGTTTATCCCCTGCCAGCCGCCTGGGCTCTGCCGCATTGTAGTCCCCAAATAACACACAAGATGCTGTATTAATTATGAAGCTGTTGGCCTTGCTTGTCTCTTACTGGCTAGCTCTACTTTAAGTAATTACCCCATAATTGTTAATCTAAGTATGTCTCTTACCGGAGAGGTTTCCGGGCTTCCTACCCCAATGGCGTTACATCTCGACTCTTGTGTTTCTCCTTCCCAGAATCCTCCTGGACTCCTAGTCCCTCCTATCTAGATTCCCTATTGGCCAGACAGTGCTTTATTGGCATAAGACTTCCCCAACACATCCCTAGTGCACATATGGACTTTGGGAGCCCATCCCATATGGAGGGTTACTATTGCAGTCCAGATACATGAAAGAAGGCCTAGGCCCTCTCCAATGATGTGACGGACTTTAATGGTCCCTGTGGAGGTCCTCACTACCCCAGCAGAGTGGGTAGGTGGTGTATTGGGGGGTTGTTGGGAGGCATGGGAGGATGGCAGGGCAAGGGAATAGGAAGATTGATATGTAAAATAAGATTGTTTCTAAAATATAAAGTGGAAAAACAAACAAACAAACAAATTAAAAAACCAAACCTTTAATGTATGCTGATAAAAACATTAACAGGTGAATACTTGGGTATGTAGCTTGCATGTTGAAACCACTGTTACTTTGGACTGGATCTTGGATGCTAGGGGTCACTATCTCCTCTCTGAGTTCTAGAGTTTTAAAGCTTTGTAGAGATTTGATCATTATTCATTGGACTGGGGAGTTCATTTTAGCTGTACTCCAGTACAAAATCATTTTTTTTATCTGAGTGCATAGATGTTTAATGTTTGATTGGATTATTGATCATGACATAGGAGTTTACATTTTCTTGTTAATACATAACTGGAGTCCAGTGAAATAGAAACACTAAAATATCATTTTTCAGCACAGCTAAGTGTGAATACTAAGTATTATCCAGTAATAGTTTGTGATTGAGTATATTTCAGGGGGTTGAAGGTCAAAGCACTTATCCAACTTCAGGACATGGGAAGCACTGGAACTTTGAAAGAGACTAGGAACAGTTTTTTTCTCATTCTCTTTTGGTTTGTGTTCTGAAAAGTAGCATCCTAGGTATATAAGAAATAATAGAATGAATCCTAGAACCCGTTTGCATATAGATTAGTGACAATTGCTTGCTTTATTAATAAGGATGAACACTGAGTGAAAAAGGTTTCTACTTTTAATTTCACATATACACTATTCATGTAAACCATCATTGTGGGTTTGAGTCATTTATAATATGTTTCAGAGTTACGAAAAACAGAGGGAATTCAGTGTGAGTTTCGCAAGCAAGCACTGAGCTGAACTCCTGGTAGAGAGGAAGGAGTGATGAGCAAAGGGATCAAGACCAGGCTGAAAAAAACCCACAGAAACAGCTGATCTGAGCAAGTGGGGGCTCACTAACCCTAGACTGACAACAGGGAGCCAGCATAGGACCCGACCAGACTCCCTGAGCGTGGGTGTCAGTTAGGAGGCGTAGGCAGTCTATGGGGCCTCTGGCAGTGGAACCAGTATTTATTCCTAGTGCACAAATGGGCTTTGTGAGGCCCATGGAGAGATAATCTCTCAGTCCAGATACACAGCAGAGGGCCTAGGTCCTGCCCAAAATGATGTGTCACTCCCCTGGGGATTGAATGGAGAGTAGGATGGGGGACATGTGGGAAGTATGTGAGGAAGGGAGGGAGAGGGAACTGGAAAACTTTAAAAAAAACCCAGTAATAATTGTGTTTTTCCCAATTTTAAGAAAAGTGAACATTATGAATCAATTCTATATTCTCTCCAGGAAGAAGAAGTGTCATAGACTCAGGGAATGCCTGAAAGTAGCAGGGCTCACACAGCTCTTGTAGAAGGTGATGGAAGCAGTATCCACACCTTGATCAGGGCAGTGCTTTCCCTCTTCTATAGGTGGAGGCCTGTTGTTCAGAGAGATCCAGAGAAGCAGTTTTCATGAGTCACCATCCATGCTGGGATGAACTTTTTGGTGAAGCAGCTGCCTTTGAATCATCCATGCTTCTTAAAGGAACCCCCAAATTCTTTAGTCTGATGATTCTGCCTTGATCTATTGTTGGTTCTATATCAGGAAAAGCCTCACATAATAATCTAGATTATGTCATATATTTTTATATAGTCTATCACACTTATTGAGATTTTATACATTAACTTTTCACTGAACATTGTGGATATTTCTTGCCCTTTCAAAACCCATCAAAAATGTTTTTCCTTTCTAAAATCTACAAAATTCCATGTTCTTGTTACCTGTCACTCATTCCATTTTGCAAAATCTATTGATTGTTTCCCTCCTTAGGATCCTGCATGACAACTTCTGATGCCATGAAAGCCAAGTCCTCAGGGAAGAGGCTTCCAGGACAATTCTAACTCAGGGGCCTCTCAGTCCTGTTTTTTTTTTTTATTTAGGTTTGAAACAAACTTGTTGCACATGTCAATCCCAGCTCCCTCTCCCTCCATTCCTCCCCTGCCTTACCCATCAGGTTCCCCAGTCCCCCAACCAATCTCCAGTCTGATCCCTAAGGAGGGTGAGGCACTCCATGGTGGATCTCCAGTAACTGTCATTTTATTCAGGGCAGTTAGGCCCTCCTTCAAGAGTCCCATCTGAGAGAGCCTCCCATATTATGGCATTGGCCCTCCTCACTGACACCCGCATTCAGGGAGTCTGGGTTGAAGTGAACAGTGTCTACAACAGGGCCTTACCTTCCATTTGTGGTGCAGAGGGCAATGAAAGACCATTTGAGGATTCTCTTGGACAACCCTTACCAACAACTCAAAACAGGGGTTCTCATATGGGTTTTTGTTAAACAGCCTTTGCCTCTTGGAAGAATAATTGTCAGCCCAGATGAGAAAATTTTCATTTACTTTATATGTGATTGTTTATATGCTAACTTATGTATATTTGAAATAGTTTTAGGTATTTAACAAATAATGATTTCTCATGACTTTTTCAGGAATCCTCTACATTCCTCCATCCTTTTCATATATTTATCTCCCCTGTTGCCTAATTAAGCAGCTCCCATTTTCTTATTTTTCCTATTAGATCACCTGAATCCTGCTATTCCGTCTTTATTGTTTGCCTACCACCACCACTGCCCAACATCGCAATGCCCCCTTTTATTACCCTGGTTTCTGCAGTTACTCCAAGATATATACGTTCATTATAAAGTTTACAAGGAAACCACTGTAGTCAAAGAACAAAGCTTTTTGGAAGCACCACCCACCAGACTGTGGACAAGAGAAAGGAGGACAGTCTGTCCCAAAGGAAATTTTGGTTTTCATATGGTAGTTTAAGTTGGGTGGGAGAGTTATGGGAGTACATCAGTGGAAAAGAAAATGCTGCAGTCAGTGTTTTTAAGCCATTTTTGTCCCACTGGGACTGCTGGTCGTTCAGCTCTCAGAGTGCTGTGGTCAAGGTGCTCTGCTGAGATGGGCAGAATGTTCAGTTTCCATTTCCCCACAGGGGCTGGTTCCTCAGGGCTTGTCCTTCTTGATGTCTTAGGTAACTTAGGCTTGGCCAGGAACTTCACATGTAAAGTCTCAGATGAGAGAGAACATGTGTGTTGGTTGTCTTTTGTGGTCTGGGTTACCTTACCCAATATGATCTTTTCTAGTTCCCTTCAATTACCTATGGAGTTAATGATTTCATTTATCTTGGTAGCTGAGTAATATCTAGTATTGTGTATATCCTACTCAACTATGACACCTATGAACCACAACAATGACCAACAAGGCATGATAATCCTAAGGGGATGTATATTTTGAAGAAAACCATCAGATACTTAATTGGACTTAAGACCTGTTCATCAAGAAGAAACTCATACCTGATACTGGGAACCTATCCAACTACCCAGGGCTAGTGAAGTTTTGTATCTATAAGGAGAAGCTATATCTGACACTTTGACCCTAGAGTGCTAAGCTGACCAACCCTCAGCGTGGAGATGTCACCATTGTTCCTATTGTTTTAGGCAAACTAGATGTCTCATGCTGCATTGTTCTCCGAGTTTTCTTTCCCTCCAGCTCCATTCATCCCTTTCCCTTAGTCGTAGGGAACACAAGGTGACCCTTTTGTTTTCATTTCTGTGAAGTTCACTTCTGTTCATTGCCAACAAAGTGTTGCATCAATTTTAGTGAACTTCCTTATAGGTGGTTAAATTTTAACTGTGACTTTCATCATGTGTCATATACAGAATAAATTATTTATTCCATAACATTTAGCATAAATTCATAAACATTACTTAAAATTAGCTGCTCCATTTTATTTTCTACAACTGCCAATAGGAAGTTCATGTATCTGTCATGTGGTGCTTTTTACAGTTCACGCGGCTGTATCTTATGCATTATGTATGTGTTTTTATTAATTTTAATAAATAAATGTCAGTACTACTTATGGTTGTTTACTAATTTCCTCCTGGTTAAAACATTCCATCCTGGAGGAAGGTTCATGAGATTCAGAAAATAAAAAAACTGAATTTACCAGATTATCTGGGACCCTTTAAGGTTACACCATTAGTAAACAATTTCTGGGAGAGCAGACTATCTGACACTGTGCAGATTTTCCGAAAATTGTGTAAGAGCTGAAGACATGCAATTTTCCTGAGTTGTCACTTGTGCTGGGTGGACTTCCCAGTGATGCAGTTCCCTGTGAATCATTCATGCTACTGTAGGTAACTATTATATTGCTGAAAATAATTCTAATAACCTCATTTGTCCATCACGTTTGATGTAGGTGGGGTTGTTTCTCTGGTCTGTCATCAGTGACCTATTTGGTATAAATAGACATTTATTCCTGTTGCTCTATAAAAAAAAACAGACAACACTCATAATAGGAGAAAGATTTAAACCAGATCACATGTCAGCAAACCACAGAGCTCCATGCTCCATCCATATCTGCTTTATCTGTAAGTGTAAGTAGGATTCATTCCAGAATTAAGAATAATTTTATGTATAACACACTTGCCTCCCTTAAAAGAGGCACTGTTATGTACAATAATAGTCTTCAGACTTCAGACACTGCTACCATCTTAGTTAAATATGATGAAAAAAGTAGGTGTTGTCTTATTTCTTATACCAGTACATGGAAGTGAGGAATGATCTAAAAGAGAATTACTCTAACAGAGGGAGGATCTAACAAATATAGTTTATTATCAATCAAGAAATAATACACCTCTTCATTTCCCATCCAACCTGACATTTAGCACATTTTCCCTGTACATATTTGATTCCTGATAGAAATTCTCATCATAAAAACAGCAATAATAGTAAAAGACTCCTTGAGTATCCCACATAGGAGATAGTGGATGCTGTATTATATTAGACCCCAACAATGTACCAAAGAATCAGTACATGAAGATTTAGTTAGTCTAAACTTAGGAGCACCATTCACCCTTAGGAAAGCTATAAGTTCCTCATAGATCATCCCTTTTACTTGTTCTTTAGGCACAGATTACTCATTTTTGGAATCAAAAGAATATTCATCATTAAAATGTGTGTACAGATACTATGAATAATCTTCTAAAATATGTACAGATATATAATCCATGGTAAATTTAGACATTCGCTGTGTTTGCTGCTCCAGTGATACATGCTGGGTAACATGCCATATCTACACCAACATCATCTAACCATGTAATTCATCCTCCACACTTTGGAAACAGTAAAGAAGAATGATTCATGGCTACATTAGGAAACTGGTATATTACAAAGCTGTGTTGAGCACACTAGAACACACTGCTACCTTGCTCATAAGCCTAATTCAGACTCTGTGAACATCAGGAGGCAGGCAAACACAGTGATCTACACAGCTGTGCTAAGTCTTACAGAGAGCTTAATTTCGGAACAGTTTTATCCTTAGAAATTATTTGCTGTTAGTCCTTGTTTATCATTCTTTTACATAAATAAGGTGAAGTAGAAAAACTGTGAAACATTGATATTGTGAGAAGAGGTACAGATTTATTACAGCTGGTATACTAATAACCATGTAAACACTCTGTAAGACAAACACAGAACGTTTTGAATGAATTATTGTAGCTTACAATCAACCAAGAAATTTAAAACGAAACTTTAAAAACAGCTACAATTCTGGATAGCCATAATCAAAATTGTGAGTACAGAGGCGTAAATTTAGAGATTAATAGCATTTTATACATCTTATCTTTTTGACAATGCAGAACCCATTGGAATTATTAATATGTAACATTTTGTTTGTGTATTTACATAAATTTGCATACCTATACTCTTTTATCTATCTACATACAAGAGACTTTGGCAAAAACTCTATGCCTAAAAACATTTTTTCCAAATCTCAAGCATCCTGATGGCCACATAGTGAACAAAAGTATGTGTGTGTATGTATGTATGTATGTATGTATGTATGTATGTATGTATGTATAGGAGAAATACAAACCCATTTCTGAATCAAGGAAGAGTAGAATTGTAGGATACCTGATCTCAGAAGGCACTGGGCAGGAGTCACACTTCCCAAGAAGAACCCTTTCAATGCTGTGTTCAAATTCTGGGCAGCCACAGCACCTCCTGATGGACGTGCAGCTCCTGGAAAGCAGGGATGGAGGAAACCAGGAATGGAACAAATGGACATTTGCTATTGAAACATGCTCACTCTCTCACCTAAGTTGTAATTCATGTCCAATGAAAGGTTTATGGATCCTATTTCTTAAATTATTAAAAGGAGTTTCTAAGCATCTACAATCACTGCTCTTTTCAAGCAGCTTCTGGAAAACTTGCCTGTTCTGTAGAGTATTGTCTGACACAGAAATTTACACGAAGATGTGGGAGTGGCCATAACTCTTTGTGTTCATGCAGAATGCCTGAAATTAATAGTGCACAGAGCCCTAGTACACAAAAACAACCACAATACACTTCTGAGAAACTGAAATTGGAGTTACATAGCTCATGGCTTTAAATGAAGGACATGATCATTTAGTAACAGTGGGTGTCATGTGCTTGGAGACTATTGTGCATTCTTTGAGAAAATAAGTCTTCAGAGCACTTGAGAAGGCTGTGGTGTTGATTATAAATGAGGCCTTTAAACACTGATATTCAGCATGGCCTGCTGAGTGGGAATGGAGGCTGTGGCTAGGGCTAGAGTGTCCAAATCCGCCAAGATTAATGGCAGTGAATTACCATTTTGCTCCAAAGGAATGTTTGGACATCAGTGAAAAATGAGTCTGAACAAAACTTAATGTCCACACTCTAGCATTATATTAAAGATTTAAATTCTATGAAGTCTTTATAGACCTCAGAATTACTTTGTATTGTTATTGCCATTTGGGTGATGTGTTTATTAGTGTATGAAAATACCACGAAATAAAAATTTTCATTGAGTATTGGAATTGCTTAAAACTTGATTAAGTGCTGATCATGCGAGATCTCTTCATAGCTACTGACAAACATTAGATAATGAAAAATAACCCAAAACAGATGAGGAGAATCATCATTCATCAAGGTGTGACAGTGCTAGCACTGGATTTGTTCACTGACAGGTTGCCTCAGTTATTGTTTTTTCAAATGAAAACGTGAGGCAAGATCAATTGGTTTCACTTTTCAAATAGTTAAGGTTTAGAAATTAAGCCACTATTGTTAAGCAAGCATGAGCTTTGATAGAAAAAAAAGACTTTGTCTCAGAAAGTGAAGACACAGTGATTCTGAAGACTTCATCAATTAAGGAGATCACCAAATATCTTGGTCATAATAGGGATGTGGTTTGAATGAGAATAACTCTGATGGGCTCAGATATTTGAATGCTTGGTGCATAGTTGGTGGGACTGCTTGGAAGGGTTAAGAGTTGTGGTCTCATTGGAGGAGGTGTGTTACTGGGGGCTGGCTTTCAGGTTTCAACCTATCCATCCATCTATCTATCTATCTATCTATCTATCTATCTATCTATCTATCTATCCATCTATCCCCATCTCTGCCTTGTGGTTGATGGTTCAATAGTTAAGCTATCAGCTACTGGTCCAGCACCATCCTTGCCTGCTTACTGCTCTGATCGCTACCATGATTGTCATGGACTCTACTGTACCCTGGAACCATGAGTCACAAATTAAATGCTTTCTTTTGTAAGTTATCTTAGCCATGGTGTTTTTCCATGACAGTAGCAAAGTAACTAAGAAACACACATAATCATTCAATTATTCTCATTAGTTCTATTTCTTAAAACATAGTATATATATATAAACAATAAGTTCATTATCTGGATACTAAGTCATATCAATGGAATAAGAACACATGGCATACAGACAAGAAAGAGTACAGGAAAAGTAAGGAGTAAATCTGTAATGAAGTCTGTTGTCCTCTAACGTTTCCATGCCTGACCAGGTATAGACGGTATGAATGATGTAGGTCAACATTTACCTGGGAGGTTCTAGCTGACAGTTGAGCCAAGGCAGTTGTGTGTACTAGGAGGAAGAACCTCTATAAAGAAGAATTGTACTTGATAGGGCAATGGACTATTCCCAGCTTGCACCTGCCTCTTAATCTGAATTACTTCAGATCCACTGGTTCAGTTCACTGCTAAGTTACCACCATGGAGAAAAATATGAGCCTCCCGTAATATCTAAGTTTTTCTCTCCTCAGCTCACATAAGAAGGACTAAGAGGACGTTTAATCAATTGGAAGAATTGTTCTCACATAGGACAGCCCTGGTTTCCAAGTCAGACTGTGAGGGATGGGCACATGAATGACCCACAGCTAGTTGATGGCCCTGATGCAGATGGAAACAATTCATTTCAAAACATTTAGAAATGGTGTTTTCCAGACCATGAAATGATACCCTGGGGTTCCGAATTCTCCTGCTACAGCTCACTTACCTTGGTTTTTCATCTACTATGGCACTGAAGCACAATTTATCACACTCATGACCAGAGCCAAAGTGCTTTACAAACACCACTTAGGTTCTCATTCCTTTCAATGTCTTGTTGTAGCAGAAAAGCAATGTCTACCATCCATTTCACAAACATTTTAAATATTGCAGACAGTTATTCTATCCACAGTCATGATGCTCTTTGTCATTGAAAAAATTTTGTGTTTTAGAAAAAGAATATAATTCTAAGTAGTAAAAATGACTAATTTAAGAGACATAGTATGATAATATGCTGTTGTCAGGAAATATGATTTAGAATTAAGTTTGAGCCTTAGCTAGATTAACCACTTACCTGAGCATGTGGAATCACTGACTGCTGATTGGTTTTCGTATGTAATGAGTAACCGTGTTATGAGTGTATAATGCTGACAAATTTGCTTGCCATGTCTTTGAATACATTCTTATTTTAAATTTGTTTTTTATTTTACTTTTTAATAATTAAATTCAATTTTATCTTTATAAAATACTATTTTGGGTATATACAACTAGTTTTCTGAGTTCCATTTGTCTAACTATGCTAAACATGATTGGTCTATGTGAGTTATCCAAAGTGCCTTTGAATTACAAAACGAAGCAATCTTGCTGGGATTAAAATGAATACATTTCAATTAAGGCTAAACTTACCAACATGATTATTTTATGATATACTTTGAATATCTGAACAAATAATCAAAGAGATTTTGAAAAGAAGACATGATATGCTTAGCACAAATTGCTGCAGAACAGAAAGAGAAGGTGTTGTTTTGGATGACCATAATATAATGACTCTAATGGATAATACTTGACACCCATTTGACAGAAAAATACTTAGATGACAAACAAATCTATGAGTGCTAGACTCCTATAGCTTATATTAATAAGCAGGGATTTATAAGATGTGTACTACCTGTGTTTCATATCCATCTTTAGCAATATGCATGGAAGCTCTTACTAGAGAGTCTTTTTATCACAACTGTAGAGTAATTTGAAGAATATTTTGCAAAAGGAGCAGTTTTGTTGATTTCATCTTCTCCAGTAGATTCAATGATAACAGTATCCAATGCAGTTACTAAAATGGTACAAATCAGTTGTCTCAACTGCCTGAATCCGATTTTGTCACCATCATAAGAAGGACAGCACAGATTAGGTACTCCAGCATCAGTTCAAATAAAAATAGGACGTCTTTGGAATTCATTGTTTCACTTATGCTTATTACTGTTGTCCTAAGAGTGCGTAATTGGCTAGAGTGCAGGGGGAATATTTCATAAGGTGCATTCACTCATCGCAGACGCCTGATTTTTACAAAAGTGTCAAAATGACATCAAGGAAGAGACAGCCTCTTTAGAGAATGCTACTGAATAAACTAGAAATACAATGTATAGGAGGTTCATTTCCACTCAGTTATATAAAATCAATTTAAAATTTATGGTTAATTTGATTCATTAATAAAATTTTATTAATTTAAGACATAGACATTGATGAAAGACTTGAAACTGTGAAAATTATAGAGTAAAACAGAGTACATGCTCCCATCTATGGACACAAGCATGAACTTGCTGAAAAGGATTCCAACAGCAAAAGCAAAGATTCCAATAATTGATATTGGGATTGCACGAACAAACAAAGAAACGAAACACATTCTACATGGCAAAAGATATGATGAGCTGATTCAAGAAAAAGTTACAGAGTAAGAAATTGTCAACTATACATATATGGTAGATGAGTAGTCACAATGTTTATAGAAGTATCAAATTCAACACACACAAGAATCCCAAAAATTTCCAACATATAAGTGGGTTAGTGAACTAAGTAAGCAGTTCTCAAAAAAATTAATGGTCAGTAAATACTTGAAAAATTGTTTGAAATCCCTTAGTTCTCAGGGCCATCAAAATTATAACTACTTTGAGATTATGTCTCACCCAAGTCAGAACTGGTAGCATCAAAATAAATAACAACAAATGCTGGAAATCCCATAGTGATAGAGGAAGTCTTGTATACTGCTAGTGGTCATGTAATTGGTATACAACCTATGGAAACTGGTAAGAGAGTTCCTCAGAAAGCAAAGTAGTAGAGCTAACATATGATCTATCTATTCTACTTTTGGATATCTATCCAAGAAAATCTAAGGCAGTATACCATAGGGACCTTTGCACCACTGTGTTAATTGTTTTGTTTTCACAATAGCCAAGATAAAGAGCTAGCCTTGGTGACTGGGAAAGTATGATAAAGAAATGATAGAAAAAATAGAGTTTCATTCATCCATGAAGCATGAAATTATGTCATTTAGAGCAAAACATATGGAAGCAGAGATCACCATACTAAGTGAAATAATCCAGCCTAAGAAACAAAAATAGCACATTTCCACTACTGTATGGAATTTAGATTTAAACATGTGTGTGTGTGTATATATATATACATATATGTACATATATATACACATATATATACATACATACATACATATGTGTATATACATATGTGTATGCATATGTGTATGTATGTGTGTGTGTTATACCTGTGATATGAAAGTAGAGGGGGTTTGTGATGGAGAAGAAGAGGGAAGGAACAAGACTGAGTAATGAAGAAAGAAGAAAGACTAGTTTGTGTTTTCCTTACATACAGATTTGACATATATGTGTGTATATAAATATATATGTATGTATATATATGTGGTATAAATGTGGAAAGAGCATTTGGGGGGACTAGAATATATAAGAGAAAGTAATGGGGAGACATGTATGAGCAAAATACAATTGCATATGGGTATGGTAATGTCATAGTGAATCTAGTTGTTTTATATATTAGCTAAAAACATTGAAATATGCATTAATAACAACTTGCAATTATGTCAATTCTTCTTCAATTTTATGAGCTGTAAATCTGTTGAGTTTAAAGAACTATAAGATTTTGCTACTTATAGATATTGAGGTTATTCTGATGTTTCTTACTCTGTGAGTCATTGTTGTGACATCATCATCTAGGGCCCTGGAGCACCCCTACTCAGCAATGACTTACAAACCAGCATTAAACATACTGGCATATATTTTCAGTTATAGACATGCATTTTATCAAGAAAAAAAGGCATGCAGTCAAGGAGATTACTATTTTATATTTCTTCTCTGTTGAAATCTGTAAGAAAAAGGCAGCATTTTAAATCCTGCTCCTGGGTTAATGCTGCTTTGGAAATTGGAGCCCATCTTGAACTCTCAGAGCTCAAGTATAAATTTATGTAAATTGGAATTTATAATGGAAGCAGCGTGATACCTTACTGAAACCGCACAAACCAAGCTCCGCTTGGATACAATAAAACAAAGAGCACGGCAGACCACACTCCACTGTGCTTTCATTAACTTTCTATTTCCAGCCTCGGAGAGCCTGTCAGCAGTGTCTGCATTTCAGTTGACTTCTCTGCAACCATTCTGCTTGATATTTGCAAGTCACTGAATGTGGTATTTTACTTCATCACCCAAAGTACTTGGAGAGACACTTGAATGTGAAGAACTCAAGTCTATGACTCTGGCTCTCATAAATGTGCCAGCTGATAGAAGTAAAGCTTCTGTGCTGCGTTAGAAGGCAGATTTTGACAGATTGTGGAACTATAATGAAAGTCATCACTTATGTTCATGAACTATAAAGCTTCCATTTTCTATAGCAGAAAATGATACAGGAATGGCTCTCTGCTTCTATCTATGGGGATTATTAGGGAGACTGATGAGAGGGAACGTGATTAAGTTATCCAAAACCACAGTCCAATTTACTCCGGCTTATTATTTGGGGGGTCAGTTTGACACTCTCAGAAATCAGGCATCTTATGTCTCAGGCTGTGCAGTTGACATATCAATTTTTTGAAGTGTTCTGCTAAGGCCATTGAGTGGATAGCAAAGGACATTTCAATTGGGATTTTTCTCTCATGAGCAGGGAGGTGAAATTCTATTAGGAAAACATGGGAAAGCTGAAAACACAGAAGAAAACTTACAATTCATTATTACATATTGGTTTCTCTTTTTGTCTAGGAATTTAAGATTCGTGAAATATTTTAACGTATTAATTGCCTTTAGAAAGCAAAATTGTGGTAACCTCAATGGATGTAGAAAAACAGTTTACAAAATTGAATCATAATTTAAAAAGAAAAAATAGCAAAAACTTAAAAAGAAAAAAGTCGCATAGTATATACCTTTCCAAAAAGGTGGGGCAAACATAGTGAAGTGTGAGACCATGGAAGCTTTCCTTTTTAACTCTGTAAGCAACTGTCTAGACACCAGTAAGTCCAGTTAGATTTACTCTGCAAATCAAGGAGGCCGTTGTATCTTCATGAGCGGGAGAGACTTGTTCTGTTCCTGAATGAAAAAACTGCTGAGTGTTCAGTGCCTTCAGGCAGTTTCTACTTGTGGTCTCAACTCCACTAAAGCAGCCCAGTGACCCACCCACTTCCGTCTCTCCTCCCTCCCCAGCTCCCTTGCTGTAGACTTCTCACTCTCACATCAGAAGCTGTCCTGTTTCTAGTTTCATATTCTGAGAGAAGGACAGATAAATTCAGACAGCCGTACTTGTGGTGGGGAGGCAGGCAAAAACATCACTAAATTACAATCCAAACCAAACCTCAAACACAAACCTTTAGGAAAATTAAGATACTTTGTTTTTCAATTGAAAACATTTTCTTTGAAAATTGTCTTAGAACATAGCTGATTAGCTTTGGTAGGTGAGTAAGCTGTGACTAGTCAGTCCTCATACCCAGGGCTCATGTGCTTTGCTTATACACGAGGCTGGAGAAGCTTATAGTCCTCTTTTGTCCTGGAAGGACACACGTAGCAAATGCGATCATAAGTGAAGTTTGCTGTAGTATTCATCTTCAATTTTCCTGTCTCCATACCTCTAAGAAATAAACTTCTTTCACTTATAAGCCTCTTAGCATGTGGTATTTTGTTATAGCATCCTGAAGAGACTAAGAAAGTATCTAATGCATAGTTGATGATGCTCAATTAAGGAAATGAAGAAACTTAATTTCTTTCCATTACAACCAGTGTATTCACATTCTGTGTATCTGGTTCTCCAAGTTATGACTTCTTCCTAACTGTATTTATTTTTATACTTTTTGGGGGAGGCAAAATAGTGGGCCTATGCTAGTCAAACTGTAATACTAATATCTGCACTTTTAGGTGGTGATACGAGGTCAGGCCTAGCCTTTTGCATTTTTGTACTATTTGCAAATCTGTCAATTTTACTATAACCTGGACATGTTATAATGGAAAAGTGAAATATCATTTGAATAAATTTAAGGGATACAGCACATATTTTCTAAGCACTGAGTTTTGATCTACATGCTCTATTTTTGCTCTCTTGAAAGAACAGCCAGGAGTAAAGAAAAATGGTAGAAGATGGGGAAGGCTGAGACTCTGGAAGCAGGTGAGTTTTGTTTGGAGACTCTGCATGCATTTGCCTGTTTAAATTCTTACAGTGCTTGAAATTCAGTTCTTTGTGAATCAAGGATATTCATTGCTAAAATGTGCTGAAAGGACCGAAAGTGATATTATGTGCATAAAATGTGTGAACATTTTTGCATGCTTAAACAAACCTCTCGTGAATTTCCTAAATTAATATTATTTGCCAGCCTTCATACCTATTTACCAGGTTGTAGATTTAAATTTACATTTTTGCATATAGGTTGTTTTAATTTTTATATTTACATGCTTTTCAATGTACATATTAAAATTTCCTCCTATTATATAAAGAAAACTGCATGCGTGCGCGCACACACACACAGATATCACATATGGCATCTTGTGCATTTGAGCTATGTATTCTCAATGGGATATGCAATATTTTCTCCTCTTATAGGTTTCATTAATGGTTACTAGATGCTGTAGTTTGAATGAGAATGGCCCTACTAAGTTCCTATATTTGAGCACTTGGTCCCCAGTTGGTGGAACTTTGGGGAAAGGATTAGGAGAGATGAACTATTGGAGGAAGCATGTCACTGGGAGGGAACTTTGAGGTTTCAAAAGACTACTACCCTTTCCAGTGTCCTGTTCTCTCTGCTTCATGATTTTATCTGAAGACGTAAGTTCTCAGCTACTGCTCCAGGGCCATGCCAAACTGCTTGGCTACATGTTCCTTGCCATGATGGTCATGGACTATAACCCTCTGAAACCATAAACTCCAAATAAATGCTTGCTTTTTATAAGTAGCCTTGAATTTAATCACAGCAATAGAACAGAAATTAAGAAACTAGAAAATACGGAGAGAGTATCACTGGAATTTAACGTATAATAATATTGCTGTAATAAAAATGCCCTGATGTAACTGATGATGATGAATTCAGACATATAAACACAAAGAGTAATTTAGTGTGTAAAAAGACAAAAATTAATGAAAATAGAATAAAATTAGTAAAACTCAAAAGCTAATATACAAAATCGGTAGGTACTCAAAAGGCTGGGGACAGGAAGTGTACAATTCTTGATTTCAGCAACTCTGTTCTCCTTTACTCCATCTCCCTTGCACACACATACACACACACACACACACACACTACTACTACTACTACTACTATGACTACTACTATATTAAGTACACAATAATCAAGAGACGAGAAGCAGATAGAATGTATTTGAAGCATCACACTTTTCCCAGGAATATGCAAAACTGAAGGAAAGCATTCAAGTTATTTCTTTTGTTTGTTTGTTTATTGGTGTTTTGTATACAGATATCAGATTTTGAGGAGTGAAGTTGGCAAGAAGGTAACAGAACTGCCAGTTCCAGGTGAAGAGAAATGCACCTGTGAAGGACAGCGGAGCCCCGGTAATCCCTTCACATTCTGACTCTTGACAGCTGGAGCTGACCACCAGAAAGCATTGCAGAGAAGGAGGTGATATGATCATTTCACTTCACTGGCCCTTTTAATTATACTAACATGTTCTAACACTTAATGTTTGTATTCATAGCTTAATATTCTTCTCATCAAATCACATTTACATAGACAATTTTTTCATAATTTGTTTGGTTTCTGAGACAACGTTTTGTTGGGTCTTGAACTTATTAACTTCTGCTTCAAACTACTATGTTCTGGAATTGCAAACATATGTAACCATGTTCTCCATGTCTTTTGTAGATTGTATGCTTGATGATAATTCCTTCCTGATTCAAACAGAGACATCCATTTGCCTCAGTATGAGAGCCCCAGAGATGGTCTGTCAAGTATGCACAACTAGGCAGCACCTCTAGCTGTTGCTGAAAGGAGTTTAACTGGAATTGGTTAAAGGCTACACTCTATTTTCATTCTACAACCGATTTAAAGAATTGAGATAGGCCTCATTCACTAATTCGAGGAGTCTCAGGTGCAGGCCCTGTAAGTACACTGAGAGAAGAGATCTTTTGTGTGGGGACAAGCTGTGGCCTGGGCTTCTAGTTCACATGCTATGCAGACTGGGAAGATACCCAGCTAGTTCCTTTTAATAAACCTCTTCACATATTCATTTTCTTCTGATTTTTCTCATCTACTTGAATTCTGACTAACACAAGTCTCATAACAAAAATACAAAAAGATAAAAAGGCATTGCCTCTGATGGTCTAACACCAAGTCAGATTTGTTACCTTTTTTCTTTTCTTTTTTTATTATGTGATAAAACAATGGGCTTGGAGAGGTTCCTTATGAAGTGAAACCTGGAGGCAAAAAGTTGGTCACAGCATTTATAGTAACTAAGTTGAGATATTATTCAGAATGTGGCTTGGTGCAATATTTTTTGACTTAACATGCATTTGCCAGTTAAGGACTTTAAAGCTCTGCTACCTGGTTTAATGCCTCTGGTCTGCATCCCAGGATTCTGCCTTTCTCACTAACAGGATGGGGATGTGGAAATTGCTGTTCTGTGAACCACACGTTGAGCAGTAAGAACTGAAAGGAAAATGCAGAGGCTGAGGAGGTGTCCAGAATATTTTCTTGTCATCAGGTTTCTGTGGAGGGTAATAGCAAAGCAAGCTGACAGGGAGACAGAAGCAGGAGTCTTTGCTCTGCCTCAAGGTTTCTAATCCAATACCCTCCCAGGAAGATTTTTCACTGGTCTTGTGTACTACTTAGAGTCACCCTGGCAAAGAGAAAAGGCTAAGAGATGAACTGCCTCAATTGATCCAGGGTGTAAAGATGCTTTATGCTGTTTCTTTAAGGAGCCCTGTTAACCTGAAATGATAGCCACACCCACATTGAGCATGGTTTCTGTCTGCCAGAGGCCTAAACAGGGAAGCATAAAACCTGGTCTAGTTTGCATGCTCTCTTTCTCTTGGGTCAGCAAATATGATAGGAAGGACACAGAAGAGAAGCCCCCCCCGGTTCTTTATTATTATTTATGTAAGTGTTCCCCAATAAACACCCATTTATTATTTATTTTTGGTCTTTAATCATTTACTTAGGTCTATTGAAATCATTGCACCCTTGACTTCAGTTCCCTTTTCTAGGATGCCACTGAGATACCAATCTATACACAGTCTTGAAGGAAAAGCAAGAACATTTAGCACTGGGGGTAGTTGCCATAATTCCAGAGAAGGGAGAATTGAAATCTCAGAGGTCATCTAGCAGGTTGAGACTCAGCTACACAGCTATAAGGCTCCCTTCCGTGAAGCTTTTCCTTGATAATGGAGGCATTCTTGAAAAAGAGACATACAAGCTCAAACAGAACATAACTGTCAAAAAGATCACACTTTCTCTTTCTCCATCCCCAGTTTATCCAGTCTCTCAGGCTCATCCCTAGATCTGCAACCAAAAACCAACTGTAGCCTCCCTCCCTTTTGTCCAATTTGTCTGTGGATCCCGCAGACCATTCCCGACCTGCAGCCTCCTTTACCCTCTCCATACTACCTGTGGATCCCACAGACCATTGCCCCATCTGCAGCTTGCTTTCCCTTGTCCACTCTACCTATTGATAACAGAGACCATTTCCCCAGCTGCAGACTCCTTTCCCCTGTCCAGACACCTGTGGTTCCCACAGATCATCCCTCCGGGCCTTCCTTTCCCACTGTGTCTGCATCCTAGCCCCCAGCTCTGGCGGACACTCCCTGCTCAACCACAGACCATGCCTGTTAGTAAACCAGGGAGTCTGCCCACAAGCGAACCTTCTCAGATCTTTCTGTTCCTGCAGCAGACCCAGTCCCTCAGACTAGATTAAATCATGACTCCACAGCCCCAATACTGCATCAGAATTCAAGCTGCAGCCTTTCCCCACTGCCCCATCCCTGCATCTTGTGGACTGCACAGACCATCCCCCTTCCTGACTTCCCTTCCCACACTCAATGCTACATCCCAGTATCCAACACCAACAGGCTTTCCCTGTGAACAGATCAATAAAGCAGGCAACACGAAGTCATCGCACTCTCAAAATCCAGAGACAAAACAGAAACCAAGGAACAAAACACCCACCCAACAAAGACAAACACAGAAATCAGTACCAAAACCTACAATCACCCCCAAACCATATGCCTAACTGGTAGGATAAGAACATATTCAATACCAGCCAGGGCAATATGTCTCAACTAGAGCTCAGGTATCCTACCGCAGCAGTCTCTGAACCTATATAGCTGAAGCACAAGAAGATGTGAAGATGATAGAGGTCCTTAAAGAGGAAATAAAATTAATAAATTCCTATAAAATTCAGGAAAATACACACATACATACATGCAAATACACTGATGAATGAAGGAAATGAATAATGAATAAATCTGTTTGTTCAAAAGTCAAGAAAGGAAGTGAACACTTGACTCTGGCACCTTAGAACACTCAGCTATCCTGACACACACTGAGCTAACATGTTATACCAGCTAGAATGGCTAAGATCAAAAATATTGAGGACAGCTTATGTTGGAGAAGATGTGGAACAAGAGGAACACTGCTCTACTCCTGGTGGGAGTGCAAACTTGTACAGCCACTTTGGAAATCAGTATTGAGATTCCTCAGGAAAATAGAAATCAGTCTACTTCAAGACCCAGTGATACAATTCTTGGGCATATACCCAAAGGACATTCAATCATACCACAGGACACTTGATCAACAATGATCACAGCAGCATTATTTGTAATAGCCAGAACCTGGAAACAACCTAGATGTCTCTTAACTGAAGAATGGATAAGGAAATTTTGGTACATTTACGCAAGGGAGTACTATTCTCCTGTAAAAAATGATGACCTCATGAAAGTCTCAGGTAAATGGATGGAACTAGAAAAATAAAAACCATCCTGAGTGAGGTAACCCAGATTCAGAAAGACAAACATGGTATATATTCACTAATAAGTGGATATTAGATGTAAAGCAAAAGTTAACCAGACTATAATCCACAGTCCAGAGAAGCTAGGTAACAAGGAGGACCCTAAAAGGGACAGGACACATGGATCACCATGGGAAGGGAAGTAGATGATATGTACTGGGTAAATTGGGGACAGGGGTTATGGTAAAGAAGAGGGGAGGGAGATGAATGTATGAGGGAACAGGATGGTCAAGGTAGGTAGGGGTGCCGGGGAAGAGCAATGAAAGAGATATCTTAATGGAGAAAGCCACTGTGAGGTTAGGAAGAAACCTAGTGTTAGGTAAATTCCCAAGAATCCACAAGGATGTCCCCAGGTAAGACTCCTAGCAAAAATGGAAAAGTGCCTGAACTGGCCTTCTTCTGAAATCAAATTGGTGACTACTCCAACTGTCATCATAGAGGTCTCTTTCAGCAAGTGATGAAACCAGACACAAATATCTATAATGAAGAACCAGGCCTAACTCCAGAAATCCAGGGGAAGAGAGGGAGGAGGGAACATATGAGCAAGGGAGGTCAAGATATTGATGGAGAAATCTACAGAAACAGGTGACCCAAGCTCATGGAAACTCATGAACTCTAGACTGACAGTGGTATAAGGTTTCCCACATATTTAGAATATTTTGTGCAGTCATTTGCCTTACCCATGTTCAAAGGAAAGAAGGAAGGAAGGAAGAAAGAAAGGAAGTTAGGGAATAAGGAGTGGAGGAAGAAAAGAAGGGAAGGAGAATGGAATGCTGGATTTAAAGGATCATACTATCACTTTTAGGAAACTATTTTCTTGAATTAGGATTACTTGAAAAAGTGAGACCATCAATATCAACATAATACAAAAGAATGGTACTAAACCTAAATTAGAATGCCAAATAGACGTCAGAGTCCACTTGTGAAAACATTGTTATCACATGTATATGGGCATTGTTATCTCTACAAAACATAGGTAAAAGCCTGGCACCTCTGCTTTCATTTTGCATCTGTCTTCTTTGTTTTGAGTCACTTAACGCATTAGGTACTAGACAAATTCCTGTGTAAAATCTAGTGATACCTAATCTGTATCAGCTCCCTTGAAGATTGGAGGAATAAAGGTAAGGGCAATCAAAGCATCTTTACCCTCAAGGGTAGCTGCAGCTCTTAAACATAGTCCACTCAGATTCAGAAATAGCAGGGTCTTGTTGAACAGATCACCATCCAGATGTGGGCAGTTGTATATTGCATACTGAGGTAGGAATGGCTATTTTGTGGAAACCAGACTACTCCTCTATAGCAATAGGGACTCTGCAATCAACCAGGAAGAAGCAGGACTAAGACAGTATGCGACAGACCACACATTGACTTTCTAGTTCCTATTTCCTCTGTTTAAATCTCAAACTCACCCCAGTGCATCTTAACAGACCAGAGGTCACTAGATCGCCATGTCTACTGCTCTAACCAATATGCCTCATTGACTAAACTTCTTCTTTATGCTTTTTATCATGAAGTGCCACTTTATTGATAATTTGGGGAAAGGTGACAAAGCCTAATTATCTGGGACTTATATAGCTGAGTACTGATTTAAAATTCTGGTTAATTGTTTGGTTAAAAAGAGATATTCTATTTTCCCTATTATATATTTTTGATATTGATACAAGAAATAACAAAGTTGTTGCCAAAGAGCTAATTTTGTCAAATGCATCCTTAAAAGAATTGATAAGTGGGGTAACTTATCCTGAATATACCGTTCTTTTTATTATGCTAGCCCTGATTCATCCATCCTAAAATATGCTATATTCTTTCCAGGTTTTCAGGGTGGATCAAGTCACTGAACTTTTCTCTTGACTGCTTCCTTTCATGAGACTGCCAAAGGCCACATATTAACCCAGTAAGGCAATAGCACCATTACTTCGAAGTCTATACAACACTGTCAGCTATTCCCTTACACATTTGCCTTGCAAACTGTTAAAGCACATGCCTTTCTTGAAGTCCTTCCTATTTCAAGGAAGCCTGTCTTCAATTGAAGAGATGCAAGAGACCGTGGAACACCATATCCAAGCTTCAATCAGACATTTACAGGGAAAACCTATAATAACATCAGAAAAATCCCCTCTCAAGCCAATACTAAAATGATTATATCCAGAGGAAGTCTTTCTTTTGTGGAACAATGTCTCCTTACATATGCTAAACTGACCAGGGACTCAAGATCCTCTTTATTTTGACTCCTGAGTGAAAGGATGACAAGTTTACGCAATGATAACTGGCAATAGAAGATCTTGAAATGTGAACATATCCTAGAAATGAAGCCCGTGAACAAAGGTCTCTGTGCAAAGGAAATGCTATTTTGGTCTCTTCCCATGGTCAGTTCATTGCCATATGAAAATGCTCACCATTCTTATGAGACAAAGCTTGTCAGTTTTTCCCTTTAAAACTTATGTTCCTTTATACTAATGAAATAGCATGTAAAAATTGATCTAATTGTCACCAAATTAAGATGGTAATCAGTACAAAGTGGACCAAAAAGAGGAGAGTGAAAAACCTCTAATCACAGTTCAGCTATTGTAGAGTAAGCAAAAGAGGGAAGAAAATGGCGACAAGTAGAAGAGGTTTTACCTTTTCCTAAGGATAATCAAAGATGAATCAAATTATAAGCATTAGTCACACAATTACACTATAACAGGAGTAGCACCTCACATTTTGCTCTTACTATCATAATTATAATCGATAAAACTGTCAAAATCTTATCAAGCTGAACGTAAATACTGCAGTTTAACAGAATACCAGCCAAACCTTCAAAATTTTCCTAGTAGCCAAATACTTTTTTTGATTCTATTGTGTTGTTGAAGGTTAAGTTTGCCATGTCTGTTGTTTGGGGATACATGCAGCCTTTGAAAAGTTCCACTTCTAAAATTCAAAAGGAATAAAGTGAAAAAACGCAGTATAAAGAGCAAATAAATGGGTTTATAATGTGACAAGCATTTAGCAGGCTTGTGTTGTACACAGAGCAACACACTCAAGGTTTAGCAATTCCTAACACCTGCTCCCTTGTTTCCACTTAATATATATTTGTTACAGGTAAGATGGGAAAGTTTGGAACAGGAGGTCAATTCAAAAGGATAAATAGTTGCTGCTTCTAAACTGGCTAATCTGGGAAGTTCATTCACAGACAGATATCGTGATATGTGGTCATAAAACTAATTGGGTTTTTAATTATTTTATTGCATTTATTTATTTACGTGTGTGTATGTGTGGGGGGGGGTGGGGGGGATGTGTGTGAAGTCATTCCATAGAACACATGTGGGGGTCAGAGAACAATTTGCAGGAGTCAGTTCTCCCATTCCAGCCTGTAGGTCCCAGGGATCAAACATGTCATGCTTTGTATCTTTCCTCATTGAGTCTTCTCACTGACTTCTTGTTGCATTTTTAGATGAAGGGTTGTGTACGCTTTCAGACATGTAGATCATATTTTGTTACCTTGATTTGTAACTATTAGTTAGCTTCTCTACTCTCTCCTGCTCTCTATCAACTAATCCCATGATTAAGTGTAGACCATCTTAGAATTGCTTTCTTGTCAGTCTAGCTCCTTAGAGGTTACTGGTTTTAGCTAGTAGCACTGTGGTCTGTATATCTGTCTTCAATGGTGTAATGGCAGCTTGGTTTTTTTTTCCTCCTAGTCATCTATTCTCATATTAACTTCCTCCCATTGTGACAAAATACCTAATATCAACCAATAAGGAGGAAAAGTTTATTTCGGTTCACAGATCTGGAGTTGTCTGTCTGGTTTTGGCTCACCCATTGCTTGCAGGCTTGTGAAAACCATAAAATCATGGCAGAAGCAGCTTCTGAGGAAAGTCATGGCAAGGCAACCAGGAAGTGAAAATAGGATAGAGAAAGGTACTGCCAATGTAGTGTCACAGTCTGGAAACCAAACATGTCAACACTAAAACACAAGTTTCACCTCAAAGGTGGTTTATTCTCCAGCTACGAATGAGTGACCATGGCCCAGAAACAGGTTACTCTAACAAAATGCTAGGTTCAAGCATGGTTACAATTTCACAAACTTTTTACTAACAACAACAAAGAAAGTTAAAGAAAAAAGACACTTTACGAATATGCTCTTGGAAATTCCAGACAGGCTGGTCCTAGAAAAGCCAGTGTGTCTCAGCCATAGGCTACAGATGCTTTATGGCTACAATCTTAGCCTTCTGACTGATGGAACCAAGGGAAGTTTGTACATTTCAAAGGATTTACCTAAAAATCACAGGATGTCAGGTCACATCCAGAGAAAGGATCTTAAGAGGAGTGAGTAAAAACTGGCTCAAGAGAATTTACCTCTGGGCTTTCAGTGTTGCATATTCTCTACAGTCGTATAGTTCTGGTTAGCTGCTCAGCATTGGATGACAGTTCTGGTTAGCTGCTCAGCATTGGATGACAGTTCTGGTTAGCTGCTCAGCATTGGATGACATGGCTTATTCCAGGAATTTGTGTTCTCGTAGACTTCAAGCAAAGCCAGTGGCGAATTCTTGAAAATGTTAAAAAGGACAAATTACATACTTTCCAGACACCATGGCACAGGGTACACATTCTCACTCCAAATGCAAAGACTAGTAACACGTAACACAAGAAGCAATCATACCATAGCAGGACTGAAGCTTACCATGGCAGACTTTAAGTACTTGTGTTCTGTGTTCACTACCTATGGTACACAGCTTCCCTGTGCTAGCCTCAAAGGACTTGGCAGGATTGACTCTGTCCCATTCAAAAACTTCCCTTGGCAAGCTGCTGACATCTCTAAATTTCAAAGTCTTGACTGTATTTTCACGGCTTCAGGTATCAGTGTATCAGGGCTACCATCTGTATAGGCCTGCATTCCCAGGATTTTGTTTTTTTCCCCAGTGCTACACCGTCACAGCAATACTCATGCCTGCAAACCAGAAAAATATGGAGGATCCCAAAGTCTACTGCTGACTTGAACCATGAATTTGCACATCAGATAAGAGCAGGGCACATCTTGGAGCACAGTGCAGCCCAAGAATTTCCCCTGAAAGGATTCAGTACCGAGTCTCTTTTGAATTTTCACCGCATTGAGTTTGTGATGGGTGAAGCTGTTTGCTGAGTTCCAATTGACTTCTTCCATTTCTTTTCTTATCACAGTAATGGCTGCTGCTTTTCTTTTTAACTTTTTAAAGCTGTGTTTATGTGTTCTTTGACTGCGTCTTATTGAATGGTTCTTTAAATCATGTTCATCATATTTATCATGTACACCATGAGCTCATTCTCTGCTCAAGCTAAAAACATTAAAACTCCGTTTTCTTTGTTATTTTTGTTATTGTTTTGGTTTTCTTACTTGCTTGTCTTGTTTCAGATCTCTGTTGTGAACTTTACTAAAGAAGACAATCATATCGATGTCAGAGCCTAAATGCTTTATTGCCTTAAATCTCCTCCATCAGGAAAACTTTTATAAGCTCTTTAACCTTAGAGTCCCAGAAGTTCAGAGCACAAACAAAATTGTGGTGTGACAAGTCTGACCTATAATCACATTTATAACAGTTATCATAACTTCATCAGCAAGGCCTTTCCTGTTTGCATTCTCTTCAGTGTCCAGTTTTTTCTGCCTTACCACACTCACTCACCTGGAAGTTCTTAAAGTGTTTTAGGAATTTACTAGCCTTTCTCTAGCCTGTACTTAAAACTGTTCTATGATCTTATTACCATATTTCTTCCATAGATACAACTGTTGTTTATGACCCAACTCTCCCTACTAATTCTCTGTTCGTTGCTATAATTAAATATGTGAAATAATAAACTTGTTCAGGAAATGAATATTGTTGTTGTGTGTTTGCTGTCTAAAACAGAATTCTACTATGTAGCTTAGTCTTCCTTAAGCTCACAAAACGTCTATGCTACCTGCTGGGCTAAGAGAAGGTTTGTCCTGGAATACAATGTACAGGCTTCAGTGTAAGAGAAAAAAGTCTCATTTCTCTCGACCTTAAGCTGTTTGTGCTGGGGGACAAAGGACTTGCTTCATCCAATGGCAAGAAAGAAAAGAAAAAGAAGGTGGAGGCAAAGTTCCTATGACATACGACTGGACTCCACTTCCTGATGCCATCATTTCAGAGACCAAGCATAGGCTTCGGGGGAATATGTATGCAAACACAGCAGGAACTCAGAGGAATCTCTTAATTTCTTAGTCAAATTGATCTCCAAGCTCAGATTTGCTCACCTGCAAGACTTCTTGTCTTTTATCTCTGCATATAGCAATCACAAACAAACAAGATAATGCTTATAAAGCAATTCTTGCTGATGTGAGGTGAGATCTCAGGTGTAACACTGCACATTCTTTTAAAATGGTGGATGTAAAGAAACAAGGAAAACCCCGTTGGACACTTGCATCTTGACTGTTCTTTTATGTTCAGAAATAAAAGAGCATCCCTTTGCTCAGCTTCATTTTCCAGTCCTGAATAATCTCCAGCTTCACCCTTGGCTTTGTAACAGTTTCATTTGCTTGCACATTTACCTGCTTGGTTTAGTGCAAAAAAAAAGTCATTGTCATCATGAAGATGTAGTGGGTATTTGATGGTTTCAATGGTATAATCAAATATTTTATAACCTTACGAAGAGTGGAAATTTCACATAATGAGACATGCTGGAAGATAATCTCCTAACTGTTGCATTTCAAAGCTGACACATTTGAAAATAAAACTTGCGAACTCAGCCCTTTCTTTGTGAATGAATAAATCTGCTGAGTTGGCTGTTTATCAGCATGGAGAGCAGGGAATGAAAAATCAAACACTAAAACAATCTTGTGTGTTTGGACTCTCTTCTGTTTCCCATTTTACTGGAAATGGGCATATATGGATACCTCTGCACGAGAAGCGTTGACTAGAGCTGAGTGCAAATCCCTTTGCTTTGCAGCTTCTAGAATGTCATATTTCCACAACTTTCTGAAGTTATATTCATTTTCTAAAACGGTTTCTGTTGTTCAGATCAGATCATTTCTGTTAGTTCATCCTCATTTTCCCCTAATCTAGAGCATTTCAAGAACAGACATTGCATGCATGATACATGCTTTGGTGTACTGGGAGTTTGAATTGAGGACTGTGGTGAAAGAATAAGCAAAGACATTCCCTAAGTTTCTTTCTTGCCTATAGAGAGATTCTCTGATAGGAAGCCAATTGTGATTAATTTCCACACCATGGCTTGTGTCTACCATACTCAGCACAACAGGTAAGTTATCCTCCATTCCTCAGAAGGTTTCCCCTGAACAACTCCCAGCATATGATATACTTAGCTACAGAACCATACATCTATGTTCCATGTATTCCTTACTCTTATCTCATATGTGTGACCATTGTCTAGAAGTAAAATCTTCTATTCCTTCTTGAAAAATACACTGCTTTCTCCCTCAATTGTATAAGCGGAGAAGATGAAGCCACTCTTGGACTTATGTACATTGTAAAACTTCCATGCATTCATTATTCAAAGGCTTCCTTTCTTAGTAATACACCTCATAAAACTCACTGGAGGTAGCTTCAATGATGAATTTAACAGGCTGGAACAAACACATCCCTAATTCTCTATAGTTCCTGTGGTCTCTATATTGCTACTGTACTTATACTTTGTGAGACAGACAAGAAGGATTTCATGTCTTCTTCCAATATTTTAGGCTTTGTTAAGATCAGTTAGGGATGCCAATGGAGAAAAGAATAAAAATTCTTGGTAAATTAGGTGGCTTATTAAATTCTAAACTTTATTAGTTAACCTTATAATCTACTTTTGAATCCTGAGTGAATTATATCAAGTTTCTCCTGGGGGTGATTTCTGCAGACCCTGTGAGGCTTTGTATATAGTTAATTACCACAAATGTTACCACTGTAGGCTATTAATGGACATTAACTGTTATCTATGGAGTGATCACTCTTAGAATCAAGATGGTTTTACTGTTTCATAAGTTCTCTCTCTTTTTGGAATAGACAAGCATAACATATTTCTCACTGGTCTGGAGTCTTTAGGGTCCTCACAGAAGCAGCTCCAGGGCCATGAGCACACAATATTGTGCTCTGAACTTACAAATTGTTTATCATCATACTGCTAATTAAAAAATACTTAGCTATTTATCCTCAATTTTTTTCTGTATCTCTTTTTCAATTTACAGCTTCATTGAATAAAAGGGAGAGATAAATTTGTCTACTAGTACAATAATTTTTAAGAATTCCTTTGCTAGGAGAATAGGAGAATAATTTTTCTTTTAGTGACTAATGCTGAATTGGTTTTAGTGATCATGTTCACTTTCCATCTACAGATTCAAATTACACAGTCATGTAAGGCATGAGTGAGCAGTTGTTGGTTTATGTCCATCACGTTCTTGTCTGTGTCTTCATGCCTTGCTTAGAGACCTAGAACCTTACTCATTAAGTAGCTCTTTTCAAGATCTAGCAATTCCACTCTTAGACATACATTTAAAAGATGCACATTCATACAGCAAGGACATCTGTTCCACCATGTTCATAGCAGCATTATTTGTAATAGCCATTACCTAGAAGCAACTTAGATGCCTCTTAACTGAAGAGTAGATGGGGAAATTGTGGTACATTTACATAATGGAGTACTACTCAGCGGAAAATCACAATGGAATCTTGAAATTTGAAGGCAAATGGATGGCACTAGAAGAAACCATCCTGAGTGAGGTAACCCAGTCACAAAAAGACAAACATGGTAAGTACTTTCTCATATATGGATTTTAGACATGAATCAGGGGAATGCCAGCCTACAATCCCACTGCCAGAGATTTTGGGAAACAGGGAGGACACTAAGAGAGATATACATGGTACCCAGGAGAAGGGGAATGGAACAGAATCTCCTGAGCAGATTGGGAGAATGGGGGAAGGGAGAGGGAACTGGGAGAAAGACAGAGGGAGAAGAGGTGGGGAGAGAAGGTCATGGGAGAGCAGGAAAGTTGAGTCCGGGGAAGAATAGAGGAGAGAAGTGTGAGAAATACCATAAAAGAAGGAGTCATTATAGGTTTGAGGAGAGATATGACACTGGTAAGATTTCCAGAGATCTACAAGGATGACAGCAACTGGCAGTCTAAGCAATAGTGGAGAGGCTACCTTAAATGCCCTTTTCTGATAATGAGATTGATGACTACTTTATATTCCATCCTAGAGCCTTCATCTAATGGATGATGGAAGCAGATGCAGACACCCACAGCTGAATGTTGATCTGAACTCCTGGAACCCAGTTGCAGAGAGGGAGGAGTGATGAATAAAGGAAAGGATCAAGACCAGGCTGGTGAAATCCACAGATGTTTCATCTGACCTGGACAAGCATTAGCTCATGAACCCCAGACTGATGGCTGAGAGGCCAGCATGTGACTGATCCAGAACCCCTATATTTGGGTGTCAGTGAGGAGGCCTTGTTAATCTATGGGTCCTCAGGTAGTAGATCAGTATTTATCCCTGGCATAGGAATGTACTTTGGGAGCCCATTCCATGTGTAGGGATGCTCTCTCAGCCTGAACACATGGGGGAGGGCCTAGGCCCTGCTTGGATAATGTAGCAAACTTTGGAGATCCCTATGGAGAACCTGACCCTCCCTGGGGAGCAGAATGGGGTGTAGTTGGAGGGTTAAGGAGGTTGGTTTGGGGGTGAGGGAGGGAGAGGGAGCTGGGATTGATATGTGAAGCAACCTTGTTTTTAATCTAAACAAAAATATGCAAAAATAAACCTTAGTAGCTGGTTTCAGCATTGCTTTGAAGAACTTAGAGATCTATCTGAACAACATGAACTTCTGGACATTTTGTTCTCTCCATGGCTGTCTGCATGCATCTCCTGTATCTTTCCTTGCCTTTTCCAGGTAGAGGATTGCAAGCCCCACTGCACTATAATGTGAGTTAAAAACAGACATTCTGTGATAAAGACAGCATACTGACAAAGCAGCACAATGAGCAACAACAACAACAAAAACACTACCCTTAGGAAAACTTCCAAGTGCCCCATGGACCACATTGTCTTTCTGTCTTGAATAGTGACTATTTGTTTCTTTATTTATTGGACATTATCTTTTCTTAGGAACATAGCTTCCAAATACTTGATAGCACCTTAGATACCTATGTCAATGATGAGTCTCTTATATTACTCATGTCCCAACTTTTCCCAGAAACTCAAATATTTATTTCCACTGCAGAAAAAAGTCCAGATGTCCTAAATTTCCCTATGTGTGACATGTTTCTCAATCAAACAGTCTTTCACTTGTCTATGATGACCACACGCAGCCATTATTTTGGTATGTTCTGACTCTGAAAAGTTCTTCAGCACTCCCTAATATTTGTTGTAATTTTATTTTGCCCTGTTAAATGGGAGATACTGTGCCTAGCAGACATAGAGATATCTTCAGAAAAAAAATCTCCTTCAATAAAGACAAACATCCTTTAAAAACTCCCAAATGTGGTGACCAATTTAACCTCAGAGAAGTCGATAAGGTTACAGTTAAGGAGTCTGCAAAATCGGACGCAACTTTTCTTAAAGCAACACCAAATCTTTACAACTTTCAAATAGCTGCACAATCCCTTTTATTATTTCAGACTTAAAGGGCATAAGCTTTGCTTGAAAACCTCTCATTGCTGTTTCTCTATGGCATGGATATAAAGCATTCTCAAACACAGCAAGGGTTCCCAGTGTGTCACTGCTTAAAGCCACAAGCAGGCTGGAACAAATGAAAGCATCTTATGCAGTTACTTCTCTGGGGGCATGACTCGCATATGTATGGTAGGAGCCATGTCCTGGGGATCCTGTGCCACAAAGGAGCTCAGCTCTTTTACTTGATATCTGTTCTTATGTTTTAATAAGTATCCATATGTTTCTTTCTACCTAGATCTAATGAGTAACATTCCCACAGGACCTCTGTTTCTTAGATACTCATGTACCCAGTTTGTGTTGCTTTAATGAGCATCAATCTCATGTACTTAGTGAATAATTGATTGCACAGGAGGGTTTGAGATCATTTTTGCTCATTATTAGGTGGAGTAAGGGAAGCTCTATCTTATTTTCTCTATATGTCTTGATCTTTGCAATGAATTGCTTTGCATGCATAATTATGCCATTTGTTACAATAGGATTTCAATTAAAATTTTGAATATTTGATCCATAATAATACATTAGTTGTGTGAGAAATGTGAATAATGTGCTATTTTGATGAGGAAAATAACTTAAGCCTTTTAACTGTCCTTTGGGGAAATAAATTTTTATCACTCTCACCAGAGTTGTGGACTGCATGCAATATGTCTGATAAAGAGCCAACAGCTGTTGATAGAGGAGTGAAAACATTGTCTCCAAATGAAAATTTAATTCAAGTCTCCATCATAACTACTGAAATGCTAATAATCAGCTATATTATCAAAGTCATCAATACAAGCAAACGATATGCCCAGTTCTTCTTCAAAATTTTCTGCCGTCTTCTATTCAGAAAGATAATTAGAACATGTTTTGTCTGTGAAGGGCAGATATGATTATTAATTCAAGAAGTGAAGTGTATTATTTTAATATAAGTGGAATCTGACACTAATCTCTGTATTAGACAGAATGTGCTTGTATTCACTTGGCAGCTGGCTTGTGTTAGCACATGATCATGTCACCCAGGAGAAAAGTAGGGATATCAGTATCTTAACTTGCTGTGACATTTTGTTGATTTTCATCACAGCTTGCAATTCCAACTTATTTTTATGACCTCCTTAACAGAAAACAACACATTTTTAGAATAATAATAAAGCAAGCCTCTTTTTGGAAACCAACTTATTCACATCTCTGGGTGTCTCTCTTGTGCCTAGAATACATATTTATTAATAAGGTATTACTTGTTTTCCTCTTATTAATCTGCCTTTGCTGGGGATATACAGGTAAGATCCCAGGAAATTGGAGAAAATGTGATTTTGTTCCTTATCCACTATTTTGTTTCACTGTTGATTAAGAAAAAATACACTCTGAATAACAAACCCATACCTTCCTAGTGAATTTCTTCAACATTGTTTCTAAGGCCTGGTCCATTAGATGCCCAACTCTATAACTGGCAAATATATCAAGTTTAGATTTATGCAAATTTTCAGTCACATGCGAACTCACAGTAACTCCCAAACATTCTTTTTATATTTCTATACTTTCTGCAAATTTTCATTCCTCTCCAAAGGAGAAACATGGGGCAGTCTAAAGAGAAATGCCAAGAATGTAACATTAAATTAAAATGGACAATTTGGTAGCAAGTATGAAAACTGACAGAATGTAAATAAAGCAAATATACAAAGGTTTCTTAATTTGCTGTAAACTTTTCATGATTATCTCCATGGATCAATTAATGTCATCCTTTATATTTGTATAATGTGTTTATTTCTATGTTTGTGTCTGTCTGTGACTACATTAAATATAGCTTCCTTAAGAAATTATATGGTAACGGTTTTAAAGGACAGTAAGATATGTCACTCTGAAACATGCTACTTTTCAGAAAGTTTATTTTGAGCTGAAAGCAGTTTGGAGGATGCAAAGTAAAGAGTCTGCCCTCCTCCTGTGTGCATAAACACACGTCACTAATTTATGAGAAAGTATCTCTCCAGTTTCTGTCTGCAAGGACAAAGCCTATGAATTAAATTACTTTGGGGCTGTGTAGCAGACTTTACTAATGAGTCTGTTTCACTTGCATCTGCATTCAACAAGGTGCTGCATGTAGAGACTCTTTAAGAATATCTTGCCATGCTGGTCAGTGTGGCTGTCCATAGGTGTCGAAACTGAATAGGACAATTAATTGTCCCCTTCCTTTGTCTGCTTGCCCAGTACTCTCTGTTCCCATGGAACTGATATCACAAGGAGTCTTTCACACTAGGGTTAACTCAAGAAATCTGAGTCTTGTTTCTGTCATGTGGTGTTTTCAGAAATAGGGTCTTACCTTCAGCCTCTGAGAGGTAACAAAGAGCAGGATCAAAAGCTTACATTGCTTTAAGAGATGCTTGGATTGCCCTGAACAAACACTCTACAGGAAGTTCTCCTGCTTGCTATCATAGTTTTAATTTACTCTGTGGTTCTTGATGAGGGGGTTGTTAGCCAAAGTGACATAAATTCCTTTAAGCTGTGTGTGTGTATGTATGTGTGTGTGTCCATACCGTTTTCTGAGTGGGATTCTTCCCTTTGCATTATTTATTTCCCCATAAAGATCACAGGTATTGTTACTCTCCTTATCTGACACTCCTGTGGTCCCTGTGTATTTTCTGGTTTTACATGATACATCTGAAGGCCCCCTTAACAAGACGGAAATTATGCCTGATACTAGAAACCTAGACAACTACATTAGGCTGTGGAGGTCATAGATCTGGGAAGAGAGTCTATTACTGCCACATTGCTATATCTGTATACTCCCTGTCTGTTTGCTAAGTCTTATTCTTACAACCACAGTGAAGTGTAACTGTCAACCCTCATCAAAGAAGTTTTCTTTATAGCAAATAGAGATGATTACAGAGAACCACACATGGACTCAATGCAGAGGTCAGTGAATCATGGGGGAACCCAGCTCTAGTAGATACAGCTATAGCATGGCTGCTACATCTACAACTCACAGAACAGTGAAAATGGGGCAGAAAGAATTTAAGAGTCAGAATTACAGGAACCTTGTAAACAAGGTTTTGACAGTGCCAATATCAACAGACACACAAAGACAGGAGAAAATCTCACAGGATCTCACCCTTAGACAAAGAACTACAGGTAACAAATGTCTGTTGAGAGAGGGATAATTAGTCTTTCCCAATGATGAGCCTTATAAACGTTTACCCAATATAAAGAACAAAAGTGCAGTCAGCAGTTTTTATATGTATTTCATATGCATTTATACATACATATGAGATATATATATATATATGTAATGATAATAATCAAAGAAGGGGAAGCTATGAAATAGTGAATAGAGGTAGAGATATGGGAGAAGTTGGAGTGAGGAAAGGGAAGGAAGGAATGTAATTGTATTTTAATTAAGTATATACTTTAAAAAGAAAATGGGAAATAACACAGTAATATATTCTCCAGGTTCAAGCTTATGAAGAAAGGAATAAAGATTATGTAATTTGCATCATTTATTAAAAACTAAATGAAAAAACAGAGGAATAAAGTACAGGAAACAGAGGAGGGAATAGAAAATGAGAGCAAAATGCATATGTGGATAAAATAACCATTGGAAGGCAGTACCTCAAAACATTAAATTAAATTATGTATCTGCTTAGGAGTAAGATATGGGACTTAAAAATATTTTGGACTTTTTAACACTGTTGTCCTGGATAGTTTTATAAAAATTTTACACAAACTAACATCATCTTAGAGGATGAAACCTTAATTAAGGAAAGGCCTCCATAAGATCAGGTTGTAGACCAGCCTGTAGGGCATTTTCTCAATTGGTGATTGATAGAGAGGCACCAGCTCATTGTGGGTGGGACCATTCCTGGGTTGGTGGTCCTGGGTTCTATAAGAAAACAGGCTGCACAAGTCTTGGAGAGTAAGTCAGTGTGTTGCACCCCTACATGGCCTCTGCATCAACTTCTGCCTCCTGGTTCCTGCCGGGTTTGAGTTCCTGCCCTGATTTCCTTCAGTGATGAACTATGGTATAGCAATATAAGTCACACTAACCCTTTCCTCTCCATATTGCTTTGGTCATGGTGTTTCATTACAGCAATAGTAATCCTGGCTTTATAATTGCTTGAATTAGTTTTGTAGGAGAATACTGAAATGCATACTTAAATTGCACTTGGTTCTCTGTTACACACAGTGCTTTTGACTCTCCAAGCTTCTTCCTTTTACTCATGGGGAGTGTGTGCAGAGTGCAATGCTTGACTGTGATTACTCAAATTTTCATGGTTTAAGCGTGAATGTTTGGACAAGGCAAACTGTGCTGTCTCTACTTTACGGTGCCTCTAAGTGTTTTGGTAATTCAAGGTTGGTTGATTGGAGTGCCCCATCAGAACCACCTGACATACTTTGAAACTTCTCCAAATTAATTGCACATTTATGACTCATTTGAGTAGCTAATATGGAATTCAAAACAAATTTATGTTAAATGGTGGTTTGCCATTACTGCCTTTAGAAAATTTAAGTGTTTTCTATCTCTAAGCTATAAATAATATTAATAAATTACTGCAGCACTCAGTCATGACATAAGTATTGGTATATTTTTGAGATTGTGTAAGATTCAGAAACGTAGTTAACTTTAGCTACCCTTTGTGGAATTAATAGACTGATTCTGTGTATATGTTGAGTTAGGTAAAAAGAGGTGAAGAATACATAAAAGACCAGGTATTTATATTGACATGAATCTGTGACAATCAGCTGTGAGCATGTGGCAAATTTGACTATGAATGGATAGTGATACCACCATGCACCTCATAGCAACAGCCTCAAGGGGCTAAGTGATAGAACTCTGAGTTTCTGTGCTTTGTTATGAATGGATAAAACCTGTGCTTTTTTTCTTTCCCTTTCCTTTTTCCTTACTAAGGTCAGGGCCAATAAAGACCAACACTGCTCAGCACTATTACTCCCCACCCCATATGTAAACTGCCAAATAGTTGCTTTAAAATTTTGTTTTTCTGTTTTAATATTTGTCTACCTTCAATTCAGTATTCACTTTGAGACAACCAAATAAAAGAGAACCCAATTCCCTGCGATCTCAGAATGGCCCCAAAGGCCCGTGATCTGCTTGCTCACTCTGCTACACTGCTGCTGCAGTTTGAAATGGTCCTTAGGACCCGCATGTCTGTGCTGGGCCCAGCTTGCACCGCTATGTAGTTGTGTGTCCTCAGGTGCCTGTTTCTGCAGAGGACATCTCTGCCATTCTCCTTTGCCCCAAGCAGAAAAATGGACAGCTTCCCTCCCTCAGAGTGTGCTTTCTGTGGTGTACTGCCTCAACACATGTCCAAAAGTAATGGAGGCAAGTGATCCTGGATTTAAACCTCTGAAACCAGGAGCCGAAAAGTACACTTCCCTTTATTAATTTATACTTTCTGATATTTTGTCAAAGTAGCAGAGAGTAGCACATCCCAGTCTCATCTTCTTCTAAATCCTTCCCAATCCCTCTGCCCTGCTCTGCTGCCCCACCTTGATACCCCATTTGCCCTTCAGCATGTTTAGTTCTTATAATCTCCAGTTTGCTACTGGAACCTCTGTATCTGTCACACATGCTTTTTTTTTTATTTTCCAGTTTAAATTTAGATAAGAAACGAGGTTGCTTCACAAGTCAGTTCTAGGTCCCTCTCCCATTCCCTCCCCTCCTCCCGTGCCCTCCCCCCAAGCCCCCCTGTTATCCCCTCATTCCCCCAGGGAGGGTGAGGCCCTCCATGAGGGTTTCCATAGTCTGTCATTTCATATAGGGCAGGGCCTAGACCCTTCCCCAAGAGTTCAGGGTGAGAGTGTTCCTCACATTGTTCTATGGGAGTCCAAAGTCCATGTGTATAATTGGGATGGGTACTGATCTGCTGCCCAAGGCTCAATAGATTCCCTAGGCCTCCTCACTGACACCCAGATTCAGGGGGTCTTAATCAGTCCCATGCTGGATTCCCAGGCTGATGCCTGGGATACAAGAGTTAACCTTTGTCTGGTCAGCTGTGTCTGGGGGTTAAACCAGCCCAGTCTTAATCCCTTTGATCATCAATCCTCCCTCTCTGTTACTGGCTTTCTTGTGTTCAGCTCAGTACTTAACCAAGGGAGTCTGCCTCTTCTTCGATCAGCCACTAAATGAAGTTTCTGTTTCCCAGACTCTCTGGCCATAGGATTGTAGGCTGGCACTCCCCAGATCTATGTCTAAAATCCATATATGAGAGAGTACATGCCATGTTTCTCTTTTTGTGACTGGGTTACCTCACTCAGGATGGTTTCTTCTAGTGTCATCCATTTGCCTGCGAATCTCATGATTCCGTTATTTTTTTCTGCTGAATAGTACTCCATTGTGTAAATGTACCACATTTTCTCTATCCACTCTTCCGTTGAGGGACATCTAGGTTGCTTCCAAGTTCTGGCTATTACAAATAAAGCTGCTATGAACATAGTGGAACAGACATCTTTGTTGTATGAATGGGCACCCATTGGATATATGCCCAAGAGTGGAGTTGCTGGGTCTTGTGGTAGGTTTATTCCCATTTTTCTGAGGAATCTCCATACTGATTTCCAAAGTGGCTGAACCAGTTGGCACTCCCACCAGCAATGGAGGAGTGTCCCCATTTCACCACATCCTCTCCAGCATAAATTGTCATTGGTGTTTGTGATTTTAGCCATTCTGACAGGAGTGAGATGGTATCTCAGAGTTGTTTTGATTTGCATTTCCCACATGGCTAAGGATGTTGAGCACTTTCTCAAGTGCCTCTCAGCCATTTTATACTCCTCTATTGAAAACTCTCTATTTGGTTCTGCAGCCCACTTTTTAATAGGGTGCTTTGGTGTTTTGGAGACTTGCTTCTTGAGTTCTTTGTAAATTTTGGAGATCAACCCTCTGTCAGATGTGGGATTAGTCAATATTTTTTCCCATTCTGTGGGCTGCCTTTTTGTCTTGCTGACTGTGTCCTTTGCCTTACAGAAGCTTCTCAGTTTCAGTAGGTCCCATTTAAAATTGTTGATCTCACTGTCTGTGCTACTGGTGTTATGTTCAGGAAGCTGTCTCCTGTACCAATTCGTTCAAGGGTACCACCAACTTTCTCTTCTAAGAGGTTGAGTGTGGCTGGATTTATGTTGAGGTCTTTGATCCATTTGGACTTAAGTTTTGTGCATGGCAATAAACAAGGATCTATCTGCATTCTTCTACATGCCAGTCTCCAATTATGCCAGCACCATTTGTTGAAGATGCTTTCTTTATTCAATTATATATTTTTAGCTTCTTTGTCAAAGATCAGATGTTCGTACGTGTGTGGCTTAATACCCAGGTTTTCAATTCGATTCGATTGGTCTACCTGTCTATTTTTGTGCCAATACCAAGCTGTTTTCAGGACTATAGCTCTGTAACAGAGCTTGAGGTCAGGGATGGTGATGCCTCAGGACGTTGCCTTACTGAACAGGGTTGTTTTGGCTATCCTGGGTCTTTTGTTTTTCCATACAAAATTGATTATTGTTCTTTCAAGGTCTGTGAAGAATTGTGCTGTGATTTTAATGGGGATTGCATTGAATCTGTAGATTGCTTTTGCCAGGATAGCCATTTTTACTACATTGATCCTACCTATCCAAGAGCATGGGAGATCTTTCCATTTTCTGAGGGCTTCTTTAATTTCTTTCTTTAAAGATTCAAAGTTCTTACGATACAGGTCTTTCACTTGTTTGCTTAGTGTTACCCCAAGGTATTTTATGTTGTTTGTGGCAATTGTAAAGGGTGATGTTTCTCTGATTTCTCTTTCAGCCCTTTTATCTTCTGTATATAGTAGGGCTACTGATTTTCTTGAGTTGATCTTGTAGCCTGCCACTTTGCTGAAGGTGTTAATCAGCTGTAAGAGTTCCCTGGTAGAGTTCTTTGGGTCATTGATGTAAACTATCATATCGTCTGCAAACAGTGAAAGTTTGACCTCTTCCTTCCCAATTTGTATCCCCTTGATCCCCCTTTGTTGTCATATGGCAATAGCTGGAACTTCAAGTACCATGTTGAAAAGGTATGGACAGAGTGGACAGCCTTGTTTTGTTCCTGATTTTAGAGGAATTGCGTTGAGTTTCTGTCCATTAATTTGATGTTGGCTGTTGGTTTACTGTATATAGCTTTTATTATGTTTAAGTATGTCCCTGTTATCCCAGATCTCTCCAAGACCTTTATCATGAAGTGGTGTTGGATTTTGTCAAAGGCTTTTTCAGCATCTAGTGAGATGATCATGTGATTTTTGTTTTTCAGCTTGTTTATATGGTGGATTACGTTGATGGATTTTTGTATGTTGAACTATCCCTGCATCCCTGGGATGAAACCTACTTGATCGTGGTGAATGATTGTTTTGATGTGTTCTTGGATCCGATTTGCCAGTATTTTATTGAGTATTTTTGCATCAATGTTCATGAGGGATATTGATCTGAAGTTCTCTTTCTTAGTTGTATCTTTGTGTGGCTTGGGGATCAAGGTTATTGAAGCCTCGTAGAAAGAGTTTGGCAAAGACCCTTCTGCTTCTATTGTGTGGAACACTTTGAGAAGATTTGGTATAAGCTGTTCTTTGAATTTGTGGTAGAATTCTGCACTGAGGCCATCTGGACCTGGACTTTTTTGATTGGGAGACTTTTGATGACAGCTTCTATTTCCATAGGGGTTATAGGTCTATTTAAATTGCTTATCTGTTCTTGATTTAGTTTTGGCAAATGATAGCTGTCCAGGAAGTCATCCATTTCCTTTAAATTTTCGAATTTTGTGGAGTACAGGTTTTCAAAGTATGACCTAATGATTCTCTGGATTTCCTCAGAGTCTGTTGTTATGTCCCCCTTTTCATTTCTGATTTTGTTAATTTGCATGTTCACTCTCTGCTGTTTGGTAAGTTTGGACAAAGGTTTGTCTATCTTGTTGATTTTCTCAAAGAACCAACTCTTCGTTGCATTCATGTGAGCACTTAGTGATGTGAACTTCCCCTGTAGCACTGCTTTCAAAGTGTCCCAAAAGTTTGGGTATGTTGTGTCTTCATTGTCATTGAATTTGAGGAAGTCTTTAATTTCTTTTTTTATTTCCTCTTTGACCCAGGGATGGTGCAGTTGAGCATTATTCAATTTCCATGAGTTTGTATGTTTTCTGCAATTTGTGTTTTTGTTGAATTCTAATTTTAAAGCATGGTGGTCTGATAAGATGCATGGAGTTATTCCAATTTTTTTGTAGCTGCTGATCTTTGATATGTTGCCAAGTATGTGGTCGTTTTTGAGAAGGTTCCATGTGGTGGTGAGAAGAAGGTATATACTTTTTTATATGAATGAAATGTTCTATAGATAACTGTTAATCTCAGTTGGGTCATTACTTCTATTAGACCCTTTGCTTCTTTGTTGAGTTGTTGTCTGGTATTCCTGTCTAGTGGTGAGAGTGATGTGTTGAAATCTCCCACTATAACTGTGTGGGGCTTTAGATGAGATTTAAGTTCTAATAATCTTTCTTTTACGAATGTGGATGCCTTTGTATTTGGGGCATAGATGTTCAGGATAGACCCTTCATCTTGGTGGGTTTTACCTGTGATGAGTGTGTAATGACCTCCTTCATCTCTTTTGATTGATTTTATTTTAAAATCTAGTTTGTTAGATATTAGGATTGCTACCCCTGCTTTTTTCTTGGGTCCATTTGATTGAAAAAAATTTTCCCAACCTTTAACTCTCAGGTAATGTCTGTCTTTGAGGGTGAGGTGTGTTTCTTGTATGCAGCAGAAGGAAGGGTTCTGTCTTCGAATCCATTCTGCTAGTCTGTGTCTTTTTATGGGTGAGTTAAGGCTGTTAATATTGAGGGATATTAATGACCATTGATTGCTCATCCTTCTTCGATTTGCGATTGCTCATCCTTCTTCGATTTGGGATTGCTCATCCTTCTTCGATTTGCGATGGTTGTTGTTGGTGGAATTATGTGTGGAATTTCACCCCTTTGTTCTTTTGGCTGTTGGTAGAGAGGGATTCTCTAATGCTTATGTTTTTCTGGTTATAATTAGCTTCCTTGGGTTGGAGTTTTCCTTCCAAAATTTTCTGTAGGGCTGGGTTAGTGGACACATATTGCTTGAATCTAGTTTTGTCATGGAATATCTTGTTTTCTCCGTCTATAGTGATTGAGAGCTTTGCCGGGTATAGAAGTCTGGGCTGGCATCCATGGTCTGTTAGTGTAGGTAGAATATCTATCCAGGACCTTCTGGCTTTCAGAGTTTCCATGGAGAACTCAGGTGTAATTCTGATAGGTCTGCCTTTATATGTTACTTGACCTTTTTCCTTAGCTGCTCTTAATATTCTGTATGTTTGGGGTCTTGATTATTATGTGGCGAGGGGATTTTTTTTGTGGTCCACTCTATTTGGTGTTCTGTAGGCTTCTTGTACCTTCATTGGCATGTCTTTCTTAAGGTTGGGAAAGTTTTCTTCTATGATTTTGTTGAATATGCCTTCTACCCCTTTGAGGTGGATTTCTTCTCCTTCTTCTACACCTATTATTCTTAGGTTTGGTCTTTTCATGGTGTCCCATATTTCCTGGATGTTTTGTGCTAAGGATTTGTTGGAATTAAGGTTTTCTTTGGTTGATAAATCCATTTCTCCTAGTGTATCTTCAACACTGGAGATTCTCTCTTCCATCTCTTCTATTCTGTTGGTAATGCTTGTATTGGTAGTGCCTGACTGTTTGTCCAGCTTTTCTATTTTCTGCCTTTCTTCAGATTGTGTTTTTTTAATGTCTGTATTTCAGTTTTCAACCCTTGCAGTGTTTGCATTGCTTCTTGCAATTTTCTGTTTATCATTTCGTCCATTTGTTGCCTTTTATGAATTTTTTGGTTTGTTCTTTCTACCATTTCTTGCATTTTTTGGTTTGCTTTTTGTTCCATTTCTCGCATTTTGTGCTTTGTTTCTTCTTCCATTTCCTGTCTTTTTTGGTTTGTTTCTTCTTCCATTTTTTTCATTTTTTGCTTTGTTTTTTCTACCATTTCTTGCATTTTTTGCTGTGTTTTTTCTTCCATTTCCTGCCTTTTTTGGTATGTTTCTTCTTCTAATTCTTGCATTTTTTGCTTTGTTTATTCTTCCATTTCTTGCATTTTTTGCTTCATTTCGTCTTCCATTTCCTGCCATTTTTGGTTTGTTTTTTCTTCCAATTCTTGCATTTTTTGGTTTGTTTTTTCTTCCATTTCTTGCATTTTTTGGTTTTTTTTCTTCCATTTCTTTGAGGGATTTTCCTATATCCTCTTTTAGGACTTCTATCATTTTCATGAAAGTGCTTTAAGGTCGTTCTCTTCTGCTTCATTAGCATTGGAATGTTGGGGTCTTGCTGGTGTGGTGTCTCTAGAATCTGGCGGTGTTATATTTGTTTTTCTGTTGCTGACTGTGTTTTTGTATTGTCTCTTTCCCATCTCTTCTTCTAGTGGGTGCAGAAAGAGCCCCTTACTGGTCTGGGGACCAGAGTTCCCTTTTGGTGGGAGCTAGCAAGTCCAATAATCTGGTGGTTCTTCTATTCCTTGTCCAAATGCTGGTCCCGTGGGTGGAGAAGAAGAACATGAATCTGGGGTGCTTAGCCTCCTTCCTGGTCCCCTGGACCCTATGCTCGGTCCTGTTGTTCCTGATCCAGAACAGCTACTCCCCTGGTCTCCCTGCCTCCTCTGGTTTCCTGGTCTCGTTGGTGGGAGAGAAGATCTGGAGTCTGGGGTGCTTGGCTCCCGTCAGGATTGGGAGCTCTTTGCAGTTCCCAGGCGATCTGCAGGCACTGGAACACAGGCTGGGAAGCCGGCCTGTTTACCTGATTCTGCCGGAGGAACAGCTACTTCCCTGGACTCCCAGACTCCTCTCCTGTCACACATGCTTTAATCCAGTCGTTCTCTAACTTATTACACCAGATTTCATTACCAACACTTTCAGATTTCACTACCAACACTTACTGAACTCACTTATCTCTATAACTTTCCACTGACCACCTCCTCTCCCTGGAGACGGCACAAGGCAGGGACTCTTTACTTTTGGCTGCCTACTGTTCTCCACAGTAACAAGAACATTTCAACATGCGTGAATAGGTATGACTGTGCCAACAAATGGACAGATGTCCAATTCCAGGCTGAACGTTCTAGCTAACCTGCCATACTCCTGACCCTATGAGAACTTTTCCTGAATTTTCGTGAACAATAACTTGACATTTTAAATTTTTTTATTTTTACAGCTTAGGGGACTTTTATTCCTGCTACTGGCATTATGACGAGGAGGAGCCTTAAAGGCCAGAAGCATGGCAGGCGTGTGCCTGGGGCTTTTAAAATCTTTTTTGCAATTCTAGCTGTCTAAACAGTGTGTGCTGTAGCCTGTCTCTCAGTCTACTGAAAATGAAGCATCAGCTATGCCCCTGCATTCTGTCTCCCACAGGATTTCTGTGATAGTACACAGTGATAATCTTTTTTTCCTTTGAGTTTTTTTTAAGAATTCCACATATGACTTCTCTATTTATAAAATTACCCTTCTCTTCTCCATCCAAATCCTCCAATGACCCGCATGGCCTCTTAGTCATATGTGTGTGTGAATACATATATAATCATATGTATATCTGAGGCCTTTCAGAGGAAAGCAAACTCTACTTATCTGTGAGTATAAAGATAAATATTTAGAATGCAGTTATAATTTATACTGGTTTAGGGAAATGGTAATACAGGAGTCACAAGTAGCAGTATTCAATGCTAGAAAGAGCATAACTAATGTTATCTAGGAGACTTGTTACTGGGAGTGGAGAACATCCTTGGATCTCACCAGAGTGAAACCTCACATTCACAGATAGTGTGCAGCTGCTGCTTGATTTGGGGCAATGGCTGCAGGGCCTGCAGTATTTATTTTCTCCGACTGTGCCTGGGATGCTAATGCAGACTTCTCACTTGCTTGTCTCACTGTTCTTCTGTCAGCTTAAAGCACCAATGTGCATACATGGATTCTGCCTTTTTGCATTCTGAAAAGTATTTTTAGTAACTGCCTATTGACCAAGAGAGGTAAGTTTACACTTCTAACATAAGTGGTATTTCTACTCTTTGAGAAGAGCTGAACTCAATCATATTATCTTCATTCTATAAGACAGCATTGGTTTGAATTCTGTTTTAAGGAGAAGGGAGGAAAATTAAATTACCTTAATAAATCCTAGAAATATTATGTTTAAACACCACTGGGAAACTGTTTAGCTGGAAACTCCACCTGGAAGCTCCTCCTTGGTTCACTGCCCACCCATTCCAAACCCCACACTCTCAGAAAACCAGTGAAGTGTTAGCCCTGCCCCCAAAGCTCAAGATCAAGTCTATAGGGTATTTAAGCTCTGGCCTCTAGGCCTGCTAGGTCGCTTCTCCTCCTTCCCCTACATCACATCTGGGGGGGTTGGTTTTGAGAACCACCTGAGAGTACTTGTCTCACTAAACCTGGACGTTTTCATTTGGCTTGATCTGGCTTGTTTTGTTGGTGGAAAAACCTACTATTGGGGATCCAAAAATAACTATCAGAAACAATACAGTAAATGATTTTTGAAAGTGATTTATTCCACAATGAGAAATGCTTTCAGCTTGGACTCGAGATCCTCCATGGAGGGCCTCACCCTCCCTGGGTATTGGAGCGGGGATTTGCTAGGGGGCTGAAGGGGCCTGGTGTGGGGAGTGGAGAGGAGAGGGAGAGGGATCTGGGTTTGACATGTGAAGCAAGCTTGTTTCTGTCTTTTTTATTTTCTATTTTTAAATTTAAATTAGAAACAAGGTTACTTCACATGTGTATTCCAGGTCCCTCTCCGTTTCCCCCCCTCCTCCCATGCCCTCCCACCAGCCCCCCAATATCCCCTCATTTCACCAAGGAGGGTGAGGAGGGGTGTCCATAGTCTGTCATTTCATCCAGGGCAGGGCCTATACCCTCCCCCAAGAGTCCAGGCTGAGAATTCATCCCTCATTGTTAGATGGGCACCCAAATTCCATTTGTATGCCAGGGATAAATACTGATGTACTGCCCAAGGCCCAATAGATTGCCCAGGCCTCCTCACTGACACCCACATTCAGGGAGGTCTTGATCAGTCCCATGCTGGATTCCCAGCCATCAGTCTAGGATTCAAGAGCTAACCCTTGTCAGGTCAGCTGTTTCTGGGGGTTAAACCAGCCCAGTCTTAACCCCTTTGGTCATCAGTCCTCCCTCTCTGTCACTGGGTTCCTTGAGTTCAGCTCAGTGTTTAGCTTTGGGAGTTTGCCTCTGCTTTCATCAGCCAGAAGCTTGCTTCTAATTTAAATTTAGAAAAATAGAAAAAAAGTGATTTTAAAAGGTTTCTGAGCTTCAAATATTGTGGGTTTCTGATTTACTCTGATTTTTTTCTTGATAAATGTTCTCCCAAACTTCAAGTATATCACAGCTGGCACCATGATGAAAGTACCACTCAGGCCTTGAAAGCCAGCAATGCTTGCTAAAGTAGGAATACAGGATAAAGCAACTGTCCCAGGATGCCACTGGGAAAGTCTCTGAGTGCACTAACTTTCCTTGTGTAGTTCTGCTTCTTGCTAACTGTTCTTGTTAACTGGTACATCAGTCCATGATGTGGATTTTGTTCTCTAAATGTGAGGAACAATGAAACTTGGGGTTGCATTATCTGGTCAAGTTTGCCATTCAGCCATCTGAAAGCTATAAAGACTGTATAGCTGTATGAGTACATGTGCTCCTTGGGGGGTCACCTGGCAACACAAGCTCCAGAAGTTCATCAACAAAGACTTGTATACTAGATACGAAGGTGAGAAATGCAGGATAGAAGTGCAGAAGAAGAGAGGGCGAGAGACAGAGAGGAGGCAACAATCTATAGGTCGCATAAGCACTGGCTAACACCATACAGGGTGTTCTGGGTGGGATCGAATTAACATCATAGTGTGGATGGATTTCTTCCCATTACTTGGAGGTCTAAATAATACAAAACAGCTGATCTCTCTGAGAGAAAAGGAATTCTCAAGGAAGATATCTGGCTACAGATGTGTACCTCTGGCTTGTCACTTGTCCCTAAAAATGCGTACTTGGTTGCCTTTTAAATTATAGAAGCACATTCATTATGAGCTTTCTATCTCTTATTCTGTCTTCCACCCTCTGCTTTCCCACTTCTCCTTTTTATATACACAAATACTCTCCTTATTGTTTCTTGTTTTCATTGGGAACCCTAACTAGTGTAGATGTCGGTGCCATGAATGGTGACTAGGCACGGTATCATAAGGATAAGTTATTTGAATAGAATATTCTGGAACTTTTTTATAATCTGATTAGATTTAACAATACTAATGAATTTATTTCAGTGCATGTTTTTTGTCTGGCATCAAAGAACCAAAATTTCTTACCATTCTATTATCCCAACCCATCACTCACAAACAGCAAGCATCTGCAAAGGCATGAATATGGTATATCTAAGCATTTTATCAAATGAGTATAATGAGGCCTTTTTCAATATCACTGGAGAAAGAAGGGACAATGAACTGAGCAAGGGACTTTATAGATCCAGAGAGACTTAAGTCCCTGAATTCTGAGGATGTCCCATGTCAAGAGAAGTAGGCTGTCTAGTCACATGAAATTATTAACCAAGGATTGTCTGAGGATTTAAAATGGTTCTCTCTGAACAGCTGTTGCCTCTTTGGACCGTCTTCTTCCTCCCTTCTTGACCTATAACTAAGTTTAGGTAAGAATAACATACCCAGGTGGATGTGATACAGCATGGTCCAGGAGGAAGAATGATATCTTCTAAAAGAACTTTTTTTTTGGTTTTACCAAACAGGGTTTCTGTGTATTGTTTTGGAGGCTGTCGGTCTAGCCTGGCCTCAAACTCACAGAGATCCGCCTGCCTCTGCCTCCCGAGTGCTGGGTTAAAAGAACTTTTGTAGTTCATCTATTGGTCTGTGATGTGTGGGGAAATGCCTGTGAAGTGCATGTGTTAATGGCAGAGCAAATGTTATTAAGGAAAATTCACTCTATTGATTCAGGCCAGCATAACAGAAATTCCACATTTCACGTACAGCACAGAGGTGAGAAATGGCTGCCTGATTTTCTTTGTCTTCCTAAAATACAGAAGCATGGACCAAAGAGTAATGTAGTATAAGAAAATTCAGAATGTTCATTTTCCCTTCCATTTAGAGGAAGGGATTTGAAGACTCAGGGATATGTAAACATTAGAATAGAAGGTTACAACAGATTTGACACAGAAAACATACTTGGCCACCCTGGAAGAATGCTGAGAGTTTTATGGGAAGTGCCAAAATCTTAAGAGAACTACTGTTGCTATTTATAGGCTGAACCTCACAGCAAACCACAGGATCAGTGAACTTGGAAACCTAAATACAATAGAGAATAGGACGTTATTTTAGTATTGATACAAAAAGATGTCTTTTTTCTTTGTACTTCAATTGGGGACAAGTTACCTTGAGTAATATAGTTGATGTATCTGTTTTTCCTCTAACCCCCAGAAAAAAGGCAAGCATCAGCCAAGGTGTTTACTAACTTCTGAGGTACTACAGAAGAAAGTACTTGTAAATACCAGTGCTGACCATTGCAGAAACCTGCGTAGTTCTTGGACTGACCTAACTGGGATGATAGGAATGGAAAGAACAACAGGCACACAGACATAAAAGCTGGGATTTGGATGGCTGTGCACTCTGATCACAACTTAGCAGCTGCCCATGAACTCGGAGTGTTTGCTGTATACAGTACAAATGTGGGATTGGAGAGGTAGATAAGGCTGGAAAGAGACTTTATAGGTTAGCAATGCTAGGCTTTAGTCATCCATGAGGAGAATGTTTCAATTGACTCTTTCTGTACACAGCATCAACATCCAAGGAGAGAAAGGTGCAGTAGATTCTTTCTGTACACATTGCTTTTTTCAAAGAGATGAACTGTTCCTCAATACTTATGCTTGGACCAAGGTAAGATTTCCCAGCTCCTCTGAGCCTATTCTGGACAAGGTCTTGCCAATTCCAGTGGTTTGAGGTCTTGGTGTTCTTAACATGGCCATTCTCATGTCAACACTATACATTCATTGAAGACTTTATCTGATTCTCACAGATCACATGACCAGAAACCACACCGAAGGCTGTAAGTCCTCTTTTGTCATTATTATTGGAGAGGTGTTTTGATTATATGTTAGGGTACATAGTTGTCACCTAGCTTTCTCTCGATGTCATTTTTCAATTTTAATTACTTTGTTCCCTTCCGCTCCCTCACATTAGGTGATGGGTTTTCTTTGTACCACAGTGTTTCAGCATTGTTAACTTTAGTACAATATTTGAGTTACAGCTTATCAAGATGCCCAACCATTAGCTCAGGATTTCAGTGCTTTTCTGGTTTATACAGTTAAGATTGTTGCCTGTTAGACCCAAACAGGATATTGGCACTGTCTTTACTTATGTGTTGAGATTAAAGAAAATGCACAGACATGCCACATTGACAAAGAATTAGTTTTGGCAGATTGCTTTTATGTATCAGTATGGAGAGTGCCTTGAATGAGAGTAACTTTGAAGTTTGGAGATCTTTGAGTTGGAACACATTGCCCATCCATTAAAAGCCTGAAGAGCACCATGAGAGCAACCTCTCTCATTCTCAAGTGCAGTCTTCATATTTCCTCTCTGGCTTGCCACCTATGTTAACAGCTAAAAACTTTCTTCTGGAATTACACCAGCTACAGGTCCTTATAACCTCCACAATTCAATTCCTTATGATAAATCTCCTTCTAAACATATGAACACAAACTCTAGTCCTCTTTTCCTGCAGACCCTGGACTACTACACTGTCCTACAATAATTTACCAACACATCTCAGAGCATCTCCGATTAGAATTTTTCAGAAGGCCCTTGGGTGATATAGAGTTTTAATACTTCTGAGAGTAACCTCACTCCTATTTGTTATAGCTTTAGAGAGTAAATCCTCTGTCTCAAAATCAAAGAATCTTTCTTTAGACTATTGTGGTGATCAGGCAAAACAAAAGTATAAATGTGCTAAATAAAAACAAAGCAAATTAGGTTTCTGCTAACTCAGACACTGCTGTCAAAAATAGAACATCTATGTGTGTGTGTGTGTGTGTGTGTGTGTGTGTGTAGACCTATGCACGATTATGATAGACAGCCAGTAAATATTAGCCAAAGTGGGCCTGGGACTTGATGTTATAATTGCATCAAATTTTAAAGGTGTGAAAATAGTCTCCAGCATAATTAAATCTTTTCTAGCAACAATACATTGACTCTTAGAGGTCTGCATGTAATGATGGCAAAGGGAAATTTAATTTTCAATCAATAACCAATTATAACAGGAATATTAACTAAAGCAGAACCCTGTTTAACTACTAACATATGAGCTCCACAGCAAAGGAGCCATTTCTGCTAGCATTGTGACTGTGCATGTCTTGGAGAGTGCTAGCTGTGCTACCTAACAGTGTTAACCTGTTGTCTTGAAAACTCTGCACTTGTTTAATTTTGAGATGAAAGAATTCATTGGAGTATTTTTGTTTTGTTTATTTTTTGTATAAGGAATTGATAATCAAAAAAGTAAAGACATTTTTGTATTTTAACTAAAAATTTTGTATGTTATTTTAGGTTATTTTGTAGATCAATGCAATCAAACCTACTAAATCCATTGCTCTGTGGAATAAATTTAATAATAACAATGTTAATCCTATAGTCAAACACTGGAGCCCTTTAAATATAAATATTTTAACATTAGGGACAGACTCTCCTTCATTTACAGAGGCATTCACTGCAGAAAATGATTTTACACTGCTCAAAAAGTGTTTCATGGACATTTCATAAAATTAGTGAAAGAGCATGAAAAATTAAATATGTAAGTAGTGGGAATTTTCCTAAGCTTTTGATGCTAGGAAGAAATCAGTAATTGGGAAACTTTAAAATAAATGTGGTGTCAGGAAATAAAATGCTATATATTTGTGTTCTGTAACTGAACACCAGGTGCATAATTTATTAGCAATGCAAGTTCACTGTAGCATCTATCCTACAGAATAAAAGCAATTCACTTTATCTGACTAATTAGAGCATAATAATTATAATGATCTGTCTTGTAGAAAATAAAAAAAGCTCATTAAAGAGAAGGTGTGAACAGGAGTGCAATGTTAATTTGGTTAACATGCCCAAATCCATATTGATTTTTAAATTACCATTCTTGATTGTCCAAAGTTCAAGAATTAAAAAAAAAAAAACGACAAATTCCTCAGTGCTTACATTACACAATTAACCAACTCAACTCTTTGAAGTGAAATGGCCTGCTTTGTTTGTAGGATTCCAGGTTAGAATTTAGAATTAATAAACCTTTAAGTATTTATAATTTCTGTAGGCAAAGGTCTCTGGGCGAATATGGAGATTGGACACTCCAGTGGAATGAAGCATACACCAGGTCGAGTCCAGAGAGATCTGAAGCATTTGAGAATGTGATACCAGCATTTCTCCAAAAAGACCAAATTTAGCCTGATGACTGGAATTCCATTGAGGGAACAGGTTTGATCTTCAACTCTGCAAGTCATTTTAAGTGCCAATCACTCCTATCAGAGGTGACAGCACCATCACAGCTTGGCAGGTGAATCTCATGCCTTCATGGATCTTTCTTGATAAGAAGCAAACAGTTTTGACTGTGTACCCAAAAAGAGGCCACAACCATGAGGAAAATCTCTGTGTGCTATAGATAATACTTTCTGACATATTTCTTATTTTGCCTTGGGCTGAAGATGTTCAAATCATAACATGGAAATCTGGATCATCTGTTGACAGGAATAACTAGTAAACTAAACAGATGCTGCCAAAGAAATAAAGAATCAAGTATTCTAGAACTCCTTCAAATCATAGAAAATGTATATGAAATACTTACCTTTCTGAGACAGAATATATTGTGCTTTAAAATTCAGTATATTTTCTCTCAATTTCCTTTCACTGATCAAACCTCTTATTAGTCCAATGACTATCTTCACAAGGAAGATGATCAGAAGAGAATCTCCAAGTGTGACTGGCACTTAACCTAAGGTGGGCAGTTGTACTGAGGCTGAGATAAACATTCTCAGTAACGTTTTATCCAATGTGAATCTGCAAGCGTGAGGAGCTAAAATCAACTGGGACAGTCCATTGTGTTGCTTTGTGCAACTCACATAGGTGGATATACTGCCTGTCTGACAGCCAGCTCTATTGTACACAATCCTATCTTAGAAATGCAAGATGTGAATTGGTTAGTACCAAGAACAGAATGACTATTACTGGAGAGGTTGAAACTCATGTTGAAAATACACAGCTAGACCATGGGACTAAGAAAATAATCTAAGAAACATATGTCTTGTATTGATATTGAATTGAGACAATATAAGAAGAAAATAGCCTACCCTGAGTGAAATAATGGGCATCAGAAATCATAGTCTACATACTTGAAAAGACTGTCTGGCTACCATTATATAGATGTCAGGTGAGGTCATTGGTGAATAGTGAGACCATAGATTATCTGAAGTTTAATGAACTGAATGCCAATTGGTTCTTGGTTTCTGTGCTGTATCAGGGCAATGCTAGCTGAATAAATTCATTTTAGGGTTAGTTTCATCCAAGTTTTATGGTCACTATGGGGAGCAATCCTATCTCATTTGGTGAAATACCATGTCCATTCTCCACTACCAGCCACCCTGAATATTTTTCCTAAGGCTCATATTCTTCTAAATCAAAGACAGAGGTCTAGGGGTGAGGTTCTCTATTTCCAGTGAATAAGCTCTTAAAATGTGTTATTTAGAGCACAGAGCAAGAGGTACAAAAATGTTGCTTCTCAAATTGTGCTGTACTGAAGATCAAGGAGATGGTGCTGGGATACACCCCTTGTCTTTGGGTCATGGACAAATGGAAGGGCACACACTCACCCTTCACAATGGACAATTCAGTCTTCAGAACAACATAAAGGAGATCGGAGATAGAGAAATTGGGCTGGAGATGAACATTCTTTCCAAAGAGCTTTAAAGCAATGCTGGTGATGCTTGTAGATAGACCTAGCTTATGCCTTGAGGGCAAAGCCTTAGTAAAGCCATACTAATTTTGTTCTAATACTAAGCACAAGCTTGACATTTTTAAACATACATTTGTTAAATTCAAATATTTTATTCTGTCCTAGCATGCACCAAGAACCATGAGGTACTTGTAAGGGCATGCTAGGCTTCTGTAGTACATAAGAGAATGAGAAAGATACAAATTACTATCTGCGTGGAATTTATAGCATAGCAGTTATATAGAGAATAAAACCAATTCTGATGAAATTTAAACTTTCCAGCACTCTAGAAGGTCACAGATTCTAAAATAAAATGTAGGTATTGGGAAGTCATTCCTGAAGTATGGGCAGAATGCAGACTGGAATTCAAGCAAGGTGGTGAGACTACTTTGTGCTGTGAGAATGATGAGAAATGTTGGGATTCCAGCTACACAGCAAACAGAGCCGGGAGGATGTTTTGATGGATTGGACATGGAAAGAGAGAGAAGGGCAGTGAGATTCTAGAGGGAATTGTTCTGGATGAAAGTGTCAAGCATTGGTAAATAAGAAAGGCAATCTATTTCTTTTGGACGTGTGAAAATATTGAAAATGCAGAGAGACCACTGCACCAGCCACTCAGAGCTGTGTGCTTATTTTTCTTGTTGCTGGGTTCAGGCTTTACCGTTTGCCATATTTATAATTCTTTTATTGGAGGCTGCCTAAGAGATGTTATTTTAGACAAGAAGTCCTGAATATTTTCTCTTCTCCCTGTTTTAAGCATTTGAAGCTGGGCACACTTTTCAAGTCTGAGAATCATTTACTGCAAAGTTGTACTATTAAATCTGTAACATACTCAGCTGAATTAATTCAAGGTAGTTCACATATTAAATGTGCTGAGTGGAGCTGCTGGAGGGATGCTACTGCGGAGCACTCGGAATGAGGACTAATCAATTCTGTTACAGTATTAGAAGTTACAGATCCTGAGCATCTACTCAGAGCCTTAGGAGCCCATGGAGATAAAACTGTTTACAAACACTCTCACCTCCCAGCTCCCTTGGCAACTGTAAGTCATCTGGGGTGAACTGACTGTTTACTCTTCAGTCTAGAAATATAGATTTTGTGCCTCTGGGGGAGACACGACCAAGCAAGTATGACCACTGCTTATGGAAAAGAATGACATTTCTTGTGCAAAACAGACCTATTAGAGAAAGGATGGAAAGAAAGAGACAGAGAGAGAGAGAAAGACAGAGAGAGAGAGATATTTCTGTTACTTTTAAAATAAGGTTTGAGTAAATTCATACACTCTGTATTCTCATAATCCAGAGAAGTAGGTGTTAAAGACAAGCTAGAATTCACTAATGCATTAAAGAGTGAGACAAGGTGAATGTTTTGTAAGAAAAACATTAGTTCCAAATGACTAGATAAGGAATTGCCTGCCTTACCAAAGATATTGAAGGAAATATGCTGTCTGCATGCAACTGCTCACTGACACTCTGGGAACGGAATGTGTCTCCCCACTTTCGTTACAGTTACTTCTAAATTTCCAGCATCTTCCACTGAAACTGCATCTTCTTGTGCGATTCTGCTTTCAAGGTACCTACACAACACCTAATCCTTTCTGAAATTCTTGTCACCTATGGAATACTATTACTCATAAGGCACCATGAAGGAATATATTGATGTGATATGACCTGTGGTCCTTCAAAATCTTATAGATAGCAGTCATTTCCTATGGTATATGAAAATGTCTGTGGTGCCTCAGGACTTGAAGATGGAAAAGAGAAACTAGGTTTTTCAGTCTTCAGAAACCTCCTGAATTATGAGAATGTATCATACTGCATGAAAGGAGCCCATGAGTCTGTCTGAGAGATGCCTCAGCAGGTAAAGGCACTGGATTGCAAACCTGACAAATTGAATTTGATCTTTGGATTCCACAAGGTGGCACGAGAGAACAGATTCCTCATACTTATCCTTGGTGTCCTCTACATTCCTTATGGCTTACATGTGCCTGCATTCAAGTGTGCATAAGCAAACTTGTCAAACACACACACACACACACACACACACACACACACACGAACACGTACCAGACACACTAATTAACAAATAAATTTAAAAAGTTGCATCAGAACAAGGTTTGGAAAAACCCATGATTAATACCATTAATTAGGAGTGTACATTCCTTTTATTATTAAATTTATTTTTTAATTTAATTTTACATTCCAACCAAAGTTCTCCCTCCCACCCCTCCTCCTGCCCTCCCTTGTCTCTCTCCCAGCCCATCCCTCATCCATTCCTCCCAAAAGGTAAGGGCTCCCATGGGGAGTTGACAACATCTGGTACATTAATTTGGCATGATTAAGCCCCTCCCCGCTGCATTAAGACTAAGCATCGCATCTCACCATGGGGAAATGGCTCCAACAAGCTAGCTCATATACCAGGGATAGATCCTGTTCCTACTGCCAGGGACCCCTCAGACAACCCGAGCTTCACAACTACAGTACACATTCTTACAAAAACACTTTCACCATGGATCCTCATTGACACCTTACCAAGTCAAATTGGTCACATTCCATTATAGATGTAATGGCTGGAGGGTTCTGTTATTCCCTGAATGGTGCTTTCTTCCTCAATACTGCAATTTTCAGCTGCTTAACAGCATCACAGAATTTGCTAACTTCTGCTCAGAGTGCTCTGTCCAGCATTGCGTCCCAACTGCACACATCCTACTTGAAGATCAACGGATCTGTTTTAAATTTTGGTGCTTTCCTCTGCTTATACCTGCTGTCAGTGATATGTAATTTAAACATAAAACAGGAATAACATGCTACTAATTTTTGCTTTGCCTGAGGCAGTTCAGCAGGGAAAGCTCCCCTTATTGCACCTAAAAAAACCCTACTTGTAGGTAGGCCGGCCTGGGAGTCCTAAAGGATGTGCTCTAAAGGGGCTTTGCAGAGCAGGTGCACAGGTATTGAGATGAAACATTAGGCCAGTCAGGTCAGAGCTATGCTCCATTGCTCCCTAGTTTGAACAACTTATAAAAATAATCTGGAAAAAATGAAAAAATAATTGAATACTTGTTTTCCTACTAAAAGCAGGTGATAAAGTAGACCTCATGTTGTACTGCTGTTGTGGGATTTAAACAAGTTAGTAACAAAAAATGCTGAAAATTGTGCTTGCCACAAAATACGCTATAATAAACACTACCTACTGTATAACCTACTTCCCATGAAACTGTAAATCTTCAAAGCTATGTTTTGTCCACTTTAGTTTCATCCAAGCGCAGTGGTTGTCTTCTCTTAGATGCCCTGTAAAATCTTCGGCTCTCACAAGAGGTATGCTGGCTATAGTTTTGTGGTTGATACAGACAACGTTGTCCTGAATAATTTGGTGATTCAAATATGCAGTGTTCATGATAGCTGCCTTCCAAAGCTTAGGGATTTGCATGGCATTACTAGCATAATCCTCTTCTGTGAACTGCAACGCTCATTAGATATGACTTTATTAGGTTATCTTCCAAATGTATATAAGAGAAATTAATTACCAGCTGCACGGTAGCATTTATAAATGAATAATGTATCATGCAAAATCCTATCAAAGCAATATATTTAACTCATAGATATTGTCCTTGAAAGTCAGGAGAATGCTTTAGGTTTTAAAGGAGACATTTGAAAAAGAAACATACAAGCAGTCATTGCATTGTTCTACATAGACACATTATTTAGTGGAGAATTAAATCAAGGTAGGCTGACAACAGCAACTCAAATATTTAAAACAGAAACTGATTGGAAAAAATGTCAAAGATGGAAGAATTTCTGTAGTTCTTGAGGCAGAGATGGGGATGTTTATCTCAGATAATACAGTCTAATATGAACAAGTCAATGCTTTTGAATACTTGGTCACCCTAGCACTCACAACACTTTTCGCAGTCATGAATGTTAAACAGTGAAGACAAATGCCTAAAAGAGTAAATTCTTCACTAAAATGTGTTCAGCTTTTCTCCTGAATGTGTAGAACATATATGTTTCTCATTAAACTTTCAAATCTGCTCTTTTACTCAGTATGTTATTAAGGGGTCACAACATACCATTCCATATAGTCTTTGCTTCTAGCAAGTAGGGTGAGGACTTCAGGACAGAGGAAAAAAAATAGTTCCTTTCTAGTTCCCTGAAATGGTGTCCTTGGCACATTCGTGGAGTGATATATTATTTATAATATTAAAGCTTGACTAAGGATTCAAAAAAACAAAGTCAGCCTCAAGCTATAGAGACAGGCAGTGGTGACACACACTTTTAAACCTAACAGCCAGAAGCTAGGAGGTGGTGGTACACACCTTTAATTCTATAACTCAGGATTAAGAGAGACAGACTCTCTGAGTTCAAGGCCACCCAGGGATACACAATTTTGAATCAGTCTAAAAGAGTAACAGACCACACTCCTTGAATCCCAGAGCTAGAAGGGTACAAATGATAGAATCAGGATCTTCAGTGTTTAGTAAGAGGCATTCATTCTCTAGCCATGCTGAGAAAAGGCGGCAGGCTGAGGCTTGGCGAACAGCTCTTGTTTGGCTCAATCAGCCTTTCAGCCTGTGGTAGGGTAGAAACTAGTGGCTGGCTACTTTGCTTTTTTAATTTTCAGCTTATAGGTTGAACCCCAACATCAGTATCTGGATCAAGGCTAGCATGAGACTCTTAATCTCAGAGTCATGGGTCTGTGCTCAAATTGGATGCCAAAATTTAACATGAAAAATAATGACTGTATTCACCCTACTTTCAAAAAAATCTTGGTTATACCATAGTCCCAAATTTTCATTCCTAATTTTTAGTTCTTTCAACAATTATTTAAATGCACAATAGATACTTGAGCTTCCTATTGTAGACATTCAAGTTGAGACTGCAGTTGTGAACTTTGGCTATACTGGAAATTAGTCTTTTGAAATTATCTATATAATATCCTCTTAAAACATGTTTTAAAATATTTCATTTAATAATTAACTACATCACCCACATTTTTCTTAAATACAATATTGTAAATTTTGTATGTCAGAAGTTCTTGATGCTCATGTAACATCTTCTATAGAAGTGTTTTACATGCAGGGATTAAGTAATTAAATATTTAAAAGGAAATGCATTAGTTACATAGATGAGGGCACATTTATAGAGACAAAAGGAAAGCCTAGAGAAAAACGATGAACCTGAATATTAGTGTGGGGTTTGACATAGCTGATAAACAGTTTGGGTGAGTATCAACAGCAGGCTAGACTAAACAGAATGACATGAAAATAAGGTGTCTTTATAAGACTCTCTCTGGACTTTGTTCTGATCCCAAAAACAGGATCTGTAGAGCATGACAAAATGCATGGTTTAAGAGTAAATGGTTACAATGTGGTTTCCCTCTCAGATCTGTGCATTTCCAAATGTCTTCCAGGAACAACCCAAAGTTAAAAGCAGGGAATAGCTTAACATCTTAATTATTAGTCTTCTGGCCAATTAAAATGTAATGAGGTAAAACTTGTTTCTGTGCAACTGATCCCATAATCAATGCATTATAAACTGTAATGTCAGGTAGTAATAATTTCAAACATGAGCACATTATGGCACACACATCCATTGTTGTGATGTTTCATTCTAACATCTAGATAATTCTGAGATGTAAACAGAAAATAAGTGTGGATTGTCTAACAGCTTCATAATGCATAACCCCACATTTCTTGGTCCACTTACCTCTAGGGCTATTAACTTTGATTTCGGCAGTAGACCACTCCAGCATCTAGATTGACATATATGGTAGTTATGAGCCAATGAGCATGACTCTAACATATGTCTAGAAAGTGGCCTTGGAGGTGAGTTTCAGCTGTTTTAGGAAATGACTGAGTAGCAGAGAGACAGCTATGAAATGCATTAAACCAGAAGTTTGCCATGACCTGGGACGATGCTATTTGTTCTTTGCCTTGCCCTTCTGTCACTTATTTATGCAGGTGTTTCTCTGGTGTATTTTTTTTTTTGGCTTTTCAAGACAAGGTTTCTCTGTATCACTTTGGAGGTTGTACTGGAACTCACGCTGTAGACCAGACTGGCCTCGAACTCACAGAGATCCACCTGCCTCTGCCTCCCAAGTGCTGGGATTAAAGGTGTGTGCCACCCTGGCACATTATGGATCACTCTCAAATAATGTATCTAGTTATCTGAATAAAATATTTCTTTAAATATTTCATTCTTGAGAAATTTATAGTTATACAATGAAATATGAATATATCTATCTCTCTTTTCCCCATACAGCTCTCTCTATATTCCTGTTACATTCCTTCTTCCAAATTCCTGCTTTTGTTTGTTTGGTTTTGGACATGTGCAGAGGTATTGTCCTTAGGTGTATGAGTGTGCAGTCATCAGTTACAGCAAGCAAATTCTACCAGGGGGCATATCATCCATAAAGAACCTATTATCCCATCCTCAGCAGCTCCCAGCTGCCTATATCTCATCAGTAAGTGTTGGGGTCTCATGATCATTACTTCCGTTTATGCAGGAAGTTGGCCTGGTTTGATCGTGTCCAGTTTTTATGAAATAATCACAGCTGTGTACGTTCATGAGTGTGATAGTTATTTCATACCCAGAGGACACCATTTCACAAAATTCCCCCTTCGCCATCTCTTACATTCCTCCAGTTTCCCTTCTGCAATGTCCCATGAGCCTTGATGGCAAGGGAGTTAAAATAGGTGTTCTATTTAAGGCTGAGCACTCAGTTCCTTATTCTCAACAATTTGGCTAGTTATGTGTCTCTCTATTTACTAAACCCCAGTACAAACAGAAGGCTTTCTAACTGAAGTTAAGAACATCCCATGTCTATGAGTATATGCATAAATATTTACAAGGCAACATAACAGTGTGGCCACTTAGCAAAATAAAAATAGCAGGTTCTATGAGCCATCAGCTTTGGACATTATTATAGTACCAGACATGAATTTTTCTCCTATGGAAACAGACACTCCACATCTGACAGAGGACTCATCTCCAAAATACATAAAGAACTAAAGAAACTAGACATCAAAATACAAAATAATCTAATTTAAAAATGGGGTACAGAGCTAAACAGAGAATTCTCAATAGATCAACCTCAAATGGTGACATTTTTTAAAAAATATATCTTAAATGTTTATATTTTTACCACTTATCCCCCACAACCAATGAAAAGCCTAAAAATGAGTGGCATAGTAAAGAATTGTTCCTTCCATAATTCATTTGTTAATACCAATGCTAGTTTTAAGATACTGTGTATTTCAAATCAAATTTAGCCTAGGGCACAAAGTAAAAATAATTATTTGGATAATAAAATAGGAGGAAATTTTATTACCTACCAAGTCAGACATGTGTATATTCTTTGGACTCTCTGAAACTTCAGTTCTTTGGGAAATAATTGCAGCTAACTATTTGAAATTACTAATATATATATATATATATATCCTTAATTCTATGTCTAATACATTTTTGGATGTATTCAACTACTGAAAGCATAATTTTGTGATGAAAACATAGACCAATAAAGATCAAAACCAAAATAAGCAACTATTTCATAAAAGAATAGACACACAACCTTTAACAAGGTGCACAGGGCCTTTTAGCAGATTTGTTTATGAATCAACTGTACTGGTGCAGAGACATCAGCACACCAGGGTTTCTCATGCCCTGTCAACCGGTTAAATGCTGCCCTCAGTTGTAACTGCTATGAAAATGTTTTGCCTGTCACTCTGGAATAAAACACACCTTCTAGATTTTTCACCCCTGGAACTGAGACATCACATTCTGAGGTTAGGGCACACTTGTCCTGTGGCTTTTTCCCCTTCTTCTCTCCTTACCTTCTTCCCTTCCACACTTCCATTCTTTCTCACGCTGTCCCAAGCTAACCAAAATAATTGCTCAATATGACCTTCCATTAGAATCCGCGACCATGTTATGATCTGCAAGTCCAATATAATAGAAAGTAAAATGAATAAAACTAATGACCAAGCATAGTTTGACTAAAGTTTTATATTTTCCTGGATTTATTTGCCACATCATTAGTGGAGATGCTGTGGAAGGGAAGTACTAATATGGATAGCTCCCCAAGTCAGATTTTCAGAAAAGCCAGAGACATTTTTGAAAAACAAATTTATTTGAAAGATATTAATTCTTTTTCCTCAATATATGTTTTTATTTAAATTAGAAACATGCATGCTTCACATGTCAATCCCAGCTCCCTCTCCCACAACTCCTCCCTTTTCCCTCCACCAGCTCCCCACACAATCCCCACATCATTCCCTAGGGAGGGTGAGGCCCTCCTTGCAGGGATCTCCTGAGTCTATCATTTCATCCGGGGCAAGACCTAGGCCCTCCCCCATGTTTCAAGGCCGAGAGCATCCTTCTATGTGGAATGGGCTCCAAAAGTTCATTTGTATGCCATGGTAAACACTGATCTACTACTCAAGGCCCCAGAGATTGCTGAGGCCTCCTCACTGACACTACATTCATGGAGTCTGGATCAGTCCCCTGTTGGCCTCTCAGCCATCAGTCTGGGGTTCAAGAGCTCCCCTTTGTCTGGTCAGCTATCTTTGTAAGCATGGTCTTAACCCTTTGTCTCATCACTCCTCCATGTCTGTCACTGTGTTCCAGGAGTTCAGTTCAGTGTTTAGCTGAAGGTATCTGTCTCTATTTCCATCAGTCACTGGATGAAGGTTCTAGGATGCCCTATAAGGGAGTCATCAATCTTTTCATCATGAAGGGGCTATTAATGCCGTCTCTCTGCTATTGCTTAGTTTGCCAGTTGGTGTTATTCTCGTAGATCTCTGGAAATCTCACTAGTGTCAGCTCTCTCCTCAAACCTATAATGACTCCATCTATTATGGTATCTCTCATCCTGCTCTCCTCTATTCTTACTCGAACTCAGCCTTCCTGCTCCCCCATGACTTCTTCTCCCCTCCTCTTATTCCCTCCCTTTTTCTTGGTTCCCTCTCCCCTCCCCGCTGATGTTCCCAATCTGCTCAGGAGGTCTTGGCTCACTCCATTTCTCTGGGGTATCATGCATAAGATATCAGTTCTTATAGTTTATTTCTCTTATGCATTTCATTTTGTGACTGTTCTTTTTTTTCAGACAATTCATACTATCCCTGACTGTTAAGGCTTATATTTTCTCTTTTCTATATAAAATAAAACAAATGTGTATGCTTTATCCCACATCATATAATATCCCAGTCTGTGTTTATTTAAAAGACTAATTTGATAGCTACTGCTGAGCATCCTGATTGTCTTTGTATTTTCTATAATTAACAAAGTTAGTATACTGCCTGTTTTCTGTTGAAATAGTTTGATGAATGATTTAAGAAGACATACAATTTAATTTTAAGAAGGCATACAACTTAATTTTTCATCATTTTTACAAGGAATACTAACATGAAAACAGGTTACACTAGAGTATTTATTTTGTTTGTCCTTTGCTTTCCTATTTGTTTTAAATATTCAAACTCCATGAATAAGAGCTTTACACTCTTACAATCCATGACTTTGAGTAATATTTCAGGGAAGACATTATTCACCCCTCTTAATTCAAAGTAAAATCCAAAATGAATGCATCTTCATGATGTCACTACATTTATATATACAATAGGAACTAATATCCAGAATTTGCAGAGAGTGGCAGAAATTAAATACTGAGGAAATACAATTGCCAGTCTAACAATGAATGGGGAAATGAATAGAATAGATATTTTAAAAAAGAAAACACAAATAACTAATAATTATCTTTAAAGGTGTTGAATATTCCTAGCTGTTAGGGAGATACCAATTGAAACTAGCCTGAGACACCTCCTCATCCCAGTAAGAAAGGGTTTCATCGACAAATCTGAACACAGATATCAGACATGCTGAAAGAGTGGAAAACTTATTCATTGTTGGTGGAAGTGAGCATTTATACAACCATTGGGGCAGGAGTTTTTGAGATTTCTCACTCCTGAGCATATATCCAGAGAATTCCATCTCCAACCACAGAAATATTTGTACTCTGCATTTGCTGCTGCTTTAATTACTAGAGTCAGGAATTGGGACCAATTAAGTTGTTCATGAACAGATGAATAGATAATGGAAATATGGAAATGGGGCATAGCATAGATAGATAAATAGAGAGATCAATGACAGAGAGATAGATAGATAACTATCTCTAAAAGTAAAGGAAGTTTAAAATTTTGTTGGGTAATTTGTAGATTTAGAATGTGTAGTATCATCCACGGATGCAATTTCAGAAAGAAAAAAGATGCATGTTCTCTCGGTTATGCAGACTCTAGCCAAAAATAAACATTAATATATGTTAAGAAATATATGTGTAGGTACAGGAAAACATGAAGAAAATAGAATTTGAAAGCTTAAATACAAGGGAGTAAGGGAGGATTGAATCCAGACAAAAGACATGAGTTATGAGAAAGGATATAAAGATAATTGTTTTCTAGTTCTAACCATGTCTTAGACTTTTTGACATTGGTGGTTATATAATTTAATAAAATATATTCAATACTTAAAGTGTAAAGTTTAATGCAACACTCCAAAACTTCTAAGCAGGGTTTTTATTCTTAATGGATAGAAATTAAATGTATTACATAGACTTTGGATTTTATTGTACTAGGTATATGATAGGTGTATCTATTGGAAAATTCTAAAAATAAAGTTTATTTTAAAACAGAAAATAAATACTACTAACTGCTATGTAGGAATTAAACTAGTCAAGAAAGTATGAAAATTAATATGGAAGTTGCTCAAAAAACTAAAATCGGTCTATTGTACAACTTGGATATACCACTCCTGAATACGTACCCAGAGAAGTTAATATCAAGATACCACAATCTCAGGTTTTAGTGTATATTGTTCATAATACATGTGTTATAGAATAAACTAACAGTGTGGAACAACAGAGAAAGGATGAAAAAATGCTGTATATCATACAATAGTTTTTAATTCAGTGGTAAGAGCAAAGCTAACATGAAAACAGAAATGAAACTGTGTCTGGTACTTGAGAAGTGAATTGTTGGAGATTAGGGCAGTATGGGAGAAATATTCTCAAAGTTCATTATATGCATGAATGAAATGCCCCTATACATTCAGTTCTATGTACACTATATATATATATACACTAACACAAACCAAAAACATGTAAAAACAATGCTGCTATGAACATGGTTGAACAGTTATCCTTGTGTGAATGTGCATCTTTTGGGTATATGCCTAAGAGTAGAATTGCTGGATATTGTGGTTGACTGATTCCCATTTTCCTAAAGAGTCTCCATACTGATTCCCAAAGTTTGCACTCACACCATCAGTGGAGCCTTCATCCAGTAGCTGATGGAAGCAGAAGCAGACACCCATAGCTAACACCAAGCTGAATTCTGGAATCCAGTTCCAGAGAGGGAGAGTGATGAGCAAAGGGGTCAAGACCAGGCTCGAGAAACCCACAGAAACAGATGACTTGAACAAGGACTTGCTCATGGACCCCAAACTGATAGCTGGGAAACCAACATAGGACTGTTCCAGAACCCCTGAATGAGGATGTCAGTTTAGAGATCTGGTAACCAATGGGGCCTCTGGTATTTACCCTAGTACACAAAAGGACTTTGGAAGATCATTCCACACAGAGGGATACCCTCTCAACCTAGACACATGGGGGAGAGTCTAGAACCTGCTCTAAATGATATGGCAGACTGAGAATCTCACATGGAAGGTCTCACCCTCCCTAGCAAGTTGAAGGGGAATGGGATAGGGAGTCCATGGGGGGCAGGGGAGAAGGGTCGGGAGAGGGAATTGGAATTGACATGTAAAAAAGTGTGTTTTTAGTTTAAATTAAAAAATGACTCCCAACCCCAGAGAGTCCAGCTTCAGGTTAGATTGGGTCTCCAGCAGAGACCGCCTGCCCAACACCAATCCCCTTGATCTTCCGGGCCGCTCCTGGCATCCAGAAGGCCTGCCCACATAGGAAAGACATCAGCCCTTCTAAGACCCCAACCCCAGCAAGTCCAGCTTCAGGGAGTACAGCTTCAGGAGACCCGCCCACACAGCAAAGACATCAGCAGTTCCAAGACCCCAACCCCAGCAAGTCCAGCTTCAGGAAAAACATCAGCCTTCCAGGCCCCAAACTCCGAGTCAGCATCCCCAGCTTCAGCTGCAGGAAGGAAGGAGACCAGTGGAGATGGAAAAACCCCACCAGCACCCACTGGAAGAAGAGATGGGAAGAGCTCATTCGGCAATAGAAACACCAACATGACCCCACCAGAATCTAGGGTTCCAACACCAGCAAGACCCTAAAAGCACTACATAGACGAAGAAGAGGAGACAGACCTTAAAAATTATTTCATGAAGATGATGGAGACCTTCAAAGAAGAAACGAGGAAATCCCTTAAAGAAATAGAAGAGAAAACAAACAAAAAATCCATGAAATGGGGGAAAAATTCGAGAAATAAACAAATCTCTCAAAGAATCTAAAAAAAGAGCACCAAGAAAAAACAACCAAAAAAATGAAGGAAACAACTCAAACAGTTGAAGGATTGAAACCTGAAATAGAAACGATAAAGAAAACACAGAATGAAGGGATGCTGGAAATGGAAAAGCTGGGTAAACGATCAGGAACTACAGATGCAAGTATTACCAATAGAATACAAGAGATAGAAGAGAGAAACTCAGGTGTTGAAGACTCATTAGAGGATATAGAGTCGTCAACCAAAGAAAATCTCAAAACAAACAGATCCTTACCACAAAATATCCAGGAAATATGGGACACCGTGAAGAAGCCAAACCTGAGAATAATAGGTATAGAAGAAGGCGAAGAAATACAACTCAAAGGTACAGAAAACATATTCAACAAAATCATAGAAGAAAACTTCCCTAACCTAAAGAAAGATATGCCTCTGAAAATGCAAGAATCTTACAGAACACCAAATAGGCTTGACCAGAAAAAGAAGTCACCTCGCCATACAATAATCAAAACATCAAACCTACAGAGTAAAGAGAAAATATTAAGAGCAGCTAAAGAAATAGGCCAAGTAACATACAAAGGCAGACCTATCCGAATTAAACCTGACTTCTCAATGGAAACGATGAAAGCCAGAAGATCCTGGACAGATGTCCTGCAAATGCTAAGGGAACAAGGATGCCAGCCCAGACTACTATATCCAGCAAAGCTCTCAATTACCATAGATGGAGAAAACAAAATATTGCATGACAGATTTAAACAATACATATCCATGAATCCAGCTCTACAGAAAATGCTAGAAGGAAAACATAGATCCAAGGAAGATAACTACATTGACAAAGACACAGGCAATATATAATCCCACTTTACAAAACACCAAAAGAAAAAGGGAGGAGAAACTACACAAAATAACTTCACTAACAATAAATCAAGCACAAGCAAGGATCATCAATCAATGGTCATTAATATCCCTCAATGTCAATGGCCTCAACTTGCCTATAAAAAGACACAGACTAGCAGAATGGATATGAAGACAGAACCCTTCCTTCTGCTGCACACAAGAAACACATCTCAACATCAAAGACAGACGTTATCTCAGAGTAAAGGGTTGGGAAAAGATCTTCCAATCAAACGGTCCCAAGAAACCAGCGGGTTTAGCAATCCTAATATCTAACAAATTAGACATCAAATTAAAATCAATCAAAAGAGATGAAGGACACTTCATATTCATCAAAGGAAAAATACATCAAGACGAAGTCTCGATTTTAAACATCTACGCCCCAAATACAAAGGCACCTACATTCGTGAAAGAAACATTACTAAAGCTCAAAATGCACATAAAATCTCACACACTAATAGTAGGAGACTTCAACACTCTGCTCTCACCACTAGACAGGAACTCCAGACACAAACTTAACAAAGAAACAAAAGAACTAATAGAAGTTATGACCCAACTGGGTTTAACAGACATCTATAGAACATTCCACCCAAATACAAAGGGATATACCTTCTTCTCGGCACCACATGGAACCTTCTCTAAAATCGACCACATAATTGGAAACATATCAAACCTCAGCAGCTACAAAAAAATTGGAATATCTCCATGCATGTTATCTGACCACCATGCTTTAAAATTAGAATTCAGCAACAACACAAATTGCAGAAAACCTACAAACTCATGGAAATTGAATAATGCTCAACTGCACCATCCCTGGATCAAAGAAGAAATAAGAAAAGAAATTAAAGACTTCCTCGATTTCAATGAGATTGAATACACAACATACCCAAACGCATGGGACACTTTGAAAGCAGTGCTATGGGGGAAGTTCATAGCACTAATTGCCCACATGAAAAAACTGGAGAACAGTCATACTAGAGAATTAATAGCACAGCTGAATGTTCTAGAACAAAAAGAAGCAAACTCCCCCAGGAAGAGCAGATACCAGGAAATATTCAAATTGAGGGCTGAAATCAATCTAGTAGAAACCATGAAAACACTGAGAAGAATCAATGAAACAAAGAGTTGGTTTATGAGAAAATCAACAAAATAGATAAACCTCTGTCCAAACAAACCAAAAGACATATAGAGAGCATGCTAATTAACAAAATCAGGGATGAAAAAGGGGACATAACAACGGACTCTGAGGAAATCCAGAGAATCATCAGGGCATTCTTTTAAATCTGTACTCCACAAAATTTGAATATTTAAAGGAAATGGACAATTTCCTGGATAGATATCACTTGCCAAAACTAAATCAAGAACAGATAAACAATTTAAACAGACCTATAACCCCGAATGAAATAGAAGCAGTCATCAAAAGTCTCCCAAACAAAAAAAGCCCAGGCCCAGATGGCTTCAGTGCAGAATTCTACCAGAAATTCAAAGAAGAGCTAATTCCAATACTCCTCAAAGTATTCCACACAATAGAAGCAGGAGGCTGACTGCCAAACTCTTTATACGAGGCTACAATTACCTTGATACCCAAACCACACAAAGACAAACTAAGAAAGAGAACTATAGACCAATTTCCCTCATGAACATCGATTCAAAAATACTCGCAAACCGGATTCAAGAACACATCAGAAAAGTCATCCACCATGATCAAGTAGGCTTCATCCCAGGAATGCAGGAATGGTTCAACATTAGAAAATCTATCAATGTAATCCACTATATAAGCAAACTGCGAAAGAAAAACCACATGATCATCTGACGAGATGCTGAAAAGCACTTTGATAAAATCCAGCACCCATTCATGATAAAGGTCCTACAGAGATCAGGGATAACAGGAACATACCTGAATATAATAAAAGCAATATACAGTAAACCAACAGCTAACATCAAACTAAATGGAGAGAAACTCAGTGCAATTCCTGGAAAATCAGGAACAAGACAAGGCTGTCCACTCTCTCCCTATCTCTTCAATATTTTACTTGAAGTTCTAGCTACAGCAATAAGACAACAAAAGGAGATAAAGGGGATACAAATAGGAAAAGAAGAAGTCAAACTTTCACTATTTGCAGATGATATGATAGTTTACATAAGTGACCCAAAAAACTCCTCAAGGATACTCCTAGAGCTGATAAACACCTTCATCAATGTGGCAGGATACAAGGTAAACTCAAAAAAATCAGTGGCCCTATTATACACAGATAATGAAGTGACTGAGAAAGAAATCAGAGAAACATCACCCTTTACAATAGCCAAAAACAGCGAGGGGTGGGGGGGAGTGGGAGCTGGGAAGAAGAGAGGAGGTGAAGAGGAAGAGAGTTTGTCATGGGGCATCAGGAAGTTGAGTGGGTGGGGGTAGAATAGGGGGAAGAGGGAATCATAGGATCAGGCACCAGAGTGACCTCGAGTGATCTAAAGGGATAACACCAATTGGCAAGCTAAGCAATAGTGGAGAGACCACCTCGACTGCCCATTCCTGATAATGAACTTGATGTCTATAACCATCCGGGAGCCTTCATCCTGTGACTGATGGAAGCAGAGGCAACCACACAATTAATCACTGAACTGAACCCAAGGAACCCAGTGACAGAGAGAGAGGAGTGATGAGCAAATTGGCAAAGATTGGGCTGGCAAAACCAGCAGAGACAGCTGATCTGAACAGGGGAGAGCTCTTGGACCCCAGACCAACAGTGGGGAGGCCAGCATGCGACTGATCTGGACCCCCCCAAATGTGAGTGTCAGCGAGAAGGCCTGGGCAACCTATGGGGCCCTGAGTTGTAGATCAGTGTCTATCCCTGGTATACAAACAGTCATTGTGTGCCTACAGCACAAAGAGGGATGCTCTCTCAGCCTGGACTCTTAGGGGAGTGCCTGGAACCTACCTAGAGTGAAGTGACCGATTCTAGATATCCCCTATGTGGAAGGATTTGGCAATAGGGTGGGAGGGTGGGGGGGGGGGAAGGGGAGTGCGGGAGGAGGGGAGGGAGAGGGAACTGGGATTGACATGTAAAACAAGCTATTTAAAATTAAAATAAAAATGATAAAACAGAAGATATTCCATGACAAAACCAGATTTGCACAATACATATCCACAAATACAGCCTTACAGAATACTCTGGAAGAAAAACTCCAACCCAAGGAAATTTTCTACATTCACAAAAACAGACAATAGATAATCTCATTTTACCAAAAGTCAGAAATAAGGGAAAAATTCACACACAATACCACCACCAAAAGCAAATCCCAAACAAATAAGAATCAACAATCAATATTCATTAATATTCTTTCATCAATGGTCTTAACTCACCTATAAAAATACAAAGCCTAACAGATTGGATACAAAAACAGAATCCATCTTTCTGCTGCATATAAAAACATTCCTCAACTTCAAAGACCAGCTGTTCCTCATAGTAAAGGTTTGTGAAAAGATTATTCTAATCAAATAGCCCTAAGAAGCAAGCTAGTGTAGCTATCCTAGTATCTAACAAATTAGACTTCAAACTAAAATTAATCAAGAGATGAAGAAGGTCATTTCATATTTATCACAGGAAAAAATCCATCAAGATTAAGTCTCAGTTCTGAACATGTATGCCCCAAACAAATGCACCTAGATCTTTAAAAGAATCATTACTAAAACTCAAATCACACATGAAATCCCACACATTTATATTTGGAGACTTCAACAACCCACTCTCACCACTAGACAGGACTAACAGACAGAAACTCAACAAAGAAATAAAGGAATGACCCAATTGGGTTTAACAGACAGCTGTGGAACATTCCATACAAACACAAAACAATATACAAGCAAGTCTTACGGACTCTTGTGTATAGAGTCAAGTCATTGGCTTATATCCATACATTTTTCTTTCTTTTTTGTTTTAATTAACTTTATTTCCTCTTCATGTTTTGTTCCTCTAGCCAACGCTTCAAGTACAGTATTAAAGAAGAGTGCAAAAACTGAACACCATTTTCTTATTCTTGTTTTTAGTGGAACTACATTGGATTTTTCTATACTTAAGATGAAGTTGCCTACACAATTGTCATAGATATCATTTAGTATATTAACATTCACAAACATATTTCTAGATTCTTTATAATTTTTATTATGAATGGAAGTTTCATTGTGACAAAATGTTTTCTGTATTGATTGAAATTATTTGTGATTTCTGTCTTTGAATGTATTCATGTGATATACTACATTTATTTATTATTATATGTCACACAATCTCTGCATCTCAGGAATAAAGCAAACCTGGTCCAGGTGAATGATCTTTTGGACGATTTCTTCCACAACAATATAGAAAAGAATAAACTATGTTAGGACAGCAATTAAGCAAGTAAGGAAATAGAAAACGCAAAGCACAACAAAATCAATGCAGTGACAGAAATCAATACACAGCTGTCAATAGTAACTCTGAATATTAATAGTCTCAATTACTCCACAGAAGGAAACATTAGCAAGTTGATTAGTAAACAAGATCTATGTGTTCATAAACTGCACCTTCCCTACAAAGACAATTACAAATTTAGGGTGACATTATTGAAAGTGATATTCTAAAAAAATGTCACTGTTTAAATATCTAAAGAAATAGACTTCATATTGAAATACTTCAGGGAGGATGAAGAAGGTCATTTCACAATTATTAAAAGAATAACCCATGAAGTACATGTTATAATTTCAAATATATGCTCAGTACATGCTAATACACACAATTTCATAAACAAACACTATTTCATCATAGATCATGTGGACCTAACCGACATCTAAAGATTATTCCATTCTAACACTGCAGAATACACTTTTTTCTCAGCAACTCTTAGAACTTTATCAAAAATACGTCATAAAGTAGGACACAAAGTAAGTCTTTTTGACTAGAGAAAAAAGAAATAATTTCTTTTATCTGATCTGATCATAATCCAATATAGTTAAAAATCAACAGCAATACAAAGTATGAAACACACAAAAATGCATGAAAACTGAATAATACATTTTAAAATACAGTCTTTACATTTTGTCTAGCAACAGAGCTCATGTTGCAACATATAATTAATGATCCTTTAGGTGAACTCAGAAAGAGAGAAAGAGAGAGGGTATGCATTTACTAATCTTATGAGGAAAAGGGAGAGAATATAACAAATACATAAAAATTTCAGAAAATCATTAGAACATGCTTTAAAAATGTATAGCCTTCTAACTTGGAAAATCTAAAAAACATGAAGTGTTCATAGATACATATGATCTTCAAAAATTAAATGAAGAATGGGACACAAGGTAAATATATCTATAGGAAGAAACAAGATTGAAATATCTGCAAAAATGTACCAAATGAAACAGTACAGCTGAGAAATATAATTGAGTTCTACTAGGCCTTTAAAGAAAAAGTTTCAAACCAGTGTTTTTCAAAACAGCCCATAAAGTTCAAACGAATGCTTGTGATGAAGAGAGTATAATGCAGATACCTAGACCAGTAAGGGCATAATGGAATAGGACAATTTTTTACCCATTTCCTTGGTGAATATAGATACACAAAAATTTTTGGCAAAGTATCTGCAAACCAAATTACAGAACACAAGAAAAATATATTCAATTATTTTATCACGTGAACATGAAGTTTTGTAATATTAACATGAGGTAGTATGTTCTTGCCTGACTTTCCTTTCAGAATTTAAGATTTTCCAATGATCTGGATGATACGTAATATTTATGATCACCATCTGTTAATATAATGTCAGACTATTTCTAAAAATGAAATTCTAACCTCTTCTGGGACTTCAACATTCAACATTTCTAGCATGTTCCTTTATGAACAGAATATCCATCTAGACCTACTTCAACCACTCCCATGTTCTTCCCTACTCCTTAAATTAATGGCTTCTTTTTCTTTTATAATTATTGTTTCACACACACATATACATATTTTCATATACATATATACATATATACACATACATACATACCGAGTCCATTTTTGCTGCTTGTGTATGTTATATCAAGGCTGACCACTTTGTATTGGTTAACCAAGTGTGGGAATCATACCTGGGACAGGCTAATTGTCTCTTTCTCAGAGTTATTAGTTGCCTGTAGTTCTTTGTCTATAGGTGGTATGAGGTGAAATTTCCCCCTTCATTATTAGCATGTCAAGTCTTATTTGGACAGCCATACTGGTGAAGTGTCATGGGTATAACTTACTTGTGATTTCTAGGAGACTTAATTTCACAGCATACAAACTTTGGAACAGAAATGCACTTAACCTGGTTCTTGTGTAGGTGAAGTTTATGAGGTTTTTGTAGTTCAATTCATATTTGTGCCAGATCCACTATGACATATCCACAACACACACACACACACACACGCACGCACACACACACACAATTCATGGTTGTTTGATCTATTTTAGGCCACTCACAAACAAAAAATACCCTAAACATATGTCAACTATAGAACTATCAAGTATATAAAAAGAAATGCATAGAGAATCATACAGACAGAAGTGTAGATGCAGGGAAAGTGCCAACAGAACTGGCAACATTGGCAATGAAGAATATTTGGGAAAATTATCTGGAAAGAGATTAAAAATGTTACAACCTCAGAAGTTTGTTGACAACTTGGTATTTGAGACACCTTGAAGTAGAGAGCTGAGTATCCGTATGTTGGCTGAACTAAAGTTCAACTCTATTACTAATAGCAAGTGCAAACAGTGGACACAAATGACAATCATAGTTTTTAGAAGGGCTAAATGTAGACAATGGATCATAAACAAGTAATAACCTATGAGTGGTATATAAAAGAAAATAGTGGGAAATTAGTGTGGGAATATGGAAAAGGGTGGGAACAGCCAAGGAGGCATCCTTGTTGGTCACTCTTTCCATGCCCTCTATGATCATGAAGTTTTCAGTGAGGCATGGCATTGTTGATATGGCTCAAATTGTGTTTCCTGACCAACAATAGGATGGAATGCACCCTTGCTGAATATGTAAAACACAGAGCCATATTACAGTCAGCCATCTCTTTCTGAATGAACAAGCTACAGATGCAATGACCCTTCTGCTTGTTGAGGACAGCTATTCAGATTCACACTTGTTGACCTGGCAGCAGAAGTGTCACACATGTCAACATGCTATGCCCTCCTGCACTCATTTATGCTGGGTATTTTAATCCTTTTCAAGGTGATATGTAACTGTTTCAGAGGAGAGAAAAGGAAAAAAATCAGGGTTACTTGACTTCCTATTTGCAAGAAATCACATTGGGGAGTTTGTGTGCAAGCAAGTGATGTAGCGCTTCCCTGGAGTGTGAAACATATGGGTTTTAATAGCAAACAGGCTCTCCCAGGACATTAGAGGGTAGAGACAGTGGTTGAACTTCCCAAAGAACAAAATTAGTGAGACGTGTACGAAACCGATCCCTAGATTCATCAAAATCCGGGATGCTTCCGACCTGTCCTCTGCCTTTTTTTGGGAAAAGGGAAAAAATACAGCAGGTAACCCTTATGCAGGACAACATGTCTCTCAGAGGAAAATATCTCTCTGTGCGATGCCTTTGCTCAACACCCCTCTTGGGAGGCCAGACTAAACACTCTACCCTGTGCAATGAACCTAAGTTCCGGGTGTGCAGGAGCTGTTCAGTCAGCAGCCTATTGCTTAAGCATAGTCAACCAGATATCGGTTGACATCCCTTGCTCGAGCGCAGTCAGTGCTTGTGCTATGACCACCTTATCTCTTTTGTTTCGGGTTCTGAGCTTGCAGACCAGCCAGAGAATAAACACTATTCCGCAGCATAGGACTGCTCCAAACAATCCCACCCCCACCCATTCTTTGAAATATGAAACAGCTGAAGAAATCAAGGCGGGTAGAATTAATCTGAACAATGGTGACCCTCAATTCGCGAAGCGTCTGCTCAAATTCATAGGTCCAATTCTTCATCACCATTGTTATGTCTCGCCATCCTTTTGCTCCATAACGGTTCTGGTGAGTCATTCTGGGACCCAAAAGGGATTTTCTTCATTCTGTGGAAAAACACAAACAGCTCCCCTGGATCTTATTAGAATAGGATCTGGGCCTTTCCATTCATTAGTTAGCACATCTTTCCATTTTACAAATTCTTTGGGTCTTTGCGGATCCAAGCAATGCCTTGTTGCTGCATTTTGACCCTTATCATCCAGATTTTTAAAAATTCATAGTAAACAATGCCATGGCAATAGCCACTCTTGGTGTTGGGGGCAACTCCTTCATAATTCCCCCTTTTTGTTTTATTAGGTAAGACTTAAGTGTGCGATGTGCTCGCTCCACGATGCCTTGTCCCTGAGGATTGTAGGGCAGGCCTGTAGTATGTGTGACTTGCATTTGTGCAAGCTTCCAGTTCCTGAAAAGGGTATAAGCCTTCTCCCCCTTTTTGTTTATCTTCTAATGTCCCTCTTGGGGACTGTAAGGGCTCCCCCTTATCCTTAGATTTACCAGGGGGGGTTATCTTTCTTAGTTACAACCGGTTTCTTTTTACGTGCACCTAACCTCTCACTATGCTTGGTTTCTGACATGCTAGACGGATTGAGAGGAGCCATGATAAAAATAAACACCTGCGGCTCAAATGAAACAAAAGTAAAGACCGCGTGCAGCTCTTTTATCTACAAGAGACTAAAGCACACAGTCAGGCACTGCCGCTTATCCTAACAATTGTAACAATGTAACAATTGTAACAGAGGCTCCAATCCAAAGTCCCAGAATAACATACCTCTCTGTAGTTACCTGCAGTTCTGAATCCTCCTTGAATCCAAGGGGTCTCTGATGGTGCTGACGATGATGAGGTCTGAGTTCCAGGGTTTCGGCACCAGATGTCCCGCGCTACCGTCTTGCCAGCAAGAACGACGCAGCACACTTAGGATCCTTCTGCAGAACAGCTTTAATGCATCTTGAGAGGGAGAGCATAAGCTTACAGAGTGGAGACCCAGGGAGCGAAAAGCCCAACCCTTATATAGCTCAGCAGTCCCCTCCTCGGACGTGTCATCTCCTGACTGGCTCCTGCTCGTCAGCCCATATGACGCCACGGGAGAGGCAGAGAGTAAGGGATGGAAAAGTAGCAGGCACGTGTGCACCAAGGTTGTTTACTCCAACTGACAACGGGTGCCAGCGCCATCTTGTAACGGAGAATGTGGGGGTGGCTCCCCACACCCTTGCACTGAAAGGGAGAAAGGAATTGTCAAATTCATCTGTGTGGACCACATTGAAACCTGTAAATTAGTAAAGTACCTAAAAATGTATGTGATTTACCTGTCTTTAACTTAAGCTTAAAATACATTTAAACTTCTAAAATGCATGTGACATTGAGCTTGATTATGAAGGCAATATTTTTGCATAATGAATTCTGGTTATGAATGTTAGATCTATGCTGCATATGTGAAACTATGATAAAATTATGAAAAATTGTTTCATGGGGTGAGAACTTTAATACATTTAATATTATGTTTTATTTGTACAGGTACAAAGTTGATCTACATTGTAAACAAATGACGTTTATAACTATAGATTAAATGATAGTCTTAAAATACAAAATGAGAAGAAAACCATGGTGTACATGGTGTCAAACAGCAGCAGCTCATGTGATGAAGTTCACAGGGGCCTGAGTTAATGAACCAGAATCTGTCCAGTTGTGATTTGATCCTAGCAATCTTTGATTCCCTATTCCATGGATTTTCTTCTACTTGCTTTTTCTTTAGCCATGGGAACTATTTAATTGATAATCCCATGTAAATCACTGATGGGATGTCATAATAATAAATGATATTTGTCAAGGATGGCACCAAACACAGTGACATGGCTGAAACAACCAGACAAGCACAGACAACCAATACAAGAAATGGGTCAAGAACAGATGGGCCTACCTAGCTGTAGTCCCAACCTTGCTCAGAAGGTCTGTGCCCATCTAAGGGTCTCCTATAGTCTGAAAAGTGTCCAGTTCTTTTGATCTTCCGGTTGTTTTCTTGAAGGAAAGGAGTTCTTTGACTTCTATATTCTTGAGCGTTCATGTGCGTGCGTGCGTGCTTATATGCCACAACACCACAGATCTCAGATTTACTGTGTGCAACTGAGTGAGAAGACATGGTCCAACCATTTGTCGGTGTCTCCAGTGAGTTTTCTTTCTGCATCTTAACATTTGCTTCACCCAAATAAACAGGTAGCTTTTGTCCTCTCAAAGAAATAACAGTGTCAACCTCACACTCATTTCATGATGGAAAATCTTTGTCATCATAGTTTTCACATGAAAGATATATTTGCTACTTCTCAAATGTCAAGTCTAATAGAAAGGGGATAAAAATGATACATTTCTTTGGAGTCACAAACCCTTTAAGGTTATGACAGGATATGACATACCTATTTATCATGATAAAGTAAGCACTTTTACTGGTGTCTTGAATTTTTTCAACATTTTCAAGCTCTGTATAGGACCTGGATTGATTCAGAAGAATACAAGCTATTATAGCATGGATCCTGTCAGACCTTGTGTATAATCAATTAAATTGTCACTAGTGATGTATAAGATATTAGATATGTTACTCTAACTATCATTAGATACTTATGAATCAAGTTATTATCACAAAGCTATTTTAATTTGATTTTGTTTTTAAGTGAAAATAAAATTTATATTTCAAAATAATGCAATAATAATCTACTAGAGAATCCAAAATGGTATCCATATATTTTTCTAAAATATAGCTCTTTAACTATTTATGTATATAAGTCTAATTTATATAAAAACCTGATGCCATATTTTTGAATGAATAAAAGCAGATCAGATGAGAACCTGACAGCAAACCAGGAAATGAGGAGGAGGCTGGTGGGCAGGAGCCTTTGGCACAGCTCAGGCTATGATATACTTACACTTTTCTATTTGTTCCCATCTTAGTCTTTCCTTTATAAGGCAAAGGCAAAATAATTATTTAGCCATTTCTTGAGTCATTTCCAACTTTTATTAGTACTCCTGCATTTAAAAATTATAACAAATGTTGCACTCAGGATATAACAAATTCATTCCTGGTAGATGAAAATATTTATGTTTTAATTTCCCTACCTTTGCCATGTAAATTTTTAAACATGTTTTGCAAATTGTTTTAAATATAAGACAATTAATAAAGCATGCGATCTCTTTTTTGTACATGGCTTTTAACCTGTGTGTTAAATTTATCTTTGCTTAAAATTTTAGTTAAAATTGTGTTTCTGTTCACTGGTCCTGTGAATCGACATTGTGTCAAAATCTTCCCTCCGTGTCCTGCTAGTTTCTCACGAATTTTAGCAAGAATATCCAGATGAGGTGCATGAAAAAAAATCCCTCAGTGCACAAGCCCATCTGCTTCTTATAAAAGGTACACAGAAGTGTGAGTGACCACTGGATCTACTGGCAGCAGCACGCTGGGGACTCCACTCTCCCTCTGTCTTGTGCTGTCACCTTGGAATGTACACCTGAAATCCTATTTAGCCAGAAGTGCCACTTTGTTCCTTACAAAACTATTTGAAAGAAAATTGTGGTTTAGCTTACTAGTCTGAGAACTATACATATTCATGTGTGTTTAATTCTACACAAAACAAATGCCTTTTTTGCATAATTGAGGTTAAACATGAATGATACTGTGGTTCAATTTAAAATGTGAATACTGGCTACACTGTGGATAGTTTCTGGTTTACCTAGATCCCTGCAGTCACCAGCTGTCCTCAGAACATACGTGGCTCCGTTTATCACACTGAGGAACCAAAGCAAATAGCTTCTCAGAGTCCTGATAAGTTGGATGGAATAAAGTATTACATATCTATTCTTACTACTCTTTGTATTTTGGATTCCTTCTTTTGAGATAAGTGCTTTAATCTGAGCAGCAGTGCGGGGTGACCATCATATGTTCTAAGTATTTAGAGTTGAATAATAGAGTCAATGCTTAGTAACAAAAACAACAAAACAAGGGAAAATGGTGACTAGGTTGTATAAATTCCTAGGTCTTAATTGGAGGAAGCACTTTTTTGTTAGCTTATGTATAAGACCAAGCTCTTGTATTTCTGAGAAAATAATAATTGTTGTTTAATTTATTGAAGAGTTGTAAAATGCATTATCCAATACCCTCCTTGTACTTAGTAAACTTTGTGTGTAAGTTGTCTAAATTTCTCAGAAGGAACAACAACAACAAAGACACTGATATTCCAGGCTCCAGGTAAGGTCCTAAAGTCCTGGAGGACCCTTCCCCTTAGATCCCTGCAAGCCTAACACTGATGCATCTCACAGCAACCACTTTGGTCAGCAACTGGGCAACAGAGTGCTGCCTGGAGACTGTAGAGCAACTGCTTTTATCCTCTTATGTGTGTCTTCTGTTGCATCACTTGTCTTTAGCTACATTGTGCTTTTCTTTTCTTTTTCCTTTGTTGCAGTGTTTTATCTGGGTTAGGTTTTTATGGGTTTCACATTTCAAAAAACTCATAAATATATAATTTTACACAAACCATATCACTCAGCTATATATTACTCTTTTATTGAAATAGATGAGTTTCATACAATATTTTCTGATTACTGCTTCCCTTCTCTTAACCTTGCAAGACCTCCCTGCCTCCCCTTCCATTTATATCCACAACCTTTCTGTCTCTCCTTAGAAAACAAATGAACATCTAAATATTAATAATAAATGACATGAAAAATAAATAATAATAGAACAAAACAAACAGAAAAAGAGACAAAGAAAGAACACAAGGAAAAATATATAAATATTCTTGGAAATCCTAGTAGAAATATGAAGTAAGGTCCTTAGCACTGGTTTTGGGGGAGCAGAAGGATTTGGGGAATTTTATTTACTGCTTTTATTTGACTAGAGGTTATATACTTGTTTTAATTGCTTATGTGATCCAGGCTTTACTTTTGTGGTGTTATATATAAAGAAAATAATCCATTTCTTTTAGATTTTCTAATTTGGTAGAGTATAGAATTTTAAAGTATGTCTTTATGATTCTCTGGATTTTCACCAAATCTATGGTTATTTCCCCCCTTTTCTTCTCTAATTTTGTTTATTTGGGTATTCATTCTCCACCTACGCATTACTTTGGCTAAAAGTTTGTCAAGTTATTGATTTTTCTCAAAGAACTTAGCCTTTATTTTATTGAATCTCTTCAGTTCCTCAGGAAAATGGGAATCAATCTACCACAAGATCCAGCAATTCCACTCTTAGGCATATGCCCAAAAGATGCACATTCACACAACAAGGACATCTGTTCATCTATGCTCTAGCAGAATTATTTGTAATAGACAGAACCTCAAAGCAGCCTAGATGCCCCTCAACTGAAGAATACATAAATAAAATGTGGTACATTTACACAATGTAATACTACTCAGAGGGGGAAAAACAATGGAATCTTATTGATTCTTTGTATTGTTTTTGTTTCTCTTTATTGATTTTAGTCCTGAGTTTGATTATTTATTGCTGTCTACTCCTTTTGGGTGTTATCCTTTTTGTTTTCTTTTTAGCACTTAATACAATGAGGATTTCCCCCAATTTTTTATGTAGGCTTTTAGTGCTATGGGCTTGCCATTTAGTTATGAAATTACCTCTTAGAATTGTACCACCAGAATCTATATAGATCCTTAGGAACTGGGATAGAGAGGAGATAGAGGCCACAACAGTGATCTGCTACACAGTTGAACATAAGACTCGGGAAATTAAAACTAGAGAACAGAATAGAGAGTTTTTATTGTCTACCTATTCCCTAGCTAAGCATCCTATTACACCTTCTTAAAAATAGTTTTATTTTTTTAATTTTACAGATTGAGTAGTTTGATAAGCATGAGGCATGTATAATTATTGTGTATCTTGCAGCATATTCATAGAAGAATGGTCAAGGTGAGATTGATATTGAGGACTTCTTAAAAACTTCCAAGATTCAACTATTACAAAGGATAATACAGCAGAGAAAACAGATTTTTATCTGAAATGCTGTGCAGAGGTACTCTTAGCTGTGGATTTTAATCAATTTATATCTTAACCAGTTCTGGCAAAAATTATGTTTGCTCTAAAATCTCTTGATGTTTTTCTTATACATAAATATTTTTGGTAACAGCTTATTTATATTTTAATTTCCACAGCAAATGTTGTAAGCAGATGTTAGGAAAAAATGTTTGATTTTTCATTTTATATATCTACACAGGATAAATTATGATCACAAATTTTCACATCTTCATCTGAATTCAGAAACTTAATAAATATTAGAAATTTATGGTACTATTTAAAGTCACCTATCAGCGAATAATTTAGAACCAGATGATTAGTTACTTGTTTATGGAATTAAATTTATAGTATTTCTCTGCAGTTGCTGATTTTGAAATAAAAGTTATTTTTATTTATTTATTTAACGCTTTTTGAGAGGAAGACATTCATTCTCACTCTCACACACACACATACATACACAAACAGACACACACACACATATATATATATGTACACGTTTAATTTAATGGTGATTTTGAAAAGCACATTAGTCATCACAAGCTCATTCTTTTTCTTAACACTTTTTAGATGCTTATTTTTTATATTTATTTTATATGTATGACTGTTTTGCTTGCAAGCTTGCATCTGTCCCATGTGAATGAAATATCCACAGAGGCCAGAAAAGGGACGTTAGGAAACCTGGGACTGGAGTTGCAGGTGTTGGTTAGCCTTATTGGTGACAGTAGTCAAACCCAATTTCTTTGGAACAGCAGCCAATGCTGTAATCACTGCATCATCTCTACAGTAAAGCAACTCAACTTCGTCAGTCAACTGGACTAATGAAAATCGATAGACTCACCTTATTGAGAAAGGCAAACCTGTATAAATAGCTTGAGATTTAGCACCCCCTCACACACACAGAGAGAGAGAGAGAGAGAGAGAGAGAGAGAGAGAGAGAGAGAGAGGGAGGGAGGGAGGGAGGGAGAGAGAGAGAGAGAAATTGCTTTGGAATGAAAGTCATGCTTTTGTTTGTTTGTTTGGTTTGGTTTTTAGTTGTTGTTGTTTTTTGTTTCTCAAGACAGGGTTTCTCTGTAGGTTTGAAGACTGGCCTAGAACTCTCTTTCAAGACCAGGCTGGCCTTGAACCAGGCTAGATCCACCTGCCTCTACTTCCTGAATGCTGGGATTAAAGGCATGTGCCAGCACTGCCAGTCAAAATTCATGCATTTTTGATACCGATGTATTCATGGAAAATTAGGAGGCTGCTGAATGCCTCATCCCTTGAGGATTAGCTTTTCCTTGGTACCAGAAAGCATTATATCAGTCCCCAAAGCATAAAGGCAACCAACATTACTCAGTTATGACACATATAAACCACCATGGTATGATAACCGTTAGGATGCAGAAGTGGCACACATATCTTGTTGGTGACCAACGGTTTTTTAACTGGACTTAAGACACACCTAACAAGAGAGAAACCATACCCAGAACTGGAAACTTAATCAACTACACAGAGCTAGTGATCTTGGAAGAGAATCTATGTTTAGCACTTTATTAAAGCAAAATTATTCCTAAATACATTATACATATTTGTCCTTTTATCTTAAATATATGCCTCACTCCTCACCAAGGAAACTTCTCTTTGTGACAAAGATCATTATGGAAAAACCACAACCATTCAAAATGTGGAGTTGTGGAGCCTAGTACCACTGGAGAAACATACAAAACAACTTCTGTATCTAAGGCTTGGGAGATGTTATATAATAGAGCACAGGAAGACTGCAAAAGCCAGAGGATTAGGGAGTTTGCTGTGAGATTGTTTCTCCTACTAAAGCTAGAGGATCCATCCATAAATATCTTACCAGCAGTGTCTGCTAAACATATGCTGAATAAAAACAACAGCAGACATGTTTAAGAGGATGGGGAGAGTGCAAGGCCTCAGCTGTAAGCAACTAAGCAAGCACAGCAACTGTTTATCCAATGCCAAAAAGCCAAGAAAACATACACAAAAATAACACTGAATACACTGAACATGCTGTATTTAAGGATATGTATATATATAGATACACAAACATATATATTTATACAAACATATATGTAATAGTAATGAATGAAAGAAGTGGCCATGAATGTAAAAGGAATAAAGAGAGGCATATGGTAGATTTAAGAGGAAGGAAAGGAAAAGGAGGTAATGATACAATTATCTTATAATGGCAAAAAGACATAATAAAATAAATAAATAAATGGACATATAAACAGGGTTATAAAAATAATCAAATGGTCATTGTTGGCACTGAAAGCAGCCTCCAAACACATCAATTGAGATCTGCAATTGCGGCCTTCTGGTCCTTGCCCTGTGCTTAAGGTGAGTGGGGGCCCTGCATCCCCCAGCTCCCTCTCCCTGGGCTTTTTCTATACCTAGATATGACCTGCCCACCTGGAAGGATCACCCTGATTCTGGCCATACCTTAGTCTTCAGTGCCTTCCAGTCCTTGCCTGTGCTTTAGTCTTCAGTTCCTTAGGGTCCTTGCTCAGTGCTTAAGGAGAGGAAGACACCCCACGAGCTCCTACTGAAAGAAAGGATGGGAAGAATGCAATATAAAAACACAGCCAATAGCATAGGAACCAATATGACACCATCAGAGTCTAGAAACTCTACACCAACAAGACTGGAACAGGCCAACACAGATGAAACAGAAAAGAATGACCTTCAAAACAATCTCCTAATAGTGATAGAGGCCCTCAAAAAGGATATGAGAAATGGAAGAAAACACAAACCAAAAAAAAAATCAAGAAATCAACAAATCTCTTAAAGAAAGCAAGGAAAGCCAAGAAAAAAAAATCAAGCAGATGAAGGAAACAATTCAAGACTTGAAAGCCAAAATGGAGACAATAAGAAAAACACAAACTGAGGTAATGCTAGAAATTGAAAGGCTGAGTAAACAATCAGGAACTACAGATGCAAGCATAACTAACATAATACAAGAGATGGAAGACAGGATCTCTTGCACTGAAGATAAACTAGAGGAAATAGATTCATCGACAAAAGAAAGTCTTAAGTCCAACAAATCCTTAACACAAAATATCCAGGAAATATGGGACACCCGTAAAAAGACCACATCTAAGAATAATAGGTATAGAAGAAGGCAAAGAAGTCCAGCTCAATGGTGCAGAAAACATATTCAACAAAATCATAGAAGAAAGCTTTCCCAACCTGAAGAAGGAGATGCCTATGAAACTACAAGAATCTTACCGAGCACCAAATAGACAGGACCAAAACAAAAAGTCCCCTTGCCACATAATAATCAAAACACCAAACACTCAGAATAAAGAACGAATATTAAAAGCATCAAAGGAAAAAGGAAAAGTAACATATAAAAGCTAGCCTACCGGAATTTTACCTAACTTCTCCATAGAAACTATGAAATCCAGAAGGTTCTGGATAGATGTTATACAAATACCAAGAGACTACAGATTACATCCCAGACTACTATTCCCAGGAAAACTTTCAATTATTATAGATGGAGAAAACAAGATATTCCATGACAAAACCAGATTTATGCAATACATATCTACAAATCCAGCCATACAGAAAGTTCTAGAAAGAAAACTCCGACCTAAGGAAATTGACTACCCTCAAAATAACAAGGGCAATAGATAATCTAACTTTACCAGAAATCAGATATAGGAGAAAAACTCACACACAAAACCACCACCACAGACGGATCCAAAACAAACAAGACACAACAATCAATAGTCATTAATATCCCTGAATATCAATGGTCTTAATTCACCTCTAAAAAGACACAGGCTAACAGAATGCATACAAAGACAGAATCCATCCTTCTGCTGCATACAAGAAACACAACTTAATTTCAAAGTCAGACACTACCTCAAGGTTAAGGGTTGGGAGAAGACTTTCCAATCAAATGAACATAAGAAGCAAGTGGGTGTAGCTATCCTAATATCTAACAAAATAGACTTCAAATGAAAATTAATCAAAAGAGATGAAGAAGGTCATTTAATACTCATCATAGGAAAAATCCATCAGGAATAAGTCTCAATTCCGAACATATATGAACCAAATATAAAGGCAACCACATTCATAAAAGAAACATTACTACAAAACCAAATCACACATTAAACCCCACACACTTATAGTAGGAGACTTCAGCACCCCACTCTCACCAGGTCCACCAGACAGAAACTTAAAAAAGAAACAATGGAACTAACAGAAGTTATCACCCAATTGGGCTTAACAGACATCTATAAAACATTCCACCCAAACCAAAAAAAAATATACCTTCTTCTCTGCACCATACAGAACATTCTCTAAAATCGATCACATACTTGGCAGTAAAGCAAAGCTGAACAGATACAAAAAAAGTTAGAATAAACCCCTGTATTCTTTCAGACCACCATAGCTTAAAATTAGAATTCAACATCAATACAAATTGCAAAAACCTCATAAGCTTATGGAAATTGAACAATAATCAATTGCATCACCCCTGGATAAAGAAGAATAAAGAAAGAAATAAAAGACTTCCTAGAATTCAATTAAAATGAAGACAAAACATACCCAAACCTTTCAGGTACTTTGGAAGCAGATTTAAGAGGAAACTTCAAACCACTAAGTGCCCACATGAAGAAACTGGAGAAATGTCATACTAGAGAATTAACAGAACACCTAAAAGCTCTAGAACAAAAAGAAGCAAACTCACCCAAGAGGGTTACACACCAGGAAATACTCAAATTGAGAGCTGAATTCAATAAAGTAGAAACAAAGAAAACAATACAAAGAATCAATGAAACAAAGAGTTGGTTCTTTGAGAAAATCAACAAGATAGACAAACCTTTATCAACCCTAACCAAAAGACAGAGAGAGAACATGCTAATTAACAAAATCAGAAATGAAAATGGGGACAAAACAACAGACACTGGGGAAATCCAAAGAATCATCAGATCATACTTTCGAAATCTGTACTCCACTAAACTGGAAAATCTAAAGGAAATGGATGATTTTCTGGAAAGATATTTCTTACAAAAATGAAATCAAGAAGAGATAAACAATTTAAACAGATCTATAACCCTTAAAGAAATAGAAGCAGCCATAAAAGTCTTCCAACAAAAAAAGTCCAGCGCCCGATGATTTCAGTGTGGAATTATACCAAAAATTCAAGGAAGAGCTAATACCAATAATCTTCAAATTGTTCCACATAATAGAAACAGAAGGATCACTGCCAAATTCTTTTTACAAGGCTACAATTACATTAGTACAGAAAAACACACAAAGACACAACCAAGATAGGGAATTACAGAACAACCTCCCTCATGAACATTGATGCAAAAATACTCAATAAAATACTGGCAAATTGAATCCAAGAACACATCCTAAAAATCATACATCATGATCAAGTATGCTTTATCCCAGGGATGCAGGCATGGTTTAACATACAAAAATCCATCAATGTAATCCACCATATAAACAAGCTGAAAAAGAAAAACCACATGATCATCTCACTAGATGCTGAAAAAGCCTTTGAAAAAATCCAACACCCCTTCATGATAAAGTTCTTGGAGAGACCAGAGATAACAAGAACATACCTAAACATAATAAAAGCTATATACAGCAAACCAACAGTCAGCATTAAACTAAATGGAGAGAAACTACAGGAGATTCCTCTAAAATCAGAAACAAGAAAAGGATGTCCACTTTTTCCATTATCTCTTCAATACTGTACTTGAAGTTTTAGCTAGAACAATAAGACAACAAAAAGAGATCAAGGGGGTACAAACTGGAAAGGAAGAAGTTAAACTTTCACTATTTGCAGATGATATGATAGTCTATGTAAGCAGCCCGAAGACTTCTACCAGGAAACTCCTACAGCTGGTAAACACCTTCAGCAAAGTGGCAGGATATAAAATTAACTCAAAAAAATCAGTAGCCCTACTATATATAGACAATAAAGGGGATGAGAAAGACATCAGAGAAATATCACCCTTTACAACAGCCACTAACACCATAAAATATCATGGGGTAACTCTAACCAAACAGGTAAAAGACCTGTATAACAAGAACTTTGAGTCTTTAAAGAAAGAAATTAAAGACGATACCAGAAAATGGAAAGATCTCCCGTGATCTTGGATAGGTAGAATCAATGTAGCAAAAATGGCAATCGTACCAAAAGCAGTCTACAGATTTGATGCAATCCCTATCAAAATACCAGCACAATTTTTGAGTGACCTCAAAAGGACAATCCTCAACTTTATATGGAAAAACAAAAGACCCAGGATTTCCAAGGCAACCCTGTATAATAAAGGAACTTCTGGAGGCATCCCCATCCCTGACTATTATAGAGCTATAGTCCTGAAAACAGCTTGGTATTGGCACAAAAACAGACAGGTAGATTAATGAAATTGAATTGAAGACCCTGATATCAACCCACACACCTTTTAACACCTGATCTTTGACAAATAAGCAAAAACTATATAATGGATAAAAAGCATCTTCAACAAATGGTGCTGGAGTAACTGGATGCTAACATGTAAAAGGTAACAAATAGATCCATATCTATCACCATGCACAAAACTTAAGTCCAAATGGATCAAACACTTCAACATCAATCCAGCTACACCGAGTCTCTTAGATGAGAAAGTGGGAAGTCCTTGAATGAATTGGTACAGGAGACCACTTCCTGAAGATAACACCAGTAGTACAGACACTGAGATCGACATTAATAAATGGGACCTCCTGAAACTGAGGAGCTTCTGCAGGGCAAAGACACAGTCAGCAAGACAAAACGATAGCCCACAGAATGGGAAAAGATATTCACAAACCCCACATCTGACAGAGGGCTGATCTCCAAAATTTACAAAGAACTCAAGATGCAAGTCTCGAAAACACCAAAGGATCCAATTAAAAATTGAGGTGCAGAATTAAATAGAGAATTCTCAATAGAGGAGACCAAAATGGCCAAGAGACACCTAAGAAAGTGCTCAACTTTCTTTAGGGAAATGTAAATCAAAGCAACTCTGAGATACCATCTCACTCCTGTCAGAATGGCTAAAATAAAAAAACACTAATGACAGTTTGGGCTGGAGAGGATGTGCAGAAAGGAGTATACCCCTCCACTGCTGGTGGGAATGCCAATTTGTGCAGCTGCTTTGGAGATCGGTATGAAGATTCCTCAGGAAAATGGAAATCAGTCTACCACAAGATCCAGCAATTCTACAGTTAGGCATATATCCAAAAGATGTACATTCATACAATAAGGACATCTGCTCAGCTATATTCATAACAGCATTATTTGTAATAGCAAAAATCTGGAAGCAACCTGGATGACCCTCAACTGAAGAGTGGATAGAGAAAATGTGGTACATTTACTCAGCAGAAAAAAAAATGGAATCTTGAAATTCGCAGGCAAATGGACGGAACCAGAAGTAACCATCCTGAATGAGGTAAACCAGTCACAAAAAGACAAGTATGGTATGTACTCACTCAAACATGGATTTTAAACATGAAGCAGGGCACTACCACCCCCACAATACCACCACCAGAATGTTGGGGTGCAGGGAGGATCCTAAAAGAGATATGCATGGTACCCCAGAGAAGGGTTAAGGATGTGATCTCCTATTTGGATTGGGTGGGGAAGAAGTGGAGGGCAGAAGGAGATGGGAGAAAGAGATGGAGAAAAGATGAGGGGAGTGGAGGACATGGGAGAGCAAGAAGGTTGAGTCAGGGTAAGAATAGAGGAGTAAAGGATGGGAGATACCATAAAAGAGGGAGCCTTTATAAGTCAGAGGAGTGAACTGACACTAGTGAGATCTTCACAGATCTACAAGAATGACACTAACTGGCATTAAACCTACCTTAAATGCCCTACCATGATAATGAGAATGAAAACTACCTTATATACCATCCTAAAACTCTCACTCAGTGCCTGATGGAGGCAGAGGCAGACCCCCACAGCTGTGAACTGAATTGAACTCCTCGATTCCAATTGCAAAGTGGAGTAATGACCAAAGGAATCATGATTAGGGTGGTGAAACCCACAGAGGCAGCTGACCTAATGAACCCCAGACTGATGACTATGGGGCCAGTATGGGACTGATCCAGACATCCCTCCCACTGAACCTAGGTGACAGACAGTAGGCCTTGGCAATCTGTGGGACCTTGGAGAGTAGAGCAGTGTTTATTCCTGGCATAATGATGGACTCTGGGAACCCATAGCACATGGATGGATGTTCTCTCAGTATGGACACATGGAGAAGAACCTAGGCCCTTCCCAGAATGATGTGAAAGATTCTGAAAATCCCTTATGGAAGCCCTTGCCCTCCCTGGGGAGCGCAGGTGGGATGGAGTGGGGATGAGGGGTTGGGAGGATTGGGAGGTGGGGGAGGAGGGGAGGGAGAGGGAACTGAGAGTGACATATGTAAAAAGTTAAAAAATATGAAATAATCTGCAATTTCTTTCTCAGGGTTAAGAGTATATAATGAAATCTCATAAGCAATAAACATACTTGGCACACAGATCTTGAATTTTAGTACTGGGACTTTTTGGAGGAATGAACAATTACAGAAGACGGAATAAAACAAACAAGCAAACAATGCATCACAAAAACAACTAAAGGCTAGAGTTTGCTGAGAAAATGGAAAAAAAAAACAATTGACTTGTAATGCAAAAAAAAGAGTACATATTGATGAAACAACTAATCAATTAATGAATCAATAAGGTAAAACAGATAAGTGCTGTGCAAATGTCATAGTTGTTTTGCCCTCCAGCAAGAAAGCAGCTTGCCATTTGTAGACTCTTTACCATTGGATTCAACTATTAATCGTACATCTTGAAAACTTTCCATTGTGAAAAAAAGCTTGACACAAACAATTCACAAGAGGGTAAAATTTACCTTGGCTTGTGATCTAGATCTATTATTTTCTTCATATTATTGGCTGGGGTCTATGGAGATAAAGTGCATCACATTAGGAGAAGTTGGTTAGATAGCTTCCCATCTGATGCTGAATATGGGGAAGGGGCTGAGTCTCAACATCCCCTTAAAGGACATGACCCTAGTAACTAGTTTTGCTTACATTATGCTTTGGCCTTGAAAAGTTCCACTACTTTTCAATAGTACCGGCTGGCGAGCAATTCTTTGGGGAACATTTAAGATTCAAACCATGTAGGTATTGATTGGGAAGACTGAGGTGTTTTCTTTTTCTTTTCTTTTTTTTGTTCAAATAAGTGCATTAGAAACAGGAAGAAAAGCAAGGAATTCTAAAGTGCACAAACTTGCTGAACCTCTGACAGCTGGTCATGAATAAAACCATTCATCAAATTCTGGTTCATAGCCTCGTACAATGTCATTGTGTCATTCAAATGGCATTGGCCTTGTCATTTTCCCTCCCAAAAATCTATCATCAAGCTGTTACCATGAGACATGAGAACAAATTCTAATGGAAAACTATCCTACATAACACCTAACCATTGCTATCCAAAACAGTCAATTCAAGGTCATTAAAAACAAGCAGTGTCTATGAATCTGTCACAGCCAGGGAAGCCAGAAGTGATGCCCCAACTTAGGCTAATGGAGGGCCCTGTGTGGGATTCTGAAACAGAATATAGAATATTGGGAAACTGAGAAGAGATTAATAAGATGAAAACCTTAGGAATAACAGTGAGTCCATGGTACATCCTTGTGTGGCAGATGCCTCCTACTAATGTGAGGTGTTTACCATGGGAAGTGGGTGCAGAGCAGATAAGACTGCATTGCTCCTGAATATCTTTAAGTGCTCTAAATGAAATGTTTGTCGAAATGTGATGGGGAAGTCCTGTGTATATGTCAATAAAGCACTGTTGGCTAATAGGGAAGCAAGATAGGTGGGACTAGGAGTCGATGATGACTCTGGGAAAGAGAAACACAGAGTCACAATGTAGCCTCTGGAGGAGGAAAAGGTCTGGCCCCTTTCTCCGGTAAGACAAATACTTAAATTAACAATTAGGGAGTAAATACTTAAGTCAGAGATAGCCAGTAAGAAACCAAGCAAACGGCCAACAGCTTCATAATTCATACAGACAGCATCCTGTGAGTTATTTGGGGTTTCAGACAACGCGGCAGGGCCCAGGCAGATGGCAGGGAAGACTTCACCCTACAGAAATGCACAAAATACTAATTTATTTGTATTAAATACTGTCTTTCTCGGTTCCTGCAGCAGCATCAGGTAAACAGGCTGGCTTCCTGGCCTGTGTTCCAGCACCTGCAGATCCCCTGGGAACTGCACAGAGCTCCCAATCCCGTCGGGAGCCAAGCACCCCAGACTCCATATCTTCTCTCCCACCAACAAGACCAGGAAACCAGAGGAGGCTGGGAGTCCAAGGAAGCAGCTGTTCCTGCAGCAGCATCAGGTAAACAGGCCGGCTTCCTGGCCTGTGTTCCAGCACCTGCAGATCCCCTGGGAACTGCACAGAGCTCCCAATCCCGACAGGAACCAAACACCCCAGACTCCAGGTCTTCTCTCCCACCAACGAGACCAGGAAGCCAGAGGAGGCAGGGAGTCCAGGGAAGCAGCTATTCCTGAGGCAATATCAGATAAACAGGCCGGCTTCCAGGCCTGTGCTCCAGTGGCTGCGGATCACCAGGGAACTGCACAGAGCTTCCAATCCCGACAGGAGCCAAGCACCCCAGAATCCAGGTCTTTTTCCCCACCAAAGAGACCAGGAAACCAGAGGAGCCAGGGAGACCAGGGGAGTAGCTATTCCAGATCAGGTACAACAGGACCCAGCATAGGGTCCAGGGGACGAGGTGGGAGGCTAAGCGCCCCAGATTCCTGTTCTTCTTCTCCACCCACAGGACCGGAACGAGGACAAGGAAGAGAAGAGCCACCAGATTATTGGACTTGCTAGCACCCACCAAAAGGGAACTCTGGTCCTCAGACCAGTAACGGGCTCTTTCTGCACCCACTAGAAGAAGAGATGGGAAAGAGACAATACAAAAACTCACTCAGCAACAGAAAACCAAATATGATACCACCAGATTATAGAGACTCTACACCAGCAAGACTCCAATGTTCCAATACGAATGAAGCAGAAGAGAACGACCTTAAAACCACCTTCATGCAAATGATAGAGGCCCTAAAAGAGGTTACAGGAATATCCCTCAAAGAAATGGAAGACAAAACAAACCAAAAAAATGGAAAAAATGGAAGAAAAAACAAACCAAAAAAGGCAGGAAATGGAAGAAGAAACAAGGTGCAAAATGCAAGAAATGGAACAAAAAGCAAACCAAAAAATGCAAGAAATGGAAGAAAGAACAAACAAAAAAATTCAAAAAAGGCAACAAATGGAAGAATAGATAAACAGAAAATTGCAGGAAGCAATGCAAACACTGCAAGGGTTGAAAACTGAAATAGAGACATTAAAAAAAACACAATCTGAAGAAAGGCAGAAAATAGAAAAGCTGGGCAAACAGTCAGGTACTAGCGATACAAGCATTAACAACAGAATAGAAGAGATGGAAGAGAGGATCTCAAGTGTTGAAGATACACTAGGAGAAATGGATTTATCAACCAAAGAAAACCTTAAGTCCAACAAATCCTTAACACAAAACATCCAGGAAATATGGGACACCATGAAAAGACCAAACCTAAGAATATTAGGTATAGAAGAAGGAGAAGAAATCCACCTCAAAGGGGCAGAAGGCATATTCAACAAAATAATAGAAGAAAACTTTCCCAACCTTAAGAAAGACATGCCAATGAAGGTACAAGAAGCCTACAGAACACCAAATAGAGTGGACCACAAAAAAAATCCCCTCACCACATAATAATCAAGACCCCAAACATACAGAATAAAGAAAGAATATTAAGAGCAGCTAAGGAAAAAGGTCAAGTAACATAGAAAGGCAGACCTATCAGAATTACACCTGAGTTCTCCATGGAAACACTGAAAGCCAGAAGGTCCTGGATAGATATTCTACCTACACTAAGAGACCATGGATACCAGCCAAGACTACTATACCCGGCAAAGTTCTCAATTACTATAGACAGAGGAAACAAGATATTCCATGACAAAACTAGATTCAAGCAATATGTTTCCACTAACCCAGCCTTACAGAAAATTTTGGAAGGAAAACTCCAACCGAAGGAAGCTAACTGCAACCAGAAAAACATAGGCATTAGAGAACCTTTCTCTACCAACAGCCAAAAGAACAAAGGGGTGAAATTCCACACATAATTCCACCAACAACAACCACTGCAAATTGAAGAAGGATGAGCAATCAATGGTCATTAGTATCCCTCAATATTAATGGCCTTAACTCACCCATAAAAAGACACAGACTAGCAGAATGGATTCAAAGACAGAACCCTTCCTTATGCTGCATACAAGAAACACACCTCACCCTCAAAGACAGACATTACCTGAGAGTTAAAGGTTGGGAAAATTTTTTTCAATCAAATGGACCCAAGAAACAAGCAGGGGTGGCAATCCTAATATCTAACAAACTAGATTTTAAAATAAAATCAATCAAAAGAGATGAAGGAGGCCATTACATATTCATCACAGGTGAAACCCACCAAGATGAAGTGTCTATCCTGAACATCTATGCCCCAAATACAAAGGCATCCATATTCGTAAAAGAAATATTATTAGAATTTAATCTCATCTAAAGCCCCACACAGTTATAGAGGGAGATTCCACACATCACTCTCACCACTAGACAGGAATACCAGACAGAAACTCAACAAAGAAGCAAAGGGTCTAATAGAAGTAATGACCCAACTGAGATTAACAGTTATTTATAGAACATTTCATCCATATAAATAGTATATACCTTCTTCTCACCACCACATGGAACCTTCTCAAAAACGACCACATACTTGGCAACATATCAAAGATCAGCAGCTACAAAAAATTGGAATAACTCCATGCATCTTATCAGACCACCATGCTTTAAAATTAGAATTCAACAACAACACAAATTGCAGAAAACATACAAACTCATGGAAATTGAATAATGCTCAACTGCACCATCCCTGGGTCAAAGAGGAATTGAAAAAAGAAATTAAAGACTTCCTCGAATTCAATGAGAATGAAGACACAACATACCCAAACCTATGGGACACTTTGAAAGCAGTGCTACAGGGGAAGTTCACAGCACTAAGTGCTCACATGAATGCAACGAAGAGTTGGTTCTTTGAGAAAATCAACAAGATAGACAAACCTTTGTCCAAACTTACCAAACAGCAGAGAGTGAACATGCAAATTAACAAAATCAGAAATGAAAAGGGGGACATAACAACAAACTCTGAAGAAATCCAGAGAATCATTAGGTCATACTTTGAAAACCTGTACTCCACAAAATTCGAAAATTTAAAGGAAATGGATGACTTCCTGGATAGCTATCACTTGCCAAAACTAAATCAAGAACAGATAAGCAATTTAAATAGACCTATAACCTCTATGGAAATATAAGCAGTCATCAAACATCTCCCAACCAAAAAAAGTCCAGGTCCAGATGGCCTCAGTGCAGAATTCTACCAGAAATTCAAAAAACAGCTTATACCAAATCTTCTCAAAGTATTCCACACAATAGAAGCAGAAGGGTCTTTGCCAAACTCTTTCTACGAGGCTTCAATAACCTTGATCCCCAAGCCACACAAAGATACAACTAAGAAAGGGAACCTCAGACCAATATCCCTCATGAACATTGATGCAAAAATACTCAATAAAATACTGGCAAATCGGATCCAGGAACACATCAAAACAATCATTCACCACGATCAAGTAGGTTTCATCCCAGGGATGCAGGGATGGTTCAACATACAAAAATCCATCATCGTAATCCACCATATAAACAAGCTGAAAAACAAAAATCACATGATCAATCACTAGATGCTGAAAAAGCCTTTGACAAAATCCAATACCCCTTCATGATAAAGGTCTTGGAGAGATCTGGGATAACAGGGACATACTTAAACATAATAAAAGCTATATACAGTAAACCAACAGCCAACATCAAACTAAATGGACAGAAACTCATTGCAATTCCTCTAAAATCAGGAACAAAATGAGGCTGTCCACTCTGTCCATACCTTTTCAATATGGTACTTGAATTTCTAGCTATTGCCACACGACAACAAAGGGTGATCAAGGGGATACAAATTGGGAAGGAAGAGGTCAAACTTTCACTGTTTGCAGACGATATGTTAGTTTGCATCAAAGACCCAAAGAACTCTACCAGGGAACTCTTACAGCTGATTAACACCTTCAGCAAAGTGGCAGGCTACAAGATCAACTCAAGAAAATCAGTAGTCATACTATATACAGATGATAAAAGGGCTGAAAAAGAAATCTGAGAAACATCATCCTTTACAATTGCCACAAACAACATAAAATACCTTGGGATAACACTAAGCAAACAAGTGAAAGACCTGTATCATGAGAACTTTGAATCTTTAAAGAAAGAAATTAAAGAAGCCCTCAGAAAATGGAAAGATCTCCCATGCTCTTGCATAGGTAGGATCAATGTAGTAAAAATGGCAATCGTGCCAAAAGCAATCTACAGATTCAACGCAATCCCCATTAAAATCCTAGCACAATTCTTCACAGACCTTGAAAGAACAATAATCAATTTTGTATGGAAAAACAAAAGACCCAGGATAGCCAAAACAACTCTGTTCAACAAGGCAACGTCCTGAGGCATCACCATCCCTGACCTCAAGCTCTATTATAGAGCTATAGTCCTGAAAACAGCTTGGTATTGGCACAAAAATAGACAGGTAGACCAATGGAATCGAATTGAAAACCCCGATATTAACCCACACACGTACGAACATCTGATCTTTGACAAAGAAGCTAAAAATATACAATGGAATAAAGAAAGCATCTTCAACAAATGGTGCTGGCATAACTGGAGACTGGCATGTAGAAGAATGCGGATCGATCCAGGTTTATCGCCATGCACAAAACTTAAGTCCAAATGGATCAAAGACCTCACCATAAATCCAGCCACACTGAACCTCTTAGAAGAGAAAGTGGGTGGTACCCTTGAACGAATTGGTACAGGAGACAGCTTCCTGAACATAACACCAGTAGCACAGACAGTGAGATCAACAATTAATAAATGGGACCTACTGAAACTGAGAAGCTTCTGTAAGGCAAAGGACACAGTCAGCAAGACAAAAAGGAAGGCCACAGATTGGGAAAAAATATTCACTAATCCCACATCTGACAGAGGGTTGATCTTCAAAATTTACAAAGAATTTACTCAAGAAGCAATTCTCCAAAACATCAAAGGACCCAATTAAAAAGTGGGCTGCAGCACTAAATAGAGTGTTTTCAATAGAGGAGTCTAAAATGGCTGAGAGGCACTTGAGAAAGTGCTCGACATCCTTAGCCATGTGGGAAATGCAAATCAAAACAACTCTGAGATACCATCTCACTCCTGTCAGAATGGCTAAAATCAAAAACACCAATGACAATTTATGCTGGAGAGGATGTGGTGATAGGGGGACACTCCTCCATTGCTGGTGGGAGTGCCAACTGGTTCAGCCACTTTGGAAATCAGTATGGAGATTCCTCAGAAAAATGGGAATAAACCTACCACACCAGCAACTCCACTCTTAGGCATATATCCAAAAGATGCCCATTCATACAACAAAGATGTCTATTCCACTATTTTCATAGCAGCTTTATTTGTTATAACCAGAACTTGGAAGCAACCTAGATGTCCCTCAACCGAAGAGTGGATAGAGAAAATCGGGTACATTTACACAATGGAATACTATTCAGAATAAAAAACAATGGAATCCTGAGATTCGCAGGCAAATGGATGACACTAGAAGATAGCATCCTGAATGAGGTAACCCAGTCACAAAAAGAGAAACATGGCATGTACTCTCTCATATATGGATTTTTGACATAGATATGGGGAGTGCCTGCCTACAATCCTATGGCCAGAGGGTCTGGGAAACAGAAACTTCATTTTGTGGCTGATCAAAGAAGAGGCAGATTCCCTTCGTTAACTACTGAGCTGAACTCAAAAAAGCCAATAACAGAGAGGGAGGACTGATGATCAAAGGGATTAAGACTGGGCTAGTTTAACCCCCTGAAACAGCTGACCAGACAAAGGTTAACCCTTGAATCCCAGGCATCAGCCTTGGAATCCAGCATGGGACTGATCAAGACCCCCCTGAATCTGGATGTCAGTGAGGAGGCCTAGGTAATCTATTGAGCCTTGGGCAGCAGATCAGTACCCATCCCAATTATACACATGGACTTTGGACTCCCATCGAACAATGTGAGGTACACTTTCACCCTGAACTCTTGGGGACGGATCTAGGCCCTGCCCTATATGAAATGACAGACTATGGACACCCCCATGGAGGGCCTTCCCCTCTCTGGGGGAATGAGGGAATAATGGGGTGGTTGGGGGGGAGGGCACGGGAGGAGGGGAGGGAAAGGGAGAGGGACCTGGAACTGACTTGTTTCTTATCTAAATTTAAACTGGAATATAAAATAAAAAAAAATACTGTCTTTCTCACCTCTGTTTAGTTTTTCATGTAGGAAACAAAAATTTTTCTACCAGTAAAACTGCATAAAAATAAGTTTATAAGCACAGTGAAATAAAGCCAGGAGTGAATCAACTTCTGCAGACAACTTCACAGCAGTCCTTCCTCAGACAGCCCTTGAAAGGCTCCCCACCTCTGGATACAATTATTGCCTCCATCACTCATCTCACCAATTTGCTTCATTGCTTCATGCATGGCTAGACTTCCAAGAGAGCAGAGTGCCCCTGCTTTGGAGAGGTTTCTCTATTTGTTTCAATGCATTGGATTCCTAGTTACCCAGTATGCATGCAGGCACCAGAAGAAGCCTACTCCATTATGCAAATGTTCCCTTAGGTATTCTGAGTTTCTCTTTTACTTCACCTGTTTTAATTGGCAAGTTTCTTCTTGTCCTTGGATACTAGCCAGCTGTAGAGATGCCCTGCTGTGCCCTTGAATATATGCTCAAGGGATAAGTGGTTGCACGAAGCTAGGAGTTTTCCCTCAGTTCTGCTGTCCTTTGCCCTGAAGAACTTGACTAAGGCTAGAAAGCAGTGTACCTTTCACAACTGCTGCTGAAAAGGCAGAGCCCCATGCTCACACACCTCAAAATAGCATTCTGTTTTCTCCCAGTGAAATACCAAGTTTCAAATATACCCTTAATCTACCCATGGCACTGGCCCTTGACACTGCCATAGATTCACTGGACCTATAAGGCTTGCCTGTGTGAGTGGCAGGTGGCCTTGACAGGCAATCTTTGCTGCCTGGCCTCTATGCTCTTTGACATAATGTTTACAGTTATGGGATTTTTTTCTTTCTCAATCTGACAGCTCTTAGAAAGTTGTCCCTTATGGGTTTCTGTAAGCTCCACTCAAGCAGAACAGTTTAAAGAACAAGCTGCATATTTATACTAAATATATCTGGGTACCACGTTTTTGTGTACACAGGAGACTTTTCACCTTCTATCATTTTTAAACCTTGCATCTACAGAGGTATTCTGTGAATTTAGTTAGTTATGTTTACATTTGCTTATAGCAGACTAGCATAAAAGAGTTAAATTTCAGGAGCATGTTTAATTTTAACTGTTCATTATAGAAGTGCTCATGAAACATATCAATGGCAAAATTCCAACATCTTATACACTATGAAAAAGAGAGAAAGAATATGAGGGAATTGGAATATTTGGATTTTCATTTAAAGTTGTGCTCATAACCTGGTTAGAAATGATGTAACATACTTAGCTACAGAAACTAGTAGCAGTTTTCTTGCTTACACTGAAAGAAACCTACATTGAGAAGGAAGAATCTTATCAATGAAGATTCCAGGCAGCTTCATTAATATTGAAAACTGTCTCAGACTTACATGGACTATCTTATGTAGAATAAGAAACAGAAATGATTATATTTAGAATAATAAAATATTAAATTTCTGGAGTTATTTCATAACAAATGACCATTTATATTCAATGATCCCAATTTCAGCTAGTGTCTATACACAGTATAAATTTTCATTTAAACTCTGTTAAGTTATTATTTACTGTTCTGATTTTCCTGGTGACAGATATTTTATCTGGTTCTATTAGCCATTATTCCATTACTTTTACTAGCCTTACATCTGACCTTCACAATGTGTTTTACTCTCTATGTATCCTAATACAATCTCAGCTAATGACATTACCAAATGTTAGTGTGATATTTTATAAGTATTATCTCTGATATTTGAAATAAAAATTGATGATTTTAATTATTTCCCATAAAAGGTACCATTATTGTCTACTTTTGAAGGATGTTTATGTATTATTTTCAGAACTGGAAACTACACTTACTTACACCAAAAAGCTTCTAAGGTTAATCCAAGGTTAAGAAAAGAAAGATACTTGTTTTGGTGAATTGTAGACATATATTTCCAAATGAAACATAAGCTATTATGTCCTTGGTCTAATTTTCATTTGATAGTAGTATTTTTTATTTAATATAGTTTTATTCATCCATAATTCCTATTTGGAACTGATTCATCAAAGTTTTGCAATAAAGATTTTATAATATTAATGAAAATTAAAAGCCAGAATAAAAGTTGAAAAATTATGCTTTGTCTCAAATTACACAAGCATTAAATTCTTGTTAGCAGCTATCAAATGTAACACTGGAAAACAGAACACACATCTGTTTGCTCATGTACTATAAGAAACCCTGTAGGACCCTTCATGTGTACTCATCAGCCAGATACCAGACCATGTTTGAAGCTACTGAAATGCATTCAATATCACCTGACAGAACTATGTTGAAAAGAAAAATTTCTGATGTAACTTTCAGAAACTTTCCCTCTTCAGAAGTAACACTTTTGATTATTTGATTCAGGTCTTACATTGGTATAGCACTAAAGATTGTGCCTTTCCCTTAAGTATACTTTACTTAATTTAAAGAAAAACTTGCCTATTGTTGAATGCTATGGCTTGAGAGCTAGAGACACTGTCAGCTAGACTGAAAGTAGGAAGGGTGCACCAAGGACCTGAATCCTGCAGCAGCATGTTTGATGACCAGGGATGAGGTTGTCATGACTCAAATAAAGTCAGAGTCCTTTTGGAGCAGGTAGTAGGACCCCAATTGGCAGAAGTATGTCTGTTATTCTGACTTCACCATACTTTGAAAGCAGCATCAAACATGTATATTCAGGGTCATTGCTCCCAATGGAGCAAGCACAAGTTAGGGAGAAAACGCACTAGTCACATGTCCATCTTAGCAGTGTCTCAGTTCCCTAACAGCTTGTGAGCCGTCATAAAGTCTTTGAATTGTTTCTGCATTTTTGCTATCTCCTTCTTCTTCTTCTTCTTCTTCTTCTTCTTCTTCTTCTTCTTCTTCTTCTTCTTCTTCAGTTGGACACACACAACATTCTCATATTTAATATGCTAGCTTGTAATGGATTTTACTTACAACTGAACACTCTGGTTGAGCAAAATTTGGGCATGTTAGAATAGCTGAAAGCACATGACAGAATTGACCTAACTTCAATAGGATACAAGGCAAGAACAATACAATAAAAGGGATACATGGGTTAATCTGCTGGCACTTGGAACTTGGGACTCTAGCCAGGGTCCAGTGAAACTGCTATTTCTAGACTGCAGTAGGAAAAGAAACAAGGAGCAGGTATGTGTGAGCTTCAAGCTGTGGCTTTGATTGCATTGTGTAAGACAGCTGGAGCTTAAGGAAAAGTGAGACATCCTGGCAGAAGGACAACAGAGGGCTTTGCATATGAATTACAGCAAGGAAAAGACAGCTGTCTAGGACAAGTCTCATTATTACAGGTGCCAAGTCTTGGCTTGTAAAAGTCAAAATAAGCAAAAGCAGAGTAGCAAAGGGGTTGAAGACCTTTGGCTTTGGACCAGGCAGAAGAAAGTGAATTCTCCCAACAATACAGCTCCTAGTAACAACCTCTGCATAGACTCTCATCATATAAAACACCAACAGCTGCTTTTAGTGTTCTAATGAATTGTTCTAGAGGAAAGTGGCAGTGCCTGGTCCTGTGACTGTAGAGACTATTTGCTATGGACTACACAGAGAAGATAGTTCAGCTGAGGGCTGGGGTGGGAATCAATAGTCCAATGGGCAGCTTGCTCAGATGCTGAAACTCAAACGCTAAGTTCCAGATTAAAGGCCCATGGCTTGACAGTCTACACATATTTTAACTTTGCATAAACTGCATGTGATTTGGGGTGATAGGGAGACTGTGATTTTGACATTTTTCGACCAGAAATATCTTATCATGTCTCATTTTGGCTTTAAGCACGCTTGGCTAGGTAGATGATATTTGGAATATAGGGGTGAACCAGAGAGTCATCCGGAAAGAACCTTAGCTCACTGAGTCACCATGGAGCCTCCTCTAACCATTATATGTTGATTTGGTTTTTGTCTTCTACACCTCTATTTGTGGTTGCTGATAATTTCTTCTATGTTTCTATTTCACAGTTCAGGCTACAACTATTTTGTTTTGCTGCCAAGTACATAGATGTATTTTCTGCTGTGTCTTGACTTAGAACCTCATCCCCCAGACCTAGAGCTTATATGTGGATTGCACTTCAAATTTCCAAATGATAAAATGTTAAGGCCACTCACTCTGCATGAAACAAAATCACACACACACACACACACACACACACACACACACACACACACACACACACACACACACCGAACAAACTCTCTCTCTCTCTTTCTCTCTCTCCTACTTGGATTGATCAGTACATGTTCTTGCTATTAGGACCACTGGCCTCTTCCGCATTCTATTGATCAGATAAGTCCTAAGTTCCAGTAAACTCATTCATCTACCTTAGCCGTGTTTGTTTATTGATTCTTAGACCAAATGCCTTTGGTTACAGGCATATTGAGCATTTCCAAACAGGATCAACTGTGGATTAGAAACACATTGCATCTGCAATAATATGAGCATATTTTTGTTATTACCAAAGAAATAGCCTAGAATAAAGCTGTTTAATTAGCATTTAATCAGCATTTGGGTATTAGAATTAAGTAAGATGTAATTGAGAACATGAGAAAGGATTCATGTACAATGTATGTAAATACAAGGATTCAGGGGCAGTGCTAAGCTTTTTAACTAGTGACACTGGTCAGTCAAGACACTGCTGAAGATATGCAGAAACATCGAGAAGGGCTACACAGTCATAGAAGGAATGCATAGACACTGAGAGAGGTCTGCATAGATATAGAAAGAGACCGGGTGGTGGTGGCACATGCCCCTAATACCAGCACTCAGGAGGCACAGGCAGACTGATCTCTGTGAGTTCCAGACCAGCTTAATCTACAAGAGCTAGTTCCAAGACAGCCTCCAAAGTCACAGAGAAACCCTGTCTCACAAAACAAAACAAAAAAAGATATAGAAAGAGGTAGAAAGAGGCGTGTAGAGATAATGAAGAAGACTACATAACACTGAAGATAACTGCACAGACAGGAAGATGTGATGTTCATAAAAAGTGAAAATGGCCTGTTTAGACACTAAGGGAAAACAAAGAGACATTGGTGAATGTAGCAGGAACATTGATAGAAGGACTGCTCAGACACTCAGGAGATCTGCATAGACTGTGAAGACACAGACTTATGGGGGCAGCCTAGATATGAAGAAGGACTGTATGCACAAAGAATGGAGGGCTGCATGTCCTTTGAAGGTGAACTGCTTAGACATGGACAACTGCATAGACACTCACGAGGACTGCATAAATTTGAAACAGGACTGTATAGACACTAAACAGGAACTACATAGATATCTGCATAGATATTCACAGGACTGTGTAGACACTGAAAGGGGTCTGCATATATAAAAGGGAAGATGGAATTGACATTGTAAATATGATTGTATTGACACCCATAAAAGCTATACCAACACTCAGGAGGATTACATAGATTGTGAAGGAAGTCTGAATAGAGATGTATAAGGGCTACGGCCCAGACATGAATAAATGGATACATAGTATTCTGTTTAGACACAAGCAAGGATACATAAACACTGACAAGGGTCTGTATAGACACCAGAAAAATTTACTTAGACCCTGAAATGTGATTTCATTGACATTCATTTGAACTGCATCAATGTTCAGAATGATAACATAGACAGTGAAAGGGGAAGACATAGACACTCAGAACTACTGCATATATGCTGAATGAATAGTACATAAACACTGGAGAGGACTGATGCATAGACAACTCTGAATTTTCTAAAGACATTCCCAAGGACATTATACATGATAAAAGAACACTGCATAGATAAAGTATACATAGACTGAAATAAGACGACATAATCACAGATACTACGTAGACACTGAAAGGAAGACTACAGAAACATGAAGTAAGACTCCATAGACTCTGATGGAAGACTGCAGAGACACCCAGTAAGACAGCACTGAGGTGGAGGAGTACTGAGGATATCTGCATTGACACTGAAAGCAGGAGTGTGCAGACACTGAGGCAGATCTGCGTAGCCACATAGTGAGTCTTCATAGACATAAATGAGACTGCACAGACAGTGCAGCAGGACTGCAGGGATAATGATAATGATGGCATAAACAATGATCTGCATAGACTGTGAAAGAATGACTCCATAGACACAGAGTGAAGACTGTAGAGACACAAAGGATGCTGCATCAGACCCAAAGAATACTTCATATGTGCCGGAGAAGGAATTCATCAAACATTGGCCATGGATTACATGGTTTATCAACAAACACATTAGCAAATTGGACCATTCTTTTTGGATATTGAACATTCCAAATGCCACTGTAGCTAAATCAGGTTTTTTTTTCTTTTGTGCTGCTGGTGGTGGTATTCTTCATTTGTTTTGTTCTGTTTGTATTATTACTGGTAGGTTTTGATTCATGGTTGGGTCAAAACACAGCCTAAAGAGAGCCAGACTAGCAGGCAGGTCTGGTCACCACTGGCTGCTAATCCTTGATCCGGTAGTATCAGTATCAATGTTGGTTTTCACGTTGAAGCAGAGACATGAAGCAGAAACAGCTCATAAAGTATCAACCATCTCTCTTGTGGCTGCAAATGGTGAACCTAGCTTACAAAAGATACTTTCTTGCATTTACAGTTCAAGATCTTCTGCTAAAAGTTTGTGAAGAATATTTCAGGGAAAAGTTAAGAAAAAAATGACATGTCTATGAATCTTGTAAACTTGGGGCTTCATCAAAGTTGAGCCCATATTTGTTAGATTGCTTAAGATGATGGAGTACCATAAACTTAGATAGAAGACCAAATGATACTACATTTGGGAATAAGAAAGAAAAGCTTCTTGTTTAAATTTGTGTGTTGAATACGAAATAGTTTGAGGACAGACACCTAGTTGCACATGCTGTGTGTGTTGAACTCCTGTGGTTTAGATTTTAGAACTCTGCACCTCTGGGCAAATACATTAAATAATTAGCAGAAGATCAAGAATACAGTGTCATTTCAGAGTAAAATGGCTAAAGCAAATTAGTATTTACAGGCTTGAATCTGAATCCTAGGACACCAGCTGGAGTCTTTAAGGTTCTTGCACCTGAGACATGTGGTTAGAAAAAGAAACAGATAGTTTACTAATGGGAAGATCTCCTGAGAATGAGAGTGGGCTAGTGAGCAGAGAAAGGGAATTGGCTTCAAAATCTCTGGGCCACACGGGTAAGAACATTTGTAGGTCATTTACAGAGTACCTGACTCTTCCATGTTTGAATACCCAGCATTTTCCTCCAGCTTTCTCCATTTGTTATTTGTAGTGCATGTGGGAAAGTGTTTTTCTGCCAAATGACTTTTTTATGTTAATAATCCCAATCTCTCTCCCTACCCCTTCATATGTCTGTCTGTCTCTCTTCCTACTCATAACAGAGGACAGGACTAGATCTTAATATATTACAAATTCACTATAAAATAGAAATTTAACAACAGAATTCACTGTCAATGGTTTTGAAAGCTGATGAGTTCACCAAGAATAGAGCTGTGGAATCTACGGCTTCTGGGACTGTCACTCTGGAACTGGACTGCAACTGACACTAAAGAGTCACATTATAATCTACACTTTCCAGAATTTCACACTGGATAGAGGATAGAGACAATCTCAGTTCAAAACTTTCTGCAATGGGGTCACTAATAGTTGTGTATCAGGTTTCCATACATATAAAGATCAGAATTAGAGACTTAAAAGATCCAAAAAGTGGAGGAACTTACTCACCTTCCTTGTTGGAGGCCCTTGACTGGGGCAAGTCACACCATTTCACCCACCAAATCCCCAGGCACCTGGAGGCAGTCCAACCTTTCCAACACAGTAACTGATACCATTTGAGACCTGAACATGCCCCCACAAGGAGAGGCCCCATCAGTACCCACTGGAAGAAGAGATGGGAAGATGACAGTATAAGAATACCTTCAACAACATAAAGAGTAATATGATACCACCAGAGTCTAGGAGTTTGATACCAGCAAAACCTGAACATCCCAACACTGATTAAGCAGAATGAAATGACATTAAAAACCACCTTTTGAATACTATAGATGCCCTTAAAGAGAAAATGAGAAAATCCCTTAACCAAATGAAAGACGAAAAAATGGAAGAAATGGAGAAAAAGACAAACGAAAAATGCAAGAAATTGACAAATCTCTTAAAGAAAGCTAGGAAAGCAAAGGGAAATCAATCAAACAGGTGAAGGAAACAATTTGAACAATCCAAAACTTAAAAAATGAAATAGAGGCAATAAAGAAAATACAAACTGAGGGAATGCTGGATGTAGAAAAGCTGGTTAAATGATCAGGAACTACAATGTAAGCATAACCAACAGAATACAAGATATTGAAATGAGAATCTCAAGTGATGAAGATATACTAGAGGAAATAGAATCATCGACCAAAGAAAACCTTATGTCCAACACATCCTTAACACAAAATATCCAGGAAATATAGGACACCCTGAAAAATCCACACCTAAGAGTAACAGTTATAGAAGAAAGCAAAGAAGTCCAACTCAATGGAACAGAAAACATAGTCAACAAATTCATTCAATACAACTTTCCCAAGCTAAAGAAAGACAAGCCTATGAAAGTATCTGAAGTTTAAGAACACAAAATAGACTGGACCAAATTGAAAACAAAAAGCCTCCTAGCCACATAATAATCAAAACACCAAACATACAGAATTGAGAAAGACTATTAAATACTACAAAGGAAAAAGACCAAGTAACATATAAAGGCAGACCTATCAGAATTATACCTGACATCTCCATGGAAACTCTGAAAGCCAGAAGGTCCTGGGTAGATATTCTACCAACACAAAGAGACCATGAATACCAGCCCAGACTACTATACTCAGCAAAGCTTTCAATAGCTATAGATGGAGAAACAAGGTATTCCAAGACAAAACCAGAGTTAAACAATACATATCCACTACTCTAGCCCTATAGAAAGTTCTGGAAGGAAAACTCCAACCCAAGGAACTTAACTACACTCACAAAAACATAGGCAGTAGACAATCCCACTTTACCAAAAGTCAAAAGAAGAAAGGGGGTAATCCACACACAATACCATCACCAACAACAAATTCAACACAAACAAGAATTAGCAATAAGTGGTCATTAATTTCCCTCAATATCAATGGTCTTAAGTTGTCTATAAAAAGAAACAGGGTAACAGAATGGATACGAAGACAGAATCCATCCTGCTGCATATAGAAAATGCACCTCAACTTCAAAGACAGATGTTACCCCACAATAAAGAATTGGGAAAAGATTTTCGAATCTAATGGACCCAAGAAACAAGCTGATGTAGCAATCCTAATATCTAGCAAATTGGACTTCAAACTAAAATTCAAAAGAGATAACGAAGGTCATTTCATATCCATCACAGGAAAAATCCATCAAGATGAAGTCTCAATTCTGAACATATACTCCCTAAATACAAAGGAATACACATTCATAGAAGAAACATTACTAAAACTCAAATCACATGTAAAACCTAACACATTTATAGAAGGAGAATTCAACACCCCACTCTCATCACTAGACAGGACCACCAGACAGAAACTTAACAAAGGAACTAATAGAAGTTACGACACAATTGGTTTAACAGACATCTCCAAACACAAAAGAATATACCTTCTTCTCAGCAACACGTGGAACCTTCACTAAAATCGACCACATACTCTGCAACATAGCAAACCTCAACAAGTACAAAAAAAACTGGAATAACCCCCTGTGTCTTATCAGATTACCGTACTTTAAGGGTAGAATTCAACAGCACAAATGACAGAAACCCTTCAAACTCAAGGAAATTGAACAATATGCAATTGCACCATTCCTGGGTCAAGGAAAAAATAAAAAAGAGAAATTAAAGATTTCCTTAAATGCCATTCCCTGATACTGTGATTGAGGACTTCCTTATATGCCATCCTAGAGCCTTCATCTAGTAGCTGAAGGAACCAGAGGCAGACACCCACAGCTAAACACTGAACTGAACTCCTGGAACCCAGTTGCAGAGTGGGAGGAGTAATGAGCAAAGAGGTTAAGACTTGGTGGGTAAAACCCACAGAAACAGCTGACCTGAACATGGGGGAGGTCATGGACCCCAGACTGACTGTTGAGAGGACAGCATGAGACTAATCCAGACCCCCTGAATGTGGCTGTCAGTGAAGAGGCCTTGGCTTAATGAGAAATCTGACACTAGGGAAATCTCCAGGGATCCACAAGGATGTCCCCAACTCAGAATCTAAGCAATACTGGAGAGGCTACTTTAAATGCCGTTCCCCTTCAATGAGATTGGTGACTTGACTACTTTAAATGCTACCATAGAGCCTTCATCTGGTAGCTGATGGAAGCAGAAGCAGAGATTCACAGCCAAGCACTGAGCATAACTCCTGGAATCCAGTTGTAGAAAGGGAGAAATCATGACCAAAAGGGTCAAGACCACTCTGGGGAAACCCACAGAAACAGCTGACCTGAGCAAGTGGGAGCCCACAGACCCCAGTCTGACAGCTGGGGAAGGAGCATTGAACTAAACCAGACCACCGAACATGGGTGTCAGTTGGGAAACCTGGGCAGTCTATGGGGCCTCTGCAGTGGAGCCAGTGCAATAGTGGCCTTTGGAGGGATACTCTCTCAGCCTAGATATATGGGGGAGGGCCTAGGTCCTGCCCCCAAATGATATAACATACCTTGATTATTTCCATGGGAGGCCTCACCCTCCCTGAAGTGTGGATTGGGGGCGGGCTGTGGGTTGGTGAGAGAGATGGGAGGACAGGAAGGAGAGGGAACTGGGATTGGTATGTAAAATTGATTGTTTTTATTTAAATAAAAATTAACCTAAAAAGAAAATATCTTAATAAAAAATGTTGCAGAGTTTGTATTGAAGGATACAAGAGTTTTCAGAACAGGCAGAAGCAGCACCAGTTCTTAGGGGGTCTTATCATGGCTGTCTGTCTTCTGAGTATTCAGCTTGGGTTAATTAGCTTCTTCTTGACCACAGTTAGGAGGTGCAGGGAGTAACACTGTCCATACTCATGAAGTGAGAAAATAGAGAGGCTTTGCAACCAGTCCTATTGCCAGGAAGCACAGCAATCTGTCCTCCAGCTCCCAGAACCCTATGCAGACTTTGCCCTGAGTCTGAGTTGAATCACTACACTGATACTGCTGGCTCAACTGCAAGAAAAGGGAGTGCCTCCAGTTAGCACATTCACAGGCAACAAATGTATTGAAGGAAAGTAAGCTAGCATAAACAACACTTAAACACAACACAGTCTGTGAAGAGAAGGGACCTCCTGTCTAGGGATTTGTGGGAAAGGTCTAGCAGATCTGTCTGTATTCTTTCAAATTCAGGTGTGTGTGTGTGTGTGTGTGTGTGTGTGTGTGTGTGTGTGTGTTGCATTTGGGAACTTCACCTCTGAACACATGAAAGCAGGAAGCTAAGAGTTTGTGTACTAGAAGGTAAGCTTGCTAAGTTATGCTGAACAAGGAGGGAGGAAGGTCCCAAGAGGGCTCTAAACTCTGAATAATACATTTGTAAAAGTGCCAGGGGGACAACTGAGGAAGACAGGAGGACTTGAAACTGTAGCCCCACAGAGCATACTTAGCACATGCTCCTCAAGTGTGTGTGAGGTCATGTTGGATAGAGGGTGACAGGCTGACAGAGATTAGATGCAGAATATGCAAGTGGGAGCCAGGAAGAAAATAGTACAAGGGGTGAACTTTAAAGTCAGCATTGCAAGGAATATCTATAGACATGAATTTTAGAGGAATAGGAATGAACTTTTACGAAGCTGCCATATCAAGAAGATGCAGGATGATTTTCATACTATGAAAAACATATGAACATAAGCTTAGGCTATGGGAAGCTGAAGTCAAAGCTGAAGCACAGCGATGTCATTATGATTTCAGAGATACTTCTGAGGAAAGAGCCGTTAGGTAGGTCAGACAAAAAATCTGCGTAAAAGTGAGGTTTAATCAGCTCCCTGTCACTGGCATAGCAAACAGATGAACAGCTTTAAAGATGGAAGGACTTATTTTTACTTGGAGGTTTGCATTTGTGTTGCTTTGAATCTCTGGTAAAGTGGTGCATCATGGTGGGAGCATATCATGGCACAAAGCTGCTGGCTTAATGGGGGGAAGGGATACACACAGGGAGAGAGGAAGAGAGGAAGGTCTGGGTTTTCAACACTCCCATCAAGGGCACACTGTAATGATTCTTTCTCTATGTTGCCAGACAGTTCCCAAATAACCCCATGGAGACTTTGTATTAACTGTGAAAGCTCAGCCTTCGCTTAGGTTTGTTCCTAACTAGTTCTTATAACTTAAAGTAACCCATAACTATTAATTTGCATACTTTGACAAGGCTTTGTTACCTTTACTCTTTACTGCCTATTCTGCTTCCTCTGTGTCTCCTGGCAACTCTCCCCAGCCCACAAGGCTCCAATGGCCCCCATCCAGTTCATCTCCTCATCCCTCTCTCTCTGTCAAGGAGTCCCTCCTATACCTCTTCCTGTCTAGCTATAGGCCATTCAGCTCTTTGTTAAACCAACCACAGTGACACATGTTCAGACAGAAGCATATTGTAAATAAGGATTAGTTTCCTGTCACTAAACCGTACTACTCCTACCACATCCCTGTATTATCATGGATTGGGGGCAAACCTTTATTACATGAGCCTTTAGGGAACATTTGAACATCTCAACCACAACACACTGGGATGTCTATAAGTATCTCGGGGGAGGCATTGTGCAAGGTGGAAGACACCAAAGAGAATGGTAGCCATGCAATCACAATGAAGACATGCAGTGATCTTGGACAGAAGATGGAAGGTGAAAATTGTTGTTGACAATACAGCACTGAGAGGAAACAGGACAGGTGGGCTATCCTAGCCTGCATTCACCTCCTGGGGGTGTGCTCACTTAAAAATATGCATTATACTGTAGGCTTGAGTTCCATGCACTTAGATATATGACAACCCAGTAAAACTTTACTTAAAAATTGCTGCTAGCCATGATTATAATCTTAGCACACAGGAGCTTGAGGCACGAAGACTGTGAGCTCAAGGCTGCGTAGAATATACCATCTCAAAAACCCAAACCAACCAACCGAAAAGCAATAACAATGTTACTGCAAATGAAAAGTATAATCTGCTAATCTGGACTAGAGAGTAAATTCCAAAAATATAAAAGGGAATACCAGAATGATCTGAAGAAAACAGGTACTGTCTGTCTCCTTGCAGTTTGTCACAACCATGCTCTGAGGCAGGAAATGCATGTAATTTTGCTATCAAGAATTCATGACGACATGTATGTATTTAAAATGCACTATAAATGTGTATTTAAGTGATTTTTAAATGCCTTAACTATGATTCAAACAAGAGTCACTATGGAAATATGAAATGTTGCCTAGTACATAGTTTGAAAATCATGCTTGAAGAAGTTTCCTTGATTTCGATTTCTTTTAGAAATACTTGTTTACTGTAAAAGTGAACAACTGAGAATTCTGAGATTGTTAATTTTAAAATCACCCAAGGAGCATCAAGACAGCACAATTGGGAGATGCTTGCCATGCAAATCTGATAACCTGAAATCAATCCTTAAATGCCCTAGTAGAATAATAGAACAAATTTTTGAAAGTCATCCTCTGCTCCCTAGAGATATACATATACATTCTCTCTCTCTCTTGTTCTCTCTCTATCTCTCTCTGTCTCTCTGTCTCTCTCTCTCTCACACACCAAAATAAAAGTTTAAAAATCTTTCAAAGTATTCCTTCAGAATAGAGAACACAGCTCTCTTCTTCCTAATTTAATCACAGCTATTACATAGCTAGTAAGTGTAATTCTATTTTTCCTCAATTTTGTATAATTTCTCCCAATGGCAAATACAAATGTTCAAAGTTTTGCCTCTTAGGCTTCACTTCTGATGATTAGCACTGATTTTCTACTGAACAGAGGTTGTTATCACAGGAGTTGTGGCTCTGGGCTTGTTGGTGAGAAATGATTATGATTATGTTGTCTGATTTGCAAATATCTCCCTACAGAAGTTGGCACAATTTCGTGCCTGGGATCCTGACTTCTATAAAATGGAGAAAATAACCTGAGCACTATCATGGCTGCACACCTCCCTCTCTACTGATTGTGAATGCAATCTGATTGGGTATTTCAAATTCTCTATCATGATGAACTAAACTGTTAGATAAAATAAACCCTTTCTCCCTCAAGTAGCTTTTCAGAGAATTTTATCACAGGAAGAGGGAAATGAAACAAAAAATCTGTTATTTTGTTGTTGTTGTTCAAGTAACAAAAGTATACTATGTCATTATCATTAATAATTGTTATTTTAAAATAATCATGGTGTTTTTGCTGTAGGAAGGTAAAAAGTTTTGTAATTATCCAACTGTCAATGAAGGAAAAAGTTACCTCTTACTCATATTCCTCACATTTAGACGTTTTGGGGAAGTTACTTATTTCTTTTTTTTTCCTCATTATGTTTTCATTTAAATTAGAAACATGCATGCTTCGCATGTCAATCCCAGTTGTCCCACCCTTAAATACAGAATATACATTTTTTTTACAAATTATCATTTAAAAGTGTGTGTATGAGAGAGAAAGGGAGAGATAAGAGACAGAGAGAGACAGGGAGATAGTGCACTATTCATAGAAGCCAGAAAAGGATGCCAGGTCCCTGAAGTTGGATTATGGGTAGTTGTAAAGCACCCAGTGTCAATAGCTACTCAGAGCCAAACTTAGATCCTCTGTAAGAGCAGCACTTTTAATTGCTCAGTGATCTCTCTATCATCATACATAGGAATTTTTATTTTAACTATTAACATATAAAAGTAATGTTCCAAAGTACGGTGACAATAATTTTCTCAACAAAAATCTAATATCATGTTGATAAAAATACATTTTTAAGTTTAAATATTTTGAGAATGTTCCATAGAATTTTATAGTTTCCGAGGTAAGTGCCATGTAAAATATTATTTCTACAGCACTATTATTTATTGTGATTAGTAATACTTGATTAGATGGTCACAGAATCAAAGATTTTTGCCACTCTGACAATGTAATATTAATTATGTGTTAGTTACTTCTCTGTAGAGAATAGCACATTTCTTAAGTAGAAACACCAGCTGCATAGGAGCCATACAGATAGTTTTGTACAAAGCACCTGACTCTTCTGTCTGTTGAGGTTCTAGAGGTCACTGGACAGAGGAAGAGCTTTCAAGGACCATTGACATAAGAGTGTTTGAAGAGTGCGATTTATCCCCACCCCATCATAAATCCTGCCCAGTATCCCATGTCTTCTCCTGGCATGATCAGAGAAACTTTTTCAGATGAGCAGAGAAACATTAAGACTAACTTGGGCTGTCCCAGAAGAGAGCTGCTCTGGAGAGTCACCCAGACTCCCAGCCTTAATCAGAGTGAGAAGCAGCACTCACTCAGATGCTAGTGTGCTGAGGCCTTGGAGTTCTTCCTTATTACAGAGCCTGAGGGAGCAATGCTCCAGGGTTTCTTCAGCAAAAGACACAGCTTTTCTAGGAAAATCATTTATTCACTTAGCCCACACACAGTGGGGCTGTATTTGAGATTACTTTTCAAGAACTTGTTTGTCAATCTTTATGACTCTATTTCAGCCCATCTTGATGTACCATATTTAGGCAGTAATTTTGGAATTTCTTAAATTTTCAGTCATCATTAATAAGGAAAAAATGGTTATACTCCTATTATTTGTGTTTTATTTATGGATAAATATTTAGAGGTGCAGATTACTTGGGATGGAGAGCCAAAGAATGCACATTTTTGGTCTGCAGAATTAGAATTCTATATCTTACATCAATGTAAACTTCAATATTGGGGACTCATGGTCTCTAGGCTCCACAAGGATCCATTACTTAAGCTGTGCCATTGGAAACAGACACAGAATCTCCCATAGGCTCAGGCCTGCTTTACTCCATAGTTGTGACTGTCCTTGATCTTCATCCAATGATACCAGCTTCTCCAAAATGCTGGTGTCTCCACTGCAATTGGGCTACATATTCATCAATAGCTTCTCCTTGGCTCTCTTCAGTGATTATGACCCTGCCACATGGTGTAAAGTCTCAACTTGTCTCCATGAGCCCTTTAATCCTGGGTCTTGATTGCAACTGTGAATGCATCTTCATTAATGGCCTCTCCTTGTTTCTTACAGTGCCAAATCTCACTTGTTCTCCTTGACCCATTCATGCCTTCAAAAACAGTACCAGCAAAGTTACAGCCTTGGCCCCCTCTGGACCACAGCTTCTGTGTGCTGACTCTGATGAAACATTTTCCAGAAGATTTTGCCTCAAAGATGCTGATCTTTCCTTAATCACAGCTGATCCTCCAGTACTAGTTGACTAGTACTCATTTTCCATGCAAAACAAAGGTTTCCCTTCAGGGATTTTACTCCCTTGTTAACCACAGCATATTCTTCAGCCCCAAGTGGACTACACATCTAAACAGCATGTGAAGGACGCTATATAGTCTGTGATAGCCTCTCAAACTTCCTCCTGAAACTTCGAAAGCCAGGGCTCAATCATTTGCTCTGATCTCAGCATTATTTTCTAAGTTCCCAAGCAGCCTATTAAGATTTGAGCCTGGTTGTATTTTTTTCAGTCCAAAGCTCCAAAGTCCATCTGCAATTTTGTCAATAACAGCATGATCAGGCTTGCCAAAGCGATATCCTATGAACCTGATATCATTAACTGTCTCAGTTTGGGTTTCTATTGATATAATAAAATATCATGACTAAAAGAAACTTGGGGAGGAAAGGATTTAGTGGGCTCATAGTGGTAGTCCATAAATTCATAATGAAAAGACTCAGGGCAGGAATTCAAGGCAGAAAGCTGGAGGTAAGAAAAGAATGCTTATCCTGGCTTGCTCAGCTCCTTGTTTGTTTTATTCTTGTTTGTTTGTTTGCTTGTTTGTTTTTGTTTTTTAATGCTTCCCAGGATCTTGTGCCCAGGTTGGACCCTTTCATATCAATAATCAATCAAAAAATGCCCTACAGATATGTGTCAAGGCAATCTTGCAGAGGTTCTCTTTCTTTTTCAGTTAAGTTCCCTCTTCTCAGGTAAAATCTGGATTTATCTTGGTTTGACATCAGCCAAGCAGCACAATATCTCCCAATGAGAATCAAGGCGCAATGTGAGTTTCAGAGAAAATAAACTGTATCAGTGTATTCCACTATGATTTTATATAAAATCTGAAAGCTACTTTAGCTGTAATACACAAGCCTTCATTAATTCTTCAATTTCTGTACCCTGAAATAAAACAAGTGAAAAGTGGTCAGGCCGTTTCTCACCAGTTTCATTTCTTCAGACATGCCTTTGTCCACTGGGCATGAACCATTCTCTCTCTCTCTCTCTCTCTCTCTCTCTCTCTCTCTCTCTCTCTCTCTCTCTCTCTCTCTCTCTCTCTCTTTGTCTCTTTTCCTCTCTCATAACACAACATACATTTTATGACATTAGCATTTCTCTACCTGGCCTTGCATATGGGTTTCCTTGTCTCGCTCCATCTGTCATGGCTCTGGGCAGGACCCTGCCTCCAAAAACCATGATGGTGACCAGTTCCAGATATACTGGCTGAGATAATGGGTTAAATTCTTCCCACCTCAAGTCTAAGACCTGGGGCAGTACAATACTTATCCTCAGGGGTCTGCCAAGACTAGAAACACCAGCAAGACACCAAAAATTTCCTTTCAACAAAGTTTATAACTCAACTGTATGCTCCACTAATACCAAAATAAGGGACCTATTCTATTTCAAGAGTGAAGACACAAAACAACTATAATCTGCACAAGACAAAACTGAGCTCCAACAGTGCAAACAATTCAATGTTCAGATTCCTCTGGGCTATTCCCAAGGAACTTGGGTTACTATCTAGCCTCATACTCGGGAATACACACAGTCTGCCTTCTAGATTATAGCAGGTTCATGTTTTCATGATTTTAAAGCCAGTATTATCTGGGTTACTCTTATGTTACAAAGGTTGGCTGCCAGCAAGGTACTCTCTTGAATATGAATGCATGGAGATGTAGCTTGAATACCTAAATAAACAAGCATTGTTTTTAAAGCCCACTTTTAATAAACCTTGTTTTCAAGACAGGCCAGAAAGTATCATACAAGAATCTGTCCTAATTCAAATTTCTTGGAGAGCTGTTGTCTCCTTGATCAGTCTATACCACATAGTTGCCTTAATCAAGATGATGATGAAATCATATGACATCTTTCCTCCCTAACCCTAGCAAAGATGGTTCCCACTCATGTAACTACCTAAAGATGGTGGGAAGTCACATGTTCCTTATATCCCAAAATGTTATCATGCCACGTGTTTCCTTTAAGATCACCTAGTCATAGATTTCTAATTACGAGCCCCATCTTGTGTGTTTTAAATTAACTTTTTGTTACAGATATTACTGATGTTTTTAAACATAGAAAGTTCATATAATTGTTTTAGTCAATTAAATGAAACTTCTAATCTCTTTTTTTTTTTTTTTTTTGGTTTTTATGAGACAGGGTTTCTCTGTATTGTTTCGGAGGCTATCGGTCCAGCCCAGCCTCGAACTCACAGAGATCCGCCTGCCTCTGCGTCCCGAGTGCTGGGATTAAAGGTGTGCGCCACCACCGCCAGGCGAAACTTCTAATCTCTTTAGCTGTTCTGTTTTGATCTTTTCTTCCTGTCATAGCTCTTGACCCCAGACATAGAGATTTGAAAAGCATGCCTGGATCTGAGTAAAGGTGAGCCATAACTAAGTTCCAGAGCTAGCTTTTCAATAAAGTAGCATAAAACAACTTTAATAATATATTCACATGAAATTTCAATCCCTGTTACAATACAGCCAGTAGCCACAAAACCCAGACATAAATTCTGAGCCCAGGGGAACTAGTGACAAGAGAAATATCTCAGTAAGCTCACACATTGTAGATCGGTCATTACATGGTGTTCACCATAGGTCCCATACGTTCAATTGAGCCTGCCACAATTATGCCTTGTCTCCATACTCACAACAAAATTACAGGCACATCAGAAGTCACAGACCTAAAACAGACGGGCAGAACTTTTTCTATCTCCTCCGCTGTTGTAATTACAAGACTAGAGGTGAGGAGCGGCACAGGAAACTTCTGATATGGCTGCACAAACCCACCATACCCCCTTACCTCAAAGCTCAGCTATTTACAGAGCTTCATTTGGAGCAGTGTATCAGTCCTGTTTGCTTATGCAATGCCCCCCACGTTGGAAAATGTAAGAACAGGTACAGTTACAATACAAGAAACAGAGTCAAATGACAATAAAAAACATGAGACAATTTCAGAGGTACATTAGTCTGACCAAGAGAAATTTTCTTAACAAAAGAAAAATAAAGATACTGCTTTTTTCATAGCCTCCCTAAGAACCCATCAGAGGCCAGGCCTCTCTGAGCTTCCTTTACTCCCGAACACATAGGAAGCTAAAAATCAAAAAAACAAAAAAACAAAACAAAAAAACCCCAAAAAAACACAAAGACATGTATCATGTACCAAAAGGAGGCCAACATAAAAATTCTTGCATTTTCTTTCAAGCACGGCCATTCACTGGGAGAGCCTAGCTCCAGAATTTGGAATGAAATTATCTTTCTTACTTCGCAGTATGGTTTCACAATTTTGAGTGACATTTGAAGCATGTTTTAAGAACTGACCAGGAAAAAATGGACTCTGACCAGGTTAACCTCTAGTTCCCAGGGAGTGACATCAAGGTATGTTTTGCAGGGGCTTACTAGGCAAAATCCTTGGTACTTCCCATTGGGTCCAATCAGAGTCAAACATAAATCTTGACATATTTCCTGCCTTAGTACATACCTATGTGTGATCCAGGAAATCCTATGTAGTTGTCTCAAACAAACTCGTTCTAGGAAGTAAAAAACATGGCTTGTTATTTTCTGAGAATGACAAGTCCTAGGATTTCAGGAAGCTACCTGGTCCTTCCTTGGGCAGGTGGGGTTTACAGATTAACTTGCCTCTTACTCTTTGTCCTTAGAATTCCTAAATTGTTAGTTGCAATACAACCTTATATCTAGAGAGGCAGGTGAGGCATTAAGAGAGACAAGGAGTGATATTTTGGTGAAGTCCAAGGAATGAATATTTTTCATAAATAGTTTTGACTAGCAGGTTTTACATCTTTATTATTCTTATAATGTAACAAGAAAAAGGAAAAAGCCCTGAAGTCTTTGATAATGAGGAAAGTAAAGATCAGATTAAATTCTGGACTTGGTCTCTGATTTCTCTGGTTATCCCTTGCTCTTGCCATGGAGAAGAGCTGGGTTAGTTATCTTTTGTGTTTGTAAATTTCCTGCCATATTTTAGACAAACATAGGGACACGGAAACAACTTCCTACAATCTCATTTTCTCTTCTTATACTACTTCAACTCAACTGTTTTCAGGAAAAAGTGACCTATTTTGTGGTAGCCAATTCTGATCTTTTTTTTTTCTTTAACTGACTTTTTACTTATTTTTTTCATTTTTAGTATCAACCCCAGTTTCCCCTCCCTCCCATTCTCCTGCCTCCTACCTCCTGCTCATTCAACCTCCATTCAATCATCAGAGAGGGTAAAGCCTCCCTTGGGGGATTCAACAAAGTCAGCATTACAAGTTGAGGCAGGACCAAGACACCCAGCCCTTGTATTAAGCCTGGGCAATGTATCCCATCTTGAGGAACAGGCTCCCAAAAGCCTGGTCATGCACTTAGGATAAATCCTGGTCCCACTGCCAGGAGTCCCTGTAACAGATCAAGCCACATAACTGTTTTCAACATTCAAAGGGCCTTGTTTGGGACCCTGGAAAGCAAGAACCTCCATCCAGTAACTGATGGAAACAGATGCAATTATCCACAGCCAGGCCCTGGGATAAGCTCCTAGAGTTCTGTTGAAGAAAGAGAGGAGCCAGCAAGGGATCAGATGATCCAGCAAGCAGGTCAGTATCATGATTGGGAGAATCACAGAGACAGCTAGCCTGAGCTAGCAGGAGCTTATGGACTGTGGACTGACAGCTCTGAAGCCTGCATGGGATTGAAGTAGGCCCTCTGAATTTGAGAGACAGTTATGTGGCAATTCTGATTTTTTTTTTATCTGTAAAAATTCCTGTGAGAAAATGTAGGAGTTATACACCATGGAATATATAAATATGGGATTTATAAGTGTTTGCTTTGATTTTTCTTAGTTTCTATATTTCCTTGTAGATTTCTTTGTTACCCATCATTATATTAAGGTCTTATTGACTTCCAAATAGAAAATGTCTGTATTGAAACTTCATTAGTGGCTGATCAAAGAAGAGGCAGACTCCCTTGGTTAAGGACTGAGCTGAACTCAAGAAAGCCAGTAACAGAGAGGGAGGACTGATGATCAAAGGGATTAAGACTGGGCTGGTTTAACCCCCAGAAACAGCTGACCAGACAAAGGTTAACTCTTGAATCCCAGGCATCAGCCTGGGAATCCAGCATGGGACTGATCAAGACCCCCTGAATCTGGGTGTCAGTGAGGAGGCCTAGGGAATCTATTGAGCCTTGGGCAGCAGATCAGTACCCATCCCAAGTATACACACGGACTTTGGACTCCCATAGAACAATGTGAGGTGCACTCTCACCCTGAACTCTTGGGGAAGGGTCTAGGCCCTGCCCTATATGAAATGACAGACTATGGACACCCCCATGGAGGGCCTCACCCTCCCTGGGGGAATGAAGGGATAACGGGGGGAGGGGTTGGGGGGAGGGCACGGGAGGAGGGGAGGGAAAGGGAGAGGGACCTGGAACTGACTTGTGAAGCAACCTTGTTTCTTATCTAAATTTAAACTGGAAAATAAAATAAAAAAAAGAAAATGTCTGTATTTTATAACTTAATGTATTATTGGTTTACAATCAATTTTTAGCAAAAGTTCTGCTACTATGGTTTTTCAAATATCTTGTGGCTTTATAAGCAAAATTATGTAAAAATTTCTTATTGTGTGTGCTTTAGAAGCATATGTTCATTCATCACTGATACAGTATTTATTATGGTTACCTGTTGTTTGGTGAGATGCATGTTACCGTTTCTAAGTCTTGGATTTGTGTATTTACTTCCAATAAATGTATTTTTGCTTAAGATCAAAAAATATTTACTTGTGGGAAAAATACCCATCAAAAAATTAACCATTCTGAGTATTTAATATGAGTAATTCAATACAGCTAAGGTCATTTGCAGTGCTTTATAATCATCACCAATGTCCATTCATGGAAACTTTGTCTTGCAGTACTTAAACTATGTGCTCTGTGAACAATAATTCCACAACCACAATTTCCCTTGAACCAACCCATTGTGCATATGAATATGCCAAATTTAGAAACTTATATGATTGAAATAGTGTCACACATGTCTTTTTAAGATTGGCTTATTGATTTTAGCTCAGTATCTTCAAGCTTCAGCCATGTGTCAGAAACTCCTCCATGCTAAGAGTGAATGCTATTGAATGGTATGGTGTCACATTATGTGTTTGCATGGCTGTATTACATCAGAGAATGTATAGCATGGTTTATTTATAGCACACACACAAACACATAATATGCTGTTTTTCTAGTCATCCATTGATGGGTATTTGTGCTACTTCTGTCTTTTGGCTTTTATAAATAATGCTGTTATGGATACAGCTTTCTTTTGAGACACTGATGAAAATTACTTCACTCATATGCCAATAACTAAAATTTCTTGGTCATATTTAAATTTTTAAGGATCTGCTATACTATTTTCATGGTGAACATACCATTTTATATACTTACTACCAATGAACAAGCTTCCTGTTCATCTGCAACCAAACTTGTGCCATTAATTTTCTGTTTATGATTATTGCAGTGAGAACCCTCTGATGAACTTCTGATGTTTATTCTTTTAAGTAGGTACATATGTGTCCTAGAGTTTTTATTGCTATGCAATGACTCCATGACAACAACAGCTCTTAATAAAGGCATACATTTAATTGGGGTGAGTCTTTTATAGTTTCATAGGTTCTGTCCATTATCATCCTGGAGGAGAGGAGCTAGAGCTAAGCATCCTACATCTTATAGACAACAGGAAATCTATTAGAATACTGGGTCATATACCGAGCATAGGAAACCTCATAGTCTGCCCAAACAGTGGCATACATCCTCCAACAAAGCCATACCCACATCAGCAAAGCCAAGTCTTCTAATATTGCCATTCCATATGAGATTATGGGGCCCAATTCCATTGAAACTACCACAATCCACTCCCTGGCCCCCATAAGCTTGTAATAATATCATAACTCAAAATTTGTTTAATTCAACTTCAAAAGCCTCCATAGTCTGACATAGTCTCAACAATGTTTTGAAATCCAAAATTCAATGTCTCTTCTGAGATGTGTGCAATCCCTTAACTGCAATTGCCTATAAAATAAAAATAAAAAAGATCATGTACTTTCAACCCACTATGGCAAGTATATATATATTACCATTTCAAAATGCAGGGAAAGATGCATAGTGAGGAATACTGGACCAAGCAAGATCAAAAACCATCTGAGCATACTCCAAATCCTCTATCGCCATGTCTGGTATCAACACACTCTTCAGATCTCCACCTCTGCTCATCTTTGTTGGCTACAACACACTTTCTCTTGAGATGGTTCCACTCCCTGTTAGCAGTCCTCCTCAGCATGTATCCCACAACTCTGGCATCTCTAACGTCTTGGGTTCCCCAAGGCAATGCAGGCCTCACCTTCAGAACTTCACACAATGGCATCTCTAGGGATATGCCTGACACATGCCTGCCCTCAGTGGCCTACTTTAGTCATGGAGGTAAATTCCATAGCCTGTTTCTTCTAGCCTTAACTATAAATCCAAAAAGATATAGCCAAATCTGACAAGTTCTGCTGCTTACTGGTGCTAGAACTTCATTCCCTCATACATTTTCACCAGTTTTCTGTCTTTCATCATCTTAGATTGGCTGTCCTGAAACTTGCTTTGTAGACCAGGCTGGCCTCTAATGCAGAGATATAACAGACTCTGCCTTCCCAGTGCTGGGATTTAAAGGTGTGCCTCACTACACCTGGATCTCAGCTTTTCCTTATTTCCTGTTTACAGGTTAGAAATATAGGTGGTGGGATCTTACCCTGAGGTCACCTCTTCCTTTACTCCATTTCTTGGTCTGTTTATCTTCTTGAACACAGAATTTAGCTCCATTCAACTTTCTGGTGTTCTTTTTTTTTTCAAATATTTTTCCTTGCTCAGCGTGCTCCCTTTCATCATAAATCTTCATCAGAGTTAACACTAATAACCACACAACAGATTCTATACTAGGTTATTTTGAGATGTCCTCAGCCAAGAATTAATAAAAAATTCTTCACTTTACCCTCAGGCAGACTTTTTAGACTAAGGCAATAGGCAGTCACTTTCTTCATCACAATATCACAAGAAAGAGCTCTAGATTACATACTAAAATGCCCCTCTGAAACTTCTTGAGTTAGCACCCGCCAGTTCGTTAAACACACTCAGTACCACTGTCTTCCATGTTCCTACCAGTATGGCCCATTAAGTAGCACTTAAACTGTTCAACTGCTTTTCTAATTTGCCATCCCAAAGTCCTTATTCCTCCAAAAAATGACATGATCAGGCCTGTAAGAGCAATACCCCTCTGGTAAATTTCTGTCTTAGTTAAGGTTTTTACTCCTAAGAAAAGATACCATGACCAAGGCAACTTTATAAAGGAAAACATTTAATTGGGGTGGGTCACTCACACTTTCATAGTTTCAGTCCACTATCATCATGGGGGAGAGCATAGCAGCATGCAGGCAGATGTGGTGCTTGAGCTGAAAATCCTACATCTTGCAAGCAACAGAAAGTTGACTGAGAGGCTGGGTGGTATCCTGAGCATAGAAAACTTCAAAGCCTACTCTCACAGTGACACTTCATCAAGACCATACCTACTCCAACAAAGCCACACCTCCTAATGGTATCATTCCTGATGAGATTATGAGACATATGCATGTATACCCATTGGTGCTTTGCCTACTTAATTTCTTTACTGTTGTAGCATAGTGTTTGTTGGGTTTTATTGTTGAGTTTAAAGATCCTCTATATATGCCAAATATTAATGTCTCATATGTTATGTGATTTGTATGTGATTTCTCCCATTCTCGGAGCTGCTTTAGATATTTTAAAGAAAATGTTGGAAGTGTATTTTGAATTACTAGACCTTTTATTGATTGTGATTTGCCATGTAATCCTGAATATTAATACTTCTGATTAATATATGACTTATCAGATTAAGCCATTATATTTCTGATTCCAGAGATAAATAGTTTAACAATTTATAGTATGAACTTTTCTTATAACAATTTGGTTTATAATTATAAAAAAGGTTGTTAAACATTTATCACTAGAAATTTTATGTACTTTATTTATTTCCTTTTCATTTCTTGATGATATTCTCAAGCAGCTTACTACTAAATGTTAAATATATATTACTGTTTGAGAAATGCATACATTGTCATTTGGAACCTCACCCCTCCACACACATTTGATTCCAGACTGTCTTTTCCTTTAGTTTGAATATAAAATGACAGAACTTATACATCGAGCTTACATTAATAGATGATAAGGAGATAATATAAGGCAAGTTATTTTTAACTTGACAGATCCTTCAACAGAAAAGAATACATTAAAAAAATCACAGTTCACAGCACAATCCATTGAGGAGTTTGTCAGAGAGTGAAAGCTCTATTTCGTGATACATAAAAGTTAGTGCCAAGTTACATAGATTATAATTTAGGAAAACTGAGAATATTTAGTATGTGAAACTGAATAAATGAGAAGATCAAATTACTTATGATAGACTCAAATGTGTCTTGTTATAAAATCCTTTAACTACTTCAAAGTAGTTTTATTCCGTGATATCTGGAAACCTTTTACCTTATGCCTGACATATCATGACATTAAACCCCATTCTTATGAATGATCCCTTTCTATCTCTACTTAAGTGGTATTCATCAGTTTGTGAGGGCCTTTCAAGAAAAATACTCCCAGTGGTGTTGTACAAATGCAAACTGCAGCTGCCCAGCCAGGAGTGTGAATGCCTGAGGTCTCCCTTGAAAAGGGGTCATCTTGTAGCAGTGAGGACGTATGACTGTCCCAGGATGCAGGGTCTCCTTGACAGTTAGAACTGCTTGTCTCTTTAGAAAGGCTCTGGCAAAATGAATTCAAGGTTAATTTACATCTTTATAGTGTGACCCATTTCCCACTGAATCTAGTGAAAACTAAAACAAATGAATAAGACACCAAGAACATAGAGAAAGAAAAAGTAAAAAAAAAAAAAAAAAGAAACTGGTCAACATAACCAATGAAAATTGGTAAGAAAAGTTAGCGTGTGGTATTTATTATAAGTAAACATTTTCTCTGACCATCTCAGCTTGCGCATGAGGGAAACCTCAAATGTCCCCCAAAGCCAAGCAGTCCCTTTCAACCTTCCAGGAGGAGGCTTTCTCCCCAAGAACAGGATTTTGCTGTCTCTCGATTTGCTCCCAGCTATGGATTGCAGAGCCTTAACCAGACAAATGCAGTGAGGGGTGAAGAGTCCTTTCTCCTGTTCCACCCATACTGGTAGGATCTTGACTTTATGTGCATGAAGAATGCTAAAACACCTGACACACTATCAGTCCTTCTCCTGGATTAGAAGGTGGAAATTCTATATAAGAATGGGTAAGCTAACAGGATCTGAGATTGTGTGACACCTTCTGCCTGCTACAGAAATGGCCACCTCTTGGAGCATAGCATCAATCTAACAGAACCTAGCCATGTCCCCACTTTTCTCTCCAGAGCTCTGGATCAAAGATGTTTATCAAGACAGAAAAGAGGCCACAAATCACCTCCAAGTCTGTTTGCAAGGAACACAATGACACCAGCAACTGAACAGTTCAAATGTAAGTGTTGTGAACATCAGTGGAGGTGGTGGTTACAGGTAATTATGAGAAGCCACTTTTGCCAAAGACTCATTATATAATTTCTTCCAAAGACAGACTGATGCTGCTAAGTATTAAAAAACAACACTATATCTATAGGCCTTCAAGATATGAGATTCAATACATAAGCTAGACGCAACAGGTATCTGTAGGCTTCAATGGACGAAGCCGTTTCCTCTGCTGAGCCGGAAGCCGAACTCCAGGAAAAGAGACCTAGACTTCCTGTGTACTGTCTTTTATACCTTCCCCCGTAACGCCCCCTAGCCATGCCCAAAAGTGGGCCTGGCTAGTGACGTAGTTCTGCCTATGTACGTATACGTCTTTACGTCCAGCCGTATACGTCTTTAGTCCTGCCTAAAGTGGGTGTGGTTAGCGGTGTGGTAAACCCCCCTTTTATTACCTCATCTGTATGCACCTCTAATAAGTCACATGTTTAATGGCGGCATCAGACTTCCTCCTACAGGTATCATGAAGATACAGCTCCCAACCACAAGAGAGTACTCATGTTCCTCAAGGGATCACAGAACATCTCACAGATAGTCTATGAACTGGGTCTTATGAGGAACCTCAAAGTGTAAAAGGATAAAATTAATATAAAATGTGATCTGTGATCACAGAAATAAAATTAGAAATCAATAACAAAAAATGGAAAACTCAGAAATGTGTGAAAATTTAAAAATATTAACACATAGTAACGAATTATAGAGAAAAATCTAGTCTATTAGACAAAATTCAAAAGAAAAGTTAATATGTCAGGTGTTGTAGGAAACTGGTAAGGAAGTCTTAGGGACATTAGTAGCTATGCATACCTGTGCTAGTATATTAGAAGGACATTACTAGCAAGAACTGATGCAGAGGCCACTGAGGGGTGTCACTCACTAGACTGCTCCCCGTGGCTGCTTTTTCTGCTTTTTTATGTAGTATAGGACTGCTTGCCCAGAGATAGACTGCCCACAATGGGCAGTGCCCTCTAGCAAAAATCATTAATCAATAAAATGTTCCACAGACTTGCCTACAAGGCTACCTGATAGAAGCATTTTCTCAGTTTACATTCCTTCTTTCTAATATCCCTGTCTCACATGGGAAAAGAAAAAAAATCTAACATATATCCTACACAATAATACTGCCTGGCCCTGTTGAACTTCTCCCACACTGATATCTGTGTTATTAGAAAATGAGAATAATATGTTGTGAATGAGACAGAAAAAGCCTGTGATAACTGAAGAACTATCTGCTCATAGAATGTCTGGGTTTTCTAATCTACAGTCTGATCCCCATGCCACTCTTTCTCCCCAGGAAACACCAAATAATATCTACTAATAAGGATGCTTACTTCCCAAGTAATTCGTTATAGCAGAAAAGGAAACATGCAGTTAATAGATGTTTTGTTTCTCACACTTGGAGAATAGTGAATAGACTATAAATTTTGCATTAACAATTTTAACTATACCGGGTAGAATATTTTCTTACAGGTACAATTTTTACTGATTTTGAGAACTATCCATTTTATTTTCATATTCGTTGCTTTAATTGGTTTTCTTATTAAATTTGTTTTAAGGAGTATCTGACTTCTGTGACAGATTTTTGGTCAATTTCTTTCCATTACAAATATTGATTATATTCCCTCTTACCTCTCTTCGACTTGATTTCTGGAGTTCAGCTTGGTGCTTGCTTGTGGATATCTGCATCTGGTTCCATAAGTTACTGGGCAAAGGCCCTATGAAAGTAGTTGGGGTATTCCCCAATTTGAATACACTGAAAGGCCAGTTTGAGTTCCCTCTCCACTATTGCTAGGAGTCTTAGCTCTTAGCTGTGTTCATTCTTGTGGATTCTTGGGAATTATCCTAGAACCAGGTTTTCCCCTAACCCCATAGTGACTCTCTATCAAGGTGTCTCTCTCCTTGCTCTCCAAACTCTCACACCCTGTACCAGCCTGTTCTCTCATGTTCTCAAGGGAGGTCAAGATCATGATGTAGAAATCTACATAGATAGCTGAACCATATTTGTGGAAATTCATGAACTCTGAACCACCAAATGTGGATCCTTCCTGGAACAGGACTAGGCCCTCCATATGTGGGAAGTCGGGTTTATCTGAGGAGACGCTGGCAGTGGGACAAGGATCTGTCCCTGGTGCATGGGCTAGGTTGTTAGGATTCTTTCCCTGTGAGGGAATGCCATACACAACCTTAAAACAGGGAAGGGGGCTTTGGTCATGCTCCAACTTCATATGCCAGATTTTGTTGACTCCCCATGGAAGACCTTACTTCCTGGGAGGAGTGGCTGGGGGTAGGCTGTCAGGGAGGTGAGGGGGGGGGAGAAGGAGAGTTGGGAAGAACAACTTTGGTTGGAATGTAAGATGAAATTTTAAAAAATAATAAATTAATGAAAAATACATTTAAAACAAAACAGAAACAGAATTGATTTTATATGTCAATAAAATAAAAGACACATACACACACACATTCACACATGATCCACAAAACATCTACTTTCCTTTCCTTCTGCAAGTTTTATGATGCATTGCTATATTTACCAGTGTTTTATAGTTAAAATAATTTTCCAGTTGTGATGAACATCTCTGAGACTGTTCCACTACTTAAGAGAGGCATAGCAGGTTTTAAGAATAATACTCATTTAGCCTTCTAACTGGGCAGAGTTTATTACCTTACAGATTCAGTAGCCTTTATGCCCATGGTTTTGAAGAAACCCACAGTAACTCTCTGCCCTGTGTCACAAAGAGCAAAATGACACACAACAAGATAGTCTGAGATGCCCTCAATACACATGGGCTTGATTGGAATGATACCAACAATGTCTGCATCATCTAGTATCATGGACCTAGCACCATCTTTAATATTCTTCCTACAATGATGATCAATGATTTCTCTAAGCTCAGCAAATTTGCAAGATATAGGAGATGTGTAACAACCTAATACAGGGGCATAGCCAAGAGCTGTGCAATGACTTACTACAGGAGCTTGACCAGCACTAATGTGAACTTCATGGTTCAGGATTACCACCTGAGCTTTAAAAACAGCAGCTTATGTTGGTGGGTCATTTTTGCTGTCACTATCAATACTGCAAACTCAAACAGACATGTTCTTTACTTTGAGCCCATATTATTTCCCAAGAAGTGTGTAACTCAAGGCCTGCGTCACTCTGTATTGCAAAGACTTTATTGCAGTTAGTGACACTGACTGCAGCAAAGGTAACCACTATGCTGGGTTTCAGAATACCAGCCTCCACTTGGTACACAAGGAAATTACCAATACCACCGATTTTATAGACAAGCTTCAGGGAGAAATGTAAAGCCTGGTAAGTTGGACAAGTGTACAATACACAGCTTCTAACCTTGTGCTTTCCTTGACAGTGCAATCTTACAGTTGACTTCCCTTCTCTTGATCCAAGAAGTCTTAACATTCTGTTCCAGCATATTGTCACCATTCCAACCAGAAACTGGCACACATGCTGTGTGTGTGTTAGCGATTGTAACCAATTTCTTCTTTCTAAATGTATGTTTTGAAAATTTCATATATGAGTGCAGTATTATATCATTTCCTCATCCCACTCTTCCCTCCAGTTCCTTCTTCCTGTTCTATCTCAAATTCATGACCTCTTATTATTAACAAAACCACCCTATGTACTCATCCATGGCTGTGTATAGTTGTGGCCTGATGACAAGCTCGTCTTTTGATTTTTAAAAACATTGTCTCTGGATAATCATGTCTAAACAGTCTCAGTTTGGCTGCTACTAATGCTCTTCCATTTTAAAATCACATTAATTAAAACAACCTGATTATTATATTACTCAATCTGCTTGTATTTTTCATGGTGATAAATTTTAGTGCAGTTGTGTTTTCTTTAATCATATTATTACAGTAAGTAAATAAAACAACATTCAGTAGAGGATACATTTTAGGAAGTGGGATATAGTTTTAATTTTTTACTTTCTTTATGAATTATGTATTTTATATTTATCTCAGAGATCATCAGTGAAAATATTCAAGTTGGAGAGATTTTTGTATTTTTTCACATTCTTCTATCTATATCAATGAAAATGTGTAGATATATAATTGATATTTTTAGCCAGGAGTTATTCTAAATCTAAGAAGGTCTGAGCCCTGGCTATTCAGGTCAGGGAATGGAAAAATACGCAGATCAGATCCAACTATATGAATTAGAGTCAACATTTCAGTATTCTATATTTTTACATACACTCTGACTTATAATCATCTTCATATATATAAATATATATATATATCATATCATATCCCATCATGTAGCTGGTTCATAGGAGAAGTAAGAGGCTGCAGTGGTCAAGAAAAAGAGAAGACAGACAGGCAGGTAGGCAGGTTAAGTTTTCATCACCTGAGACACTTGAACCTTAATGTAGTTTTAGTCAAATACTCAACCATTTCTTCTCCTACTTGGAATAATCTGAAACCTCAGTAAGTGCATTTTAATATGTAAACCATAATAAGCAGAAATGGGCTTTTAAAAGCTTAATGATACTTAAACTAATTATTTAGAAGTGCAAATTTCACTATCTTTCCAAGATCATCAAGCCTCCAGGAATAAATGATTGGGCTGCTCTATGTGTAATATCATTAAATGCAATAACTTGAAAATGCTCAATGAAATATGGCCCCTTTCCTTTGCAATCTATAATTAAAATGTCAATTGTATCTCAGCAATCTTTGTAAATTTATGCTTAGAGTGAGCAAATTAAGTTTTTATTGTAGCCTAAAGTATTTATTGTTCTCTGTTATGTTTGGGCATTTTTAAGGGGACAAGAAAGTGTGAAACCAGAAAAGCTTTGGGAAAATAATCCTGTAATTGGTAGCAGTGTTGCAACTGAAGTTTTCTCCTGTGACCTGTACATGGTTATTCAAAACCACCATAATATAAGATGCAAGACAGCTTGCTTAGATATAGGAAAGTCAATAGCACTATGAGGGGATATATTTTCTCTCTGGTCATCAGGAGCATGCTATAAAGGCACCATCTGAGGAAATGTGTTAGTATGCATTACACATGACTAGTCAGAAGATAAAAATCAGACTAAGTTTTCAAAGTAACTCTCTCTCCCCATTTAAAGGTACTTTGCTTGTCATAGCAGCTGGGAAAACTCATTAAACATTACTGGAAATGAGCCTCACTTTGCTTTTATTATCAGTGCTGTGATGCAGCCTTCTGGACTTCCTAGGAGCACTGTCCAAAGAAGGATTTTTTGGCATTCATTTTTTATAAAGTTGCATAGTTTTGTAATAACAAATGTTGTAAAACAGAGGATGTTTTTCATTCTTACACTGGCATGTCTGCTACAGTAAATGGGGTTGGAAGGATGAAGCTTATGTTTGGTGCAATTTACATATTGTAGGAAGATACTTTACATACTCATGTTCCCCCTAACCTTCAGGGTTGGTTTCCAACAGCATTGCTGCCAATTCGATCTTCTGCAGTGGAGACTGAATGCAGCTGGAAGACTGGAGATGAAATGAGAGCAAGACCTTCAAGCAATGATGAATCATTTTTCCACAATGAGTCAGCAAATTCTCTGGCAGTCAGTGAATTTGGCAAAATATTATCTCTATGTATAGTGTTTCAAATATTAACTTCCACCCATAAAGGAAGAAATTCAGCAGAAGACTATGATTAAACATGCATACAAAATTAAAGAGGAATAAGAATGCACTTACTTCCACAGGCAGCCAATGGTGAAGTCCATGCCCTTGGATTTGAACCAAACATATCTTACTTTCTGTTCTCCACAAGTATCAACACCATTCCTTTCCAACCACCCTATCCCTTGCTCCTTCAGTCTTTCCAAGGTTAGAGATGCTCATCTCAGTATTAGTGGTATTAACAACAAACTCTCCATTTCATAGGGAAATACTTATAATTGTGTTCAGAATCTATTTATAGATTAGTCAACAAAATGAGGAGTCTGTGGCTGTTTTGTAAATGGGTATTTTTTTAAAAAATGCATCAAATTTTAGTTAAAAACCAATCATTAAAATTTAAAGATTTATTTCAGTGGAAGACTGACTATGAAGGTTTCACAAGGGCCTGGATTTGCTCATTCAATGTATATTGGTGGTTTGAATGAGAATAGTTCCCATAGTCTCATATATTTGATCCCTAGTTGGTAGAACTGTTTTGGGAAGGAGGTGTGGCCTTGTTGGAGAAGGTATGTCACTGGTGATGGGCTATGATGTTCAAAAGCCTGCAATACACTCAATCCCTCTTTCTCTTTTGGCCTTGTGCCTAGCAATCAGATGTAAACTCACAGTTGTGGCTCTAGCATCATACATGTCTGCTGCTATGTTTCTTTCCTTGATGGCCATGAACTCTCCTTTGAACTATAAGCATGATAGCAATTGAATGCTAGTTGTCTCAGTTGCATGGTCTCTTCATAGCAATAGAGTAGTAACTAAGACACAGATTCATTATTGGCTGCAATCTTATTATGCAGTGTATCATATACAGCATATGAAATGAATGAGCTATCAAAGTCTATACCTTGTATTCATGAACAAAGATTAATATAATCATACTTTTATTTCTTTAAAAAATTAGATAGAGACCTTTAGTCATATCCAATAGAGTCACTCCATTTTTCAAGGTCTTTCCCCAACAAAATATTCAGGAAATTGGAAGAGGAGGGCTGGAGCATGTGAAAATATTTTTTCAGCCCCTACAAATTCTCATTGAATATGTAGAGGAGATGCATCCTCATTGATTTTATTAATTTTAAGGCATATAAAATTCTAATCTGCAAGTTGGGATGACCAGTGTGCACAAACAAAAATGTCCAAATAAAATCAATTTCTTAGAGTCAACCAGTTTGGGAAAAGAAAGAGCAGATTTATTTGTTTGTTTGCTTGCTTGCTTTTGTCAATATTCACTGCATCTCATCCAAAAACAAATAAGAAGCTATCTCTCCCACTGCCAGAGCTGTGGGAGCACTCTATGGAGCTGTAATTTACATATTCCTGTGGCCACAACAATGGTGACAGTATGCTACACTCTCCCTATAGTGTGTCACAAAACTGGCCAAGGGCTGTGCCTTCATGTCTTCTCTGAAAATGAGCTATACAGTCCTGGCAGAAGACTGGAAGAGAGGCAGGCTGAGCAGCTCATGAGACAACTTTTCAAAACTCATTTCAGCTCATAACAACCATTTCAGTGGAAGAAAACAAATGTCTCAATCCTTTGATTAAAATCATTAAATTTTTTATTAAGAGGCAAGCCTAGCTTCCAGTGGCCTGAGCAGAACCACTAGAGACCTGAGGTCTGCTCACAGCGGATCCAGATCCCAGTCCTATGGGATTCAGCCCACCCAGAGACTGCCAGAACCATAGTCCATTTCTCCACCCATGGGGCTAGATAGGCCTGGGCCTGCATACAGCCAGCTTTCTGGTGATCTGCGCACAAATACCCAAGGACAGGGTGCTGTACACTGCAGCCCCCATCCCGGCAGGAGCCAGCACACGCAGAGACTGCTAGAGTCCAAGTCCCATTCTCCATCCATGGGACAGGTGAGGATCCTGCCTACCCAGAATTTGCCAAGGTCCCAATAATAGGATGGCCTCCTTGCATGCAAGAGGAAAGCCACCAGGGTATTGTACCTACTTCCACCCACTGGAAAGGAACTGGGATCACAAACCCACTAGGGGAGGAAGAAACTCCTTCTGAATGCACAGAAAGAAATGATAGGGAGACAATACAAAAACACACCCACCAACAGAAAAACCAATATGACACTGCCAGAAACTAGAGAATCTACACCCGCAAGGCTTGAACAGCCCATTGCTGAGGAAGCAAGTGAGAAAGACGTTAAAAACAACTTCTAGAAAATGATAGAGGCCCTCAAAGAGGATATGAGAAAATCCCTTAAAGACATGGAAGAAAAAACAAACCAAAAAATACAAGAAATGGAGAAAAATACAATAAAAAATGCAAGAAGAGACAAACCAAAAAATCCAACAAATGCATGAAAAAACAGAAAAGACAACACAAAAATTACAAGAAACAATTCAAACAGTGCAAGGGTTGAAAGCTGAAACAAAGACAATTAAAAAAACAGTCTGAAGAAATGTTGGAAATAGAAAAGCTGGGCAAACATTCAGGTATTACAGATGCAGCATAACCAACAGAATACAAGAGATGGAACAGAGAATCTCAGGTATTGAAGATACACTAGGGGAAATAGATTCATCAGCCAAAGAAAATCTTAAGTCCAACATCCCTAACACAATATATCCAGGAAATATGGGACACTATGAAAAGACCAAACCTAAGAATAATAGGTATAGAAAAAGGTGAAGAAAACCACCTCAAAGAGGCAGAAATCATATTCAACAAGTCAGAGAAGTAAACTTTCCCTACCTAAAGAAAGACATGTCAATGAAAGTACAAGCAGCCTACAGAACACCAAATAGAGTGGACAACCAACGGAAGTCCCTTTGCCACATAATAGTGAAAACCCCAAGATACAGAATACAGAAAGAATATCAAGAGCAGCAAAGGAAAAAGGCCAAGTCACATACAAAGGCAAACTTATCAGAATCATACCTGACTTCTCCATGGAAATTCTGAAAGCAAGAAGGTCCTGGATAGATATTATACCAACACTAAGAGACCATGGATGCCAGCCCAGACTGCTATTCCCAGCAAAGCTTTCAATCACTATAGATGGAGAAAACCAGATATTCCATGACAAAACCAGATTTAAACAATATGTATCCACTAATCCAGCCCTACAGAAAGTTCTGGAGGAAAACCACAATCCTGAAAATAACTCTAGTAGTACAGACACTAAGATTGACAGTTAATAAATGGGACCTCCTGAAACTGAGAAGCTTCTGTAAGGCAAAGGACACAGTTAGCAAGACAAAAAGGCAACCCACAGATTGGGAAAATATATTCACTAACCCTACATCTGACAGAGGACTGATCTCCAAAATTTACAAAGAACTCAAGAAGCAATTCTCCAAAACACCAAAGGATCCAATCAAAAATTAGGGTACAGAACTAAATAGAGAATTGTCAGTAGAGGAGTCTAAAATGGCTTAGAGACACTTGAGAAAGAGTTCCACATCCTTAGCCATCCAAGAAATGCAAATCAAAACAACTGTGAGATATATCTCACTCCTGTCAGAATGGCTAAAATCAAAAACTCCAACAGTTTATGCTGGAGAGGATGTAGAGAAAAGGGAACATTCCTCCAATGCTGGTGGGAGTGCCATCTTGTACAGCCACTTTAGAAATCAGTATGGAGATTCCTCAGGAAAATGTGAATCAGTCTACCATAAGACCCAGCAATTCCACTCTTAGGCATACACCCAAAAATGTGCATTCATACAACAAAGATGTCTGTTGCACTATGTTCATAGCAGCATTACTTGTAGTAGCCAGAACCTGGAAGCCACCTAGATGTCACTAAACTGAGGAGTTGATAGAGAAAATGTGGTACATTTACACAATGGTGTACTATCCAGCAGAAAAATAAACAATGGAATCTTGAAATTTGCAAGCAAATGGATGGCACTAGAAGAAACCATCCTGAGTGAGGTAAGCCAGGTACAAAAAGTGAAGCATGGTATGTACTCATTCATTTATAGATTTTACACATGAATCAGGGGAGTGCCAGAATACTATCTTACTGCCAGAAATTCTGGGAAACAGACCCTTTATCCAGTGATTGAAGAAAGCAGAGGCAGACACCCACTACTAAACACTGAACTGAACTCCTGGAATCCAGTGTCAGAAAGGGAAAACTGATGGGCAAAGGAATTAAGACTGGGCTGGTTTAACTCACAGAAATAGTTGACCTGAACAAGGGGGAGCTCTTGGACACCAGATTGATGGTTATGTAGAAAGCATGTGACTGACCCAGACCCCCTGAGTGTGGGTGTCAGTGAAGAGGTATAGGTAATATGTGGGACCTTGGGTAGTATTTATCCCTGGTATACAAATAGACAATGTGGGATGCTTTCTTAGCCTGGACTCTTGGGGGAGGGCCTACACCCTGGCCTGAATGACAGGACAGACTCTGGAGATCCACCATGGAGGGCCTCACTCTCCCTGGGGAATCAGAGTGGAGATTGGTTGGGAAACTGGGGGGGGGTCTGGTGGGAAGGGATGGAGAGGAGGGGAGGGAGAGGGAGCAGGGATTGATATGTAAAACAAGCTTGTTTCTAACTTAAATAAAAAAGGAAGGAAAAAATGTTTTATTAAAAGTTTCCAGAACACTGAAACTGAGAGTGGAGTGTATGTTGAGCAGTGCCCTCATTTGCATTTGCTTGGATGTAGCACACTTCTTTTAAAAGTTCTGCTTTGAACCCATGCTTGTAGCAAGCCACCAGTTTGTTCATGGCCATGGAGCTACCATACTTTACAACACCATACTTTACAATGATCCAAGGCAAAGTGCTAAGGATGTAAAATGAAGACAAGACAGTGGCTCATTCGTATAAGGAGAACTGCATTTATTATTACAAGGGTAGAGCCTTAAATACCAAAGGTAGGCATGGTGGAAAATTCCCAAGGTAGAAGCTTACATTCCCAGGGCCCTCCAGCAAAGGGTGGGCCCAAAACAGGAATTAGCATTTAGACAAAGGAACTTGCATGCAGGCTACTGAGAGGAGGGAATGAGAAGTGTTTAGCTGAAAGCTCCTAGTAACAAGCAGGCAGCAGAACCCCCATGGGGGAAGAGTGCAACAAATCCCCCCTTTTACATATGATTAAAAAATGAATATCTGGCTTAAGTTGCCAGATATTTTACCCGTCATTGAGAAGTCTGCCCAGGCCTCACAAACTCTCTGTCTTAGGTTAATAAATGTCCCCCAGGATGTACCCATCATCAGTAACTCATTTGTCTTGCTGGCTCAATCAGGCCTGCACTGAGGAGTTATCTGTTGACAAGGAAAACATGATCTGCTTTGTTTGAAAATGGCTCTTGGCTTGTGTCCTTTCCAAAAAGCGAACTAGGGCTGAAGACTGTGTTGCCCTGGGTCATAATCACGAGGGCTAACAACCCACTCCATTTCTTAAGTAATAGATGTGTCTGTTGCAGTCCCCTTAAGAGAGGGTCTCCCAAAAGGGAGGCACCCTGGTCTCAGTTAGAATAGCCAATCAAGTGCATTTGTAAATTAAGATTTAAAGTGTCCAATTGTAATTAATATAAACTGGGGGACTTAGGGTAGAGGTATCCCCCCGCTTGGGGGTTTATCCAGCTTGCCAACCATGACAACTGGCTAAGAGATAGGGAAGCCAAAACTGCAGCTGATGTGAGTTCAAAGTCACTCCTGTGTTGTGTGAGGATGAGTTGGTTCTCTCCTGAGTGTGCCACTGGAATAAGCATGACACCTGGAACACGGACCACCAAGGCTGATCAACATATTTTCAAGTGGCATTCCTGAGGGCTGCCTTTCCTAGGCTGTGGTTGATGCTGATTATAACTGGATACACCTGACACTGAAGACCCACCAGCATCAGGACAGGCAGGTTCCTCATTAAAGCCTAGTGAGTCTATTGGCGGCTGATGAGTTTCAGCAAGAACAAAGCACACACAATGCTCTGGAACCCAAATTGGTGACTCACCATCCTGTGGGAAATCACAAACAGTCCCCGTGTCCCAAACCAAAACTGGATCTAGTCCTTTCCTAAGACCCATGGTTAGGTCTTGCCATTTAGCTAGAGGTGTTTGCTGTGCAGCAGACCACCAATGACAATCTGCTGCAGAGTTGCCAGAAGCATCCAAAATTAAAAAATTTAAGATAGGCCCCAAACTCCGGTGATCCCAACTAGGTGAGCTTGGGTCTCTGGGTGACACTCCCCTTCCTCCACCTGACCCCCATCTGCTCGATCTTCCAGGCTGCTCCTGGCATCCAGAAGACCCACCAACACAGGAAAGACATCAGCCCTTCCAGGCCACAATCTCCAACCATCCCAGCTAGGAAAGACATTAGCCCTTCCAGGCCCCAATCTCTGGCGATCCCAGGTAGAAGACCCACCCACACAGGAAAGACATCAGCTCTTCCAGGCCCCAAACTCGGGTGATCCCAGCTAGCTAGGAAAGATGTCGGCCCTTCCAGGCCCCAAACTCCTGCGATCCCAGTCAGCTTCAGGAAGGAAGGAGACCAGTGGAGACAGAAAGACCCCACCAGCACCCACTGGAAGAAGAAATGGGAAAAAGACAGAATAAGAGCTCACTCAGCAGTCAAAAGACCAACATAACACCACCAGAATCTAGGGAACCAAAGCCAGCAAGACCTGAAAAGCACTACATAGATGTAGCAGAGGAGACAGACCTTAAAAATAATTTTATGAGGATGATAGAGACCCTCAAAGAAGAAACGAGGAAATCCCTTAAAGAGAGGAAAAAACAAACAAAAAATCCATGAAATGGGGGGAAAATTCAAGAAATAAACATATCTCTCAAAGAATCTAAAGAGTACCAAGAAAAAACAACCAAACAAAATAAGGAAACTCAAACAGTTGAAGGATTGAAAGCTGAAATAGAAACAATAAAGAAAACATAGAATGAGGGGATGCTGGAAATGGAAAAGCTGGGTAAATGATCAGGAATTACAGATGCAAGTATCACCAGTAGAATACAAGAGATATAAGAGAGAATCTCAGGTGTTGAAAACTCATTAGAAGATATACTGTGGTCCACAAAATGAAACCTCAAAACCAATAAATACCTAACACAAAATATCCAGGAAATATGGGACACCGTGAAGAAGCCAAACCTGAGAATAATAGGTATAGAAGAAGGCGAAGAAATACAACTCACAGGTACAGAAAACATATTCAACAAAATCATAGAAGAAAACTTCTCTAACCTAAAGAAGTATATGCCTCTGAAAATACAAGAATCTTACATAACACCAAATAGGCTGGACCAGAAAAAGATGTCACCTCGCCATATAATAAGCAAAACATCAAACCTACAGAATAAAGAGAAAATATTAAGAGCAGCTAAAGAAAAAGGCCAAATAACATATAAATTTAGGCAGACCTATCCGAATTACACCTGACTTCTCAATGGAAATGATGAAAGCTAGAAGATCCTGGACAGATGTCCTACAAATGCTAAGGGAACAAGGATGCCAGCCCAGACTACTATATCCAGCAAAGTTGTCAATTACCATAGATGGAGAAGACCAAATATTCAATGACAAAGCCCTATTTAAATAGTACGTGTCCATGAATCCAGCTCTACAGAAAGTGCTAGAAGGAAAATTTAGAGCCAAGGAAGATAACTACACTCACAAAGACACAGGCAATATATAATCCCACTTTACATAACACCAAAAGAAAAAGGGAGGAGAAACTACACAAAATAACTTCACTACCAATAAATCAAGCACAAACAAGAATCATCAATCAATGGTCATTGATATCCCTCCATGTCAACAGTCTCAACTTGCCTATAAAAAGACACAGACTAGCAGAATGGATAGGAAGACAGAACCCATCCTTCTGTTGCATACAAGAAACACATCTCAATGTCAAAGACAGACGATATCTCACGGTAAAGAGTTGGGAAAAGATTTTCCCATCAAACGGACCCAAGAAACCAGCGGGTGTAGCAATCCTAATATCTAACAAACTAAACTTCAAGTTAAAATCAATCAAAAGTGATGAAGAAGGACATTTCATATTCAACAAAGGAAAAGTCCATCATGATGAAGTCTCAATTTTAAACATCTATGCTCCAAATACAAAGGCACCTACATTTGTGAAAGAAACATTACTAAAGCTTGAATTGTACATAAAATCACACACATTATTAGTGGGAGACTTCAACACTCTGCTCTCACTACTAGACAGGACCTCCATACAGAAACTTAATGAAGAAACAAAGGAACTAATTGAAGTTATGACCCAACTGGGTTTAACAGACATCTAAAGAACATTCCACCCAAACACTAAGTGATATACCTTCTTCTCGGTGCCACATGGAACCTTCTGTAAAATTGACTACGTAATAGGAAACATAGAAAATCTCCATAGATACAAAAAATTACAATAACCCCCTGTATCCTCTCAGATGACCATGCATTAAAACTAGTATTCAACAATAACACAATACGCAGAAACCCCACAAACTCATGGAATTTGGCCAATGCTCAATTGAACCATCCCTGGGTAAAGGAAGAAATAAAAAAAGAAATTAAAGACTTCCTGGAATTCAATAAGAATGAAGACACAACATACACAAACCTATAGGACACTTTGAAAGAAGTGCTAAGAGGAAAATTCATAGCACTAAATGGCCACATGAAGAAACTGGAGAAGAGTCATACTAGAGAATTAATAGCACAGCTGAATGTTCTAGAACAAAAAGAAGCAAACTCACCCAGGAGGAGCAGACGCCAGGAAATACTCAAATTGAGGGCTGAAGTCAATCAAGTAGAAACCAGGAGAACATTGAGAAGAATCAATGAAACAAAGAGTTAGTTCTTTGAGAAAATCAACAAAATAGACAAACCTCTGTCCAGACTAACCAAAAGACAGAGAGAGAACATGCTAATTAACAAAATCAGAAATGAAAAAGGGTTAAATAACAACGGACTCTGAGGAAATCCAGAGAATCATCAGGGCATACTTTGAAAATCTGTACTCCACAAAATTTGAAAATTTAAAGAAATGGACAATTTCCTGGATAGATACCACTTGCCAAAACTAAATCAAGGGCAGATAAACAATTTAAACAGACCTATAAACCTTAATGACATAGAAGCAGTCATCAAAAGTCTCCCAAACAAAAAAAGCCCAGGCCCAGATGGATTCAGTGCAGAATTCTACCAGAAATTCAAAGAGTTAACTCCAATACTCCTCAAAGTATTCAACACAATAGAAGCAGGAGGCTCACTGCCAAACTCTATTTATGAGGCTACAATTACCTTGATAACCAAGCTACACAAAGACACAACTAAGAAAGAAAACTATTGACCAATTTCCCTCATGATCATTGATGCAAAAATACTCAATAAAATTCTTGCAAACCAGATTCAAGAACACATCAGAAAAATCATCCACCATGATCAAGTAGGCTTCATACCAGGAATGCAGGGATGGTTCAACATTAGAAAAATCTATCAATGTAATCCACCATATAAACAAACTGTGAAAGAAAAATCACATGATCATCTCAGGAGATGCTGAAAAGGCCTTTGACTAAAGCCAGCACCCCTAGATAGGGCCTAGATAGATCAGAGATAACAGGAACATACCTGAATATAATAAAAGCAATATACAGTAAACCAACAGCTAACATCAAACTAAATGGAGAGAAACTCAAAGCAATTCCTCTAAAATCAGGAACAAGACAAGGCTGTCCACTCTCTCCATATCTTGTCAATATTGTACTTAAAGTCCTAGCTACAGCAATAAGACAACAAAAGGCGATAAAGGGGATACAAATAGGAAAAGAAGAAGTCAAGCTTTCACTATTTGCAGATGATATAATAGTTTACATAAGTGACCCGAAAAACTCCACAAGGGAACTCCTAGAGCTGATAAACATCTTCAGCAAAGTGGTAGGATACAAGGAAAACTCAAAAAAAATCAGTGGCCCTATTTTATACAGATGATGAAGTGATTAAGAAAGAAATCAGAGACACCTCACCCTTTACAATATCCAAATGGATCAAAGATCTCAACATAAATCCAGGCACACTGAAACTTTTACAAGAGAAAATGGTAGATACTCTTCAAGGAGTTGGTACAGGAGAGCACTTCCTGAACATAACACTAGTGGCACAGACACTGAGATTGACAATTAACAAATGGGACCTCATGAAGCTAAAAAGCTTCTGTAAGGCAAAGGACACAGTCAACAAGACAAAAAGGCAGTCCACAGAATGGGAAAAGATATTCACTGACCCCACATCTGACAGAGGGCTAATCTCCAAAATTTACAAAGAACTCAAGAAGCAAGTCTCCAAAACACCAAAGGATCCAATTAAAAGGTGGGGTACAGAACTAAATAGAGAATTCTCAATAGAGGAGACTAAAATGGCCAAGAGACACTTAAGAAAGTGATCAACATCCTTAGCCATCAGGGAAATGCAAATCAAAACAACTCTGAGATACCATCTTACCCCTGTCAGAATGGCTAAAATCAAAAACACTGAAGACAATTTATGCTGGAGAGGATGTGGAGAGAGGGGAACACTCCTCCACTGCTGTTGGGAATGCCGACTCATACAACCTCTTTGGAAATCAGTATGGAGATTCCTCAGGAAAATGGGAATTAATCTACCACTAGACCTAGCAATTCCACTCTTAGGCATATATCCAAAGGAGGCAAATTCATACAACAAGGGCATCTGCTCCACTATGTTAATAGCAGCATTATTTCTAACAGCCAGAACCTGGAAGCAACCTAGATGCCCCTCAACTGAACAGTGGATAGAGAAAATGTGGTACACTTACACAATGGAGTATTACTCAGCAGAAAAAAACAATGGAATCTTGAAATTCACAGGTAAATGGATAGCACTGGAGGAAACCATCCTGAGTGAGGTAACCCAGTCACAAAAAGGCAAACATGGTATGTACTCACTCATATATGGATTTTAAACATGGATTAGGAGAGTGCCAGTCTGCATTTCCACTGACAGAGAGTCTGGGAAACAGGAAAGAACCTAAAAGATATAAATGATACCCAAGTGAAATGAGGCAAGATCCTCTGAACTTATGGGGAACACAGAGAGGGTTGCAGGGGGAGGGGGATCTGGGAAATAGAGAAGGGGAGAAGTGGAAGACAGAGTAGGACTTGGAGGAACAGGAAGGTCGACTGGGGGGGATAGGATAGGGTGAAGAGGGTATCATATATTAGAACACAGATCAGGCACCACAGTGACCTCTAGTGATCTAAAGGGATGACACCAATTGGCAAGCTAAGCATTAGTGTAGAGACCACCTCAAATGCCTATTCCTGATAGTGAACTTCATGTCTATAACCATCCTGGAGCCTTCATCCAGTGACTGATGGAAGCAGAGGCAAACACCCACAGTTAAATACTGAACAGAACCCAAGGAATCCAGCGACGGAGAGAGAGGAGCGAAGAGCAAATTGGCAAAGAATGGTCTGGCAAATCCAGCAGAGACAGCTGATCTGAACAGGGGAGAGCTCTTGGACAGCAGACTGACAGCTGGGAGGCCATCATGGGTCCGATCCAGACCCCGTGAATGTGAGAGTCTATGTGGAGGCCTGGGCTACCTATGGGGTCCTGAGCAGTGGATCAGTGTTTATCCCTCGAATACTAACAGATATCATGTGTCCATAACACAAAGAGGGTTACTCTCTCTGCCTGGACTCTTAGGGAAGTGCCTGGACCCTACCCTGAATGAAATGATAGACTCTAGATATTCCCTATGTGGAAGGAATTGGCAATAGGGTGGGAGGATGAGGGGATGTTGGGGGGGTGCGGGAGGAGGGGAGGGAGAGGGAACTGGGATTGACATGTAAAACAAGCTATTTAAAATTAAAATAAATAAATAAAAATTTAAGATATAGAGGGTAAATAATAGAGTAGAGTGAGGGGAGCCAAGGTAGTCCCCAAGATCCCCCTTATTTTCTTTAGCTAAATAGCCTATTAGAGTGTGATGAGTGTGTTCTACAACAGCCTGTCCTTGGGTGTTGTAAGGAATTTCAGTTTTGGGGGAGATATCAAAATCTAGACAAAAATGATTGAAGCCTCTGCTGACATAGGCGCGGTCATTATTGGTTTTAATTTGTTTTGGGACCCCCATGTAAGCAAAAGCCTGTAACCAGTGGTTCTTAACATCTTTTACTTTTTCACCAGAGTGGGCAGAGGCGAATATCAGATGGGAAAAAGTATCTACAGAAAGATGGAAAAGTTGTAATTTGCCAAAAAATGATACATGTGTTACATCTATTTGCCAAATGTGGTTAGGTAAAAGTCTTCAAGGATTGACCCCCAAGTGAGGCACACGAAGAAATCCTACACAAAAAGGGCAATCCTTAACTATTTGAACAGCCTGTTCTTTGGTAATCCCAGTATGAAAGCACAAAGACCCTTCACTAAGATGAAAGAGCTTGTGTAGGGATTGTGCTTTAGTGAGCCCTTGTAAAACCACACCAATTTGAGCATACCTGTCAGCACTGCGATTTCCTTAGATGAGGGGCTCTATCAAAAGGTTGTGGGCCCTAAGATTTCCCACAAGTATAGACTCATTCCATTGCCATAGCAGACCTTGTACCTGTAATAAACTATCTTGTATCCTCGAGATGGGAGCAACATAGGCAGCAGTCGCTAAAGGTTGGATAATATGAGCAACATATTGACTATCAGTATAAATGTTTGATGCTTCCATGGGGAAGAGTTGTAAAGCCAATGCCAGGGCTGAGAGTTCAGCCATTTGGGCAGAAGTTGCAGGAATTCTGGCCATCTTAATGATTGGATAAGATATGACTACAGCTGTACCTTAGAGGAACCATCTGTGAAAACCACTCACCCCTTAGAAATAGCCTGAGGAACCACAATTTTTGGGAAAATTAAAGCATGCATTTAAAAAAAAAAGGAAATCAAATTGTTGGATGGGCAATCGTTATCAAAACAACTCTGAGTAGCAGAGAGAAAATGGCTCAGTCACAATTATTATTTTGTAACCATTCTATTTGTTGACAGGACAAAAGTCAATGTGGCTCCCACCAAAGGCCATCAAGGGAATCCTCTCTGCTCCAAACAGGAGCACAACTACAGCCTGGGGGTAGGACACCACAGCCCCAAGTGTGCGGCCAGCAGATATAGAGGTCTATGCACAAACGCCTGGTTCCTAAAGAATTTGTTGGCCTAGAGCCGCATAGGCTCCCATGCCAATAAGTACCTCCAAAATTCCCACCAGGGAAACCAGCAGCCATGCTGCACCATGCTGCCTGGCCACATGGTTCCTTGCACTCACCCCTCCAGGCCAAACAACCTCTCCTCAACAGCCAATCATCAGGGGTACAAACTAAGGCTGCTACGGATCCAAAAATGGCCTTTTTAAGTCGAGGCCTTTTGCTTTTCTCTGTCTTATCACCTGAAGGAGAGGGAGAAGGCTCAGAAGAAGAAACATTGGAAGCTTGAATTACTCTAATAGTCTTGAGCCTCTGTGAAGGCATCCTCAGTTTTTCTGACTTGCTCCTTTATTACCATATTATCACATATAAGCGTGCCCTTAACAAGTTGCCACAGAGAAAAGGCAACAATTAGTATGGAGTTTGGCCCTTCTTTATGTAAAGTTCTTTGTAGGTCCACTCTAACCTGATTTCAATAAGGGAATTAAGATCACCAGAGACCAAAAACAAGGACTGACTTTATGTATAGTTTTTAAGAAGTCCTTAGATGTCTTATGTCTGATAACTGTGCCCTGATGTCATAACAATTGGATCAAATAGTCTTCCAAAAGAGGGTAGGAACTAGTAACACCCACGCCTAATATACTTACTCGTAACCTAAAGGAGAATGCTGGCTGGCTTTCTGTGGGGATGGAGTCTCAGGTATTCCCTGACAATTTTGATGCCAATGGGTCAGGTTAGGGATGGAGGTCAATTTAAAGTTGCCCCTCTATGGGGGCTGACCCACCTTCTCCGGCCTAACCTTTTAAATCGCCCCTCTTACCTTACTTGGTGGCCAGCATTCAAGTGTAATTCTTTAGCAGTTTCTCTTCTTTCTGGATCTCAGTGAGACCTCCATCTATAGGAAGCCCGCCAGTGTGTATGAGGCTATGGTGCTACCATACTTTACAATACTATACAACGATCTGAGGCAAAGGGCTAAGGATGTAAAATGAAGACAAGGACAGCGGCTCATTCTTACAAGGAAAATGGCATTTATTATTACATGGGTAGAGCCTTAAATACCAAAGGCAGGCATGGTGGAAAATCCCCAAGGTAGAAGCCTACATTCCCAGGGCCCTCCAGCAAATGATTGTCCAAAATCAGGAATTAGCATTTAGACAAAGGACAGATGGAAAACAGGAACTTGCATACAGGCCTAGTGTGAGGAGGGAGTGAGAAGTATTTAGCTAAAAGCTCCTAGTAACCAGCAGTCAGCAGGACCCCCATGAGGGAAGGGGGCAACACATGCTTCTTGATATAATCAATATATATATATATATATATATATATATATATATATATGTATTTAAATTTAAATTAGAAACAAGGTTGCTTCACATGTCAATTCCAGGTCCCTCTCTGTTTTTCTCCCCTCTTTCTGTGCCCTCCCACCAACCCCCCCAATATCCCCTCATTTCCCCACGGAGGGTGAGGCCCTCCAGTTTTGTAGCCCAGTCTGGCAGTGGGACCAGATATATCACTGATACATGAGTTGTTTTTTCAAGCCCATTACATATGGTGCATGGTGGCATGCATTGCTCAGCCTTGGTGTGTGTGTGTGTATGTGAGGGTCGAGGGGGCATGGCTTAGTTCTGCTTCAACTGAATGTTCCAGGCATTATTGAGTCCCCATGGGAGGAGCCTTTACTGGTTCTGAGAAGTGGATAGGGGTGGGCTGGGGAGAAGTTGGAGGGGCAGGGAGGGGGAAATTTGCTGGTATGTAAAATGAATTTAAAAAAGAATGTGAGCTGTGCATGTCATGAAAAAGAACTCAGTAAGAAGCATTCCTTCATGAGTTTTGCTTCATTTCCTGCCTCCAGATTCTTACTGGAGCTGCTGCACTGACTTTCCTTCATGATGTCTTCTCACTTGTAAGATGAAATAAGTTTTTCTTCCCCAAATCAATTACCATGGCTTTATCACAGCAATATAGACCCAAACTAATGCAGTACTTAAGTACTATCTTTGAAATAACTGAAGACTGGTAGAGCATTAAATATAACACTACTGGCTCTTCTACACAGTTTGACTTGACTCTTTCCATATATGACAAATATGGGTTTTCAAGTCCTACACACAGATTGATCCTGACCTTTGTCTAGTTGTCATCAGTTAGATTAATTTAATCTTATGCTACTAAGAAGTGAAATATTTGTGGGTGAAGGTTTTGAAAACTGGAAGGTCTTTTTTATGTATGATATGAAATATCTGAAAGTTAATCAATAAGTAAACAGACTAGGAGTCACATAGGTCAAGGGGGTCCTGGCTTACTGCCTTGGGAGTTGACAGCACAGAGAACCCCAGGTTTCACCTTTTAAAAGTCATTAGCATTTAGACCACAATTGTGGGTTTATTTCATTATCCATTTACTCTTTAAAATGGATAGACTTGCCCAAGTTCTGACACTTTATAACTCCTATCTAGCGTAGCAGTAAGAATAACAAATATGACACATAAAGATTTCATTAATTTCTATATTTAATAATTTTTTGGTAGTAATTAGTCTGATTTTGCATGTTCTGTTGACATTCTCAATATTAATTTTTGTTTAATTAAGACTATGAAGAAATATACAAGGTATAGAAATTAAAGAGAGTTGATTTGTATTTTATTTTTAAAATATATCCTTATAATTTTTAAAGCTTTTGGACAATTTTCAGTGGAAAATAGAAAGCAGGTATTTAAGTGTGGCATCATAATATTTACTATGTTATATTACAAGGGGAAGAGTGAACAATTTTACTGTATTTTTTGTTTCCTTTGTGATAAAAGGCCTCAAACTCAAGGCCTCATGCATGCTAAGCAATTACTCAGTGTTATGTCCTCAGCTCCAGGCTGAGGTCTTGAATATACAGTTCTGCCACCTTTAAGTTACCAACTTTAGACAAATACAAATTAGTTTAAATGATACATATGATGATATTGATATCCCATGTCTGTTTCCTTGTAAGTCTGTCTGTCTGTCTGTCTCTCTCTCTCTCTCTCTCTCTCTCTCTGTGTGTATGTGTGTGTATTTGTGAATATAATCTATCACCTTTCTATCAACCTATGTAGACAGATAGACATGAGATATGACTCCAATATATAGATATAGATACATAGATACATTGATAAAATGTTATACATAGATAATTTTAGTTAGGAATATCGAGCGAAGCAGTGTCTTCTGGACATGATAGGATGACTGCATTGATCAACTCACAGGAGCTACGATTGTCTGCACAAGAGTGAACAAATCAACCCAGTCAACACTCTTGCAAAGACAGGAGGTGTTTGACTGGTCTGTATGTTGAGGATCCCCGACACCCTCCACACATTCTCGGACACAGGCTGCGCAGTGGGCCTGGCAATTGGAAGCCCCACCGATATCGTGAAAGGGAGGTAGGTGCACGGGGTTAAGAAACAATGGGGAATACTTCCAGGAAGGTTGAATCATCACAGTATCAATTTAAAAAGTTACTGAAAGGACATGGGACTGCAGTCAAGACTAAAACCCTAGAAGGCTTTCTAAAATCGATCGAACGAGGGAGTCCATGGTTCCTTACTGGGGGAAGCTTAAATATCCACCTTGGGAGGAGGTTCCATGTGATCTTTTACGAAAAGAGGGATCTGAGTCTTTGCCCCCTACCACATTCTCCTTATGGAGATTAGTGAGAGGTGGACTTTTGACAGATAATATTCATCACTGCCAGGTAGTTCAGGACACAAAAGAGGCTTTTTTAGAGTTACAAGAGACTGAGACTCAAGCCTCCTTGAGTTCAGGGGCAGAGAGTGAGGATGAATCATCTGAAGAGACCCTGACTGAAACTAGAGGCTCCATTGTTAGTGAGGATGAGGAGGAGTCTCTTAGCAGCAACAACAACAACAACAAAAAAAATGAGTAGAGATCTCTGGGCGCCACCCAAAAAGAAGGACTCTGGTTAGAATCAGTTATATCCTTCTCTGTCAGACCTAGAAAAAGAAAGTAGCTCAGACTCAGACTCATCAGTCTGAGAAGGAAAGGTTACTTGCTGAGATTGCAGCCCTTAAAAAAGAACTAAAAAAGACTCAAATTAAGAAAACACAGGACAGGGAGAGAAACCCTTTTCCATACTCTGAAAAAAGGGACTCCTCCTATGATATAACCAAGTCCTTCTTGGACCTTGATGGAAGACCCAAAGGAGGGTTCCAGTACTGCCTGGTGGTGGCCCCAGTAATAGAAGCTCCAGACCTGAACAATTCCACGAAGGTCATTCGGTGTCATGAGCCTTTAAGTTTTAAAGACATAAAACGACTTAAAGAGGCAACTCTAAATTATGGAGCACAGGCTCCCTTTACACTTTCCTTAATAGAATCTTTTGTGTCTCTTAACTTGACACCTAGTGATTGGCAGCAGCTTTGCCAAGTGACTCTATCTGGGGGAGATTATTTGATTTGGAGGGGTGAGTTTCATGAAAGATGCAGCCAGATACCCCAAAGAAATGCACAGGCTGGACAGCCCCAGAGAAATATGGAGATGCTTACTGGGAGTGGTCAATATGCCATCATTCAACAACAAATGCAATATGACATTGCAGTCTATGCCCAAGTGGCAGCAGCAGCCCAAGGAGCTTGGAAAGCATTGCATTCCAAGGAAGGAGGGGATCATCTGTCAAAATTCTTCAAGGACCCTCCAAACCTTTTCAAGACTTCGTAGACCGTCTCAGTCAGTTAGCAGAAAGAATATTTGGGGGCATTGTGCCTGCGATGCCAGTCATCAAGCAGATGGCTTTTGAAACTGCAAATAAATATTGTAAGGAAGCCCTTTTGCCCTTATCACTGAAAGACCCCTACCCAGGACCCCCTAAGAAAAGAAAAACAAGGCCAGGCCATTGCCTAATAAAAAAAAACCCAGACCAGGTGCCTCGCCCCGCTGGCAGGATGTCAAACAGGATCTGTGGTCACCAGAGCAGTCATGGGACCCAGACAATAATTGCTGAAGCGTGCCAGGGTCTTTTATGTGTCAATACCAGGACACCTAGTCCTTTGCAACTACTCCTGCCCCCAATTGTGTCTATGATCACCATAATAGTCATGGGACCCGGATAATAATTGCTGAAGCATGCCAGGGTCTTCATGAGGTAATCCCAGGAAACTTAGTCCGTGGGAAGTACCCCTGCCCCCAAGATGAGCCAATGAAATGCCTGTTGCTATGCTGATACTTATGTAATGATTAAACCTCTATAAATATTGTGCTCCCTGCAAGCCCGGTATGCTCTGACCCGAGTTGCAGTAGCATCTGCAGGCGCCTGTGTATTCAATAAATCACCTCTTGCATTTGCATCCAGTGGTCTGGCCCCAGTTCTTGGGCAGAGGGTTCGGTTCAGTGCCCAGCACTTTGTTCCCGAGGTCTTTCATCACAATAAAAGTCTAAATGACTATATCTGGATCTGTAGGGACATTGATGGGAACTTCATCCAGGGCCAAGTATTAGGTGCTGCTATTCGGCCCCAAGTGGGGAAAGAAAGACCTAATCAAGGAGGGAAAAAAACATGTTGCAGCTGCAGTAGGGAGAGACACTTCCATAGAAAGTGCCCTCAAAATAGTACCACCAGTCTCAAGAGATCTGGTTTATGCCCCGTTGCCGAAGTAGATATCATTGGGCCAATGACTGCTACTCTAAAACTGACCGGGAGGGAAATTTCCTTCCTGCTAATAATAATCAGGGAAACTGGAAGAGGGCCCCAAAACCAATGTGTATGGGGCAATGACCCCTGCTCCGGGCAGTGGCAGGATTCGTTTTCTCCCCCAGAGAAACCCCTTCGTATCTCAGACCTCCTTAGATCCACATCAGGGAGTGCAGGTTTGCACTTCTGTCTCTCCGCCCAGGCAGTCCTAATACCTGAGATGGGGGTCCAGGCCCTCCCTACTGGAGTACATGGACCATTGCCCCCAGGCACAGTCAGATTACTCTTGCGACGGTCCATTAATATTCTTTGAGGCATCCAGGTACACCCCAGTGTTATAGACCAGGATAGCAAGGGAGAGAATAAAATAATGACATCAGTGGTCAGTGGGGTTGTTGCCATCCCAGCAGGAGAGCAGATTGCTAAATTGCTCCTCCTCCTTACAGCTCATTGCCAGGCTCGAGAAAAATTAAAAAGAAAGGGAAACCTGAGAGATCGCCCTCAGTTGAAGGGTGGATTGGATTAAATCTCCAGTAAGAAAGAAAAATTGAGAGGTTGCCCTCAGTTGGAGGGTGGATTAGATTAAATCTTTAGGCCTTAGCCTGACAAAGTTTGGGAAAGAAAGGGGAACCTGATAGATTGCCCTCAGTTGGAGGGTGGATTGTGTAAATCTTACAGTCTGAATTACTGTCTCCTCCTCCTTATATTCCTTCCTCTGTCCAGCCATATCATACTTGTCTCCACCACCCTAGTGCTAGGATTAAAGGTGTGTGATCCCTAGTGCTGAGATCACCTTTGTGTGAACTGTTTCTTTTAGGGTTGGATCAGCTTTGTGTAGGCAGTGTGGCTTTGTGATAACAGAGATCTGTCTACCTCTTAATTCTGAGTCTTGGGATTAAAGATGTGTACTACCAATGCCTAGCTCTATAGATAACTAGTATGGCTGCTTTGCTATTTTGATTTCCAGGACCTTTAGTAAATCATAAACAACATATCACCACAAGTGCCTTTATCCTTTTCCTTAAAAAAACACAAAACTAAAGAGAGTTTCTACTAGAACCTATAAATATATACCAACACTATTTTTAAGCCAGGGTAGACAATTGTACTATCCTAGTCTACCCTTTCATCAAAACAAACAAGCAAACAAACAAACAAAAAACATTCATGAAAACAACTCCTCAGGAAAGCTCTGAATGTAGAGTAGAAATATTTGGTTGCCTAAGTGTCTTGAGAATTAATGGCCATGGGAATCAGTCTGTCTTACACAGGGTGCTAGAAACATCTCCATATTGGAAAAGCCATTAGGAACATGTAAAAATATAAAATTTCAAAATTGACTTTCCCTCTCATTAAAATATTAATAATTGGTTAGGAAAAAAGTGAGTCATTTGGGGCATTGCAATAGATGATCACTTTATATCTCAGCTGGTATGTACCTATCATCCCAGTACATGGGAGGTGGGCAGTTGTCATGTGTTAAATGCTACCCTGGTTTACAAAGTGTGTTTCAGGACAGATTGGGCTAGACAGTGAATCCTTGTCTCAAAACAAAAAAAAGTAAAAACAACTAATCAAATAGCAAAACAAAAACAACCAGGTGTTGGGGGCTAAATGTTCAATCTCAATATTTGGGAGATAAGAGGCAGATAGATCTTTGTGTGTTTGATAACCTGGTCTAGGCCAACCATATAGAAAGAATCTGTTTCCAAAGGAAAGAAAGAAGAAAGATAATAAAAAAGAAAACATGTATATGCTCAATTCAAAGAAAATACTAGTTGGAAATTTTCCCTTCTGAAAGGTTTGCAAATCACATAGCCAAAAGCTGAACTTCTTCCTGGCCTGTTGTCTATGGACCCTGTGACAAGAGATACTTTGATTTGCAGAAATAAGAATGACTGGGAGGAATAAGAGAAAGTTCTACACCAAGTGAAAAATCAAAGAAACCATGAGGCAGAAACTAGGAAGTTTAGAGTAACTTGTAACACCATCAATGGATGTGTTGGTATCTATGTAGAGGGATTTATATAATAGTCCACATAACCAAACTGGAAAGATGTTTTCAAAATGCATATAATTTGATGAAAATGAAAATATACTTTATTAGATATATAAGTAGTCAAAGTAGGAATGAAATGGATTTTTATTAAGAGAAAAGGGTTCTGAATTTTAACATATATATGCATACACATAAATACACAAACATACCTGTATATTTACATGTAACAATGATAATATAAAAGAGGCTATCAATGTCAGAGTTGTGGTCATGAGAAGGGTGGAATGGGGTAGATTGGGAGGTTGAAAGGAAGAAAGGGGTAAGCAAAGTGACATAATTCTATTTTTAATTAAATACATATATTAAGAAGAGCAAAATTTCTGTAGGAAAGATAAACTAGATACAAATCATTAGGAATAAATTTTTTATTAAAATGAACTAAGTAAGAAAGCAGAAATAAATGTAAACCACATGGAAATAAATTTTAAAAACCAGACTAAACAAAGTAAAAATCAGAAAATAATTTGTATATTATAATACTGCAGAATATTCTACCACAATGATTAATAAAATCTGGAAAGACTGACAAATGTAAAAAGTGAGGACATAAGGATCTCCATTGTCTCAAATTGAATACAGATTATAATCTATTATTACAAAATAGTAAGGGATACTATACATGTCTTTATTCCATGAATTGAAGAACTTAGTTGAAAAAGATCAATTCTTGAAGACCACAAGGCACCAAAAATAAAATAGCATGAAATACAGGCTGAATACCTATAAATAGTCTTTAAAAAGAAAGATGAGCATATATGCAGATCAAGGATTTGACTAGAATTTTGGGGATTCTCTTAGAAAAACAGTATCTATAAAGGAATGTAGACAAAATGGTTTAATGACTAAATAAAAATTATGCTTCATTAAATTGTGTGCAAGAAAACAAAGTTGTCTTCACCATTATGTTTAGTTCTCAGTATGTGTCTCAAACAATGTGTTACAGCAAAAGGAGAATGTATGTCTTTGTAAAGGAAGGAACTTGCAATCCTCCATTATACGTGTTCTGGTTATCTGAGGAAAGAAACAAGAACCTAAGAGTGAAATGAAGAAACCACTATAGGAATAAGACAATTGGAAATCTATAGGAAATCAAATCACCAAACAAAAAGCAATATCTTCCTATATCCATACAATAAACACTTGGTCATTGAAACAGAAGAATACAGTGGATCTTATTGTTCTAGAGAAAATGAGACACACATTATGAGTTTTCATGCTGTTTACCACATTGACAGAATGTGAGATTTCTAATTAAATAATGAAACAAATCATAAATACATTCATGAAGATGAGACAAGAAAGGTTAATGACTCTGAAGAGATACATGGCTCAGTGGTTAAGAAAGGTTAATGATTCCAAATTGCTCAGAACGCTTAAATAATATTGTGAGTATTCTATCAAGTTTCCATGTATGTATATATTTTAAAATTTGTAAGTCTAGATATACACTCTTCTTAGTCAAAGCTGCTTTTAAGACAAGACTGAAGTGGAACAAAAGAATAATCTGTCTACTAAAGGGACAGTAATCAGCACAATGTATGACTTGTATATAAATACAGACATATTAATGGGCCAAACCAGATAATTCAAATAGATTCACACAAATAAGATACTTACTTAAATATCATGTTTATTGAATTTGTTCATATATGTAAAGTATTTTTGTTGCTTATAACCCTTCCCACTCTATCCCATTCTCCACACATGTCAATGTTTGTTGCCAATTTCCCTACAAGTCTCTTTCTCACATCCATGCCATTCTTCTATTTGTTTCATTGTGATCCACCTGACTTTACAAGGTTCATCTGTGTGGTCATGTATATGGGATACACATTAAACACATCTGATAGTAAAGGGACATTTATTTCAAAATATAATGCTAGAGATGTAGCCTATTCACAGGCGAAGTATCAGCCTCAACCCACTTTTTAAAAGTTCTGTAAAAATGAAAACAGTGAATCAGGGAGGACCATATGAACAAATAGAAAAAAAGAAAACAGAAACTTTCAGATAGATATAACTTTTAGGATTTAATTTAAAACATTTTAGACATAATTTCAATGTAATATCTATAGTAGGAATAAATGACCATCAATTCCAGACAGACTAATGCTTGTTCTATGGAAATAAGTGTGGAAAGAATGACAGAAAGTTACAAAATTATATGATAAATATACTTTAAACTCATATAAATGAAAAACAAGTACTATCTACAGAACCTTGAGAACACTCAGAATTCCACAGGAAAAACAAGTTAATTACAAAATTGGCATGAAGAAACCAGTGGAAGCATTTAGGTGGAAATAAACACATAAAATACATTTATCATCACTGGTGCTCAGAAGTGAAAATTCCAACCATTAGTCACCATTCATGGTTAGGAATAATCTTGTCACTTGGACTTAGGAAGTACAGAAGCCCAACTGAGTGAAAACTGCTTGTGACTACATTATACACCTGTTCTGAGGAAGACTATGGAAGTGCTTTCTTAAACTAAGCTTGAACCATTACATAACCAGGCACTTAGTCACTAGATGATGCTATTTATATTTTGTATTATTAAAATGACCAGACCAAAAGTCAGTTTGTTGATGACCAGAAGACAATAGGAAGGAAGGTAAATAGTTGTGATTCTAAAATCATAGTACTAAAAATGGTCGCATAAGACTATGGAGATTTTCAACTATGTTGATCATTCATTAATATATGTATGTAATTAATTTCCTTAGAATAGAACAATACAAGCATGCATGCATATATATCAGCGTACGTAAAGATAATAAATGCATTATATAAATGCTGATTTGTAATGCGTTATCATGAGGAAACACTGGAGCATGTGAGATCCGTGCTTATTATTTCTCACAGCTACCTCTGAGTCCATCACAATTATCAATAAAATTCTTAATACATTTTGCAATGAGAATTCAATCTAGGATATGCTGTCACATGTGGTTTAATTTTATAAATAAAATTGAAAATTAGGCTTCCAAATTGAAGCCCAGTTATGCTATAACCTGCTTAATGCTGCTATTTTATTACATTAACAGTGGTTCCCTTAACCTCTGCAGAGGTTTTTATGGGAGCACAGTACTCATTTTCAGAGAAAACATTTTAGAAAAATATGATAGAAATCTGTACCAGAGTTGTCATTAAAACATCTGATTTATTAATCCAATGGGAAAGTTACATGGTTAATGGAATTTATGAAATAAGAAATTAATAAAAATATAAATCAAAGATGCAAAAATCACTCTAGCTATATTGACTTTTTGGTAATTGCATGACAGTGGGTTTTATCACTTAATACAAAACATAAAAGTATAAAACTCCAAATTATTCAATCATGTCACAAACAATAAGTGTAATGTACCTAGACATTAAATTGCAAATATTCCTACTGAAGGCATGAGAGAAGAGCTATACAATGTAAGTCAAATAGATTATTCTTCTAACTTGAATTAGGTGCTTAAGATGTGCTTTACAGACCTTTGTCTGATGAAGACAAGAAGTTTGTATTTAAGTGAGATGTCAGAAAAATCCCCATCGTTCAGGAGGGGTGAAAAATCCATGATCAGCCACTTGTTTGCTTTCTCTGAACGGTAAAGAAAAAAGGCCTTTCTTTTCCATTTGAGAGTAAACTTAGAATAGAAATTGTATCCTGAATTGTTGGTTTAGACTGATGCAGCAGGGCAGATTGAGAAGTCTTCTTGGGTTACAGAGTGAGCTGAGAGCCAGCAAATGCTGTGGGTGTAGCTCCATGGTATGGAGCTCTGGGTTCTGCCCACAGTTCACACACCCCAAAATGCTAATAAAGTAAGATGCAAATGTCTTTATAATGACTGTATATCACAAAAGAGTTGTTCTGTTTAATTCTATAAATGAAATTGAAAATTAGGCTTCCAAATTGAAGCCCAGTTAGGCTATAACCAGCTTAATGCTGCTATTTTATTACATTAACAGGGAACAAGGAGATGTCTTTCTCACTTGATTCATCAGATGAGGTCATGATCAGGAAGTCATGAGAGAACATCAACTGGTTTGTGTATTTTTCATTTACAACTCTTTAGTGTATCTTCCAGACATTATATTGACTATGGCTATTAGGATAATTCCCATTACATGGAATCCAGAAATATTACAATGTGACTGACAAAACAGTGTAAATATACCATACTTATTACTATATATATATATATATACATATATATATAATGAATAAGAGATCATAGATTTAAGAAGAGTATGTGAGAATTGGGAGAGAAGAGGAAGAGGGAAGAAATAACACATATAGTATTTGTGCTGTATTCATATATGAAATTCTCAGAAAATATAAATATAGACATAGGTGACACAGATAGATATAGATGATATAGATACACATAGAGGCATAGAAATGTGACATCAGATTGGCCTTGTTTATTTTTCTTTTATGCAGAATTTCTTCCTCACAGAGCTGCTGAAATGATAGGTTTCACCTAAGGCCTTGTCCTAGTTGGGGTTACTGTTTTTGGGATGAAACCCTAAGACCAAAGCCACTTGGAAAGTAAAGGATTTATTTGGCTTATACTTCCACCTCACTGTTATTACCGAAGGAAGTCAGGACAGGAACTCAAGCAGGACAGGAACCTGGAGGCAGATCCTACTCTATCCGACCTAGAAAATGAAAATAGACGAGTCAGAGTCTGAGAAGGAACGGTTACTTGCTGAGGTCACGGTCCTTAAAAAAGCACTAAAATGACTCGAATTAAAAAAGGACAGGGCAGGGATAGAAACCCTCCTCCATACTCTAAAATAAGGGACTCTTCCTTCTTGGACCTTGAGGGAAGACCCAGAGGAGGGGTCCATTGCTGCCCGGTGGGGGCCCCAGTAATGGAAGTTCCAGACCCAAACAATCCTGAGTAGGTCATTCGGTGCCATGACCCATTAAGTTGGAAAGATAAAAAACAACTTAAAGAAGCGACTGTAAATTATGGAGCACAGGCTCCTTTTACACTTTCCTTAATGGAATCTTTTGTGCCTCTTAATTTGACACCTGGCGATTGGCAGCAGCTTTGCAGAGCGGCACTCTCCGGGGGGGATTATTTGATTTGGAGAGGTGAGTTTCATGAAAGATGCAGCCAGACAGCCCAAAGAAATGCACAGGCTGGACAGCCCCGGAGAAATATGGAGATGCTTACTGGGAGTGGTCAATATGCCACCATTCAACAACAAATGCAATATGACATCGCTGTCTATGCCCAATTGGCAGCAGCAGCCCAAGGTGCTTGGAAAGCATTGCATTCCAAGGATTGAGGGGATCACCTGTCTAAAGTCCTTAAAGGACCCTCCAAACCTTTCCAAGACTTTGTAGACTGCCTCAGTCAGGTAGCAGAGAGAATATTTGGGGGCATTGGGCCTGCGATGCCAGTCATCAAACAGATGGCTTTCAAAAATGCAAATAAGTACTGTAAGGAGTCCCTTCGCCCCCACCGCAACAAAAGTCTAAATATCTACATCCAGATCTGTATAGACATTAATGGTAATTTCGTCCAGGGCCAAGTGTTAGCTGCTGCTATTTGGCCCCAAGGGGGAAAAGAAAGATCTAATCAGGGAGGGAGTAACACATGTTTCAACTGTGGTAGGGAGGGACACTTCCGTAGAGAGTGCCCTCAAAATAGTACTACCAGTCTCAAGAGACCTGGTTTATGCCCTTGTTGCCAAAGGGGATATCATTGGGCCACTGACTGCTACTCTAGAATTGACTTGGGGAGCAATTTCCTTTCTGCTAATAATAATAAAAAAAAACTGTAAGAGGGCTCCACCCCAGGGCCCAAAACCAATGTGTATGGGCCAATGACCCCTGCTCTAGACAACAGCAACATTCATTTTCTCCCCTAGAGCAACCCCTTCATCTCTCAAACCTCCTTAGAGCCACTTCAGGGAGTGCAGGATTGGACATCGGCCCCTCTGCCCAGGCAGTCCTAACACCCGAGATGGGGATCCAGGCACTCCCTACTGGGGTACATGGACCATTGCCCCCAGGCACAGTTGGACTACTCTTGGGACAGTCCAGTACTATCCTTCAAGGCATCCAGGTACACCCTAGGGTTATAGACCAGATAGCGAGGGAGAGATTAAAATAATGACATCAGTGGTCAGTGGGGTTGTTTCCATCCCAGCAGGAGAGTGGAGTTCTCAGTTGCTCCTCCTCCCTACAACTCCTTGCAAGGCTTGAAAAAATTTTTAAAAAAGCAGTAACTCAGAGATCTAAAAAGCTAGCCAACAAGTAAGGCTATAAGTATGTATTAAAAAGGGGGTACCAAGCTAGGGGTACCAGATTAAATCTCCAGGCCTCGCCTGATGAAGGTCAGGAAAGAAAGGGAAACCTGAGAGATTGCCCTCAGTTGAAGGGTTGATCGGATTAAATCTCTAGGCCTTGCCTGACACAAAATCAGGAAAGAAAAAGAAACATAAGAGGTCACCCTCAGTTGGAGGGTGGGTTGGATTAAATCTTCAGGCCCTTATCTAAGGGATCATCCTCAATGGGAGGATGGATTAAAGATGGGTAAATTAAAAAAATTGGTAACAGTTAATAAATGAGGTATTAGTATTTAGTAAAAAAAAGGCAAAGGTATATAAAATAAAAAAATGTTTGGTTACATTTATATGAGGTAGGTTATTGATACAAATTTAAGGTCAATTTTGTGAGTCATCTCAAAAGCCTGGCCTCTCCACTTTACATGTACAGAATTACAAGGAATGAGTAACAGCTGTAGGCCCTAAGTGTAGCTCAAAACTTCTCAATGAAGAAATGATGAGGGACATACAGGACTTTTTCAATCTTTTGTTTTAATTCAAGGATTGACTGGAGTTGTTCTGTTAAAGAAGTTTCATTTCAACAAACTAATCATAACCTAGGCAAAAGGAGAGATATGTATGCATGGTCTGTGTTTATAGGCGTGGCCACCTCAGTATGTATGAAGTGTGAAGTATAAATGCATGAATGTTGACAAAAGCAACTGTTCTAATTGCCTTGGAGATGATTAAAGGGATACTTAAATCCCTTCAAATACAGTTAAAAGCTACCTAAATCGATTTAGATATAGCCAAAAGAAACATCCAGTCGGTCGGTTAATGTCTTAACAAAAAAGTTAAGGTTTAAGCCTTCAGAGCCAGTCAACTTAAAAAAAAAAAAGATCACTCACAGACTTCAGATAATTTTCAGAAATTATTTGGGACATAGTATAGTTTACAATTCTTAAATGATTCTCAAAAGTACTTAATGGTTATTTCCCTTTTAAAGGACATCTACTAATAATTTAAATAGTGATCCCAATTCACCTAGATAGTTAACTAAGGAGGGTAGACAAATCCTTCTACTGTTATGGTCCAACTTCAACAGTTCAAACAAAATTTAAAAAGTAAAAAAGGGGGAGTAATGTCCCCAGTCCACATGATTCATTGGATAATCCACTCCTCATTTAAAATTTTTTGAAATGTAAATGCCAGTGAGCAATCTGCTTCAGACAGATTCTGGCATAATGGAACTTGAGCAATTATTACTCAGGTCAAATGGAGATATCTGTACACTAGACAGTGGAGAAGACCCTAATTTGGGGTTGAGGGCATGTTTGTGTTTTATTGCAGGAAAAAATAAAGCTTCAGCAGCTGTTACAACATTTGGTGAGATGCATGGAGCAGAGAAAAACTGGACCTGAGATTGTGGGAGCCTGCCCAAGCCAGTTCGAGATCTCCTAATCGGTGTTCCTGACCCTTGAAGTCATCAAATCTACAGCCCTAGAAAGAAATAAAACAGTCAGTTCAAGATTTCCAGTTTCTCAACAGGCCTGCTACTTCACCCTCCTGGACCCGTGAGTTTTCATCCCGAAGCCAGCAAAAAACTGGAAGATCAGCAGTTTGCCCTTGACACACCTTAAAACAACAGAGTTCATTTTGCCAGTTTTTCCCTTTGGGGGAAAAACAGACCAATTTAAAATATTTGGACATTGGTATGGACTGTGATGAATGGCAAAAGCCTCTTTTCAGTATTTGAACAGGACATGGTCACTTGAAATATCAGACTTGGTGATTCCTGTTTCTGGAATCACGCCTATGCCAGTGTATTTTTCTGGAGAAATGTAATTTGTCCTAATTCAACAAAAAGGAGACTTTGACACAAGTTACAAATTCAGCTGAGGCTACTGATGTTAAATCAACAAACTACATCACCACAGGAACAAATTGGTACTCTGTAAATAGTGCAACAAGCGACTTGTTCATATTTTTTATAATGCTACATGTGTAACATCAACGATTGTACCTTATGTATCTGTGCAAGTGCACTTACTAAATGCTTTTCTAAGTGCATCTTGGAATGATTGTAAACTTTATCATTGTTTTGACCATCAAATTGTAACTGTAAATCACCCTTGTAGCAAAGAAAGGCTGGTGGTGGAATGCTATGGCCCAGATCGGGGGTTGGGCAGATGACAGAGGGGTGCTATGTCAGTAGGGGTCCTAGGAAAGGTGACAGTGGCAGTAGGCATTCTGGCTTTATGCTGAGTTCAAACATGCCTTAGCCCATGGCAATCCTGATAGCCATAAATCCTGATTACAGAAGATTCTAAGTTGAGGTTTCTCTGAGGATGGGCAACCTATGGGGTAGAGCCCCCCCCCCCCCCCCGCCTAAGGCAGAGGTAGCCAGGTACCTCGAAGATGGGATGGGGCACCCCATTTGACCTAAGACAGGAGTGCCTCATAAGAAAATAAAAAAGGAGGAATTGTGGGGACCACAGACCCTGGCCGGACATCCACTCCTCCATCAGCCTGGGAGCAGGCAGCTGTGAGACAATGTTTACTGACAACATGTTTACTGAAAACAATCCAATGCCATAAGTTCCTGATAAGGGCTTGATAAGGGCTCCCTCACTGAAACACCCTGACTTTCATCTTCCAGATGGCTAGCTACTTCTTTCTGCTCCCTGCTGTTCCCGATTCTGGTGTCAGAGATTTAACCACCAGCCAGGAGGAAAAAGAGAGGTGTGTGGGAGATTTGTGCATATATGTATGGCAGAAGTTTTTCTGGAGGGAAGCGTTTTTTCTTGGGAAGTTCTCCTAAGCCGATTTGGGGAGCATAAAATTTTCTTAACGCAACTGACTGGTCCCTGTGTCATCTATCCTGACACCCTCGTCACATTCTCAGATACAGGCTGTGCAGCAGGCGCGGCAATATTGGGCAGTTTCCTCACCAGCATTCAGCAACCATGCTCCAGGACCAAAGAGCTCCAGAGGATCAAAACTGCCCTGGGCAGTTTCCCCTCTTCTGCTAATCCCACTAGTAGGTCTGAAGAATTCTGTGCTATCACTAAAGTTCCATCATAAAAATCATAATATTGTGCTGTGAATCATGTATACTGGAACTAGATGAGTTTACTTTCTTTCATTTGGTAATTCATTTCCTATAAAACTTCTGAATTTCTTTTTTATATAAAATATTTGTTTATTTAAACTAGAAACAAGCTTGCTTCACATGTCAATCCAACTCCCTCTCACTCCCCTCCTCCTGCGCCCCCACCAAACCCTCAACTTCCCACCCAATCCTCACTCTGCTCCCCAAAGAGGGTGAGGCCCTACATGGGGAATCTTCAAAGTCTGTCATATCATCAGGGCAGGTCATAGCCCCTTCCCAATGTGTCCAGGTTTAGAGGGCATCCCGTCATGTGGAATGTGCTTCCAAAGTCCATTCATATGCCAGGGATACTGGACTACTACTCAAGGCCCCATAGATTGCCAAAGTCTCCTCACTGACACTCAGATTTAGGGGTCTAGATAAGTCTCATTCTGGTCTCTCAGTCATCAGTCTGGGGTCATTGTGCTCCCCCTTGTTCAGATCAACTGTTTCTGTGGGTTTCACCAGCCCATTCTTGACCCCTTTGCTAATCACACCTCATTCTCTGCAACTGGTTTCCAGGAGTTCAGTTCATTGGTTAGCTGTGGTTGTCTCCCTCTGCTTCCATCAGCCATTGGATGAGGGCTATAGGATGGCATATAAGGTAGTTGTCAATCTCATTTTGGGGACAGGCATTTAAGGTGGCCTCTTTCCAACACCCTCCGCACATTCTCAGATACAGGCTGTGCAGCCGACGCAGCAGTTCTTATAAGGAGAGAGGGGTGTGGATAATAGTAGGGGTAGACAAGTGAAGTCACAGATAGAACCTGGCTGCTGCTGCCCCAGTTGAGGAGTTTCTTGGAACCACCTAGAACCACAGGTTAAGGAAGGATTCGTCTATTGAAGTCTTCAGAAGGAGCATCACCATAGGCACTTTGAGGTTTGGTTTCTTAACTCCAGAATGTCAAGCTCATGGTGCTTTATTATACTAGCCTAGGAAATTGCTGTAGCATCAGAATATATATATGCACATATATATATTCATAAATATTTATAAAGAAAATGACAGAGAATCCATATAGGTCCTAAAATATGCTAATGCTCATGTTCTTTTTATAATATGACATAGTATTCGTGCACACTCCTCCTGTGTACTTCAAAATATCTCCAAAGAATGGTTAAGAGAATTTACTGTTTTTGCAGAAGAGCTGGATTTGTTTCTTAAGACCTACACGGTAACTTACAAATTCTGTATTTGCAGTTCCAAGGGATCTGGCATCCTCTTCTGGCTTCCATGATCATCTGTCAGATACCTAGTATATTATATGCATATAGGAAAAACACTCATATGCATAAAATAAAATGAATACATTAAACAACACATTCTTATAGTACCTAAGACAATGTGGATACCATCTAAATTGTTGTTAAATTACACTGTTTAGAAATAATGGCAAGAAAATGGTCTGACCTGTTTAATATACAAACTTTACTTTTCCTAATATTTTTAATCCACAGTGGTTTGGAGACAACCATGGATGAGAAAATCACAGATGAAGAGCACCAAACCTTTTTGAAAAAATAACAAGTTCTCTGTAAAAATGTGTCTGTTCCATGAGAAAAGTGAGACCAGGTCATAAAAGCACAAGGAGAATACAAGCATGTGACAAGAGCTGTTCCTGATATCTCCTATTATTGCTGGGTAGAAAACTCGCATTATTTTCACTATAGGGGAATGAGTCACACTCTCCTAATTTGTTATGAAAATTAAAGAGGCAAATGCAAAGATTGTTGCTAGCATAGAGTATTTTTGTCTTCTTTGCTTTCAGCTTTCAAATCTCTAAAATTAGAATTATAGTGCTTTTCTTCACTCATTAAACAGCAATTTAGTGGGCACCTATGGTGGTCCAAGCTACCACTGAACTGTGAAGGTAATGCTAGATTCTGCAAATATGACCTCTGATCCACTGAAATTTGCATTCTACAGATACAACGGGCAAGGAAAAGCATAGCAAAACCTTGAACACATATTTTAATTACAAAGTGTAAAACATAATCTTCTGCAATAGAAAAAATATTATGTAATAGATAATGAGGGATCTGTATTAGAAAAAAGAGCACAGTGATAACATGCCAATTAATTACTATCTGAAGGATGTGAAGCAAAAAAATGGCTATGATAAGTTTGGTGTGACAAAGGCTAGCACTTAGGTAAAGAGCCTGCAGAGAGGGAAGAACCATCTGGAAGCTGGCTGCACCATAGAACACTGGTGGGTGAAAAGAAGTGGTATGACAAGGGGGGCATGGGCTTCAAGGTCCAAAAGACAGATTCAACACCTGAATAAAGAATTGGATTGTAAGTGTGAATTCCCTGGAGAATTTAAGTAGACTCCTCATAAGTTAAGGGATCAACTATACCAGTGTTCCCATTTTCTAAGTGGAAAGCTGACTGAGGGTAGAGCAAGGGAAAAGTAGACACACTTCACCAAGTATTGGTGTTAATTGAGAAAATGTGGTAGTTGATTGATTTAATTCATTTATGAAATAAATTCTTTTCAAGTTTTTGAAATAAAGTGTCTAAACTTGTTGAAAATTTGATGAATAGGCTATAAAAATATCCTACTTTTATGTCTCAGGTTTAGAAAACTGAGGAAACTGGTCTTGCATTTACTAGGACTTAAATTATAGAATATTGATTTGAGAGGTCTGTAATGTTATGGTAATGTGAGGATTTTCTATGGATCATAATCACATTGCACATATGCACATTTAAGAGCAAGTGTTAAATAGGGGCTAGACATGCATGGAAAAAGGCATAACAATATCATAAGCATGAAATACTAAACATTCCAAAATAGTGGCCAAAATAATATAGGGAGGGAACAGCAGGGAAAGACGAAGGCTCAGTACTGGGCAGAGGAAGTTGGTACTTCTGAGCAACAGGGTTGTGTAGCCAGTAGAGAAGGTGAGTCAGAATCAGAGACTGTAGATGGAAAACTGGAAAGCATCCCTGTAGAGACACCTAGAAGTCAGCTGTGGGAAAGAGTCTGTGTACATTTTGTTGAAACTTTAGGATGGAGCTGACAGATCAGTGGATCTACCAGCCCGAAACTGCAGGGGACTGAATAAAGCAGTTTCAATGAAGTGCTGGAAGAAAAGCCTTCTGTGGTGCTCTGAGAAATGAAGGAAGCTAAGATTGCTTAGGGTGACTCATGCAATCAATGTAAAGGCTAGCCAAAAGAGGAGAGAGAAAGAAGTGAGTAAGAGGTTAGGAGGGCACTTATTTAATCATTAGGATACTACAGTGTCTATGGAAGACTCTGGACTTTATTGAGTGGTAGAATATGATAACATAGGAAGTGATATATTAAGTGCATTAATGAAGACCAGGAAAAAGGCAGCAGAGAAAGAGAGGCCATGCATGGGGAGCAAGCTGACTCTATTTAATTTGACGCAGGAAGAAGAGGAAGTCAAAATTTAGTAGCTTAGCCATTTTGACAGCAAGAAAAAAGGTAGTTCTTACTTGGAGACTCTATTTTTCTTCAAAATACAATCATCAGCAAGTAGGTGGGAAAACAGTGATTTAAAACTTGTATCAGCAATTGTAGCTGTTTGTAATTCTATGGGAAAATAAATTGTGGAGCACACATTTGGTCTTCCCTGGTATTCTGGGGTCATAGTGCAGATTAATAGGGGTGGGTGATGTAGGTAGCCTTACTCACTTGGAATGTTAACAACAGAATTCTGGCAGGTTCTGAAAACTCTTCTCAGGTTAACTAGATTTTTAAAAACAATAAGGGAATAAAACAAAAAAACAAAAATTCTATTAAACCAACACTGTGACACCTCTTATGGGCTTATGTTTACTTTCAGACCAGGCACATTATTTAATCCTCTGGTAAAGCCCTTATCCAGATTGGGGGAAATAGACAAAAAGCAAGAATGTAGGTGAACATTCAAAATAAATATCTATCATTGTAACAACACACAGAAAGGAAATGTGATAGGCCAAAGGTGACCTATCCTAGTGCAGTGGTTTTCACTTGCAGATCAAGACCCAACAGTGTTTACATATCAGATGTCTTGCATATCAGATATTTGTATTATGGTTCATAGCAGTAGCAAAATTACAGTTATGAAGTAGCAAAAAAAATTTTATGTAAGACTGGGCTGGTTTAACCCCCAGAAACAGCTGACCAGACAAAGGTTAACTCTTGAATCCCAGGCATTAGCCTGGGAAGCCAGCATGGGACTGATCAAGACCCCCTGAATCTGGGGGTCAGTGAGGAGGCCTAGGGAATCTATTGAGCATTGGGCAGCAGATCAGTATCCATCCCAAGTATACACACGGACTTTGGACTCCCATAGAACAATGTGAGGTACACTCTCACCCTGAACTCTTGGGGAAGGGTCTAGGCCCTGCCCTATATGAAATGACACACTATGCACACCCCCATGGAGGGCCTCACCCTCCCTGGAGAAATGAGGAGATAACTGGGGGGGGAGGGCACGGGAGGAAGGGAGGGAATGGGAGAGGGACCTGGAACTGACTTGTGAAGCAACCTTGTTTCTTATCTAAATTTAAACTGGAAAATAAAATTAAAAAAAAAGATTTTCATTGATTGATAAAAAAAAATTTATGGTTGGTGTTCCCCACAACATGAGGAAGTGAATTGGAAGGTCACAGGCTGACGAAACACTGTGACTTAGTGGAACACTGACTTAGACAATAAAGGGAAAAATATATCACCATGAAGAGTCAATTAGGACTAAGGAGAACACAGCTGGAGATATGCAGACATCAGATGCCTATGAAAAGAAGTGTGTGTGTATGTCACTCTCTTTCTCTCTCTTTCTCTCTCTCTCTCTCTCTGTGTGTGTGTAGAGAGAGAGACAGAGAGAGACAGAGAGTGTTATACTTTTAACACATAAGTATATATACTAAAATATAAAAGAAGTGGAAAGCCTAGAATTTATTTCCTTTAAGAGAGTAGTGGCCTCCTCCCTTGCTGGTTGGAGTGCCAACTTGTTCAGCCACTTTGGAAATCAGTATGGAGATTCCTCAGAAAAATGGGAATAAATATACCATAAGACCCAGCAACTCCACTGTTAGGCATGTATCCAAAAGATGCCCATTCATACAACAAGGATGTCTGTTCCACTAAGTTCATAGCAGCATTATTTGTAATTGCCAGAACTTGGAAGCAGCCTAGATGCCCCTCAACTGAAGAGTGGATAGAGAAAATTTATACAATGGAGTACTATTCAGCAGAAAAAAACAATGGAATCCTGAGATTTGCAGGCAAATGGATGGCACTAGAAGAATCCAAACTGAGCGAGGTAACCCAGTCACAAAAAGAGAAACATAGTATGTACTCTCTCATACATGGATTTTAGACATAGATCTGGGGAGTGCCAGCCTACAATCCCATGGCCAGAGAGTCTGGGAAACAGAAACTTCATTCAGTGCCTGATGGAAGAAGAAGCAGACACCCATGGCTAAGCACTGAGCTGAACTCAAGAAAGCCAGTAACAGAGAGGGAGGACTGATGGCTAAAGGGATTAAGACTGGGCTGGTTTAACCCCCAGAAACAGCTGACCTGACAAGGGTTAGCTCTTGAAACCCAGGCTGATGCCTGGGAATCTAGCATGGGACTGATCAAGACCCCCTGAATGGGGGTGTCAGTGAGGAGGCCTAAGGAATCTATTGAGCCTTGGGCAGTAGATCAGTATTATCTGGAGTACACAAATGGACTTTGAACACCCATCCAATAATGTGAGATGCACTCTCACCCTGAACTCTTGGGGGAGGGTCTAGGCCCTGCCCTGGATGAAATGACAGACTATGGACATCCCCAAGAAGGGCCTCATCCTCCCTGGGGAAATGAGGGTATATTGGGGGGGTTGGGGGGGAGGGCACGGGAGGAGGGGAGGGAAAGGGAGAGGGACCTGGAACTGACTTGTGAAGCAACCTTGTTTCTAATTTAAATTTAAATCTAAAAATAAATAATAAAAAGGAAAAAATGTTAAAAAATATTTTCAATAAAAATACTTTGTGAAAAAAAAAGAGTGTTGGCAATTTCCACTGACTCTTTTAAGACTATGTATAGATTATTTATTATATTACATAAAATATTATAACATAATGATAAAGAATGAAAGCTATTAGCAAAGTTTGAATTATTGTTCATATGCTTACACACCCAAAGAAGCAAAAAACAAAACAAAACAAATATCAGACAGAAAAATGCAATCATTTGAAGTAATAAAATGAATGAAATAAACTTTAGGTAGAATTTCACCTGTAAAATTAATTTCATATGAATTCTGAGTTTTGACATAGAAAAGAATCAAAGTTGGAAGGCTGTTAATAAGAGCTAAAATAAATGACAATGTCTAGAGGAAGTATTTAATGAGTTTTCATAGAGGCCAACAATATTCTTCATATTAATTAACTTGTTAATTAATGATATAATGGATGGAATAGATCTCAAGTACACACAATGTTCTCCTGCGTGACAATGAGAAATGGTGAAAGCAATACTAAGGTGGAAAAAATGTTCTGTTAATACATTAAGGGTTCCTTAAGGCAAATTTCACAAACAGTTGGTTTTATACATGTCAAAATTAAGTGAAGATTATATCCCAATATGCTGGCATAAGAAAAATTGGCAGTTATTTTAGATATGGTTTTATACAATATCAAAAGAAAAACACATGTAATTAAATTAGCTATGGAATGAAAAATCTGAATAGTGGGATTCAATAGAGGATACCAGTAAAATTTAATTTCCAGACTGTCTGTGTGTGTGTGTGTGTGTGTGTGTGTGTTTGTGTGTGTGTGTGTGTACAAACTCATTCTTTATGACTATGTCCTGGCTAGTTTATATGTAAACTGGACACAAAATAGAGGACAGAAAAGAGGCCTCCACAAGATTGAACTATAGGCAAGTCTGTGGAGCATTTTGTTGATTAACGAATGATGTGGGAGAACCCAGCCTCCCGTAGGTAGTGATACCCTTAGCAGATGATCTTTGAGGACATAAGAAAAAAGGCTGAACAAGCCCTGTGGAGGCATTGAGTCAGTACCACTCTTCTTTGGTCTTTGCATCAGGTCCTGCCCTGGGGTTCCTGCCTTGATCTAGTTCCTGTCCTTACTTCTGTCAGTAATGGACTGTGATTTGGAATGGGAAGCTGGAATGAATCTTTCCTTCCTGAGCTGCTTTTGGTCATGGTTTTTTATCATAGTAATAAAAATACTAACTCAGGGAGACTTATCACTTACCACTATTCATCAGACAGGGACAAAAAGAAATCAAGGGGATACAAATAGGAAAAGAAGTCAAGCTTTCACTATTTGCAGATGATATGTTAGTTTACAAAAGTGACCCGAAAAACTCCGCAAGGGAACGCCTAGAGCTGATAAACACCTTCAGCAAAGTGGCAGGATACAAGGTAAACTCAAAAAAATCAGTGGCCCTATTATATACAGACGAAGAAGTTGACTGAGAAAGAAATCAGAGAAACCTCACCCTTTACAATAGCCATAAACAGCATCAAATGTCTGGGGATAATGTTAACTAAGGAAGTGAAAGACCTGTATATCAAGAACTTTGAGTCTTTAAAGAAAGAAATCAAAGAGGATACCAGAAAATGGAAAGATCTCCCATGCTCTTGGATTGGTAGGATCAACATAAAAAAATGGCAATCTTGCCGAAAGCAGTCTACAGATTCAATGCAATCCCTATCAAAATTCTGGCACAATTCTTCACAGACTTGAAAAGAATATTAATCAACTTTATATGGAAAAACAAAAGGCCCAGGATAGCCAAAACAACCCTATACAATAAAGGAACTTAAGGAGGCATCACCATACCTGACTTCAAGCTCTATTATAGAGCTATAGTCCTGAAAACATCTTGGTATTGGTGCAAAAACAGGCAGGTAGAATCAATCTACCACAAGACCCAGCAATTCCACTCTTAAGCATATATCCAAAAGAGGCAAATTCACACAACAAGGGCATCTGCTCCACTATGTTCATAGCAGCATTATTTGGAATAGCCAGAACCTGGAAGCAAACTAAATGCCCCTCAACTGAGGAGTGGATAGAGAAAATGTGGTACATTTACACAATGGAGTATTACTCAGCAGAAAAAAAGTGGAATCTTGAAATTCACAGGTAAATGGATAGCACCGGAAGAAACCATCCTGTGTGAGGTAACCCAGTCACAAAAAGACAAACATAGTATGTACTCACTCATATGTGGATTTTAGACATGAATCAGGATAGAGCCAGTCTGCACTTCCACTGACAGAGAGGCTGGGAAACAGGAAAGAACCTAAAAGATATGCATGGTACCCAAGAGAAGAGAAATGAGGCAAGGTCCTCTGAACAGATGGGGAATATGGTTTGGAATAGGGGGAAGTGGGAGTTGGCAAATTGAGAGGGGGAGAAGAGGTCATGGGGGAACAGGAAGGTTGAGTGGGGGGGGTAGGACAGGGGGAAGAGGGAATCATAGGTTAGAAGTCAGATCAGGCACCATTGTGGCCTCTAGTGATCTAAAGGGATGACACCAATTGGCAAGCAAAGCAATAGTGGAGAGACCACCTCGAATGCCCATTCCTGATAATGACTTGATGTCTATAACCATTCTGGAGCCTTGATCCAGTGACTGATGGAAGCAGAGGCAAACACCCACAGTTAAACACTGAACTGAACCCAAGGTACCCAGCGACAGAGAGAGAGGAGCGATGAGCAAATTGGCAAAGAATGGGCTGGCAAATCCAGCAGAGACAGCTGATCTGAACAGGGAAGAGCTCTTGGACCCCAGACTGACAGCTGGGAGGCCAGCATGGGACTGATCCAGACCCCCTGAATGTGAGAGTCAGTGAGGAGGCCTGGGCCACCTATGGGGCCCTGAGCAGTGGATCAGTGTTTATCCCTTGAATACAAACAGACATCATGTGTCCATAACACAAAGAGGGATGCTCTCTCAGCCTGGACTCTTAGGGGAGTGCTTGAGCCCTACCCTGAGTGAAATGACAGATACTACATATACCCTATGTGGAAGGAATTGGCAATAGTGTGGGAGGATGGGAGGGTGGTGGGGGGATGTGGGAGGAGGGGAGAGAGGGGGACCTGGGATTGACATGTAAAACAAGCTATTTAAAGTAAAAAATAAAAATAATAAAATAATAATAATTCAGAAAAAAAGGCCGTTCTCATTGGTTTTTGAGCTGCGTGCAGATATGGTATCTGCTGAATGTGGCAAACATTACCTCTTCCCTATGTTTCTTGGGATTTGATACTTCCAGTGACTTCTCATTTTCACAGCAACCAGCCTGGTTCAGATGGATAATGTTTCTTGTTCCTTTAATCAGTAGCCTGGCTTCCAATCAAAATCTACAGTCTGGTAGCTACCTAGGGCCAAGGGACATTCTTTGAAAATGTGTCAGATCTTGACACTAGTCATAGCACATCTGGCTCTGAGATCTGCTGTCTCTGGGACCTGGCCCTCCTTTGCCTGCCTCCTATCACACTCTTTATTATGCATGTGCTGATCACCTGGGCTGGTAACTTACATTCCTTGGAGCATGTGCCATGGAGTGACACTGGCTCGTAGCGTCTGTCATGCAATGTCATATAACACACAATGCTGCTCAATTAAAACACTTCCCAGAACAACAGACTCCAATTCTCTACCTTGTATTCCTATTGAACATGACTTATTTTTGCTGATGCATTGGTTATTTTCATGTGCATCTCTCACCTAAATTATAAACTTTATGAAGGCAGGACTTCCTATTGATTTAATTTGCTCTCTATACATAGCATTATAAAAGGTTCTGGGCATGAATAGGTCCTTAGTATTTTTTTTATGCTTACTATATGCCATTAAGCACTTGGCTTTTTTATTGCCCATAGCAACTTTGAAAGTTTTTACAATTAGCCTTCTTTTTTTGTATTCTTTTATTTATTTATTTATTTATTTATTTATTTATTTATTTATCAGTTTAAATTTAGATAAGAAACAAGGTTGCTTCACAAGTCAGTTCCAGGGCCCTCTCCCTTTCCCTCCCCTCGTCCTGTGTCTTCCCCCCAAACCCCACATTATCCCCTCATTTCCCCAGGGAGGGTGAGGCCCTCCATGGGGGTGTCCATAGCCTGTCATTTCATATAGGGCAGTGCCTAAACAATTCCCCAAGAGTTCAGGGTAAGAGGGCACCTCACATTGTTGGATGGGAGTCCAAAGTCCGTGTGTATACTTGGGATGGGTACTGATCTGCTGCCCAAGGCTCAATAGATTACCTAGGCCTGCTCACTGACACTCACATTCAGGGGGTCTTGATCAGTCCCATGCTGGATTCCCAGGCTGATGCCTGGGATTCAAGAGTTAACCTTTCAGGGCAGCTGTTTCTGGGGGTTAAACCAGCCCCGTCTTAATCCCTTTGGTCATCAGTCCACCCTCTCTGTTACTGGCTTTCTTGAGTTCAGCTCAGTACTTAACTGAGGGAATCTGCCTCTTCTTTGATCAGCCACTAAATGAAGGTTCTTTTTCCCAGACTCTCTGGCCATTGGATTGTAGGCTGTCACTCCCCAGATCTATGTCTAAATTCCATATAGGAGAGAGTACATGCTATGTTTCTCTTTTTGTGACTGGGTTACCTCACTCAGGATGGTTTCTTCTAGTGTCATCCATTTGCCTGCGAATCTCAGGATTCCATTGTTTTTTTTCTGCTGAATAGTACACCATTGTGTAAATGTACAACATTTTCTCTATCCACTCTTCGGTTGAGGGACATCTAGGTTGCTTCCAAGTTCTGGCTATTACAAATAATGCTGCTATGAACATAGTGGAAAAGACATACTTGTTGTATGAATGGGCACCTTTTGGATATATGCCTAAGAGTGGAGTTGCTGGGTCTTGTGGTATATTTATTCCCATTTTTCTGAGAAATCTCCATACTGATTTCCAAAGTGGCTGAACAAGTTGGCACTCCCACCAGCAATGGAGGAGTGTCCCCCTTTCACCACATCCTCTCCAGCATAAATTGTCATTGGTGTTTTTGATTTTAGCCATTCTGACAGGAGTGAGATGGTATCTCAGAGTTGTTTTGATTTGCATTTCCCGGATGGCTAAGGATGTTGAGCACTTGCTCAAGTGCCTCTCAGCCATTTTAGACTCATCTATTGAAAACTCTCTATTTAGTTCTACAGCCCACTATTTAATTGGGTCCTTTGATGTTTTGGAGACTTGCTTCTTGAGTAAATTCTTTGTAAATTTTGGAGATCAACCCTCTGTCAGATGTGAGGTTAGTGAATATTTTTCCCATTCTGTGGGCTGCCTTTTTGTCTTGCTGACTGTGTCCTTTTCTTACAGAAGCTTCTCAGTTTCAGAAGGTTCCATTTATTAATTGTTGATCTCACTGTCTGTGCTACTGGTGTTATGTTCAGGAAGCAGTCTCCTGTACCAATTCGTTCAAGGGTACCACCTAGTTTCTCTTCTAAGAGGTTCAGTGTGGCTGGATTTATGTTGAGGTCTTTGATCCATTTGGACTTAAGTTTGTGCATGGCGATAAACCTGGATCGATCCACATTCTTCTACATGCCAGTCTCCAGTTATGAAAGCAACATTTGTTGAAGATGCTTTCTTTATTCCATTGTATATTTTTAGCTTCTTTGTCAAAGATCAGATGTTCATACGTGTGTGGGTTAATATCCGGGTTTTCAATTCAATTCCGTTGGTCTACCTGTCTATTTTTGTGCCAATACCAAGCTGTTTTCAGGACTATAGCTCTATAATAGAGCTTGAGGTCAGGGATGGTGATGCCTCCGGATGTTACCTTGTTCAACAGGGTTTTTTGACTACCTTGGGTCTTTTGTTTTTCCATACAAAATTGATTATTGTTATTTCAAGGTCTGTGAAGAATTGTGCTGGGATTTTAATGGGAATTGCATTGAATCTGTAGATTGCTTTTGGCAGGATTTCCATTTTTGCTACATTGATCCTACCTATCCAAGACCATGTGAGATCTTTCCATTTTCTGAGGGCTTCTTTCATTTCTTTCTTTAAAGATTCAAAGTTCTTGTGATACTGGTCTTCACTAGTTTGATTATAGTTACCCCAACGTATTTTATGTTGTTTGTGGCAATTGTAAAGGGTGATGTTTCTCTGATTTCTTTTTCAGCTCTTTTATCATCTGTATATAGTAGGGCTACTGATTTTCTTGAATTGATCTTGTAGCCTGCCACTTTGCTGAAGGTGTCAATCAGCTGTAAGAGTTCCCTGGTAGAGTTCTTTGGGTCATTGATGTAAACTATCATATCATCTGCAAACAGTGAAAGTTTGACCTCTTCCTTCCCAATTTGTATCCCCTTGATCTGCCTTTGTTGTCATATGGCAATAGGTAGATCTTCAAGTGCCATGTTGAACACGTATGGGGAGAGTGGACAGCCTTGTTTTGTTCCTGATTTTAGAGGAATTGCGTTGAGTTTCTGTCCATTTAGTTTGATGTTGGCTGTTGGTTTACTGTATATAGCTTTTATTATGTTTAAGTATGTCCCTGTTTTCCCAGATCTCTCCAAGACCTTTATCATGAAGGGGTGTTGGATTTTGTCAAAGGCTTTTTCAGCATCTAGTGGGATGACCATGTGATTTTTGTTTTTTAGCTTGTTTATATGGTGGATTACGTTGATGGATTTTCCTTTGTTGTACTGTCCCTGCATCCGTGGGATGAAACCTACTTGATTGTGGTGAATGATTGTTTTGATGTGTTCTTGGGTCCGATTTGCCAGTATTTTATTGAGTATATTTGCATCAATGTTCATGAGGGATATTGGTCTGAAGTTCTCTTTCTTAATTGTATGTTTTTATGGCTTGGTGATCAAGGTTATTGAAGCCTTATAGAAAGAGTTTGGCATAGACCCTTCTGCTTCTCTTGTGTGGAATACTTTGAGAAGAATTGGTATAAGCTGTTCTGTAAATTTCTGGTAGAATTCTGCACTGAGGCCATCTGGACCTTGACTTTTTTTGTTGGGAGACTTTTGATGACTGTTTCTATTTCCATAGGGGTTATAGGTCTATTTAAATTGCTTACCCGTTCTTGATTTAGTTTTGGCAAGTGATAGCTATCCAGGTTGTCGTCCATTTCCTTTAAATTTTCAAATTTTGTGGAGTACAGGTTTTCAAAGTATGACCTAATGATTCTCTGGATTTCCTCAGTGTCTGTTATTATGTCCCCCTTTTCATTTCTGATTTTGTTAATTTGCATATTTACTCTCTGCTGTTTGGTAAGTTTGGACAAAGTTTTGTCTATCTTGTTGATTTTCTCAAAGAACCAACTCTTTGTTGCATTGATTCTTTGTATTGATTTCCTGGTTTCTACTTTATTGATTTCAGCCCTCAATTTGATTATTTCCTGGCGTCTACTCTTCCTGGGGGAATTTGCTTCTTTGTGTTCTAGAGCTTTCAGCTGTGCTGTTAATTCTCTAGTATAACTGTTCTCCAGTTTCTTCATGTGGGCACTTAGTGCTACGAACTTCCCCCGTAGCACTTCTTTCAAAGTGTCCCATAGGTTTGGATATGTTGTGTCTTCATTCTCATTGAATTCGAGGAAGTCTTTAAATTCTTTTTTTATTTCCTCTTTGACCCAGGGATGGTGCAGTTGAACATTATTTAATTTCCATGAGTTTGTATGTTTTCTGCAATTTGTGTTGTTGTTGAATTCTAATTTTAAAGCATGGTGGTCTGATAAGATGCATGGAGTTATTCCAATTTTTTGTAGCTGCTGAGGTTTGATATGTTGCCAAGTATATGGTTGATTTTTGAGAAGGTTCCATGTGGTGCTGAGAAGAATGTATATTCTTTTTTATGTGGATAATATGTTCTATAGATGTTTGTTAATCCCAGTTGGGTCATTACTTTTATTAGACCCTTTGCTCCTTTGTTGAGTTGTTGTCTGGTATTCCTGTCTAGTGTTGAGAGTGTTGTGTTGAAATCTCCTACTATATCTGTGTGGGGCTTTAGATGAGATTTAAGTTCTAATAATGTTTCTTTTACGAATGTGGATGCCTTTGTATTTTGGGCATAGATGTTCAGGATAGATATTTCATCTTGGTGGGTTTCACCTGTGATGAGTATGTAATGACCTCCTTCATCTCTTTTGATTGACTTTGTTTTAAGATTGTTAGGTATTAGGATTGCTACCCCTGCTTGTTTCTTGGGTCCATTTGATTGAAAAATTTTTTCCCAACCTTTAACTCTCAGGTAATGTCTATCTTTGAGGGTGAGGTGTGTTTCTTGTATGCAGCATAAGGAAGGGTTCTGTCTTCGAATCCATTCTGCTAGTCTGTGACTTTTTATGGGTGAGTTAAGGCCATTAATATTGAGGGATATTAATGACCATTGATTGCTCATCCTTCTTCAATTTGCAGTGGTTGTTGTTGGTGGAATTATGTGTGGAATTTCACCCCTTAGTTGTTTTGGCTGTTAGTAGAGAGGGATTCTCTAATGCCTATGTGTTTCTGATTGTCGTTAGCTTCCTTGGGTTGGAGTTTTCCTTCCAAAATTTTCTGTAGGGCTGGGTTAGTGGATAGGTATTGCTAGAATCTAGTATTGTCATGGAATATATTGTTTTCTCTGTCTATAGTGATTGAGAGCTTTGACAGGTTTAGTAGTCTGGGCTGGCTTCCATGGTCTCTTTTTGTAGGTAGAATATCTATCCAGGACCTTCTGGCTTTCAGAGTTTCCATGGAGAAGTCAGGTGTCATTCTGATAGGTCTACCATTATATGTTAGTTGACCTTTTTCCTTAGCTGCTCTTAATATTCTTTCTTTATTCTGTATGTTTGGGGTCTTGATTATTATGTGTCGAGGGGATTTTTTTTTTGTGGTCCACTCTACTTATGTTCTGTAGGCTTCTTGTACCTTCATTGGCATGTCTTTCTTAAGGTTGGAAAAGTTTTCTTCTATGATTTTGTTGAATATGTCTTCTGCCCCTTTGAGGTTGATTTCTTCTCCTTCTATATCTATCATTCTTAGGTTTGGTCTTTTCATGGTGTCCCATATTTCCTGAGTTTTTTGTGTTAAGGATTTGTTGGACTTAAGGTTTTCTTTGGTTTATGAATCCATTTCTCCTAGTGTATCTTCAATACTTGAGATTCTCTCTTCCATCTCTTCTATTCTGTTGGTAATGCTTGTATCGGTAGTACCTGACTGTTTGCCCAGCTTTTCTATTTTCTGCCTTTCTTCAGATTGTGTTTTTTTTTATTGTCTCTATTTCAGTTTTCAACCCTTGCAGTGTTTGCATTGCTTCTTGCAATTTTCTGTTTATCTTTTTGTTCATTTGTTGCCTTTTATGAATTTTTTGGTTTGTTCTTTCTTCCATTTCTTGCATTTTTTGGTTTGCTTTTTGTTCCATTTCTTGCATTTTTTTGCTTTGTTTCTTCTTCCATTTCCTGCCTTTTTTGGTTTGTTTCTTCTTCCATTTCTTTATTTTTTGCTGTGTTTTTTCTACCATTTCTTGCATTTTTTGCTTTGTTTCTTCTTCCATTTCCTGCCTTTTTTGGTATGTTTCTTCTTCCAATTCTTGCATTTTTTGGTCTGTTTTTTCTTCCATTTCTTTGAGGGATATTCCTATATCCTCTTTTAGGGCCTCTATCATTTTCATGAAAGTGGTTTTAAGGTCGTTCACTTCTGCTTCATTCGCATTGGAATGTTGGAGTCTTGCTGGTATGACATCTCTAGAATCTGGCGGTGTCATATTTGTTTTTCTGTTGCTGAGTGTGTTTTTTATTGTCTCTTTCCCATCTCTTCTTCTAGTGGGTGCAGAAAGAGCCCCTTACTGGTCTGGGGACCAGAGTTCCCCTTTGGTGGGTGCTAGCTAGTCCAGTAATCTGGTGGTTCTTCTATTCCTTGTCCTCGTTCTGGTCCCGTGGGTGGAGAAGAAGAACAGGAATCTGGGGTGCTTAGCCTCCTACCTGGTCCCCTGGACCCTATGCTGGGTCTTGTTTTACCTGATCTGGAACAGCTACTCCCCTGGTCTCTATGGCTTCTCTGGTTTCCTGGTCTCGTTGGTGGAAGAGAAGACCTGGTGTCTGGGGTGCTTGGCTCCCGTCAGGATTTGAAACTCTGTGCAGTTCCCAGGCGATCTGCCGGCACTGGAACACAGGCCGGGAAGCCGGCCTGTTTACCTGATGCTGCTGCAGGAACAACTGCTTCCCTGGACTCAGTGTCTCCTCTGGTTTCCTGGTCTCCTTGGTGGGAGAGAGTCTGGGGTGCTTGGATCCCACCGGGATTGGGAGCTCTGTGCAGTTCCCAGGCGAACCACAGGCACTGGAACACAGACAGGGAAGCCGGTCTGTTTACCTGAAGCTGCCCCTGATGCTGCTGCGGGAACAGCTGCTTCCCTGGACTCCCTGCCTCCTCTGGTTTCCTGGTCTTATTGGTGGGAGAGAAGACCTGGAGTCTGGGATGCTTGGCTCCCATCAGGATTGGAAGCTCTGAGCCATTCCCAGGCCATCTGCAGGCACTGGAACACAGGCCGGGAAGCCGGCCTGTTTACCTGATGATGCAGCCGATCCTTAGTATTTTTATTGGATTATTCATTATCCAGGTTTATTTATCCATTTTTATTGGATAGATAAATGGATAATAAATAGGGTGATTTTTTTAGACTGATGTCTTCATGTTACAACAACGAAAAAGGAATTGGAGTCTGTTTCACAGCTGGGATGTTTATAATTTTAGGTTAGAGCAAGGAGGTGTAAAGAATGTGAGGGCCTTTTTTTTTCTATACCAAAAGACATTGATTTTATGACTCTTGTTTAAAGAATACAGATATAAAGGAGGGCCCCATCAACAAGGCCACAATGCTTAACATTGGGAACATCAAGTATTAATGTTGGGATGTCAAAACCAAGTGCAGACTTACTTATGTTTCTTCTTTGTTCTTCAGATTTCACCTTTGCTGATTGTAGGAGTGAGGTACTTGGATAATGGTAGTTTGTGACTACTCACGTTAACCTCAATTTCACTGTTTTAGCTTAGAAGTGAGATTGCTATCTCAAAGACACATTAGTGGCTATCTTGGCTGATAACCAGTGTAAGTGGCTGATCAGACCTATATGCAAATAGTGTGTCCAAGCCAAGGTATTTAAGAAGTGCTCCAGCCTCCAGAAAGCATGTTTTTGGCATCAGCAGCTTCTATGAAGCTAAAAGTCTAGAAAGTTGGAGCAGTGCAGGCTAGAATAACATTCTAGCATGTTATTATGTCCTTGGCCTTCTGTGTTTTGTAGTTTCAGGTGGCTGAGCCCATATATTACTTTGGCCAGATTGCATCTTAAAAGCATGAGACCACATATTTCAGGACACTAAAGCTTCCTATGCAAACATCGACTACAAGGAAGTCAGAAACAAAGGCTCTATGACAGTAGAGGTATTCTATCATAGCCAGTTTTGCATGTTTCAGAAAAGGTATGCTAATGCTCTTACAAGGTTATAAAGATATATCTTGTAAATAAAAATTATATGTGTGTATATACATATAATTTATGGCATGTATACACATGAGGCTAACTTGTGAATAACACATAAAAATTAAATCAAGCTAATAAAAATATCATCTCACTTGCTTATAATTATTTTTTGGTGTTAGTATTCAGGCATTTGTACTTGCCTGTCCTTGAGGTTCTTAAAGGACATGCCCCTCAGCAGCAAACACTAAGAGCACCACCTTGCATACTCACTGAATTCCCATTTAAAAGAACCCTACCCACCTTTCATCTCTCTGTCTCTCTGTCTCTGTCTCTGTCTCTGTCTCTCTCTCTTTCTGTGTTTCTCTCCCTGTCTCTATGCCTCCTCTTTTCTAACCCCCCTCCTGCTTTTTCTTCTCTCCTGCCACTACTCCTGTCCCTGGAGACCCAGAGGCTGGTCTCCCTCTCCCTTTCCATCATTAGAAGTATTTAGTAAGGAAATGCCGAGAGGTCTCCTACCATATTTGAAATTTATCAAGTAAATCTTGCTCTATTATATTCAGGTACGTTCCTGTTATCCCTGATCTCTCTAGGACCTTTATCATGAAGGGGTGCTGGATTTTGTCAAAGGCTTTTTCAGCATCTAGTGAGATGATCATGTGGTTTTTCTTTCGCAGATTGTTAATATGGTGGATTACATTGATAGATTTTCTAATGTTGAACCATCCCTGCATTCCTGGAATGAAGCCTACTTGATCATGGTGGATGATTTTTCTGATGTGTTCTTGAATCCGGTTTGCAAGTATTTTATTGAGTATTTTTGCATCAATGTTCATGAGGGAAATTGGTCTATAGTTCTCTTTCCTAGTTGTGTCTTTTTGTGGCTTGGGTATCAAGGTAATTGTAGCCTCGTATAAAGAGTTTGGCAGTCAGCCTCCTGCTTCTATTGTGTGGAATACTTTGACGAGTATTGGAATGAGCTCTTCTTTGAATTTCTGGTAGAATTCTGCACTGAAGCCATCTGGGCCTGGGCTTTTTTTGTTTGGGAGACTTTTGATGACTGCTTCTATTTCATTAGGGGTTATAGGTCTGTTTAGATTATTTATCTGTTCTTGATTTAGTTTTGGCAAGTGATATCTATCCAGGAAATTGTCCATTTCCTTTAAATTTTCAAATTTTGTGGAGTACAGATTTTCAAAGTATGCCCTGATGATTCTCTTGATTTCCTCAGAGTCCGTTGTTATGTCCCCTTTTTCATCCCTGATTTTGTTAATTAGCATGTTCTCTCTCTGTCTTTTGGTTAGTTTGGACAGAGGTTTGTCTATTTTGTTGATTTTCTCAAAGAACCAACTCTTTGTTTCATTGATTCTTCCCAGTGTTTTCCTGGTTTCTACTTGATTGATTTCAGCCCTCAATTTGATTATTTCCTGGCGTCTGCTCCTCCTGGGGGGAGTTTGCTTCTTTTTGTTCTAGAACATTCAGCTGTGCTATTAATTCTCTAGTATGACTGTTCTCCAGTTTTTTCATGTGGGCACTTAGTGCTATAAACTTTCCTTTCAGCACTGCTTTCAAAGTGTCCCATAAGTTTGTGTATGTTGTGTCTTCATTCTCATTGAAATCGAGGAAGTCTTTAATTTCTTTTTTTATTTGTTCCTTTACCCAGGGATGGTGCAATTGTGCATTGTTCAATCTCCATGAGTTTGTAGGGTTTCTGCGATTTGTGTTATTGTTGAATTCTAATGTTAATGCATGGTGGAATGATAAGATGCAGGGGGGTTATTCCAATTTTTTTGTATCTGTGGAGATTTGCTATGTTTCCTCTTATGTGGTCAATTTTAGAGAAGGTTCCATGTTGTACCGAGAAGAAGGTATATACCTTTGTATTTGGGTGGAGTGTTCTATAGATGTCTGTTAAACCCACTTGGGTCATAACTTCTATTAATTCTTTTGTTTCTTTGTTATGTTTCTGTCTGGAGGTCCTGTCTAGCGGTGAGAGCGGAGTGTTGAAGTCTCCTACTATTAGTGTGTGAGATTTTATGTGCATTTTGAGCTTTAGTAATGTTTCTTTCACGAATGTAGGTGCCTTTGTATTTGGGGCGTAGATGTTTAAAATCGAGACTTCGTCTTGATGTATTTTTCCTTTGATGAATATGAAGGGATATTAATGACCATTGATTGGTGATCCTTGTTTGCGCTTGATTTATTGTTAGTGAAGTTATTTTGTGTAGTTTCTCCTCCCTTTTTCTTTTGGTGTTTTGTAAAGTATGATTATATATTGCCTGTGTCTTTGTGAATGTAGTTATCTTCCTTGGCTCTAGGTTTTCCTTCTAGCATTTTCTGTAGAGCTGGATTCATGGATACGTATTGTTTAAATCTGGCTTTGTCATGGAATATTTTGTTTTCTCCATCTACGGTAATTGAGAGCTTTGCTGGATATAGTAGTCTGGGCTGGCATCCTTGTTCCCTTAGCGTTTGTAGGACATCTGACCAGGATCTTCTGGCTTTCATCGTTTCCATTGAGAAGTCAGGTGTAATTCGGATAGGTCTGCCTTTGTATGTTACTTGGCCTTTTTCTTTAGCTGCTCTTAATATTTTCTCTTTACTCTGTAGGTTTGATGTTTTGATTATTATATGGCAAGGTGACTTCTTTTTCTGGTCCAGCCTCTTTGGTGTTCTGTAAGATTCTTGTATTTTCATAGGTATATCCTTCTTTAGGTTAGGGAAGTTTTCTTCTATGATTTTGTTGAATATGTTTTCTGTACCTTTAAGTTGAAGTTCTTCACCTTCTATACCTATTATTCTCAGGTTTGGCTTCTTCACGGTGTCCCATATTTCCTGGATATTTTGTGTTAAGGATTTGTTGGTTTTGAGATTTTCTTTGGGTGACGACTCTATATCCTCTAATGAGTCTTCAACACCTGAGATTCTCTCTTCTATCTCTTGTATTCTATTGGTGATACTTGCATCTGTAGTTCCAGACCGTTTACTGAGCTTTTCTGTTTCCAGCATCCCTTCATTCTGTGTTTTCTTTATCGTTTCTATTTCAGCTTTCAATCCTTCAACTGTTTGAGCTGTTTCCTTAATTGTCTTGGTTGTTTTTTCTTGGTGCTCTTTAGATTCTTTGAGAGACTTGTTTATTTCTTGAATTTTTCCCCCATTTCATGGATTTTTTTGTTTGTTTTTTCTTCTATTTCTTTAAGGGATTTCCTTGTTTCTTCTTTGAGGGTCTCCATCATCTTCATGAAATAATTTTTAAGGTCTGTCTCCTCTTCTTCATCTGTGTAGTGCTTTTCGGGTCTTGCTGGTGTTGGATCCCTGGATTCTGGTGGGGTCATGTTGGTGTTTCTATTGCTGAGTGATCTCTTATTCTGTCTTCTTCCCATCTCTTTTTCCAGTGGGTGCTGGTGGGGTCTTTCCGTCTCCACTGGTCTCCTTCCTTATTGCAGCTGAAGCTGGACTCGCTGGGGTTGGGGTCTTGGAGGGGCTGATCTCTTTCCTGAAGCTGGACTCCCTGGGCTTGGAGTCTTGGAGGGGCTGATCTCTTTCCTGTGTGGGCAGCTCTTCTGGAAGCCGGGAGTGGCCCCGAAGATGGAGGGGGATGGGTGGTGGGCGGGCGGTCCCCGCTGGAGACCCAATCTCACCTGAAGCTGGGCTCGCTGGGTTGGGGTCTTGGAGGGGCTGATCTCTTTCCTGTGTGGGCGGCTCTTCTGGAAGCCGGGAGCGGCCGTAAATCTTTCTCTAACCATTATCAGAAGTTAATACACCTTTCTTATAAGAACCCAGAATTCTGAATTCGTTGGGAGGATCCTTCCCATTGAGTGGATTTCTTACATCATTATGTGGGAATGCTTCCAAGCACAACCCCTGGAACCATTTCTCAGGTTTTTCTTTCCCTGAGGATTCACAGGGCGATCTTGAGCTCACAATGTAGTGCTATAGATAGCATTGAGGCAGAGTCAGGCCCCTGGGTACTGACCTTCCTATTTATGCAGCTTATTCTCCCTCTAGCTCTTTCTATGAACCATTCATCTAGATTTGCTTTTAATAATTACTCTACGTGGTGTGATATACTAAGTACCCAATGACAGAGTTTTCTGAGTTTATTTTTTGATTGACAATTCAAGATTCAGAATATTTTCAGTGCTCCATGCTGAGTCTCCATTGTATGAATAAAGTCAGAGTTTAATTTATTTTTCAAGAATTGATGTCAGCATAGAAATGCAAGTTTGGCTTACAAATCCTTCCTTTGGGATGTGAGGGTGAGTAGGCTCTGATATCATGTCAGATCACAGAACCTCTGATTATCACTTTCCCTCTACCAGAAAACAAATCATGTCCCATGACAGTTATCTACCTGGACAATGTTGATAAGCAAGTCTGCTGTGACCTGTGTGCTCTTGGATTGCTGTTCTCCCCCCTTCTCTTTGCAGCTGCAAGCAGGTATGCAGTGAAGGTTTTTATTTCCTTTAAGTTCCCTACCATGGATGCTTATGGCTGTGAGGCTGATAATTCAGCCAATACAACATCTCTGTGTTTGGTACATTATGTCTAACCTCTCCACCATCCAGAGGATCCCCACCATTGATAAAGCTTGCATGGCCCAATAGAGAGTTGTCTTTCTCCTCTCTCAGCACTCTAGAGAATCCTACCAAAGTTTCAGACTGGACTGAATTAAAAGAGAAAGGAAACTCTCTATGCTGGAATTTCTTACAAGCTGGATAGGGAACTCAAGAGACCTAGCATTCATGAGTTGTTACAGCACTAGGACTGGCCATTTGGTGACACATCTACTTTTGAGTCACCCATATTTCTGTAAGGAACCCCTGTAAGCTCATTGTTTCATCAAGATAGACTTGGGTAAATCATTTCATTGGTCATTGATGTCTCATATGGGCTTTAATAAAGATTTGTTCATGTCTTTCTTTTGATGGGGGGAGGCATAGAAAAGAGTGGCCCACAAACTCTAAAACATTGCCAAGAGTTCAGCAGCCTTACACTTAACAGAGAGTTCAAGGTGAAGTCATCTGTCCTTTATTTGATTAGAACAAATATCTGAATGCTCCCTTGGCCAATATCAGCTAAGGTATTTCTTGTTTCCTACTCAAAGTCAAATTTGCATGATACCAAAGAAGGAAAATTGGAGCACAATTGGTTCAGGGAATGTGGAGTCACAAGCACGTTGATAAATCAAAGCTTGGGTACATCCTCAGCTGATTGTATGATCTGGGCTATAGATACACATCCATTTGCAAGGACTGTTGGTCTTTGGATTGAGTCAAACCTCAGCTTCCTTGAAAACTGTTACACTCAGTTGAGCGTCAATGCCTTGAATCCTTCTTCCAAAGCACTTAGAGGCTGGGCTGCTTATGTGCCAACATTTTTATTTAAAGCAAAATCTTTGCTTTCATAGCACTGTACTTCCTAACTAACAAATGATGTGGTTACCTACTTCTTACATGGTTTATAGGTTTGTGTTGACATGGAAGTAATTCCAAAGACGTCAAAAGGAATCTCTTAACAAGTTGTGACATGGTCCATCTAGAGTTGTGTGATTTATTTAGTTTAATTGAGACAAAAGTGATATTGAAATCTGTGCATTTAATCATGGCCAGGCCTTGGGGTAAACATGGCTTCCTGTTAAAGTTTTCACTGAAGAGAGTACTTGGCTTCAAGTTCCTGATAGTCTTTACATGTCTACCAGAAATTTTTGCTGTGAGTTGTTCATAAAAACAATAAATTGTCAGTATTTCTATATTTGGGATCTGGAATCTGTAGGTCTTCAGAGATTAAATATGATACAATGTTAAGCCCCCCTCAATTTTTTCACATCCATGGCTACAGTGCACTGCCCTTGCAGTTTCCCTGTAAAAGGTGGGCCACATTCCTTGTATGACTTGTATGTCATGAATAAGAGCAGAATGCACTCAACTCAATTTAGGAGCTTCAGTCAGTGAGTTTCTAAAAACAATTTATTTCCTTCCTGTGGCATCTGCTTTTGTGTCATAAATTGAAGGAGTGCTATATAAGAAGGCTTGACTACAGAATCTGAAAGTAATGGATTCTAACCAGTGTTCAAGAGAGATTATCATAATGCCACAAGCTTCTAGTCAATTGATGAGTATATGCAAACATATAGTATAGTTGTGGTATAATTAAATTAAGAAAATAAAAGTACTTCCAGGATAATTCTTAACACAACTGAGTGAAAAATACCCAGGCACTGGCATTGTTTGTTATAACTAAAGTGACTCAGCTTTCCCATCAAGAGTGTAAATTACAAAAGGAAAGAGTGAAGTGCACCCCTCAGGCAGGTACACACAGGGTCTGCGGTTCCAGTCTCATGTTGGAGGTACTGTGGAATGCGGACCTGAGGATCCTGGCTCAAGAGGCTGACTTTTTAGGTGAACAGAAGAGCCCAGATATACCTAGGTTTTTCCATTAGCTGGTATCTTTTAGTGTCCTGTAGATTGTTGAGGTGTCCTTAGTTCCCTTTTTTTCTGCTTACCTTCTGAGGCTCATCTGAAAGGGCTGAGCTGCCTGTTCTCTCTCAGTTAGTTGATGCTGAGCCATGTCAGCAACCAAGAGAAAGGACAGAGACAAGAACATTTACACTCTGAATGCTTTCCCCAGCAGTTCATTTAGGCCTAAATAAATAAATTTCCATCAGTAAGGTCCCCATTATTTTTAATGATATTATCAACTAAGCACAATTTTTACATATATGTGTTATATAATATAAAGAAAAATATACCATGACATATGAGTAATAGCCAATTAGCATGTACATGTAACCAGATTTATATGATGTAATATATATACAATCATTGTATTATGTGTTATATAATATACATGTAATATTGCATGTCATACTATATAACTATTATGTATAAAAATTATTGCAGCTGTATGTACTCCACATAAAGCAATTATATGAAATAATCTATGTAGACAATATATGATACATGCTAAGGGAGCTAGAACAAGAGAAATGTAGAGAGGAAACCACTTTGTAGTCCCCAGGTCTGCCTGTGCTGTGCAGGCTAGGGAGGTAATAGCGCTCCTATCTCAAGCTTGATGTTATCTAGTGATGCAATTTCTTCTTCCTTGAAGGACCTTAATCTTTACTCTGCAGTCCTCCAACTCACACTCCTTTTCCCCGTACTGTCTCTGAGCTGTGATTATAGTTGATTTCAGTTTGGCTACTTCTGTTCTCCAGTTGGTACAAGCTTGGTCATTTGTCGCTTGCAGGTTCCCAATAGTGTAGGCTTTGTAAAGAATCATTGTATATATAAACGTTCCTCCAATGACTGAATTTGCATATATTTTTAAAGCTTCGAATATACTGTCCAATATTCGAAAAGACCTTAGGTTATAGACTCTTGGAATTCAATTCTGAGATTAAATGGTCATAACATTAATTAATGATCTCATATGACAAAAGTAATATATATTCCTATGTAAAATGATGTTTTGGCAGAAAAGAAAATGCGAGGCTTGTGTCACTGGATGATATATATATATATATGTATGTATATATATATATATATATATATATATATATATCATTGTCTCTGTGAAAGCACAAAATTGGTGCAGGGGGAAGGAAGATGACAGTAGCAGAGGCTGCGACACAGCAGTCAAGGACAGAACAGAAAAAACATACAAGAAAAGGAGAAGTGAGAACTCTCCATGCAACATCTCAAACTGAGGACACCACAGTCAGCCTTGAAACTATTGCAAGGCATCTTTAACATATTCATTGCTAGCTACAAGAAATACTCAAATGTAAGGGTGATGAGCTGGTTAGTTTTTGTCAACTTAACATCAACTGCAGTCACAGGAGAATGAGGAACCTCAATTCAGGAATTTCCTCTCTCAGAATGGCCTGTGGGCATGTCTGTTGGGGGCATCATCTTGTTTAGTGATATATGTGGGAGGCCCAGCCCACTATCGGTGATACGACTCCTGGGCAGGTCCTGGTCTTGAGTTGTGTGACAAAGCAAGTTGAGCGGTTCATAAGGGGCAAGATAGTAAGCAATGCTCCTCCAAGGCCTGTGTGCCAGTTCCTGTCTGCAGGTTCTCACTAGAAGTCCTGTCATTGCCTTCCCTCAACAATGGACTGTTACTTGAAAGGGTAAGGTCAAATAAACCCTTTCCTCCTCAAATTGTCTTTGATCATGTTTTACCATAGCAACTGAAAGAAACCGAGGACAGACAGTGTACCCAAACACTTATTCTGAATCACTGGAGACAAACTGAGCAAAATTACCCAGCTAATAGAGCAGAGCAATCCATTAGAAACAGGGCTTGTTTCAACTCATCAGGCAGTGGTATGCCATCCAAGCTCAATTGTGATGAGACCACTCTGAACTTTGAGAACCTACACAGGAACACCTGTGCCTGGGAAGATGCCCCTTCCTCACCTGCATGGGACAATGTAGCCAAGCAAACATCCCAGGCTCTCAGAGAGATGCAAGTGCAAACGTGATGAGCATACAGGGGCTTGTCTCCCCTTCTGGTGGTTAACCAAGTCTCTGCATTGTGTGCGGATGGGGTTGTAATTTATACTGTCCCTGTTATCCAGAAAACAGAAAACCTCCGGTGAAAAGGACTTGGAGGGACCTGGGTACATTGAATTTTCCCATTTTCTCACAACCTCTCCAAAGAAAACTAGAGGTGAATGAGAGTGCTGAAATGATGAAAGGGGAGAACAATTTATTCTTAATATGTAATTTAATGGTTTGTTAGGATCCAAAAACGTAATTTAGCTGATGAGACTGAGACTTCAAGATGCATTGCAAAAACAAAAACAAATCATAAATCACAGAATAGCACAGAGCAAAATTGATTAACCTATCTGCTTTTGAAAATAGCAAGTAAACTTTCAAAGATGTCTGGAAAGTCTCAATGGGAAGAAGGATTTGGGAAAAGCATTGTGTCCCCTTACCAGTTTTAATAAAGGAAACTTCCCGACTTTTAGGAAACACAGGGAGTCATGTAAAGAATGTTCAGAGCCACGTAAAGGGCAGCTGAAGTTTCTATTCTGCCTGAGTGAGCATGAGTAGGATGTTGCACAGGGCATGCTCCTGTTACTGCTTCATAGCAAGACTCCCTGTATGTTTCCAGGTTCTTGTTATTTTCTTGTGATCAGGGAAATGATATCTTCTCTGCCTACCATTAAGGGCCTTGTGAGACTCTCCTGTAACAAAACTGGCTGACATAGACTGTAACAGGTTATCTTCTTTATCACGTTAACATGACATCATCGAACATCCACACACAGGTTTACAACATCTGTCTTGATATTTATGATTACGGAAGCACAGGCTGTTTAGAAATACTGCATGACAGACAGAGTGAGAAGAGCTCTCCCACGCTTATAACTTTGAAACTGTCTCACCCACACCTTCGTTGACAGGGTTGTCTTTATATGTTGCTGACATATTTTGCTCTATTCTGTTTCCCCAGTGGGGTGTAGGACCTGCTCTCCCAAGTGTTGCAGCTGCCGGGGGACAGAGACACCACACCCAGTCTTGTGAACTCGGGTAGTCCTCACAGCTACCTCAGAAATTGAGGGGAGGGTGGAGAAGGGTAGATCTCCCCTTCCCATATGTCCACAAAACAACTGAGTGATGGGAACAATTCTCCCAAGCTCACAACTTCTGGGATGACTGGCACTCCCACACCTCTGTTAACAGGGTTAGTTCTACTGTGCTGGCCTGATGAGGTGTAGACAACTTTGGTTTCCATGATCCACAATGGAGCACAGTCTAGTTTCTATCGCTTCCTATGGAGGATAATAAGATGCAAGAGCAGGAGGAGACTGGTGCAGAGTTTTTGCATCTGAGGTTGCTCCTAGGCTCTTCATTTCAGACAATATTTTTTGAGCTTTAACTTTAGGATTAATTCATAAGCAATGCCACTCAAATTATTAGGAATCACTTGGAGATAAATCTTTTATTTTAATTTGAAACATATAAAAGTAGCATTTTAGAAATAAATAACTTCTGAAAGACTCTATAGCTGTTAACTATTGTCTCAGAAATGGAAGCTTACAGTTTGATACCCAAGATGGTCTTTTTTCTGAACCTATTTACTTATGGCTATTTTCTAAAGTGTGGGCATCCAACAGTGAAGAAAACAAGTCTGAACATTAGCAGTATTGATAAAAATAACCCAGCAGCATAGTCTGTCTACTTTAAAAATCCCACTGCATTAACGATATCATAAATTAAGCCACCATGCTGCATTATTGTTACCCATAGTCTACAGTAGTTATTGACAAATGGCCTCACCCCAGGCACCATGTTTAATGATGGAGGGTGGATTCCCTTGATACATTCTATAAATCCTCTCCACAGCTGTCAAATACTGTTAAAATAATGCCGCATTCAATCAGTGAAATCTGACACCAGAAAATAAGAGCTGCAACCTTCACTCACAAGGCAGCTCTGAACAAGGAGGGTTTCTCTGAGTGTGGGGGATGAATGACATCAAACAGCAATCATGAAGAAGACACAATTCTGGTTCACAGGAAGCGGAGAACACACAGCAGGGACAAGTGCTGGGATGTCAAATGGCAGTTGTGGCAGCATTGTCGTTGCCTTGACTGTCTGGGGAAGCAAACTCGACAACTAGGTTGTTAGCAAAGATGATTTCCACTATGTTTTCATGTGTCCCTTCAGGAAGGACAGCTCAGGCCAATTCATTACACAGTATGGCCTTGTTCTTTTTCATTATAGGAACATTTGTCAGATTTACTGTCATTTGGTTTTCCAACTCTGTTAGGAAAGTGGGGAAGAAATGAGGACTAGTTCCTTCCATGCCTCTAATTCAAGATTTTACAGCTTTTGTTTAGGCCATAACATATAATCAGTTAAGTATCCTCCCTTAAGGTGTAGAAAGGACTTTAATTTTAACCCATTTGTCAAGTGTCATGGATTTCTAAAAGGCTACATTTAGTGTAAAAACCCCTCTGGCTCTGTTCAACAAACATGTGTCAGTGGAGAGAAGGAAATGATGTATTAGAAAACCCATGGAATCTTGAGCACTGTCTATAAGAGCATCACAAATTTGGTAGGAAACAGTGTCTGGTTTGCAAGTATTTTAATATCATTATGGGCTAGTACAGCTTTTCAATTCTTTTAGTAGGAATGTGGATGAGAGTGAAATGTCACACTGTTGTTATCTTTTCCTGTCACACACCAGAAAACACCCTAAAGAGCAACATTACTACACAGGGTATGGGGGAAGGTACGGCTTAGATTGTCAGAATCATTAGAAGTCAAGAGCAGAGCAGAAGGCATCCTCTCCAGCTATTGTATCATGTGGCTCTCTACAGTGCTTCCCCCTTGCTCCTGCTTCTCCCTACTGCTTCTCCCTCCCTGCTGCTTCTCCTTCGCTGCTGCTTCTCTCTCCCAGATGCTTCTCCCTCTCTCCTGCTTCTCCCTACTGCTTCTCCCTCCCTGCTGCTTCTCCCTCCCTACTGCTTCTCCTTCCCTACTGCTTCTCCCTCCCTGCTGCTTCTCCCTCCCTGCTGCTTCTCTCTCCCAGATGCTTCTCCCTCGCTCCTGCTTCTACCTCACTCCTGTTTCTTCTCCCTCTTGCTTCTCCCTCCCTGGGGCTTCTCCTTCCCTGATGCTTCTCCCTCCCTGCTGCTTATCACTCCCTGCCTACTCCTCCTTCCTTACTGCTGCTTTGCACAGGAGGCCTCACTTTTTAACCAGGCCATTTTATTTCTCCTCTCTTTTCTGTTGTACACCAAAGGCAAAGTTATTAATTCCAATCCCCTTCAGTTGTAATCCTCGGAAGTTCTTGTCATCTCAAAGACAAAAGCCCACTACAACTTAGTGAACAATTTTATTTGTTTGTTTAAATGACATTAGTCCAAAACAGAAAAGCTATTGCTTACTATGCAGAAAATACAACTTTTTTTTGAGCCTACATGCAGAGTTCATGCATAACTTGTTATGTGGATTTATTTTTTTGAAAGCTACTCCATGAGAAAGAGTAAGTATGGGGACAGACTTGCATTTGTGACTGCCTCAGTACATCAACAGCTGGGAGTAGGGATGATAATCACTTAGGAACAGCATTTCTTTAGTCAAGTTTGATTTCTTAAGTTCATATATTTTCTAGAATGGGCTACAGGTACAGCCTCCTTTAAAAACAGGACTGAGTCCCCTGAGACATGTTACTCTTCTGATAACTGGAATGTTATTTCTGTTTCTTAACTAAGTTCATGTTAGAGGAATAGCTCCTCTGTAATCTTACCACGACTGTTCTCTGGTGGTTAAAAAGGAAGTTATCTGTGTTAAGACCTTGTCATACATGACTTGCCTGTGTAAGCACTGAAGAGCACAATTTTTAGCCCATTAACTCCTACTGAAATGGAAAAGGATTGAGTCGCTTGGCAAGACTACACCAACTTGTCTTTTTTCTAAAGCCAGCTTCCTGTCCTGAGTGAGCCATCCATGATGGCTCTTTGTGACAGGTCGCACCCTGCCACCAAGCTCTTGCAGGAGAAGGCAGTGCAGGGAGGTCTCCTGTTCGACTTCATTAGCAAGCTCTCTGGATAGATAGTCTAAGCACCACCCATTGCCCATTACATTCATGCAGCTGAATGGGTTGTGCTCAACAGCATTAATGCTTTGCTTTGAGCTTGGGAATGTCTGATGCTGTCCTTTGCTCTGCCGCTCCTTGCTGTCATCTGGCCCTATTGTCTACTCAGTCTTCCATGTTTGCTGAGTCACAGAAGAAACCTCAGGGTTCTTTGCCACACCGCTTTCTTCATTTTACCACTGTGACTCTGGATAGTTAGCAGTGAGTGAGAAAACACCAATGGCAGTCACAGGCAATTTTTTCATTAAACAGGCCTTGTACAGCTGTGAGCCCTGCTGTCAGGGCTGACTCACTTTTGAAACCTAGTGAGGAGCCTCTGAGGAGAGTCTTGGGTGCCTTAGACTCCAATAGCCAACTCAATAGCCAGTTAGCAGCAGTTGACTGTTCCCACATGTCCCCAGGGACAAAGAGGCCAACAAATGTGGAATGGTCCATCTCTTGTAATGGATTCCTTTGAAAAATTTTTCTAGATTCTCTGTTGACTATCTCATACTGACGGGTCCTCCCTGAATTCCCCTGATTACAGAAGGGTTTCCAAAACCGTGAGAGACTACTTCAGTGAAGTAGGCCGAAGAGCCAGGCTTTCAAATGTTTTTAAAGAACATATAATGCCAACACTGATAGAAAACAAGCAGATACAAACACCTCCTTCAATTTTCTCTTGAAAATTGTCAAGTCCAGATGAATGGCACTTCTTGCAGGGGCCTCCCAGCAGGAGAACTCTTGGTCCAAAGACTGATGGAAGGAACAAAAACATTCCCAGGTAAATTTTCCTGCCTGTCTGTGAGGAAATTGTGTCCAGCTGTGTAACATAATATTGGTCAAGAGCATTTTAATGTTGAATAATTGTTGAGGATTATACTCAAGAGATACTTAAAGTACCTACCAAGTTCATTCTATTCAAAAAGGATACAGAAATCATGAAAACACAATCTAACACTGTAACAGTAGAGTAAATGACAGAGACAACTGAAGAAAAATTAAAAAGAAACACACAGTGAGTCATATGATATTAATAAATGTGGTAAAGAGGGAGGGCAGATTTAAATGTAAGCTTTTATGCAATCTTCTAATGGAGGCAAAGGAAGCATTTCTATGCTGTGGAAGAATTCTTTTTAATACTCTGAAGGTTTGTCACTCCCATTGTTTTAATAAAAAAATATGACTGGCCAATAGCTATGCAGGAATTATAGGCATGACAGCCAAACTAGGCGAATGATGGGGAAAGAAGCCAGAATCTGGAAATATTTTAGCCAGCCTCAGAGGAAGCTGGATGTGTAGAAAATGAGGTAACAAGCCATGAGTCAAGTGGCAAAGCATAGAAAATACATGGGTTAATTTAAATATAAGAGTTAGCTAGTAACAATCCTTAGCTATTGGCCAAACATTTATAAGTAATCTTAAGTCTCCTTGTGGATTATTATGGAGCAAGAAGTCAGCACAGGAAAAACCCATGTACAAATGTTCACCAACATAGGGTGAAGTTTTCCACATAAACCAAGGGAATGCCTAAAAACATCTAAATGCATAAAAACAGAGAAAAATAGCTTCCTAGTTTCATGACTCTCATGCCAGCTGCGATACCAACATGTGCTTCCAAGCAGCTGCCTGCAGGAAGAGATAGCTCCCAGCCACCACCGTGCACTAAGCTAAGCTACACTGGGCATATAAGATTTGTCTCATGAGATCAAAATACAATACAGATGCTGAATAAAGACAGATCCAGATGGAAAAACCCTCTAAGCAGGTTACAATATGTTTAAAAAACTGTACATAGGTATGGGAGACAAAGGGGAATATATAGTTATAAAAAACTAATATAAAAGAAAAGGCCACTTAAAGATGCAAAATACACAGAAAGTCTGGAACATATATGTTATCGTATTGTTTTAAAATTTTTTGGGCCCTAAGAGACACTGGATATATTTTAAAAGTGTCTTGGCCTCAAAATTTACATCAAAAGATACGTTGTTTTGTGGAAGAGGTTATGCTTTTATTTCCACAGAAAAAGAAACGCTATGGATACTTTCAGGACTAAAGATGACCAGGTGTGATCACAGAAAAACCCTGGCTACAACATAAAGAAATATACCTAAAAGAACTACAAGACACATGGGGCTTACCTGCTCAGACACAAAACAAAATATCATCTTTGGCTAACCAAATTGGACAAGCTAGACACAACACAAATGACTCCCAAATTTTTCTAATACAGGGTAGGAAAGTCCTTCAAAATTTCCTGCTTCAGAGAATATTCTCTCAGATATTCTAGGCCTAGAGGCCAAAGATGGATTCCCCTAAATTACAGAGGAACTTTGGGTTACTGTCCAGACAGCTAGGTGTTTCTGTTATTTCTCTTAATTTTGGAAGTCACTTGCTATGCACTTTCTGCTTACTTAGGCAATATTATATCCATTTGGGGAATGGATTGAGATGAAGAATGGATAGATATAATTGTTGTTTTCCTTAGTTGTGATAGAAGGTATACTATTTATAAAACCTTAGACTCACAAAGATAAGATAGACAATAGAATATTTTCTCTAATTTTGTCAAATAGAAGTAGACTGGATATTGCAACTGTAAATTCTTATTTAATAACATTTTTGCTGTAGTAATCTTACTATGTTAAATTAAAATCCTTCCTTTTTAATTAGACAAAAAGAGGGTACCATGGAACAGTTCTTTTGTACACTGTCAAGATTTTCTCCTTAGACTGGTTTCATAAAAGACTAATTGACCAGTAGATGGGTAGGAAGTATAGGCAAGAAAACCAGACAAAGAACTCTGAGATGAGGAAGGGTAGGTGGAGAGGGAGTAAGACATGCTGGAGTACAGATAAAGCCACCATCCACATGGCAATACATAGATTAATAGAAATGGATTAGTTAAAGTTGTGGGAGCTAGTCTATGATAGGCCTGAGCTATCTGATGATCATTTGTAATTGGTATTTCGGAAACTGGAGGTTGGGGGAAAAAAAAGGTCCATCTACTTTTATGCCAAATGAAATATAACTGGTCCCAGATTAGAGAATAAATAGAAGCACTACTGGCCACAGTAGAATTGAAGTCTGTGGATGTGTCAGCCTGTGAGTTCTTATAGCCACAACTAGAGTTGGGTTGCTACCTTGAATATGATAGGAAGCCAGTAAGAAGTGTAGTCTGCAAACTGATTACAAAAACTACTCCATCAGGGTTTCTCTTACTTTTCCTTTCAGAATAACTAGTGGAGTTGCTTCAGAAGAATTAAGAGAAAATGTTTCAAAGCTGACCACAATAATCTTGGGTAGGTGGAGTTATGGATAGCTTAAGCCAAGGTGGTGGGAATAGAAGTGAGAATTTGTTAACAACCCAACCCCTAGCTTAGTTGGAATCTGTAAATGAAAGTATCTTGTTGTTAATGTAAATGTGGTTTATTCGAGGCAGAAGTAAAGACTACTTGGCGGTGTCTCAGGAAGTGATCCAATGTTATAGAAACAATGGTGCAGGAAGAAAATTCACGCCTGTGTATCAATGTGACCAAATGATTAATATAAAATATAAGAAAGAAGAGATTTTTCAAGGTTAGAGTTTCATGGAGAACAGTCCATGGTTCTTTGTCCCTATGCTTTGAGTACACCCAGACAGCAGCACAAGTTCACAGCAGAGGATGTTCTTTATTTCTTGGAAGACAAGAAGTGGGTAGAATATACGATGGTCTATACCAGGGCAAGATAAAGCTTCCAATTCCCATTGAATTGTGTATTCTATCCAGAGTCCACCTCAAACATTTCATCAATTTTCATAGAGGTCAGTTCTCATTGAGTCATTAAGGTATCAATGTCCTTATAATAGCAAGGGTCTCAGGAGATTCAGACAGACAACATTCAGAGGTGTGTTTTACTTATCTCCTAGGTACCCCTAACAGGATCAAAGTGAGAATGGAATTTAATAATCGTATCTAGGGGTGGGAAAACAGGATGGACTTTATGAAGGCATGCAAATTTCAAGACAATTATCATCTAAATAAAAATGCCATAAAACCAATGAGTTTACAAACAAGATCAGGGTTTGAGTGGGCCCATGGGATCACTAGTATCTATCTACACAGATTTGTATTAAGTGAAATTCAGAGTCAAGAATTGCCCTGTAGGTCATTCCAACCTTTAGAGGTTGGAAAACCTGCAGATACAAAGAATAACATTTAAGAGGAGCTGCCAGGAAGTTGGGAAGGAAGCTTGCAGAATGCCTTGACCTGTAAGAAAGTAGAAAAGGCATTCTCAGAAGAAGCAAGTGATCATCTGTGATCATACTCCTGGTAGTGAATGGTGAAGAGGGACAACCATTGAGCACTGAGAATAGCATCAAGGATGCCTTTCAGGATCTTGCCATAAGCACATTTTAGTTCACAGAACATTTACTTATATAATTGATAATGCTAAAAGTCAACTAACCAAGCAGATAAATAGAATGAAGCAAAATAAATGCAGAAAAGAATTCTGCAAATTATAAATGTGGAATTTATGAAGATGGAGCAGTTATTACACTTTGCATCTCAAAGCAAAGATATTGCTTTGCAGAAGCCAGTGGCTCTGAATGACTGCATCTTCACTGCCAACATCTCACATATGTAGGGCACCATCTCCTATCACCCACTCCTTCCTTCAGAATTGAATGTTTTATTACAAATCAGTCATGACCACCATTTAAGGTTTGTAGCTCTTAATAAGCATTCATCATTTTAATGCCCCTGTAATAGTAGATTGGCTGTATTTTCTGAGACAGTTCTGAAAGAATCCAGCTTATTCTTACACTTCCAGAGTGAATCCAGGTGCCATATGGAGGTAAAAACTTGTTCCCTTACCATAAAAGAGGCTTGAATTGCAGTACCTTTTCCTCTTGTAGGGAATGTAAGAGAGAGTTATAGTTTGTAATGTGTTGCTTAGTCTTTGGATGAAAGTGAAGCAAAATTATCCTCTCTTTTTGTAATTTCTTATGTGGCCATCAGTAAGGAAATGCACAGGTTAACAGACATTCTCCAACATGCCCTACATACATGCCTCCTAGCATTTCTTTGTATGTGTTCGTCGCACTCCAAAGGATATAGAAAATGTGATTATACAGAGTTCCACAATTCCAAGTGCTTCTTGGGATAGCAAAAGTCTCTCAAAGCCCTTTGTTTCCTTGTAGCATATTTGGTTTATTGTGACTTGTTGGGCCATTGAAAAGATTTGACCTTATGGCAAGAAGTTGGGTCACTGAGGATTTAATCTGAAGGGAATATTGAAACCCTAACCCCTACTGTCTTTCTCTGTCCTTGATTCCTAGATTCCATGAGGTGAATAGTACTTTCTCCGGCCCACATTACCACTATGATGCACTCATGCTTCATGTGCCCAAAAGCACATGCCTAACTGACCATGTACTGAAGTCTTTGAATCAGTGAGCCAAAATAAGACATTTCTCTTCATAGTTCATTTATTTTAAGTATATGTGACTTAAGCAGAAAGCTAACACAAACATATTATACTTTTCTATTACTGAGTAACAAATTGACACCAAATATATCTATTAACCTCTAATGGTTGTGGGTCAAGAATTGGAGGTAGCCTTATGCTTTTGTGTCTCTGCCTTCCTTATAAGGCTGTAGTTACTTTAGAATTTGAATAAAGACTGAATCTTTCACAATAACAGTTTTCATTGTTAGAGGTTTGATTAAAGTCTGTGTGTATATGAGTGAGTGTATGTGTGAGTAAGTGTGTAGCAGTGTATGTGTGTGAGAGTGTGTGTGTTGGGTGGTTTAGAGAATTTCCTTTCCTAGTCTCTAATCCTCTGCATAAGGCAAGTGGCAGTCTGGATTCTTTTTAAAATAATAAAAGCAAGAAGATAAAGATGAGAAGTAAATAGAGGAGGAGATAAAGATGAAGTTACATAAAGATTATGTGCATAAGACAGACAAAAGATACATGTCATTTTATTGTATGACATAGCCTCAGAATTGACATAATGCTTATCATATTGTTTATTCTAAAGAAAGTAACAAAAATTAACAAATATACAAAGACCAGAGAAGACACCAAGAGAAAGTACCAGTAGACAGGGAAGAAGACTATCATAATGTAAAATACATTGAATCTTCCCTCTGTCTAGGAAATATCAAGTACCCATATTCAAATATCTAAATGACAAGGAGCTCAGTCTTGCTTAAGTTACTAATGCCAATTTGCATATATATGAATAAGTAGTCTTTGATCTGGACCCTCCAGCCCAAGCAAACCTGTATTTGACTAATGGCACAGATGTCTTAACTGCTACCTCCTAAGACATAGGGGTCAGAACCACTCAACTGAATGCTGTGCAATTCCTGATCCACAGAGAGCAAACAAGCAGTAATCTGTGGGTGATTTGATATACAGGGGCAGAGAGTTAGCACAGATCAACTTTGTGGTTTTGCTTCAGAAGGCTTCTCTGGGTGCTATTCTGAGAAAGCCATTGTCAGCAAAGCTTCCATGGACACACCCTTCAAGCACAGTCCATTTACCTTCTGTTTTAAAAGGTCATCCACTGTTTTATGACCATTCTAGAAACAGCTGACTGAACATGCCATCATGATAAACAACAGTGAAGTTTCAGTATTGTTCACTTTTTTTTCTTAGTTCAATTCTTTATAACCTTATTTATAATTAAATCAATTCCTCTGTGGAAACTAGGTACCACTCTTTGCTAATGTTTATGTACCATTTATGTTTTGTAACCAGCTGGATGGAATCTATAGTGAGTCAGAAAATCTTCTTGGTTTTCAATTAGAGTATGGTAGGATAGGATTAAATATTCTTGAGGATGGATTTTAAGGGTGAGGTAAACCTGGTCCATTCTCCATAAGGAGCATTTTATTCAGCAGGCTACCTGACACCCTGGTGAGAAATGAGTGGCAACAATGAAATTGAAGCACTTCCTGCTTTAAGCAATCCTTTTCATTTGTGTATCTAGTGAGGTGGGGAAATGATGACAAAGGAAAATGAGCTTTGGAAAACCTCATTAGGCACACCCATCAGTCTATCTCACCTCTCTCTCTCTCTCTCTCTCTCTCTCTCTCTCTCTCACACACACACACACACACACACACACACACACATACACACACATACACAAGTGTGCCGAGAGGACCTAACTGCTTCCTCTTGCCTGCTTTACTGACTCTGATTTATAGACCATGTCATGGCCTTTGTCTATTCCAGTTACAGAACATAAACATTTTTTAACCTCATGATACTAACACACAGCATTTCTTTCTGGAACATTCCATTTAATTTACTGCCTACCATCACAGTTTTCTCTGAGGCATCTATGCCAAGCAAAATAAAAAGTTATAAATATTGACCTTCTGATTTGAACCCCTATTTTTCCTATACTGAGTGTAAAATGTTTTCATTTTATTCAACTCAAGTTAGAGTTCAACTCTGAATTCCTACTCTGGCAAGCCATAGCCATAGAAATCCCTGAATATCTTTAGGGAAGTCAAGTGGCATGAAAATACTTCAGTGATGCTCTCCAGTGTCTGATTTAACTTGTACTTAAATTTAGCTTCTTAAGTACCTGCTTAGAGAAAAGTCGTTCAGCAGGAGCCAAATAAAATCGCAGTGCCTATTTTCTTTGAGTTGTGAGATCATCTAGTAATTTCTTTCTTTCCCCAATTCCTTCTTTTCTTGTCTCATGAATCTTAATTCTTTTTCCATCTGGATCTCAAAGGAAATCAGAGCAGACTTGGGCAGATGCCATGATCTCCTGGATCCATCTCTGCATCACTAGTGAAACAAAGAAGACTTTCTAGAACACATATTCTTTGCTTAACATATGCAATATATTGGTTGGGACACCTATTGCTTCTATCCTCACTGTATTCTAGTGAAGAGATGAACATATCATCATTGACATAACTAACTCTTACTGAATAACAGACCAAACATCATTTTAAATGTTTTCCTTGTGAAACTTGTCCAGTAATTCCAACAATCTTATTATCAGTACTTATGTAGGTGTGGAAATGTGGTAAGCAAATCTGGGACCCTTGTCTTTGTCTTCTGTTGTTATAAGAAAACATCTAAGAATAGGTATTTTATTAATAAAAGGACTTTGTTTTTCTGTCTTTTTAAAATCTCATACATTCAGGAGAGGCATACTGGACTATGCTCAACCCTCTTGACAGACTCATGGTGAATGGCATTGAATTGACTGTTAGCTCTATAGGTAAGAGCTCCTGCTCTTGAAGTATGAAGGCATGTGTCTTATCCCCAGTATCCATGTGAAGAGTCAGGCATGACTATGCAAATCTGTACCCCAACATTCAGGAATAGAGAGAGGTCGATCTTCAGAGCTTGCTCTGGATCAAACCTAGTTGAAGAGGCAAGATTCCAATTTAGTGAGAGACTTTGTCTCGTGGTAATAAGGTATCTTTCTTTGGCATCTGTATATGCACAAACCATGCACTCACCTGCACACTTATATGGATAACACACACACACACACACACACACACACACACACAATTTGTAGTGGCTATGGTGTAGCTCAAATATTTAGGAGAGGAGCCAAGTACTCTCATGAGAACCCATACTTGTAGGAACTACTTTAATTCCAAAAAATCAAACCCATCTTTATGAGAATACATCTCTCTGTTCATTAGAGTATATCCTCTATGACCTAATGACCTCCCATCAGGCCACTACATCTACTCCATAACATCAATGTTCCACTTATGGCTAAGCCTCAGCTCCTGATCCGTTGGAGGATAAAGCATATATATGCTTTATATATCAACCTACAGGAGCTTGATACAGGTTAGTCAGGTTTGTAGAATCCTGAAATATGATGACTCCCTGGGGTTCTGACTCTAGAACTCCAGTGCTTAATCGTGACACAGCAAGTGCGTCTCAGTATCTGACGATGAGATTTTAGAGTAAGGACATGCATGTGGACACTTGCCGTGTTTAATATTATTGACAATGTTTATTCTAGTCTTCTCTCCTGAACACTCAGTAGCCACTTGAGTAAAGTCCTTTCTCCCATCTGAAACATTGCCCTTCCCTATGACAATCCTAAGGAAGGTTACTATCTGTGGGAAGGCCTTCGGGTGTCCCTGCCAAATACCCATCTCCAGTTGCAAAAGGACTTCCCTCATAGACAAGAACCTTCCTAAACTCCCAGCAAATCTTCTTAACTTTGCTCAAATCAATTTGCCTTGAAGCAATGGATGTTTTGACACCAGACAGAGTTATATAAAAGGCATTAAATTTAGGGTGACAACATTTTAATTTAATCATGTGTTTAATGGAACATGTTCTTGGGGTCATGGAAACTGTCAGTGACATTAAAATACTGTTTAACAGTTTAAGGGACATTAATTTAGTAAGAAATGGAGCTGGATTTCAAAGATAGCCTAAATTATGCCAGAGTTGCATTGTGAAGCACTTTATTACTACTTTCTAGGAGGCTACAATTGGCTAAGTCTGATGGTACAAGACAGTAATCCCAAGTGTTCCAGAGGCTGACACAGGAAGAGTGTGAGATCAAGGCCTGCCTGGACTACAAAGCAAATTTAATGCTACCCTGGTAACTTATAAATATTCGTTTTCAAAATAAAAAGTTTTTTTAGAGGCTGAGGTTTTATGTATACAAAAGAGAGAAAACATAATTAAATTACATATAATCATAACAGTAGAGTCAGGGTTGATCTAAAAAATATTCAAGAAAGATAAACTTCAAATTCTTTGCAGAGCATAATAGTTTCAGCAAAAAACATAGATAAGAGCATGTGCTGTTTTTTTAGAAGACCTGGGATCAGTTCCTAGCACCCATGGTGGGTGTCTCACAGTTACCAGTGTTAGTACAAATGAAAAGATACTCATTCCACTACACAGCAAATATACTTTTTATTTGCTGATTAAACCCCATTTTCTTCATTAATTTATTATCCAAACAATATATTTCTTCTAGATGTAGCTGTTGTGGTATGGAAAAATTCCACTAATTCTATCAATTTTCTATCAGAAATGGCTCTGTGATCTAAATCTGGACGATAAAACTGTGGAGGGATTTGTTGGAATCAAATATCATTCTTCAGCCATGATTGAAAGTTAGAGTCAATTTCTTATTCTCTGAACATCAAGACGAAAAGCATTTCCCCAGAAACTCATGGAATCATTTTTTTGCAGTGAAGGGTACCAGACATTATTTCATTTTTTTTTGCAAGACAGAAAGAACAAACACCTGTGTGCTTCCATCACTCAGCAAAGCACCATCCACACTGACTACTTGGCAAGTTTTGCTACACAAATCATTAATGCAGTTTTGGAATTACATCGTGAGATTGCATTTATGTTTATTAAGGTTGATTGGTTTGTAATCTTTTACAGGTATCTCTGCTTCATTGACACTGTGTATGAAAAATGTTTGGACTACAAATACACATCCATGGCTCTTGTTCTAATTGGATTTTTATTCCTTGTTATATTTTTTATTTTTTTGGTAGATTTGAACATCTATACCATATAGCTTAACCATATCTATCCATCATTATCTTTCTTCAGTCACTCTCCAATGTGTCTCCCTCACAAGTTTCTGTTCTTCTTTTTGTTTGTTTGTAATAGCCTCCTGATTTCAGCTAGTGATACATACATATGCATCATTGTGGGACCATCAATTCTGTCTTGGAAATCTTGTTAGCAGTCCTGTTCCCAAAGGAGAGTGATTGTTCCATGTTTTGGCAGACATCTGTTATCAATAGATAGAATCCTTCCCTTTCTGCTTTAAAATTTGCCTAGCCTGATACTGTGCAGGTCTTAATTAGATAACCACATTTGCTGTGGTTGGTGAGTGATATAACATGTTCTGTCTAGAAATTAACATTTGGCATTTGTCCTTATCTGTCAAGTTTATATTTTTCTTCACTGTCTTATGTGATGTTCCCTGCACGTTGGATGGTAATGGTAGTGTGTGTTGTCAGGCAGGGACTAATTTAAACAGCTGACATGCCCCCTCATTAATAGTTGGTTTATTGACCAGTCAAGAGTCTCTACATCAACAATTACACACTGTGAAAAGAAAGTTGTCTGACTAATCATAGTGGAGAACAAATTAAATCTATGGTTACAAATGAACATACAGAAGGCAGTTTTAAAGCATAAATATTTAACACAATATAGAAGGTTCTCTATGTCTATGACATTCTCAGTCATGAACTTTACAGGTTTATGAGTGACAGACCTAAAATTTATCCCGTGGAACAAATCTCATATCCAGTTAGAAAGCACTACATCATTCCCAAGCACTGTTGTCATTATTGCCTCAGATGGTACATTTTACCAGGCAGGTCTGTAATGCAGCATTCAGGGATCATATACATAAGACCTGGGCAAAGGATTCTTTTCAGATCACAACAGGACCAGTGCATTTACAAACTCACAACCGCTGTGGTTACCTGAATAAGACCTGTTCGAGACCAAGCCAGTGAACACCTAACCCTAGATGAGCTCTTGGTAGGTTCTAGTGGATGTACCATACCCTGGAGTATACTGACTTCACAAATTAGAAAAAAAAGACATGAAGCTGGGAGTGAGTAATGAGGCAGTGGTGGATTTGGTAAGAGACAAGAGGAGTAACAGAGATAATAGGATCAAAATAGACTCTATGCATGTTTGAAATTGCCTGAGAATTAATAAAGTATTACATTGAAAATACTTTGCTTAGAAAGGTTAAAATTTTCTGAAAATGCATAACAATTGGGCAATTCACGTATATGTTGCAAAGCTGGGTTTACGATTTATTGTAAGTGGGTCTTTAAGACAGCAACTCTGTGATATATTTTTCAGTTGATGATTCAAGATGGTTTTGAGTCTACTTAATCCCCAGCTTCTCAAAACATGATTAGCTAGGTTGTTAAATTGGTGGCTAGGAAGCCTGAATTCAGAGTAAACCTTTCGCTTTTATGTACGTTTCCATGCCATGATTGCCAGATTTCTATTATCAAGAGATATTTTCACTCACTTCATTCCTATAACTTAAAAGATTATGTGACCAGTAATCTTTTGAAAACAAAATGTTTTATTTTGTATCTGTGTGTTCATGTGTACTTAAGCATATGTGTATGGTGAGTGTATACACATGAGTGCATTGCTTGTGGAAGGCAGAAAGCAGTGAATTTTCAAAGTACCCAACATGTCCTTGTTTCCCCAGAAGCTCATGTATTCATTTTCTAGCCGTGAAAGGAACCAGACATTACTGCATGCCCTTTACAAGGACAACAGAGGGAACAGACACCTGTATGCTGATCCCACAGATCTGGAAACACTCCTGGTTGTAAGCCATCTATTCTGGGTGCTGGAAACTGAACTCAAGTCCTCTGTAAGAGAAGTGCATGTGATTAACCTCTAAGCCACCTTTCCAGTCCCTCTTTTTTCTTTTTGTTGACTTATTATGAGCTGATTTCTTAACATAATTTTTTCATTTAAATTAGAAACAAGTTTGTTTTACAATCCCAGCTCCCTGTCCCTCCCCTCCTGCCTTGCCCCTCCACCAGTCCCCCAGCCCCCCCATCCAATACCCACACCATTCCCCAGGGAGGGTGAGGCCCTCCAGGGGTATCTCCAGAGTCTGTCATATCACCCAGTGCAGGACCTAGGCCTTCCCCCATGTGTCCAGAATGAAACAGTATCCCTCAATGTGGAATGGGCTCCAAAAGTTCATTCATATACCATGATAAATACTCATCTAGTACCCAAGGCCCCATAGATTGCCGAGGCTGCCTCACTGAAACCACATTCAGGGGGTCTGAATCAATCCCATGCTGGCCTCTCAGCCATCAGTCTGTGGTCCAAGAGGTCCACCTTGTCAGATCAGCTGTCTCTGTGGGTTTCACCAGCAAGGTCTTGACTCCTTTGCTCATCACTCCTCCCTCTCTGTCACTGGGTTCCAGGAGTTCAGGTCAGTGTTATCTGTGGGTGTCTGCCTCTGCTTCCATCAGTCACTGGTTGAAGGTTTGGCAGTGGGATTGTAGGCTGACACTCTCCTAATCCATGTTTAAAATCCATATATGAGAGAGTACTTACCATGTTTGTCTTTTTGTGACTGGGTTACCTCACTCAGGATGGTTTTTAAATGTCACTCCTTTTTAAATAAATCACTTATTGGATAAGTATTTTATGTCAGGCCATCATAGGATTCTGGTCATTCAACAATAGATGTTCTAGACCAGAAATTCAGAACACCTTCTTTTATAGAGTTTGTATTCTGAAATGGTTGACACAGAATGTAATTATGTATAATACGTTGTGGTATCACAATATTGGTCGAATGTGAAGACCAGAGCAGGGATGGAGGGCTGATGTACAGTTTCATATTTCCACTGAAAGCACATTCAGTAGTGAGACTGAATGAAAACAAGTAGGGAACACATATGCCATGGACTACAGAGGAAAGAGACATGGCAAAGGGAAGACAATTTGGAGCAGCCCTCCAGAAGGATACAGGAGAACAGAGTGGTTAGAACTGTGAACAGAAAAATCAACTCAGTAATGCAGAGAGTGAACACAAGGTTCATTCTTTCACAGTCTTAGTAGCTGGTGCAAAAGCAAGAACTCAACGAGGGCATGTCATATACTTTTATAATATGCCATGAATTTTTAAATCAACTGACAGGAGTGCAAGATGGACTGGGAGGGAATCCCTGATTTTAAACTCCGAGGACAGCTAGAATTCTGAGCTGGGATCTTGGTTTTCTTTCTGCACATGTTTTGATGACTCTAGAACCTGCTCTCCTCTGTTTTCCTTCTCTTTAGTTGGATTATTGAAAGACAAGAAATCACAGAATGATAACAGAAGTTTTGTATCCATGATTTTCTCTACTTTAAATCCATGGTCTACCTGGAAATCTTCTAATGCTTAAGACGTTCTCTAGGAAACCTCTTTGCTCGTAAGGCTTCCTCTGAGTTAGTTCTCCAGTGTCTCTTATGCAGTAAAGCGTTCTGCTGCTGCTGCCCTCATAGCATTTTGTTTGCCAATCAAAATGTTGAAATAAAAACAGTGGCAATGATAACTGGAGTCATACATACACACATATCTATTTATCTATCTATCTACCTACCTACCTATCTACCTAATATATCTATTGTATACATGTGATTGTATATATATATATATATGTATGTGTGTGTGTATACTATATATGTATATATAACACTTGACGCCCAAATATGTATGTACTTTCTCATCTGATCATCACAATAAGTCTAAACTAATAAAACATCAATGACTCACACCAAGAATGCCAGGAAAAGGTAGTAGGATATTTATTCAGATAGAAGGAAGGCACTTACGTGGAAGCTAGGAAGCTCTCCAAAATGTGGCCAGCATCCAAGGAGAGACGGCCAGGTGGCCCTCCTCTCTTTTATTCCTTCTCCCTCGTGTACAGTAGCCAAGCCAGTATGGGCATGGCTAAAGCTGCAGGTACATCTCTCTCTACACATTCTTATTGTGCTTATGGAAGAAGAAAACATCAGGTAGGCTCTCCAACTAGCAAGTGATATGGTGCTCTTCTTTTACTTTGCTATGTTTTGTATAGGATTTGTCATTTCTCAAACTCAAGCTGAAATTACTGCCTTTAGGATAGTGTTGGGAAGTGTAGCCTTGCAGAAATGACGAATAATGAATGATTAAGAGCATTTGGTTTCTCTCTTTTAGGATATTTCCTTGATACTGCAGATGGCTGTGAAAGGCAGCTACCCTGTGTGTTCTCTTTATTCTTCATTAGTTGTCCTTTTCTAATGGAATTCTTACCAATATGTTAGTGTTGCTATGCTCATGAAAGCCCAGCATCCAAATGCATAAATAAAATAAGCCTTAATTCATTATAAACAACTAACTATCAATACTGTGCTACAATAGCAGCACAAAAATACTAAACAGTATGCCACATGGAAGTTTTACTATTCAAGAATTAAATACGTATCAATTTACCAACCACAATCTTATGAACATAAATAATTAATAAGCATTGTTTTATCTTTAATGTGCTGGAGTGTAGTTCTGATTTAAAATACATGACAGCAAGGCAGATACTTATGCAGTTATAGACATACATTTTTAAAGTTATAAAATTCCATAGTTCTTCAGTGAGCAAAGATTTTGTTAATGTTAACAATAACAAAAAACTTTCAACATTTTCTGTTTGGTTGAACAAAATCCCAGCAATAAAAATAAACTAAATTATATTTGTTACTTCTGTGACTTTTATCGAGATGATTTTAGCTTCTACAGAATCTGTAAATACTTCCTGTCTGTCCAGAGGACATCCTGTTGTATCCAATCAAATCCAGTGCATTTTAAAATGTTAAGTGGGTGCTTTTTCCCCTTCTGATTACTGCCTCTAGAAGTTTTTCCTGTGTGCAGGCACGGTCAAACCTTATTGCTTTTTTTTTATAGTTAAATTGGGCGTTCATATCCAACACTTCAAGACATTCATTAAGTCTATTTGTCCTTTTCTGTGAACTGCCTTCACACTACAAACCAAAATGCTTATAAGTTAAGTAATTAATTACCACTTGGCACAACATAGATCAATGTAAAATAGAGTGTATGCTGAGGCATATGCATGTGCTCTGCTCAGAGAAATGCAGACATTCCCAAACTTATTTTATGTTGTTTGATTTCATAAGTTTTATTCTACTCACACCACAGGGGAGTCCACTTTATGTCTGAGACCTATCTTGAGATACAAAATGAGAAAGTAGCAATTATCTTCTGGTACATGGTATTGTAGCAAAGCAAATTCTTTTCTTTATAGCTCCATATTAGAAACTTGGTTTCCACTTTGTTGCTACAAAACATTCCAAAAGAGGGAGTATTCAAGGGACCTACTCACCATCAATATTGCTCCCCTCCCAAACCTACCCTGTGTCCTGAAGCAACCACTCCTTCTCTACAATTAAAAGGCAGTGAATATATTTCAGCAAATATGAGTGTCACTCCTGGTGTATAGATATTTGTCCTGGGGCTCCTATGTGATTCTCCTGTAAGTCATTGGATTTCAGTGTTTCTTAGTTCATTCCAATAGTCACTTGAAAAAAAAACCATCAGTAAGTTTAGGTTTCTCTTGAGAAACTACTAGCAGGGACATTGCTTATAGTGCCTTTTTTCCACTCACTTTTAGCATCAAGTCATAAAAAGTAAAAATAACATGTAAGAGAAGTTATCGGAATATGTCTTTCAAGTGGATCTTTTTGCACAGAAATTGTTTCCTGCATGAAATTAGCTGAAACAATGCATATGAGCACACATACATGCACATATACATGAACACATGCATGTAGACATGAATGCATCTACACAAGCATGCACAAATGCACCCACAAGCACACATGCACACACATGTGCACCACAGTGACTGAAGCTTTGGAAACTATCTCCTAATACAATTCTTTTGTGTAGTCTTAATATTCTGAAATTCCTACAATGAAGAAATTAGTTCAGTTTGATTTACCTAAGTTAATTTTCTTCAGATCTTAGACGTCATCTACAAGATCAAAGAAAAAGCTGCATGTCTCTTAAAATGCCATACTGAATGAAGGATGAAGATGCCTTGGTTTGTGATGAAATATGCAGATGTCCATTTTCATTTACCTTTGAGAACTCAGGCCCATGCACATTTTGGGTCATAACAATTACTTGGCATATTTCCCCTTTTAAACCCACAAAAATATCAACTGAAATCCATATCTTGGTACATTATAAAGTTTTAAGGTTTTATGCCAAATGAATACTAATCTGAAAAGAGGAGATAGGCAGCTGTCAGTCTCACCAAGCTAATGTTTTATAGTTAAGAACTGACTGAATCCTGAGTGAGGTAACCCAGACCCAGAAAAACAAACAAGGTATGTTCTCACTCATAAATGGATATTAGACATAAAGCAAATTATAATCAGGCTACAACTCACAGATCCAGAGAAACTAAGTACCAAGGAGGACCCCAAGCATGAGTGATACATTGATCTCCCTAGGAAGAAGAAATTGATGAGATCTCCTGTTTAAACTGGGGGTGGGGTGGGGGGCAGAAGGAAGGGAATGTGGGGAATAGGAATATGGGGTATCAGGGGGGTCAAGTTGGGAGCAGGACAGAGGGGAAGAGGGAAAGTAATGAAAGAGATGCCTTGATAGTGTGAGCCACTGTGGTATTAGGAAGAAACCTGGTACCAGGGAAACTCCCACCAACTCAAAAGGATGACTTCAGCTAAGACTCACAGGAGTAGTGGAAAGGGTGCCAGAGCTGTCCTTTACCTGTAATCAGATTGGTGACTAACCTGATTGTCTTCATAGAGCCTTCATCCAGTAATGATGGAAGCAGATGTAGAGATCTACAGCCAAGCACTGTGCTTTGCTCCTGGAGTCCAGTTGAAGAGGGAGGAAGGATTACATGAGTAAGGAATGTCAAGATTATGATGGGAAAAAAAATCAGAGACAGCTGACCTGAGCTTGTGGGAGCTCACAGACTCTGATCAACAGCTAAGAAGCTGGCATGGGACTGCCCTAGGCCCTCTGCAACTGGGTGTCACTTGTGTAGTTTGGTCTGTCTTTGGAGTCCCTAGCAATGGGGCCAGGATCTGTCCCTGATGCATGAGGGGCTTTTGGAACCTATTCCCTATGATGGATGCCTTGCTCAGTCTTCATTCAAAGGGGTGTGCCAAGCTGAGACAGGGCCTTTGGAATGGAGATGGAGGAGGAATCAATGGGAGTTTATAAAGGAGGTGGGGTTGGGAGAGGAGGGATGGGAAACTGTGGTTGGTAAGTAGAATTAAGAAAAAAAAAAAAAAGAACAGGCTGTAGTTCAGCCCAGACCTGCTAGAGAGGAAGGTGCTGTCTTAGAGGGCCTCATTGTGATAGACATTCTGCATCAGCCACAGGGTGAGTCCACAGTGCCCTAGGGAGGCAAGCCCTCCTGCAGAGAACACTTGAGCCTCATTGTGTACTGTGTAATCTGATGTGTGTGGGAGAGTGCCTGTGTGTGTGCCTGTGTTTATGTGTATGCGTGTGTCTGTGTGTGTATTCGTGTGTGTTTGTGAGTGTGTATGTGTGTGTATATGTGTATGTGTGTGTGTGAGTGTATATGTCTCTCTGTGTGTCTGTGTGGTTTTATTGCAAGTGACATTGAACAATTGGAACACTGTAGATTTTTCCCAGAAAATAAATAAATCCAAGCAAATAAACAAAATTTCACTTTCTTTTTTTTTTCTACTACTTTGAAGTGACTTTGTAGTTTGAGTTAATGGATTTCATTCCCCAATGGCAGAACCTGTCATTGTTATTTTGCTAAATGGTTATGCTGTCAAATTTCCCTCTCGAAATGAATTGTTTTCAATTATTTTTATTTATTTTTTAATTTAAATTTAAATTAGAAACAAGGTTGCTTCACAAGTCAGTTCCAGGACCCTCTTCCTTTCCCTCCTGTCCTCCTGTGCCCTCCCCCGAACCCCCCCAATGTCCCCTTATGTCCCCAGGGAGGGTGAGGCCCTCTTTGGGGGTGTCCATAGTCTATCATTTCATCCAGGGCAGGGCCTAGACCCTCACCCAAGAGTTCAGGGTGAGAGGGCATCTCACATTGTTGGATGGGAGTCTAAAATACATTTGTAAACTTGGGATAAATAATGATCTACTGCCCAAGGCTCAATAGATTACCTAGGCCTCCTCACTGACACCCACACTCAGGGGGTCTTGATCAGTCCCATGCTGGATTCCCAGGCATCAGCCTGGGATTCAAGAGTTAACCCTTGTCAAGCCAGCTATTTCTGGGAGTTAAACCAGCCCAGTCTTAATCCCTTTGGTCACCAATCCTCCATCTCTGTTACTGGCTTTCTTGAGTTCAGCTCAGTGCTTAGCCATGGGAGTCTGCCTCTTCTTCCTTCAGCAACTGAATGAAGGTTCTGTTTCCCAGACTCTCTGGCCATAGGATTGTAGGCTGACACTCCCCAGATCTAAGTCTAAATTCCATATATGAGAAAGTACATGCCATGTTTCTCTTTTTGTAACTGCATTACCTCACTCAGCATGGTTTCTTCTAGTGTCATTCATTTACCTGCAAATCTCAGCATTTCATTGTTTTTTTTTCTGCTGAATAGTATTCCATTGTGTAAATGTACCACATTTTCTCTATCCACACTTCAGTTGAGAGGCATCTATGTTGCTTCCAAGTTCTGACTATTACAAATAATGCTGCTATGAACATAGTGGAATAGACATCCTTGTTATATGAATGGGCATCTTTTGGATATATACCTAAGAGTGGAGGTGCTGGGTCTTGTGGTAGGCTTATTTCCATTTTTTCTGAGGAATCTCCATACTGATTTTCAAAGGGGCTGAACAAGTTGACACTCCCACCAGCAATGGAGGAGTGACCCCTTTTACCACATCCTTTCCAGCATGAATTGTCATTGGTGTTTTTGATTTTAGCCATTCTGACAGGAGTGAGATGGTATCTCAGAGTTGTTTTGATTTGCATTTCCCGGATGGCTAAGGATGTTGAGCACTTTCTCAAGTGACTCTCAGCCATTTTAGACTTCTCTATTGAAAATTCTCTATTTAGTTCTGCAGCCCACTTTTTAATTGGATCCTTTGGGGTTTTGGAGACTTTATTCTTGAGTTCTTTGTAAATTTTGGAGATCAACCCTCTGTCAGATGTGAGGTTAGTGAATATTTTTCCCATTCTGTGGGCTGTCTTTTCATCTTGCTGACTGTGTCCTTTGCCTTACAGAAGCTTCTAAGTTTCAGGACGTCCCATTTATTAATTGTTGATCTCACTGTCTGTGCTACTGGTGTTATGTTCAGGAAGCTGTCTCCTGTACCAATTTGTTCAAGGGTACCACCCACTTTCTCTTCTAAGAGGTTCAGTGTGGCTGGATTTATGTTGAGGTCTTTGATCCATTTGGACTTAAGTTTTGTGCATGGCGATAAACATGGATGGATCCACATTCTTCTACATGCCAGCCTCCAGTTAAGCCAGCACCATTTGTTGAAGATGCTTTCTTTATTCCATTGTATATTTTTAGCTTCTGTGTCAAAAATCAGAATGTAATATGTGTGCAGGTTAATATCAGAGTTTTCAATTCCATTCCATTGGTCTACCTGTCTATTTTTGTGCCAATACTAAGCTGTTTTCAGGACTATAGCTCTGTAATAGAGCTTGAAGTCAGTGAAGGTGATGCCTCCAGATGTTGCCTAGTTGAACAGGGTTATTTTGGCTATCCTAGGCCTTTTGTTTTTCCATACAAAATTAATTATTGTTCTTTCAAGGTTTGTGAAGAATTGTACTGTGATTTTAATGGGGATTGCATTGAATCTGTAGATTGCTTTTGGCAGGATTGCCATTTTTACTACATTGATCCTACCTATCCAAGGGCATGGGAGATCTTTCCATTTTCTGAGGGATTCTTTAATTTCTTTCTTTTAAGATTCATAGTTCTTGTGATACAAGTTTTTCACTTGTTTGGTTAGCATTACCCCAAGGTATCTTATGTTGTTTGTTGCAATTGTAAAGGGTGAAGTTTCTCTGATTTCTTTCTCAGCCCTTTTATCATCTGTATATAGTAGGGCTACTGATTTTCTTGAGTTGATCTTGCAGCCTGCCACTTTGATGAAGGTGTTAATCAGCTGTAAGAGTTCCTTGGTAGAGTTCTTTGGGCCATTTATGTAAACTGTCATATCATCTGCAAATAGTGAAAGTTTGACCTCTTCGCAATTTGTATTTCCTTGTTGTCATATGGCTCTGGCTAGAACTTCAAGTACAATGTTGAAAAGGTATGGAGAGAGTGGACAGCCTTGTCTTGTTCCTGATGTTAGAAGAATTGAGTTGAGTTTCTGTCCATTTAGTTTCATGTTGGCTGTTGGTTTACTGTATATAGCTTTTATTATGTTTAAGTATGTTCCTATTATCCCAAATCTTCCCAAGACCTTTATCATTAAGGGGTGTTGGATTTTGTCACAGGCTTTTTCAGGATCTAGAGTGATGATTATGTGATTTTTGCTTTTCAGCTTGTTTATATAGTAGATTACATTGATGGATTTTCATTTGTTGAACCATCCCTGTATCCCTGGGATGAAACCTCCTTGATCGTTGTGAATGATTGTTTTGATGTGCTCTTGGAACCGATTTGCCAGGATCTTATTGAGTATTTTTGCATCAATGTTCATGAGGGATATTGGTCTGAATTTCTCTTTCTTAGTCGTATCTTTGTGTGGCTTGCTGATCATGTTATTGAAGCCTCATTGAAAGAGGTTGGCAAAGACCCTTCTGCTTCTAGTGTGTGGAATACTTTGAGAAGAATTGGTATAAGCTGTTCTTTGAATTTCTGGTAGAAATCTGCACTGAGGCCATCTGGACCTGGGCTTTTTTTGTTGGGAGACTTTTGATGACTGCTTCTATTTCCATTGTTGTTATAGGTCTATTTACATTGCTTATCTGTTCTTGGTTTAAATTTGGCAGGTGATAGCTATCCAGGAATTTGTCCATTTCCTTTAAATTTTTTAATTTTGTGGAGTACAGGTTTTCAAAGTATGACCTGATGATTCTCTAAATTTCCTCAGAGTCCGTTGTTATGTACCACTTTTCATTTCTGATTTTGTTAATTTGCATGTTAACATTCTGGTAAGTTTGGACAAAGTTTGTTCTATCCTTTTGATTTTCTCAATGAACCAACTCTTCTTTGAATTGATTCTTTATATTGTTTTCCTATTTTCTACTTAATTGATTTCAGCCCTCAATTTGATTATTTCTTGGCATCTACTCCTCGTTGGTGAGTTTGCTTCTTTGTGTTCTAAGGCTTTCAGCTATACTGTTAATTCTCTAGTATAACTATTCTCCAGTTTCTTCATGTGGGCACTTAGTGCTATGAACATCCCTGTAGCACTGCTTTCAATGTGTCCCATAGGTTTGGGTATGTTGTGTCTTCATTCTCATTGAATTCTAGGAAATCTTTAATTTCTTTTTTATTTCTTCTTTGACTCAGGAATGGTGCAGTTGTGCATTATTCAATTTCCATGAGTTTGTAGTTTTTGCTTTGTTTCTTCTTCCATTTCCTGCCTCTTTTTGGTTTGTTTCTTCTTCCATTTCTTACATTTTTTGCTTTGTTTTTTCTTCCATTTTCTCCCTTTTTTGCTTTGTTTTTTCATCCATTTCTTTGAGTGATTTTCCTATATCCTCTTTTAGGGCCTCTATTTTTTTCATAAGGTGGTTTTAAGGTCATTCTCTTCTGCTTTATTTGCATGGGAATTTTGGAGTCTTGCTGTTGTGGAGTCTCTAGAATCTGGCGGTGTTATATTTGTTTTTCTGTTGCTTAGTGTGTTTTTGTATTGTCTGTTTCCCCTCTCTTCTTCTAGTGGGTGGAGAAAGAGCCCCTTACTGGTCTGGTGCTTCGGGGACCAGAGTTCCCTTTTGGTGGGTTCTAGCAAGTCCAATAGTCTTTTAATTCTTCTATTCCTAGTCCTTGTTCTGGTCCTGTGGGTGGAGGAGAAGACCAGGAATCTGGGGTGCTTAGTCTCCCACCTGGTCCCCTGGTCCCTTTGCTGGATTTGCTGGTTTCCCAGTTTTGCTGATGGGAGAGAAGATCTGGAATCTGGGGTGCCTGGCTCCCGCTGGGATTGGAAGCTCTGTGCAGTTCCCAGGCAATCCCCATTCACTGGAACACAGGTCCAGGTGCAGGGCATGTTGTACCTTGTCCCGCCGGATCAGCTGTTCCACTGGCCTTCCTGGATCTGCTGGTTTCCTGGTCTCGTATGTGGGAGAAAGGACCTGGAGTCTGGGGTGTTTGGCTCCCTCCAGGATTGGAAGCTCCGTGCAGTTCCCAGGCAATCCCCAGACACTGGAACACAGGCCCAGATGCTCGACATGTTGTACCTGGTCCCACCAGAAAAGCTGGTCCCCTGGTCTCCCTGGATCCACTCTAAATTTTACTTTCTTTTCATAATAAATTATAGTAATCTATATGTTTTATTGACAGGACTGACCAATATATTTACTAACAAATGCCTTTGAAATTATGTTTAATATTTTTGAGAGTGTTTCATATTCCATCTCAACACTGATCAAGTTCTTGGGATTCTAAAAACATCCTTGTAAAATTTTCTCTTATAGCAGTGTTTACACTTTATATATGGAACAAATATTTTTCTCAAGGGGTTGTCTTGAAAGGTCAAGCAACTTCCCAAAAAGCATGTATTCTCAAGGTTTTGTGTAGTATCTTTTTTTTTCAACAACACGGCATGACAGCTCGGTATATTCCAGGATGCTAGACTTTATGAAGATTTTTTGAAATATTTGCCTACTGCTAAGCCACTATACTTTCATACTTATACAAAACCTTGGAATTTAGCAAATAAATTTGCTACTGCTGCCATATATGAAATACGATTAATGAAAATTTTTTGGAAAATTTTTTTTGTAAAATTACTACAGTGAGCAATTATGGGTGTCCCCAGTTAATTTGGAAATGTTGATCATACTTACTGGTCTGTGAGAGACAACAATAGACAATATTCTGTGGATGAGTTTTCTATTTATTCCCTGTAAAGTTGAACATAAAATTAACAAATCCCATAGCTGTTATTGTGTATTTTATTTCATGTATCAGGAAAGGCATCTTCTAAGTAGATGTAGTTAAGCTATCAAAGTAAGAGAAGGCAGAGTTTACAAAATGTGTTTATCTTTGTAAATTACCTTATTTATTATCCTAGTTAATGTCATGTTGCTGTAAAAATACTGAACTCAGGAAAGCAACTGAGTCACAGTTCATTACTGAGACAAGTAGAGGCAGGAACTTCTTGTGGGACTTCTAAGACTGGGAGTGGGGTTGTCTCTAACTGGCTGCTTTTGAGCCCTTTCATCTGACTGGGTAGCCTTTACCAGCCTTGAAATGAGTTTATGTGTCTAGTATTATTGGAAATTGTTATTTCATGTTTGGGTGATATCCCTGAGAGCCCTGTTCTATTCTGAAGGGAAATGGAGAGAAGGTGGTGGGCTGTAGGAGATGAGAGGAGTGGATGGAGAGAAAACTGCAGTCAGAAGGTAATATATGAGAGAAGATTAGAGCAATGGAAGATGGTGTTATATACCTGTAATCCCAGTATACTTTGGAGGCAGAGGCAAGTTCATCTCTCTGAATTTGAAGCCAGCCTAGTCTAGAGAGCCATTTCCAGGACAGCTAAGGTAGTTACAAAGAAAAACCCTGCCTTGAAAACAAAAAAGTAAAAGAAAAGGAAAGGAAAGAATAAATAAAATGAAGACAAAATTACCCGCTTAACAAAACACACACAAAATAAACAAACAGAAGCTGGATTCAGGAGGCTCAGCAGGGATCATGAAGGACCCCTGCTTCCTGGCTTGTAAGGCTCACTCAGCTTGCTTTCTTGTACAACGTAGGACCAACCATCCTAAAGGAGGCACTGCACACAATGGCTGGCAGGTCTCTCCCACATCAGTAATAGTTAAAACAGTGCTCCACAGGCATGCTCACAGGCATGTCTGAGGGAGGCAATTTCTCTATTGAGGTTCCCTCTCCCCCAGACAATTCTTATTTGTGTCAAGAGGATAACAGTAACCAACACACTTGCATGGATATGGGTAACAATTATATTTCAATGAGCAGAGACTCCATTAACATACCTTATATTCATTGTAGATATTTTTATCACTTTGTAGAGCTTTTTTTATATTCTTCTTTTTATTTTTTTTTCTTTTTGGTGGTGGTGGGGGAATTCCAAATGACCTGTTGAGCTAAATAAAGAAAAAACATTTCCCATATAAGTTCCATTAATTCACTGTGAAATTGTCAGTGCAACTACTAAGCTAAGTTTGCATATGACTGGTTGTCAACTTGAAAGGATTTAGAATCACCTGGGTGTAAAGAGAAGCTTTTTCCTTGAGGAGAAGCCTTCCCGCCAGCCTAGTTCAAGAGCCGCATCAGTCCCAAATAAACACACAGGAGGCTATATTAATTATGAAGCTGTTGGCCTTGCTTGTTTCTTACTGGCTAGCTCTGACTTAAGTAATTACCCCATAATTGTTAATCTAAGTATGTCTCTTACGGGAGAAGTTTCTGGGCTTCCTACCCCATGGCGTTACATCTCGACTTCCTGTGTCTCTCCTACCCAGAGTCCTTCTGGACTCGTAGTCCCTCCTATCTTGGTTCCCTGTTGGCTCAACAGTGCTTTATTGACATAATCACAGGACTTCCCCAACACCTGGGAGCTAGTTTTCTAGGTATGCCTATAAGGAATTATATTGATTATACTAATTTATCTGGTCAATCCATCTTAATTGTGGGTGGGACCATTCCCTGGGAAAGGGATACAGAACTACATAAATGGACAAAGTGAGCTATGTACTAGGATTCACTCAAGAGCTGTTTGCTTCCTCATTGAGGATGCAGCCATACCAGATGTTGAAAGGTCCTACCTACTCCTTTGAATTCCCTACTATGCTGCATGTGTCCTTCAACTGTGAGCCAGGATAAACCCATCATCCCCTAAGTTGTCTTTGTCAAGATGTTATCACAGTAAGAAGAAAATAAAACAACACATTTGAGTTCTAAAGTTTTGCTTAAACTAATATTTTTAAGATAGTTGTATAAAATATGCTACTTAATCTTTAGAAGGTAATTTATACTTGTAAAATATCCATGTATCCCCTTATATTTGCTTGGCTTATTCCCTATAATCTTCCATTCTGTTTACCATAGTGATAGATACAGGAAACATGAGACTATATTTTCCTCACTTGTGAGAAATTCAGCAGCAGGCTGATGCTTCTAGGTCTGTCAAAAATGCATGTTATGTTTTTATTTATCACACACTGGCTATATGCTAAATGTTTTGTCAGTAAATATTGCAATGCTGTGATTTTACACTATTCTTGTGTGTGGATAGAGCTACCACAAACGAGGATCACCCTTTAGTCTTTAGTCTTTCTACTATAGGCTCAAAAAGAAACCAGATACAGAAAATGCACAAATATTTGGTGTACATACATGGCAAAGTCTTTCCCAATGAAAATGCTGCCTTATCAACATCTTGATTTTTATCTCTTAGCGATTACCCAATAATTGAATATAAATCCTTTCTCTTCCTCCACTCTGCCATCATTCATTCAAACACTAAATATTTTTTTAATTGCTAAAAATACCTGGAAATTGGCAGGAGGTAATTTAGAAAACAATTGTTCCTTTTTAAAACTTCCCATTTTGTAGAATGTAAGTAAACAGAGAGGTTTTATAATTGAATATATAGAAACATTTTAAGGAAAGAATAAAAATAATATGAGCTACATTTTTATAATCACAATTGATCCAGTTATTACTTTAATGAAATAAAAAGGTGATTACTGTACACATCTTTTGTGGTTTGTCCTGTAAATATCAGCTTTTCTCAAACCTGAAACAGACCATGGTGAGGGTGTGCTTGCCCAGTGCAGGACACAAGGACAGGAAGTGTTCTACCTCTGACCGTTTGAACTGGGTAATGGTTTCAAAGAAGCAATGAAAAACCTGTCTCCCCTTGGCTGAGGATGCTATGGGGCATGGGGTAGATGGAGAAGCCCAGAGTACAGTACAAATGGAGAAACCGAGAAGGTTAACTAATCATTTGTCTTTAAGACAAAACTGGAATTCCCAAAGCAGTGTGAAGGACATCTATCCTTGAAGTACTAGGAACACTTGGCTTCTATCATTGCTGGGGCTCAGGAATTTCAAGGACTGGAGGGTGACTGAGGAAGAGCAAGCATTACCGAGGAAATTGGGCAGGAGAGAGATAGTATTTGATACCAAGTTCACTGGAAAGAACTGTGATCACAGGAGTGTTAAGAAGGAGGTTAATTGGTCAAAGAACAGAGGTTCCATAAGAAATTTAGTGGTTTGGATGAGACATGATTATTATGAGGTAGGAGAGGCTTTATCAAACATGAGAGACTTAGATGAATGTGTAAGTTGGGACCAGCATGTAAACAAATCCCATAAAGATTTAAAGTAATCTAGAAGAGATGAGAAGATGGCAAAGCAAACAAGGGAGTGTATTTACCAAGATCTGTGTCAAGCTTTAGTATTTGCCCCAGGAAAACTCAAGAAGCCAAATGTGCTAGAAAACTCTTAGAAATCCTTAAAACTGAATAGTAGCCCACAGAAAATGTAAGTGATAAAACAAGGTAAGAAAAAAAATACTAAATCTTTTCCCAGCATATGTGGCACGCATTTCTCCTATATAAGAAAAAATTACTGGGGCTGGAGATTGTTTGCACAGTCCAGAGCCTATTGAGAAGCAAAGTTCACAGTGTTAGCTCAGGGCTGTTAGAAGCGAGGTAAGATTTCACTAGCAGCACAAATTGCAGAAACCTTACAAACTAATGGAAATAGAATAATGCACGATTGCACCACTCCTGGATCAAAGAAGAAATAAAACAAAGGAAATTAATGACTTCCTATAATTCAATGAGAATGAAGACACAACATACCCAAGCATATATAGGACACTTTGAAAGCAGTGCTAAGGGGGAAGTTCATAGCATTAAGTGCCCACATGAAGAAACTGGAGAACAGATATGCTAGAGAACTAACAGCATAGCTGAAACCTCTAGAACACAAAGACACAAACTCACCCAGGAGGAGTAGATGCCAAGAAATAATTAAACTGAAGGCTGAAATCAATAAAGTAGAAACTGGGAAAACAATACAAAGATCAACGCAACGAAGAGTTGGTTCTTTGAGAAAATAAACAAGATAGACCAACCTTTGTCCAAAATTACCAAACAACAGAGTGTGAACATGCAAATTAAACAAAATCAGAAATGAAAAGGGGGACATAACAACGGACTCTGAGGAAATTCAGAGAATCATCAGGTCATACTTTGAAAGCCTGTACTCCACAAAATTAGAAAATTTAAAAGAAATGTACAATTTAATGGATAGCTATCATCTGCCAAAATTAAATCAAGAAAAGATAAGCAATGTAAATAGACCTATGGAAATAGAAGCAGTCATCAAAAGTCTCCTAACCGAAATATGCCCAGGTCCAGATGGCCTCAGTGCAGAATTCTACCAGAAATACAAAGAACAGCTTATACCAATTCTTCTCAAAGTATTCCACACACTAGAAGTAGAAGGGTTTTTGCCAAACTCTTTCTACGAGGCTTCAATAACTTTGATCCCCAAGCCACACAAAGACACAATTAAGAAAAAGAACTTCAGACCAATATCCTTCATGAACATTGATGCAAAAATACTCAACAAATACTGGCAAATCGGATCCAAGAACACATCAAAACAATCATTCACCACGATTAAGTAGGTTTCATCTGAGGGATGCAGGGATGGTTCAACATACAAAAATCTATTAATGAAATCCACCATATAAACAAGCTGAAAAACAAAAATCCCTTTTTTACAAAATCCAACACCACTTCATGATAAAGGTCTTGGAGAGATCTATGTTAAAAGGAACCTACCTAAACATAATGAAAGCCATATACAGCAAACCAACAGCCAACATCAAACTAAATGGACAGAAAGTCAACACAATACCTCTAAAATCAGGAACAAGACAAGGCTGTCCACTCTCTCCATACCTTTCCAACATTGTACTTGAAGTTCTAGCCAGAGCCATATGATAACAAAAGGAGATCAAGGGGATATAAATTGGAAAGGAAGAGGTCAAACTTTCACTATTTGCAGATGATAGTTTACATAAATGACCCAAAGAACTCTACCAGGGAACACTTACAGCTGATTAACACCTTCAGCAAAGTGGCAGGCTACAACATCAACTCAAGAAAATCAGTAGCCCTATTATATACAGATGATAAAAGGGCTACAGAATGAAATCAGAGAAACATCACCCTTTACAATGGCCACAAACAACATAAAATACCTTGGGGTAATGCTAACCAAACAAGTGAAAGTCTTGTATCACAAGAACTTTGAGTCTTTAAAGAAAGAAATCAAAGAAGCCCTCAGAAAATGGAAAGATCTCCCATGCCCTTGGATAGGTAGGATCAATGTACTAAAAATGGCAATCCTAGTGCTCAACATCCTTAGCCATCAGGGAAATGCAAATCAAAACAACTCTGAGATACCATGTTACTCCTGTCAGAATGGCTAAAATCAAAAACACCGAAGACAATTTATGCTGGAGAGGATGTGGAGAGAGGGGAACACTCCTCCACAGCTGGTGGGAGTACCAACTCATACATCCACTTTGGAAATCAGTATGGAGATTCCTCAGGAAAATGGGAATTAATCTATCACAAGACCCAGCAATTCCACTCTTAGGCATATATCCAAAAGAGGCAAAATCATACAACAAGGGCATCTGCTCCACTATGTTCATAGCAGCATTATTTGTAATAGCCAGAACCTGGAAGCAACCTAGATGCCCCTCAACTGAAGAGTGGATAGAGAAAATGTGGTACGTTTACACAATGGAGTATTACTCAGCAGAAAAAAAAAATGGAATCTTGAAATTCACAGGTAAATGGATAGCACTGGAAGAAACCATCCTGAGTGAGGTAACCCAGTCTCAAAAAGACAAATATGGTATGTACTCACTCATATATGGATTTTAGACATGGATCAGGATAGTGCCAGTCTGCACTTCCACTGATAGAGAGTCTGGGAAACAGGAAAGAACCTAAAAGATATGCATATATGCATAGTACCCAAGAGAAGAGGATTGAGACAAGATCCTCTGAATGGATGGGAAACACGGCGAGGGGTGGGGGGGGGGAGTGGGAGCTGGGAAAAAATGGCAATCCTGCCAAAAGCAATCTACAGATCCAATGCAATCCCCATTAAAATACCAACACAATTCTTCACAGACCTCGAAAGAACAAAAATCAATTTTGTATAGAAAAACAAAAGACCCAGGATATACAAAATAACCCTGTTCAACAAGGCAACGTCTGGAGGCATCACCATCCCTGTCCTAAAGCTCTATTATAGAACCAGCTTGGTATTGGCACAAAAATAGACAGGTCGACCAATGGAATCAAATTGAACAACCTGATATTAACCCATACATGTATGAACATCTGATCTTTGACAAAGAACCTAAAAATATACAATGGAAAAAAGAAAGCATCTTTAACAAATGGTGCTGGCATAACTGGATGATGGCATGTAGAAGAATGCGGATAGATCCTTGTCTATCACCATGTATAAAACTCAAGACAAAATGGATCAAAGATCTCAACATAAATCCAGCCACACTGAACCTCTTAGAAGAGAAAGTGGGTGGTACCTTTGAACAAATTCGTACAGGAGACAGCTTCCTGAACATAACACCAGTAGCATAGACAGTGAGATCAACAATTAATAAATGGGACCTCCTGAAACTGGGAAGCTTCTTTAAGGCAAAGGACACAGTCAGCAAGATGAAAAGACAGCCCACAGAATGGGAAAAATTATTCACTAACCCCAATTCTGACAGTGGGCTGATCTCCAAAATTTTCAAAGTACTCAAGAAGAAAGTCTCCAAAACACCAAAGGATCCTATTAAAAAGTGGGCTACAGAACTATATAGAGAATTCTCAATAGAGGAGTCTAAAATCGCTGAGAGGCTCTTGAGAAAGTGCTCAAAATCCTTAGCCATCTGGAAAATGCAAATCAAAACAACTCTGAGATACCCTCTTAATCCTGTCAGAATGGCTAAAATCAAAAACACCAAAGACAATTTATGTTGGAGAGGTTGTGGTGAAAGGGGAAAGCTCTTCCACAGCTGTTGGGAGTACCAACTTTGTACATCCACTTTGGAAATCAGTATGGAGGTTCCTCAGAAAAATGGAAATAAACCTACCACAAGATGCAGCAACTCCACTCTTAGGCATATATCCAAAAGATGCCCATTCATACAACAAGGATGTCTGTTCCAGTATGTTCATAGCAGCATTATTTATAATAGCGAGAACTTGGAGATGACCTAGATGTCCCTAAACCAAAGAGTGGATAGAGAAAATGTGGTACCTTTACACAATGGAGTACTATTCAGCAGAAAAAAACAATGGAATCCTGAAATTTGCAGGCAAATGGATGACACTAGAAGAAACCATCCTGAGTGAGGTAACCCAGTCACAAAAAGAGAAACATGGCATATACTGTCTCATATATGGATTTTAGACATAGATCTTGGGAGTGCCAGCCTACAATCCCATGGCCAGAGAGTCTGGGAAACAGAAACTTCATTCAAAGACTGATGGAAGCAGAGGCAGACTCCCATGGCTAAGCACTCAGCTGAAGTCAAGGAACCCAGTGGCAGAGAGAAGAATGATGAGCAAAGGGCTTAAGAGTGGGCTGGTTTAAAACCCAGAAACAGCTGACCTGACAAGGCTTAGCTCTTGAATCCCTGACTGATGCCTGGGAATCCAGCATGGATCAAGACCCCCTGAATGTGGGTGTCAGTGAGGAAACCTAGGTAATCTATTGAGCCTTGGGTAGTAGATCAGTATTTATCCCAGGTATACAAATGGAATTTGGGCACCCCTCCAACAAGGAGAGTTGTACTCTCACCCTGGACTCTTGCGGGAGGGTCTAGACCCTGCCCTGGATGAAATAACAGACTGTGGATACCCCCCATGGAGGGCCTCACCCTCCCTGGGGAAATGAGGGGATATTGGAGGGGTTGGTGGGAGGCATGGTAGGAGGGGAGGGAAAGGGACAGGGACCTGGAATTGACATGTGAAGCACCCTTTTTTCTAATTTAAATTCAAATTTAAAAATAAATAAAATAAAATAAAATAAATTTCACTAGGAGGCATCACAAACACAAGTCCCAGTCATGAAAGTCAGCCTTCCTGAGATTATCATGGGGGGGACCAGAACAGAAGCTCTGTGTCAGCAGTAGCGTCCTAGGATGAAGAGGCCTGATGGGTCATAGAAAAATGCCTGTTGGGTATGTAAACCTAAATAAAATAATGCCACTCATTTATGCCTGTATAGACAAATCGCTCATTTGACAGTACAACCGATAGAACTGATGAGTCCTAGCTAACTTTTCCTTTTTAGTGTTTCTTTAGCTTACCCCAAGCAACTCATATTTGCAGTAGATAGCAGTGTGCCTTCAGAGATCCTGCCCATCCTCTTTTAAAATATTCTATTGAATAATGCTTAATTTTGTATGTCTTATATATTTGTAAATGCATACTACAAAATCACAATAAAGACATCAGTTTAAAAACGTAATTGAATCACCCATTGTAAGTAGGAAATGATTCTTCTGAGGGTCGTGGGATGGTTGTGTAAAATTCCAGTACCAGGAATGACTACCTCTCTAGAAATTATGAACCAAGATGGTTCAAGGGCTCCGTGAAGAGTATTTTCACTGTAGCTGGTTGCATTTCTTGTTTAAAATATCATGCATTTTGTCTACAATACATGAAGAAATCAAGCACAGATTGAACTGGAAGTGATATTGCTTTCAAAGTTCTAAAAGGTGCTTTGCAGTCAATTATAACTAATAGCTCTCAAAAGGTATGTCTACAGTGTAAATACTGCAGGCAAGATGTACCCATGAGTGAAAGAGTGGCATCTCTATCATAGGTGAAACCAACTGCTTTTGATTAGACTTAATTCCTGCTTCACAGGAATTAGGCCCTAGTGGGAAGGGAAAATGCCATTGTTTTCTTAAATGTTTATAGTATGTCCACCAACATTTTGTTCTTATTCCTATGGATTACTGTCTTTTTCAAATTCAACCAACAATCTCTGTTTTTGCAAGGATAGGTAGAATGCAGAATCTCATAAGTGGTCAGGTTTCTGTGGCTGGGTAACTATTTCTGTGGCTTATTAGGGCAATATTCAGTAGTAGATGAAAAAATGTAAGGCAACATCTATGTCACCTTCTTCACGGCTCAGGCAACACTAAGGAAGAAAAGTTACAAAAAAAATGAAGAGGCTGGATGCAGAGGGTGGGTGCTATGTACCATCTCATTTAAGCTGAAATATTCCAACCTAGAGGGAGTCCCCTAAGATTCAGTAAGTAAGTGATACTTACAAGTGTCAGAAAGCTAAAGCTTAAAGATCAGCAAGTCCTTCCCCACAGTTATGAAGCAGGAATTGCTGGAGAGAAGAGGCTCTCCAGCAAGCAGAGCTGTCTTCATGCCATCTTTCAGAGAGCCTGTGAGTCTTCTTTTATACCCATACTGAGCCAACTTGTTGGTGATGGAACTGCCTTCGGGTCATCTACACTCCTGTAAATAACCTGCTGTCCATATTGCACAATTACTTCCAAACAAATTACTAGTTTGCTAAGCAAGGCCTTGGTGGAATAAATTTGTTGGTTTTTCATCAGCACTGTATATGGGGGAAATAGACTTCTATGTCTTTCCAGGGAAAAACACATAATAATGTTCTTTAACGGTTCTTGGACTGTGAGTGTGCATCATGAGACCTTTAAGAGGTAGGCCTTGTGGAGGATAATTAAGACACACAAGGTTATTGTCCATTCCAGAAAGGAGTCAAAATTTCTCCCCAGGAGTGACTTCATTCTCATTAGAGAGAATTGTTATTGGATGTTATTAAATGATTATTAATATTATCTGAATCCTTGTCAATTCATCATGAATATCTTCTCATCATGATACCCTCAGTCATGTTGTGATGAAGCAAGAAGCCTCTGACCAGAAGTTAAAATAGTAGGACTGCATGGACATGCCCTTTCAGCTCCCCAGTGTGACCTGCCTTAAGATAGATATATATTATTCGGTCTCACCTACATGAATAATTATGTCAACAGAAACAGACTAATAGAAATTCCTACATTTTCTAATGTATGCTCAGTTACCTAAACTTCACCACTGTAATCAAAATGAGAATAATTTCAACCATGTAAAAATTATCTTACCCAGTGTAGAATTAAAAAATCAAGTCTTGTGAGGCATATGGAGTTACTGACAATAAGACAATTTCAATTATATCTTTTTTAAATTAACCTTTTCTGATACAAACCTACCGTAGTTTAATGCACTGTGTGGGACAAGGATTCCAGGTACTCCTGATGCTGCTACGCACACCCTGGGCAAAGAATAGATTAATAGCTGAAGTTTTTGTTTTCTCCTATCTGAAAAGACAGTAGTTTTCTTAGCTCTAGTACTGGCTCACTGTGGAAAGGAATTGGCCAACTGGTGGGTAGTATTGTAAAGTGGAGCCCATGTTTCCATTAGGTGACCAGTCTTGCTTTGTGGGGGAGGTGGGGGGTTCAAGACAGGGTTTCCCTCTGTGACTTTGGAGACTGTCCTGGAACTAGCTCTTGTAGACCAGGACTGTTCTTGAACTCACAGAGATCTGCCTGAATCTGCCTCCCGAGTACTGGAATTAAAGGTGTGTACCACCACGGCCTGGCCTCAGTCTTGCTTTTTATCCTTGTCAAGCCCATGTAACAAGTCAAAATTCATTGCAGGCAATTAATGGGTTTGAAATATAGAGATAACATGACACTTCAAATGTCCCACACCGTCTGAGTAAGGAAGCTTTGTACACCGAAGTGTGCCTGCCTTTTCATTCCCCATCTGTATCTTGGTGCATGTACTGCCTCAATCCCCAAAGATTAGGAAAGTCAGAATCTGCAAGGACACATGTATAATACTGCTCTCGGGGAACCACCATTATCACTATTCTGGAACTTCCACTTACAAAGCAGGCAGCTCTACACCTCTGTCACCAGTGTGAAACAGGGGAGGTGCCACTAGTGTGCTTGGGATACTGATATTTGAGTGAAAGTAAAATCTGACAACACTTGAGAAAACAATGAGAATTAATATTTAATGTTGTGATTGCTAGCATGTACACTTACACTAATGCTTCCTATGGTCCTAGATCTGGGAAAAGGAAGAGGGCTTCTGGAAGAGTTCCACAGTACAGTGGTCAGTTTTTCCCCAGTGTATCCTAAGTCAGAGCTTATCATGTCTTAACCCAGAAAGTCTGGTGAAATAAAGATCATGTATAATTTATAATGTTAAGATTATTTAGAAATATTCATATATTTATCATAATGTACTGTCTTTTGATAATTTATGAGTATTTAGCTACCTTTTGATCTGTGACTTTAGCCAATAAATAACATGTACAAAGATTTATATTAAGCATTCACTACTTTATTCCTAAGTATGTATTTTAATCTTTACGGTTATTGTAGGCTGGGAAATAACTGCAAAACGTTCTACTATGGTTTCTGCCTTCGTGTTATTTCACAATTTTCAACAAAGACCAGAGATTGCAAGTGACATGTGATTCAAAGAGAAATGGCATAATGAGAATGTTGAACACAATTCTGCTTGTGAAAAGCCACAAGACTTTACCCTTCAGGTCAGACAAAAAACCAGTTTTACTACAACAACCAAAGCCTCACCTCTCAGGTGACAGGAATAGCCAAAGCTACTATCAGTCTCCATGCAGGTTTATTCCAGCTTAGAAGAAGGGTCTATCTTTAATTGTTTGGACACATAGGCTAGGTGTGCGGCTTAGGATTATGTGTGGTCTCAAGAACAGTGCTCAATTTCTCTGTTGATGAGACTCTGCTGCTAATACCCCCAATCTCCTAAAGCCTAGATAGCCTCAGATGGCTAGGTGTTCTTCTTGGAGAAGCTGGACATCAGGACTCACAGCAGTGGCCAGTGTGGACACTGAACCACATCCTCACCAATGAAGTTTTCCATGATTCATGATGCTTTCCTATTCCTGTTCAGTCATTACTCAAAATTTCTAAGTGGAAAATGTTTCCCATGCCAAGATGACATTTATTTGTTATCTCTTAAATCACTTTATTATAAAATGTATTTCTGTCCTCCTTCATCATGTGTCCAGTATTGCTCTTAAGTAAGTAGCTATTACATGAGTTAGTGTCTGACACATGCGGTGTCCCCGATAACAACAGGATTCAGCACTACTCATTCGGGGAAAAATCTCCAGCCCCCTCAAAAGTATACCAAGTAATTCTGAATCAAATTGCAATATTTATCTGCCCTTAAACTTCTATAACAAACACAGGCATACTAGAGAATGTAATTGGACAGTAAGAGTTATGTAGTATAATACAATAATTTAATGAATAGTTTCATTAATAGGGTATGTTTCAGTCCTAGTATTTCTGTGCCTTAAATTTCTATAATTGGTTAGTGGTGACAGTATTGTATACATAATTATATTATTTCTCTGGTTAAATTATATATGATATAATGTTTCCACTCAAATATGTCCTTGCCAATATTAAATGGGGAGCTGTTATTATTGTTTATTATTGTTGTTGTTTTATAGTACCACTGTAAATGCATCTGAAGTCTTCTTTCTGGAAATAGATAGGACTTCATAACCTTAAGGAACATTTATTGTTCACACAGAATCCCACAAAACTCCTTGAGGTAATATGGACTCAGAAAAATATTGATCGTTTAATATTTAATGTAACAAACTTTCAAACTCTAACTAGGAAAATGAGGGTTGCAAATTTGACAAAGTGACATTTCTAAAAGATTAGAAACTAAATATAAATACAAAATTTAGAAAATTATGTTCAACTCATAAGACAGCCAAGTGCCTAAATATCTTAATATAAGAACACTTTAAAATCAATGATAGATCACCACCTCTCAATATCACGCAAAATCAACAAATAGCATAGCAATTATTGCCATGTCTACACATATGCATGCGAGTTTGCACACACACACACACAGACACACAAACACACACACATTGTTTTTAGAAATACCTAGTCCATATTTAAAACACTGACTCATTCATAAATAACTCTGCATTTAAGATCGCAGTAAGATAGCACCTTTTCCTGCCTCTTTACTTCATATTTTCACATTAGTTTAAATACTCCAAATGTTCCACATGCAGCAACTGGAACTAAAAATGTTGTGAAATAACACCAGATTTATCGTGTTAGTGATTTCACTTGACTGTACAAAGTGAAACAGCACAAACCAAGGTACACAAACACTGAGTTTCTAAAAGTAAAGTAGTTCCTAAAGAGAGGAGAATATTGAGTGCTTAGGTAATACACAGTCTTAGTTAGACAGGCAAAAGTAGCTCTGCAGATCCACTACACAGAGGGTGATTATAGCTCACAACATCGTATTGCATAATTCAAAGTAGCTATACTAGAGGCATTTGAATGCTCTTATACTAAAGAAATGTGATGATGGATAACCTATCTATCCCCATGTTGATAAATATGTAATACACCAATGTACTGAAACACTCTGTATCACATAAATATATGCAAGTGTTGCATATAATTGAAAAACATGTCTCATGCAAGGCTTAGGGTACTTACTTGGCAAATTACATCAAATTGAATAAACCTAACAATTCCATCCTCAAGTTTCATGAGGAACTAGGTTCTCAGTAGTAAAACACTGTATAATGAAATTTTATAAATAGGGTTTTGAAATAGTTAGAAATATGAAATTAGTTAACAGCTTTTATCCATTACCTTATGTAAGTTTGGACAGATGGTTGGAAAAAACATACTATAGAGGTAATTGAATAGAACAATAAACACACTCGATAGAGTGTATAAATCTTGTTAGTAATATGATGAGTTTGATAAAGATTACATAGGTTAGTGCAGTAATTCTCAACCTGTGAGTCATGACCCTTTTGAAAACTGCATATTAGATGTTTACATTATGATTCATAGCAGTAGCAAAATTACAGCTTCAAAGTAGCAATCAAATAATTTTATGTTGAGAGGTCACCACAACATGAGGAACTGTATTAATGGTTACCAGCAACAGGAAGGTTAAGAGAATTACAGATGCTTTGATAACTATTCTTAATAAAATAAAAACATTAGTTACATATATACTATGGGACCAAGTCATAACATCTATCTATCTATCTATCTATCTATCTATCTATCTATCTATCTATGTATCTATCTATCACTATCATCTATATATCTAGACAAAATTATATAGTGAAAAATATAGAGAATTATGACAAATTTTAAAATTTAAAAAAATGTTGCTTTGGAATTTTCACAGCATATGTTCCTTTTAAAGGGAAGACATTTCGGGGGATATTGGGGGGTTGGGGGGAGGGCACAGGAGGAGGGGAGGGAAACAGAGAGGGACCTGGAACTCACTTGTGAGGCAACCTTGTTTCTAATCTAAATTTAAACTTAAAAGTAAATAATAAAAAAGGGAAGATATTTCTCTGCTTCTTCAAAGTATTTATTCCCTCCTCCTACTAGGGGATTTTAGATAGCTAATGTCCAGATGATCAAATTCCTTAAATAAAATGAAGTACTGTTTACACAGAACCTATGCATATGTTCCCATTCATTTTCAACTATCTTTGGATTACTTATAACAAAAAATACAATGTAAACATCATGTAAATAGTTGTTTTCTTTTCTGTCTGAGTAACAACAACAAGGAAGAAAATCTGTATAAGTAGTAATTGTACATTGTGTGTGGAGGGAACTGTATATTTATGTTCATGGGAGCACACCCTGTGTGCATATCTAGAGGTCAGAAGTATACACTGGGTACCTTTCTTTATCACATTACTTTTTTTGTTTTGTTTTTTGTTTTTAGGTTTTTCTAGACAGGGTTTCTCTGTGGCTTTGGAGGCTGTCCTGGAACTATCTCTTGTAGAGGAGGCTGGTCTGGAACTCACAAAGATCCTCCTGACTCTGCCTCCTGAGTGCTGGGATTAAAGGTGTGCACCATCACTGCCTGGCTATATCACTTTCCGTTTTAGTATTAATTTTTACATATCTTTGTGTGTGTGGAAGTATATACGTCTATGTTATGTGTGTATATGTGGTTGTCTGTATGTGCATCCATGTATGAATGTGAGCATATGTATGATATAAATATGGAGATTAGAAGAGAAGCAGATTTGGCTCTCACCTTCTCTGTGGCACAGTCTGTATTTCTTTTTGGTGTGTGCATGTATGTATATTGCTGTTTGTATGGTAATATTTTACCCAAGAAAATGGTTTCAGTATGGGAGAACTAATTTAATAACCTTATTTTCTATTCCCAGTTGTCAAATTGACCATATCTTGAAGGAGCTACAATGTAGAAATGGAGCACATACTTGTGATCTGGTTCTTGAGGTAGGAAGGCAACTTTCAATCTGGGATACCCCTGTTGCTGGAAGCCTATAAAAGGACATTGGAACAAGGATGGGTGCTTTATTGAACTGCTTGGCTTTGCCTTGTCAGTGTATCCATTGAATTCTACTTCTTCTGGATTTCAGCATATTCAAAAGACCAGTTTGTTTGGGGACCAGGTCACTGAATCTTGCTCCAAGGCACTTCCCAAAACTCATGCTCCTTCCCACAAATGGCTAGGAGCCATAGAAATAACCCATCACTTAACAATGCCTGGCTAACACCTATACTCCATGGTGAGATCTCCTGCTCTCTGGCATATCAAATGCTCCCCATCCCTAACAGGCCCCTGCCTAACATCCCAGCTTCTCAGGACTAACAACCACTGCCCCATGACCAATGTCACATTCCCCTATTTAATCCTGTATAGAATTATCATTAAACTGCAGCTTGATCTGAAGGTCTATCTTGCTGTCATCTTCTCTTGGCTCTTGGCCCATTCATTCCAGGTTCCCGTGGGCTTGAACCCATTGTGCCCTGCTGGCCAGGGCACCAGCTGAGACACCCAGCTCACGAGACTGAGAAACTACTATCTTCTTGGAATTGCTATTCAGTTAGCCATTGCTGTACTGCAGCCTATAAGTTATTCCAATAAATTCCTATGCATACATATATACATACATATGCACGCACACACACACACATATATATACATATATATCCATAAGTTCTATGACTCTAAAGTACCCTGACTCATACAGTAACCAATTATTGTATGAACTGTTATGTACTCTGTCCAAAAGACATCATAGGACTAATTGTTCTGAATTCCAAAACTAAATAATGAAAGAACAAAAGATGTGTAAAAAACGCTCATAGTTTTGAATGAAAATGAAGTAGGGTGCAAATAAATACAGACTCAAAAATACTTCTGGAATGAACTCAAGAAACACAGAAGGGACTTTTTGTACTGTATAATTTTTCCAAAGAATTACACATTTTAGTTTATTTGCCTGTCTTTTCTTGTACTTTATTTTTCAGTTTTCCCTATTAATTTTCATGAATTATGGGAACTCTAAATACTTCATCTTTATCCAGTATTTAAGTGTTTTCTAAAATGCACATGGTTTTCAAAATTCATACTAGATATGACTTCTTAAGGAAAGGAAGGTTCCTGTGTGTGTGTGTATGTGTGTGTGTGTGTGTGTGTGTGTGTGTGTGTGTGTGTGTGTGTGTTTATGTATGTTCAGATATAAAGTTTAAATGAAATAGTCCCACCTGGTCTGACAATATTCCCTCCACACGCCAAAGATCATCCAACAAAAATCACAATGCCAGGCTTAAGGAGTTCTCTTTGAATTGTTCATCAGAGTTTTATAAGAGACTCCTGAAACATACAGTCTGTTATCCATGGTTCCACGCTCCTCCTAGGACACCATGTTCTTCAGACAATGATCCCAGAGGTCCATGAGCTGAAACTGACCTGGAAGTCTCCAACTAGCTTTCATGGTAATAGAAGGTGCCATGAAAATTTCTAAAAGAGGAAGACAACCAACATTCCAATCTAGATAGGACACCTATGAAACATATCAATGACCACACAGCAAGGCAGTCCTAAGGGTGCAGTAGTGGCTCACATAACTTGGTGGTAACAAAGAGCTAAGTGGACTTAAGATCCACTCATCAAGAGGAAAACTACACCTGGTATTGGAAATATACACATATACCAAAGACTAGTGAAGTCATGGATACTGGAAGAGAATCCACAGCTATTACTTTACAAAGCTGACATAATCCTCAAGTCTTGACCCCTTTGCTTATCACTCCTCTCTCTCTGCAACTGAGTTGCATGAGTTCACTTTGTATGGTACCCCAGAGAAGGAGAATTGGACAGGATCTCCTGAGCAGATTGGGAAGAGGGAGCTGGGAAAAGGGAGGTAGGGGAGAGGAGGGAAGAGGAGGGCATGGGGGAGCAAGAATGTTGAGTTGGGGGAAGAATAGAGAGCAGAATGACAAATACCATAAGAGAGGGAGTCATTATAGATTTGAGAAGAAATCTGGTACTAGTGAGATTTCCAGAGATCTACAAGGATGACACCAACTGGCAAACTAAGTAATAGTGAAGAGGCTACCTTAAATGCCCTTCTCTGATAAAGAAATTGACTACCTTATATGCCATCTTAGAGCCTTCATCCAGTGGCTGACGGAAGCAGAGGCAGGCCCCCACAGCTAAACACTGAGCTGAGCTCCTAGAAAGATTTTAAGAGCCAAAAGAATAAGGGATTTTGCTGTGAAATTGGCTCTCCTAGGAATGTCAGAAACTACAGCTATAAAATCTGACCAATATGCCTGCATATACATGGGCTAAATAATGAAGCCAATAGAAAACTAGATGGGGGAAATCCCATGAGGCCTCAATACAAAGAACTAGACAGAACCAAGTCCTCTGAATGTAGGACTCAGCTGGGAGGCCTGGGCAGTCTACGGGACCTCTAACAGTGGAGCCAATGTATATCCCTGGAGCACAAATGAACTTTGGGAGCCCATTCCCTATGAAGGTATACTATTGCAGCCCAGATATATGAAAGAGGGTCTAGGCCCTCCGGCAAATGATGTGACAGACTTTGATGCCTCCCCCTGCGGCTGTGGAGGGCCTCATTATCCTTCGGGAGTGTGTATCGGGTGTATTTTGGGGGTCGGTGGTAAGCATGGAAGGATTAGAGGGAATAGCAGGATTGATATGTAAAATAAGATTGTTACTAAAATAAAAAATTTACAAAAAAATTAAAGCTAGCTTTGGAGACAGAAAAAAAATTAACTACAGGCAGCTGAGGATTGCTGAGAGCAGATAAATAGTCCTTCCCAGGAAGGGCACAGCAATTGGTTTTACAATACCAAAAGTCTGAAAACATATACATACAAATAACATAATACCTACCAAGGTACCGAGAAGATTATACTTAGGAATCTCTCTGTCTTTTTGTCTCTCTCTCTCTGTCTCTCTCTCTCATTCTGTGTGTGTGTGCACACATGTCTAAGAACAAAGAAAAAAGAGGCTTTCAATTTGAAAGAGAGAAAGCAGGGTTATATAAGAGGATTCCGAGGGAGAAACAAGGAGGGGGAAATTATGTAATTATATTATAATCTCAAAAAATTAAACAATTTTTTAAAAAGAAATAGTATGAAGCTTTGGTACAGTTTCAAGTAGGTTATGCATCTAACCTGTACTTCAAATCTGTTCTCTGTCTTTAGCACAGGCTATAAATTGAAAGGGCTGAGAATGTAATTGTCTAGCACATACGAAGCATATTCCAGAATTGCATAAGTGGAATGGTGGCACAGGCCAGGAAGCTCAGAACATTTGAGAGAGGACTATCATAAATTTCAGTTATCTTCTTAGGTTGCATAGTGAGTTTCAGGTCAGCCTAGGATACATGAGGTTTTTCAGAAAACAAAGTAAACTGACAAAATCAATTGGAGAGATTAATTTGAAAGTTAGCCAGGTAATTACGATATTTAGTTAAAACCCAATGTCTCTATGGCAAATAGGAGATTTTCTGGAAGTATTTGAGGTATGCTCAGCTGGCCTGGGAGAGTGAGTGGGTGTATAAATTATCATGAGCAGAGTCAACTGACAACAAGATTGCCGCTGGCTACATAGGGATGATGATGTTACCAAACACATTTGTGGAAGAAAGCATGATTTTAGATTTGGACAGCCGAGTATTCTGTACTCACAGAATACTCACAAGTCTCCAAAACATCAAAGGACCCAATTAAAAAGTGGGCTGCAGAACTAAATAGAGAGTTTTCAATAGAGGAGTCTAAAATGGCTGAGAGGCACTTGAGAAAGTGCTCAACATCCTTAGCCATCCGGGAAATGCAAATCAAAACAACTCTGAGATACCATCTCACTCCTGTCAGAATGGCTAAAATCAAAAACAACAATGACAATTTATGCTGGAGAGGATGTGGTGAAAGGGGGACACTCCTCCATTGCTGGTGGGAGTGCCAACTGGTTCAGCCACTTTGGAAATCAGTATGGATTTTCCTCAGAAAAATGGGAATAAACCTACCACAAGACCCAGCAACTCCACTCTTAGGCATATATCCAAAAGATGCCCATTCATACAACAAAGATGTCTGTTCCACTATGTTCATAGCAGCTTTATTTGTAATAGCCAGAACTTGGAAGCAACCTAGATGTCCCTCAACCGAAGAGTGGATAGAGAAAATGTGGTACATTTACACAATGGAGTCCTATTCAGCAGAAAAAAATCAATGGAATCATGAGATTCTCAGGCAAATGGATGACACTAGAAGAAACCATCCTGAGTGAGGTAACCCAGTCACAAAAAGAGAAACATGGCATGTACTCTCTCATATATGGATTTTAGACATAGATCTGGGGAGTGCCAGCCTACAATCCTATGGCCAGAGAGTCTGGGAAACAGAAACTTCATTTAGTGGCTGATCAAAGAAGAGGCAGACTCAGTACTGAGCTGAACTCAAGAAAGCCAGTAACAGAGAGGGAGGACTGATGATCAAAGGGATTAAGACTGGGCTGGTTTAACCCCCAGACACAGCTGACCAGACAAAGGTTAACTCTTGAATTCCAGGCATCAGCCTTGGGATCCAGCATGGGACTGATCAAGACCCCCTGAATGGGGTGTCAGTGAGGAGGCCTAGGTAATCTATTGAGCCTTGGGCAGCAGATCAGTACCCATCCCAAGTATACACACGGACTTTGGACTCCCATAGAACAATGTGAGGTGCACTCTCACCCTGAACTCTTGGGGAAGGGTCTAGGCCCTGCCCTATATGAAATGACAGACTATGGACACCCCCATGGAGGACCTCACCCTCCCTGGGGGAATGAGGGGATAATGGGGTGGGTTGGGGGAGGGCACGGGAGGAGGGGAGGGAAAGGGAGAGGGACCTGGAACTGACTTGTGAAGCAGCCTTGTTTCTTATCTAAATTTAAACTGGAAAGTAAAATATAAATAAATAAATAAATAAAAATAAAAAAAATTAATAAAAAGAAAAAATTCTGTGCCTGTGAAGCCTTCAGGGTCTCTGAAAGTCAAGCACAGAGCAGCACAGACTGTGTATGTTTCAATTCCCGTGTTCACAAATGATGATGCACTAGGCAGTGTTCAAACTCTTGATTTAGCTCTCAACACTATTGGCAAGCATCTTTTTCTCACTTTATTTAGTGACATTATTTTATGTGTTTCTCCAGTGAGATTTGGCATCTAAAATAACTACCCTGTGTTGGACCATTGCCTGTTTCTGGAGAAAACGTGTTGGGGGGGGTGTGAGACTTACCTACTGTGAATGATAGTAGTGCTTATGACTGGTTCATTGCTAATGAATCTTCTACACATATTAAATATAATGTCTAAAAACAGAGACACACACAACAAAAGGTTTGCTAGTCATAAGCTGATAAAATATGATTGACGGTTTATACATTATCTTAATCTGTTTGCCCTAGAGATGGTAGCTTGCTATTCACTAGTTCGGTGTTTGTAAAAACTTCATAGAATGTATCCATTGCAAAAAGTGAGAATGAAATATGTATGCAGGTTTGTCCACGACACCACGTGTCCAGACAGGAGCTACTGGCGGAGGGTCTCCAGTAAGTACAGACAGGAGAACATGTTTGAGCATAAATGCATTTCTTCCAAAACAAAGGACTAGTAGAGAGTGTGAAGACCACAAGTAGTGTCTGGTAGATCACATGTATGGGGCAAAATAACATCAACCTGCTTTCTCTATACAAAAAGGTTTCAAAATAGAACTACCAGAATACAACTTAAAATTTTTAAGTGCTATAATATCCGCTTTAGGTCAGGCACTAGTTAAGTGAGCAAATATTTAGAGTTATTGGATAACAATACAGAAATTTGTGTCTAAAATCAGAGAATAAAGTCAGCATCTTTTTCTGGCTAAGCTTATGTAAATGAAGTTTTGAGGGTATTTTTCATTAGATGAAAAATAAAGAATAAAATCTATTGTAGCATAACAAGCTTGTGTAACTCCAAAGCTCTAAGATTTGTTTATCCATATCCAGAAAAGATAGGCTAGCACAGAAATAAATAGAATTTCTTTGGAAAAGTTTTGGTTGAAATATATATATATATATATATATACATATATATACATACATATATATTTTTAAAGGAATAATATATTGAATATATGTTAAAACAAATGTGCTAATAGTGTTTCCCTTTGGAAGCTGCAGTAAACCATACTTTATAACAGGCATTTTGATGCTTTCACATATAAGTTAATTTTGGCTTTGATGGTCCTTCACAGTTCTCATTTAGAATGAAATGAAAAATATTGTCCATTTTCTCATGTAATACTTATATCTTGAACTGTATACAATTTCAAAAATAAAAATCAGTAGGAAAGAAAACAAATGTAGAAAGTTTATTTGCTCATTCAATTTATTAAAGCATGGAGAAACCACAGAAAACTAAGACGAAGCATAGGCTGAGACGGAAACACTGGGGTGGAGGGAAAACGTGAAGCAAGAGCCTCCCAGTGTTTGCTGCTCTGTGCATTGGTGCATTTGCTCTATGCATTGGCGCCTTTGCATATCTGTTGCTATCAGTGCATAGATGCCAGCTCCTCTTCTACTGCTTTCATTCGGTTCCATCCCTTGTGACTATTACATGCTTTGGCCCAAGGGCCACACGGACCCATAAGGACCTCTTCACATAGAAGAAGTTTTAGTATCAACAATTATGCAATGGCATCTGCAAGAGTATTTGTCATTTTACATTTGACTTTTATCTGAGGAAGGAAGTAACATTATAAATAAGGTATTTTTCTTGAAGCCTGGTGAAAACATAATAATTTATCAAAATGATTACTGGCCTCAAAGCTGTAACTCTGCATATGTTTCTTGTAGCACAAGTGCATTGTTCCCTAAATATAATGAACATAAGTACACCAGCATGGCTTAAAGCATGGAAAGGAAATGGATTTCATTTTCTCATCTCCATTAGTTAAGACATTAGAACAGGAGCTCACTATGGGTCATTGTACATCACAATGACTCTTTCTCAGATAGACAGTCATGATAGATAGATAGCTCAATGCAGTTAGAATTCACATTTCTTACTGTTTTCCCAGAACCACAATCCATAGGTAATTCTTTTAAAGCAATAAACAATGTCAAACTATCTTCTTAGCTGCAGAAAAGGAAGATGAATCTTCAAGTTTTATATTCTGAGTTTTATTATTTAAGTATTTTGTTAAATCCTTATGTCAAGTACAATCATGGAGCTGTTTGTTTCTCAAACAGTTTGCTCAATTTAGAATTTATTCAAAGCACTTTGTGTACATATTGTCCTTGATATGTACTTTACATCATTTCCATGATTTTTTCTGGGAATTTTATGTCCCATCAATGTAATTTTAATTATTCCTGATCTATGAAGGGTTCTAATATCTGGAAATATCCTTATTCCTTTATTATCATTCTTTTTATATCAGAATATATTAAAAGGTCTTAGTCTAATGAATTTTAGAATCAATTTGTCAGGTTTCATAAAGCAGGTCATTAGGCTTTTAATTAAAATGTGTTAAATCTATAACTCTACTTGGAAAGAGTTGTCAGATCTTCATGTATTCCTTCAAGACACAATTAGACAATCATAGATTTTAATGTTCACAAGAGTCCATGAAGAATCCTTTTCTTAAAGAGCAAAATCCCTAATAGCTTCTCATTGGTTCTTAAAGGCTGTTTATCAGATGACAAAACACAGTGGGATTTTGGAAATGAGAGATTTCTGAAGCCAAATAAAAACAAAAGAGAAGCTTGCTTTATGGAAGGCTGTTACAGGAGATCTTTGAATGGAAGGTTTGAAAGTCTTAGAATAGTCGTTTTAAAATTCACTGCATGTTGAAGTCAGGATTGGATTTCAAACTTTTGAACCAACTCCTACTAGGTTTGCTTTGACAGCTGACTTTAGATATAGAAAGTAAATCAGGAATTGCAGACCATGGTTGGGCCTGACCATGGAGCTGGACACTGCTTCCGGTGCCTCAGCCTGTTCCCATTAGTGAGGTGCGTCAGCTGGCATCACATCCTCCTATCCCCCAGCCACCTGTCCCACAGCCACAAGATGTTTTCATTGTGGTTACAGTACCAGTGCTTTTCCATCCTCTCCCATTCATCTTGTGTAGAATGAACACAAAAGGCTTCCATTCTGCATGGTTGTCTCCCTGCATTGTTCTGTTTGTTTACAAGAAAAACGTTTATGAAACTTTGTTTTGTATATAATTTCAATGTCATCTTTGCTCTACTTTTGACAAATCATATTCTTTCTCTGATATACTTATCTGATCAATATTTTACCTCTGAAATTGTAAGTAGGCTTTGGAATTTATATTTTCAAGATTTTGTTTTAACTTGAAATAATTGGACCAATCAGTTTAATACTGCTTCTTTGAAATTCTTGGGAAATATTCTTTAAGTTTTAAAGTTGACATGCAGATACAGAAATTTAATAAATTTGCACATAAATAGCACTTCTTCAAATTTATTTTCCATATCTAACTTTTGTTTGTTTGTTTTGGTTTTTTTGAGACAGGGTCTCTATGTATTGTTTTGGAGCCTGTCCTGGAACTCACTCAGTAGACCAGGCTGGTCTCGAACTCAGAAATCTGCCTGCCTCTGTCTCCCAAGTGCTGGTATTAAAGGCGTGTGTCACCAACACCTGGCGATATCTAACATTTTAGGAATATTTATACTCCCGTCTGTTTTTATTTTTCTCAATATGTTTTACATATTATATATTTGATAACATTTGTAAAATGTAGTTCTTTATAAATTCCCTTGTTATTTAATTTACATGTTAATCACAGAATAATCAACTATTTTCAATAGTGGCTTATAATTATTATGATTGATTTTTTAATTATTTTTAATTTCTCTACTTGCTGTTTTAGTGACATAACTTGATGATACTATTTCATTTTCATTAGTATAGATTTATACATATTTCCTATATGAACATTGTCAAATGTTTAGAATGTGTACCTATATAAGAATAAAAACCATCTACATTATATTATTTTCTACTTAATGCATGACATATTACTAATGTTAATTTGCTGCACACTAGGTTTTTATGTCACTATTTTACATACATTTAAGAACATGTCAAGTTTCATAATCTATATATTTTATAGGTATTATAAATATTAGCAATGAGTCACAAAGTAGGTCATCCACAATTTATGATGCTTCATAAAATTAAAAAAAATATAAAAAACATTTCAGCCTAATAATACAGTTGCTCTCATTACTACAAAACATGCATTTTAAGAAAAAACAGCTTATATGCTCTCTGAAACAGGTGGTCACTTAATTTCATAGTGAACACAAGGATTTTCACAGCTATGTGTTTTGTAATTCACTGATGTGTGCAGTTATCTATTAATTCTATTAATGGTACTAATGTGTACACTTAGCAAGCTTTGCCTGGCCAACTCTTATATACCACCTATACCATTCTCTTTTATGATGCTGCTGGGCACAATATCTAAACTATGCTCTTTTAGATTTTTTCAACATATTCCATGAATTATTCCTTCTGTTATCTATTGATCACAGCCCAATCAGTCAGAGCTTCTGCCTCTAGCAAAGAAAACCAGAGTCCATTTCTATGAGTAAACCATGAAGCACATGGAAACTGTTCTTCTACCTATTTGACCAAGGGGGATGTCCATTTTAGAGACTAAAACTCTATCACCTTCCTTGAGTTGTCGCTGAAGACCAGGTATGGCTTTACATTTATTAAGTTATATGTTTTCTGTGCATTCACTTATTCTTTTGTTTAGTTCAAGTTGCTATTTTCTTTATAGACAGTCAGATTTTTGAATTTCATATCAATTGTCTTTTATTAATCATTCTTTTGACAATCTTTGGTGAAATGGAAACTCTTAAGACAGGCTGACGAGCTAAAGTCTTCTTTTTATCCCATTGAAGGTGGAGTGCATTGGTGCCTCAGCTTTCTTTGGGTATAGCAAACACCTGAGACATATAAATGCATAAGAAAGAAATCCTTGTTAGAGTTAAAAGTTTCATAGATTTTTATGGTTTCCAGCTACTTATCCCTTTTCACTGGGTGTTTTCAAGTAGCTCATTGTGATTGGGACAGTTCACGGGGAGAAGTCTGATTAGGAGCAAAGAAAAGACAACAGACAGGTGTCCAAATTTCTCCTTCAAGGGTGTGCCTTCAGGAACCTAAATTCTTTTTGTTACCTACTACCACCTCCCCAACAGATTTGTTCCACAAATGTGGAGTAGGTGTCACAATTGGGTAACCAATTTCTGAACGCAGGGGTCTTCAGGGACAATGCAGATTCAACCTGAAAGAGCCACTTACTTTAAAAGAAAGCACTATGGGAGAGTAAACTATAAATGTGACAGTGAAGAAACTTTGCTGGCAATGCTGTAGCTGAGTGGTCAAATAGTGAAGGTTAACACAATCCGTGTCATGTTCAGGTGTTCTTTAACACCAGGCCACAGGATGGCTGCTTTAAATCTAGTGTATTCTTTCCTAGAACCCAGAAACCCAAGTTCAAACACGGAACAAACTCACAAGATCTGACATTCTACTGCATGTCTTGTAATAGCCTTTGAATATGGAGGTCAATAAAAAATAAAGAAAAACCATAGCAGAGGCAGACACCCACAGCTAAAAACCTGAACTCCTGGAATCCAATTGCAATAGGAGTGACGAACAAAAGAATCAAGACCAGGCTGGTGACACCCACAGAGGTAACCGACCAAAACAAGGGGGAACATATGAACCCCATACTGATGCCTGAGAGACCAGCATAGGACTGATCCAGACATATCACCCCCCCCATGCTTCCACCCCCCCCCACACAAACCTGGGTGTCAGAGAAAAGACCTTGGCAACTTATGGAACCTTGGGTAGTAGATCAGTATTTATTCCTGGCATACAAATGAACACTGGGAGCCCATTACACATGGAGGGATGCTCTCTCATCCTGGACACATGCGGGAAGACCTAAGCCCTGCCCAGGATTATATGACACACTCTGAAAATCCCTCATGAAGGCCTTACTCTCCCTGGGGGGCAGAATAGGAAATTGAAGGGCATGGTGAGTTGGGAGGAATGGGGAGCCAGGGGAGGATAGGATGGAAAGGGAACTAAGAGTAATATGTGTAAAAAGTTAAATAAAAATTTTTAATTAAAAATAATAAAGAAAAACTAAGAAGATGTTCTGGACAACTAGTGAAACAGAAAATGGATAGGAAGTAAAAACTGATAAAGAAAAATCTATGCATACATTTTAATTCAAATAATGTCTGGTGGCTTCTTAGATTTAACAAATAGGCAATGGCAACATCAGAAGACTGTGATGTATTAAAGTACTGAGAGGGTGAGTGAGTATACTAAACCATATTGCTATCTATGCAACACCAATCATCTAAAACCATTCTATAGTTTATTTAAAATTAGAGCACAAAAGAACATTAGGAGCAAACCTGATAGTGATTATCTGTCCTTACCACCATTTTCAATTATTTAATTCACGTATGTTTCAAAATATCATGTTTTAACTTTTTAAAAACACAGTATGTCTTTGTTATTGTTCTGCTTTGAAGGGACAGCATGACTACCCAGCTCTTAGAAAAGAAAAGTTTTAATTGAGGGCTTGCTTACAGTTTTGGAGTACAAGTCCATAGCCATCATGGTAGGGTGCATGGTGGCAGGCATGATGCTTGCTGGAACAGTACCTGAGAGCTACACCCTGATCCGTAGCCAAGAGAGAGAAACTGGGCCTGGCATTGGGCTTTTGAAACCTCAAAGCCCACTCCCAATGACACACTTCCTCCAACAAGGCCACACCTCTTAATCATTCTAATTCTTCTCATAAAGTAGCACTCCCTGATGAGTAAACAATTAAATGCATGAGCCTATGGGGGTATTCTTAGACAGACTGCCACATATTGAACCAGGATTCTATTGTCCAATTATAATAATTAGAACATTCTGTTTAGGTGGTTTCTGGGAATGAGAACCGAGAGCAATGGGGCTCAGCATGAGGAGATCCTTCAATGAATTTACTAAATATGTGTGAAGCTCATGTCCACAATAGAACACTGCTTATTTTATCCATCAATAGTAATATATAGAGTACCTTCTGCATGCACTGAAGGACCTGAGCAGACAAAGCCATCATCCTCATGTTGCTTATAGTCCATTGAAAAGAAGGAAGCACACTAGCAGAATGTAGTGTAGCTCAGGCTGTGTCATTGTTATTCAAGCAAGATGTGCCAGTCTTGCACCTGGTTTAAGTCTTCAGGCAATGTCACACTCATGTGAGCCTTGTTTGCTGAGACACTTGACAGTTGACCCAGAAATTAGGTATGAGTGCAGAGTTCAAAATTCTAGAACAGTCCTGGAAAGGACTCCCAGAACCCAGTGTTGTGCCCAAATTCTGAACTCCAAAGTCACCAAGAGGCCAATTTCGATGCAAAAGCAAAGAGTCTCTTATTGTAGATGTTTAACGAGCTGACCGCATTATCTCGGGGCCTTTCACCCAGCCACCATGGTGAATGGCTGGAGAAAGACCCCAAGCAACCTCAAGGCCGGGATCTTAAAGGGAAGTGTAAGGCGAGTGTCTAAGTGTATGAAACAGTCTTGGGATTGGTGCGCTTCCAGGTTTGGGTGACCCGTCCTGTGTTGATGATTCAACTGGTTGTTATGGCCCATAGGCCCTCCTAGGGTGGTTGCTATGTTCTGCATGTCACTGTTGTGCACTGTCCCTAAAGAACACCCAGAGCTGTAAAGCACAGCCCCACCAGCTAACTTCTGATTGGTTTCTTGCCACGAGGAGGGCATCTGACCTTAGTGACCAGGACAGGAGCAGCAAGGTTATGTAAGCACATGTTAGCCTGTCATGGCTGCTAAAATAGGGGACTGGTCACTACACTAGCACAGGAAGAGCAAAGAACTCAGGAAGTGATTAGAAGGTCACTTAAAGTTGATGGTTGTCCCTACCTATTTAAATAGTCATGCATTTGAATGACAACCTTCTTACAACTATAGCTTCTATATTTTGTCCATGGGAATTCTGGCCAGACCCTTTAGGTTCCTAAGAAGAGTAGAAATCAAGGGCCCCTGGGCACTTCTCTTTAATACAGGGAGAGTATAAACAAATGCCAGCAGCTGTGTGAGCTATCAGAATGATTTTCTTTTCCCTTTTATCTATATATCTGTGTATTTAGTTTTGATGCCTGCAATCTTTCCAACAGCCCAAATCAATGGTAATTCTGAAAGTCATGATAAATATTTAAAGACTGGTCACTACAGGCAGTTTACCTTCAAATGTAAACTTTAATATGCACTCAAACCAGCAAAACATTCTATGTACAATGACTTAATGTATCTCCAGTATTTTCCAGTGTAAGAAAATAAGAAAAAATGGGCCATGAAGTTTATCTTTCTAAAAACAGAGCAAAACAAAACACCTTAAATGACAAGATCTGGAGTCACTAGCTGATGAAAGGCTAGCCGCTGATTTTTGTGCCATGGCTTGTTCTGAGCAGATTTTGCTCCATTACATAATTACATACACTCTCTTGCTGATGGCAGACATTTGTTATGAGACTGATGAGGGGTTAGAGAGATGGCTCACTGGGGAACAAACTTCCCACAGAACTTGAGGATTCCTGGAACCCACATGGCAGAAGGGAGAGAACAGCTGTGGCCTCCACACGTGTTTGCTCTGACTGAGGTTTTGACATAATTGTATTCCTTCCAAGTTTGACATATTTGAACTTCTCCTGCTTATGATGCAAAGCTACTGAACATAAAACACATTCAGTGGCACCACCAAAATACCAAGACAAAAATGTACATTTGGACAAAACTGTTTGAACTCTTCTTTTTCAAAACTATACTTAACTACAATTCAAAAATGAAGGGGGAATAAACCCTATGAGTTTTGAACTTTTGCTCTGAATTCCATTTGACTTAAATGTCAAAAAGCATTGATTGAGTTCTTTCACAAACTGGCAGTTAATCATGTGTTCTTGTGGTTGATTTCTATTAAGCAGAGGCAAATCAGAAACCCAGAGAGCTATTTGTGTGGATCCCAGTTGGAAATTCCATTTGATTAGCATTTGGGCTGTAGGATGTTTTCTTTTACACTGCTTGTTTGGGGTTACTTTTAGTATGTTAATCAGTACAGGCAGCAAGGGCTCCCTGGGGACCTGATTCCCTATTCTCCAGGCTGTGTGAATTGAGGTCTCTTGAGAGAAGTAGGATGGTTGAACTGAAAACCTCTGGGAGACTCAGAGATGCTCTATGCTTCAATGGGTGACAGTAAAAAGGACAAATCTTGCAGTTTTTACATAAAACTGGACTGGCTTCAAAACAAGAGTCTCAAAAAACACCACTTCAGGTATTTCCCTTGATGGATTTTTGTCTCTTCCAGAGCACAGATAAATAAACATTTGCTGCAGATTTTACAGCAGTCACATGAGTCACCAGGTGGAAGTGGTTAAACATTAACCTATGTCTTTCTAAAGAGAGAGCAGGATGAGAAAGACTGGAGTGGGTTTAATAGCTCATTTTATAGACCCCCTTTGTATCATGTGAAGCCAAAGTAAAACCAGAGGCCTTACTGCTCTACACTCTGAGAGTAAGTGGAAATCAATCACAAAATGCAGGAAGCTGAGCTGGGACATAGCCAAGAGCTATCTATCTACCAGTCATCTACTTAATTTTATCACCTGTAATTTCTCATCTATCTTCCCCCTATATTGTGATTGATCAAATTCATGAATTTGATCTTTTATCTCCATGAGGAGAGAGCTACAGAGAGAATTAGAGAGAGAGAGACATACAGAGAGAGGGAGACTGAGAGACAGGGAGGAGTTTCAGGAATCCTGCTAATCTAAAATATTTTCACACTCATACTAGTAAGACTTTTGAATATATAGACTGACCTGCCAATACAAATGAAAGACCACAGAATGGGATGCATGTTTTAGCAACCTTAATTGCAGAAGGGCTGTAAACCCACAAAAGGCCAATTCTGGGCTGCTGACCACCTGTGACGAACCGTCCAGGGCATCAGAGATGGGCAAACATGATTCGTGGGAAACAAGGAGATGATAACCACCATTTACTTAGGGAGAGATGATTAACTCATACCAAGGTCTGAGGAATTTACAACAGGAAGACACCTATTTCCCCTGGTCAGTAGTCACATACTCCTGGTCACAAGATAGGGACCCCTCCAAAAAGCTTGTGGTTTTTGTCTTTAAAAGCTGATTGTAACTGAACCTTGGGCCAATCAGTCTATAAACTGACCAAGAGGCCCATCTGCAGATGCCTAATTGAAGCCTCTTGCATGTTGCATCAATTGGCACATGGACTCTTGATTCTTAGGGCAACAAATCCAACTTGGGGACCACTCTTCAATTCGGGGAACCCCAACACATATAATTGTGTTCTCACTTACTAAATGGGGAAACTGAGGTCAGAGCCTACAACAGTTTCTCCATGGTCATCATCTAATAGTAAGTAGGAAATTTTTCATGCTACCACATTGCCATGTTTAGATCTGCTTTGGCCACCTCTGTGTTTGGGCAGAGCTGTCTGTCAGCTGAGCACAATTGGTCAATATCACTGACAAAAGTATCTGAAAGCAAATAATCCTGCAAGTAAGAGGGAGCAACAATGGAGTAAAACATCATCACAGGGTATTGAATGGACAAAATAGCAAGACCAAGTTGTAGCTGAAAGACCCCAAATTTATAGAAATAAAATATAAGCTTAAACAGGGAAGGCACCCCACTAGAGAACTTGGGAAGTGAACAAAGGACCCCATCCCAGGAACCGGCCATACCACAGAATGGAATGTATGGTTTAGCAACCTTAATTGCAGAAGGGCTGTAAATTCACAAAAGGCCAATTATGGGCTGCCGACCATCTGTGAAGAACTGACCAGGGCGTCAGAGATGGGCAAACAAGACTAGTGGGAAACAAAGAGATAACACTATTTACTTAGGGAGAGATAATTAACTCATGCCAAGAATTTACAACATGAAGGTCAGGAAGACATCTACTTCCCCGGGACAGGAGTCACGTACCCCCTTCCCCCTTCACGAGATAGGGACCCCTCCCAAAAGCTTGTGGTTTTTGTCTTTAAAAGCTGATTGTAACTGAACCTCGGGGCCAATCAGTCTAAAAGCTGACCAAGAGGCCCATCTGCAGATGCCTAATTAAAGCCTCTTGCGTGTTGCATCAATTGGTGCGTGGACTCTTGATTCTTGGGGTGACAAATCCAGCTTGGGGACCCCTCCTCAATTCAGGGTACCCCAACATAGCTACCCAGATGTTCAAGGCTGACTTTGTACCGGAAAACCAGCTGCAATCAATTTACATTAGTGAGTTTGATGATATGAAGGAAGGCCAGAGAGACAAGGGAGTGAGGCTTCTAATGGGAAGGCATGTTTTTATTTCTTTATTAAAATACACATATTATTATTGTGCATATGGTATGTTAGTATGGGCACACACAGACCAGTGCAACTGTCTGGAGGTCCGAGGACAACATTGTGGAGCTGACTGTCTCCTCTACCCATAAGGTGGGTTCCAAATGCAATCTAGGTTGTCAGGTATGCACTGAAAGACTTATACAGCTCTTAACGTCTCACTGACCCACAAGTGTTTCTTTGTGCAGTTGACAGGGTATCTCCCTTCAAAGTAAAACTCTAACAAAATGACTTTTATGGATCAAATTTAAAAAAAAACTCATAAAAGTTGGATTTGTCTAGTATCTATAATTTATCTACTACCTCTTGTTTGTAGTTTATCTATCATACATGTATCTATAACTATCTTCTATCTGTCTATTGAATCTGTCCACATATTAATTTCTTCTTTATCTCAGCCATTTTTCTTATTTTGTAGGATTATATTTACCTAGGAAGCCCTACTGCTTGTCATTCTTTATTGGTCAAGACTCGACTTTTAGGGTGTTTTGAATGAAGAAGCATTAACAAATTTAATGTGGCCTAATTTACCAAGTTTTCATTGATACTTTTAATGACCATCTGAAATTTTATGGTAAATTTTTCTTCAATAGCTTTTAATTTATATCTCTATATCTTGTTTTTTAAGTATTTTCCTAATGCTAGGCCACACTATTCTGTATGTTCTAGAATTTTCCTCTTATAATTAACCTTTTGGCCCGTGATCCTCTAAATTTTCCTATTAATACTAACAATTATTGTTAATTGTACAAAGGGTATACATTAGGATTTAATGGTAGTGCAATTTTTAGTAAAATCTAGGAATATAATTCTTTTTTGTGCAATGAAACACTGTACAAACTTACTAATGCAAGCAGTATTACTGTAAGTACCAAGACATAGAAATCCATATAGACTGAACAGAGATCACTGCCAGAGGTCTCATACTGCACAGCTCATAAGAAGCTCTGAAGTAGGCAAATCTTAGGTCCTGCAACAGTCTCCATCAAAAGAAAGAAAACATGTCAAAACATCAGAGATTAACAAGTGCCAATGCCCAGAAAGGAGTGAGGCAGGCCCTGGACAACTGCTTACTTTTCTGAAGCAAGTTGTCTGAATACATATACATACACACATATATTCATACAAATATTTCTTTTATGAGAGTTTCATAAATAAACTAGACTTTTCCAACAACTACAAAAATACACTGAAGGCACACTTATTCAACAAGCATGGATTATGCAATACTATTATCCTTTATGATGCCATGAAAATGAACCTGAGAGGGTTGCTCTGATGGTTGATGTTTAATTTCTGCAGCTGAATGCACGTAGTGGCCCAATGACTCAATAGAACACAGGACCTTCCCCTCATTTGCACTATAAGTTCTTCTATCACTGCCATACAGATACACAGATCCCTTTGTTTATTACTGCAACAGTAATAAGGAAAAGAGTGTGTGGGTTTGCTGTAAATAAAATGACCCTGGATTTCTGGCAAGCTTGCTTCTCACAAGTTCAGAAGCCCAAAGCTGCTAATACTGTATTATATCAGCCTCTGGCATACATAGCATTTTCCGTTCCAGAGCTCCACTCTCTTCAACTCTGAAATTAATTGCATTTAATGCTTTATTGCATTTTTCAATTACTAGTCACTCCTGGCCAAGGCTCTTCTTTACATTTCAGTATGATATCATTCCTTTGTTTTTAAATGAGAAGAACTTGGCACCTGCTTGTCTTTTCTCATTAATATGAAGGAGGAGCTGGTTTCTGAGATACCACAGTGGCATTGAAAGAACTTCTGAAAATAGGGCTTTTCCTCCTTGCTCTAAAACATGGCTGTACCTTGAAAGCTTAAATTTTTGAAAAATGCTGATGCTTATATTTTATTTCCTCAACACGGCTTTGGTTGACGTGGGATATAGACAATTGAGGAATGTTTGAATAATACAGAAATATTTCAGATTCTTCAGATTCACCAATTTTTATTATTGTTTTAATTATCTGATTATGGATCTGGTAGGTGTTTGTGTATTCAAGTGGTTGCTAATGCCTAGCTGCAGCGATTTTTCATTGTAAAGGAAGGTGGTATTCAAATCATACTTTTGGAATCTGGTGACTTCCCAGGTGCTTTCAGTCTAAAATGACATACTCAATTTTCTTTTCTTTAGTTTGGGAACCCCCTAAGATGAAACTGTGGTATTTAATCAATAAGTCACTCAGTCTTATTTATCATCCTTCTATACATTTAAAGAAAAACTGGTAACTTTGATTACTACTTCCTTCTGCTACTCTGTAGAACAGTATTGGGAATACAACTCATTGTAATAGAGTACATAACCCACATGTGCACAGTCTCTGGAAATGCCTCATCAGGGACCTGTACAAAGAAAATGCAGTTCTAAACAGAAGGCTAACTATGATAACTAGAAAATTATTTTATACTAGTTTAGTTGTAAAAAATCACTTTGGGTTTTGAAAACTTTTTATCAGAAAATGCAGATTGTGTTACAGTGGAAATGTCCTTTAATTTTCAAAAACATTTAAGATCACTTAAATCTATCTGTGTGTAAGCCTGTCTAGCTACCATGCATCATCTTTCTTTCATCGTGGATTTATTTCTTTAATGTTTACCACTTTCTAAAAACAAGTATAACAAGGAATATACAGTGTTCTAACAGAGACAGTTCAAATACAAATAACTGATGTTTGTAATTCTTTAAGCATTGTGATCTCATTCACTTAGGAACTTTACAAAGGAAGATGCAAATTTCAAGGTTTGCTTTGCTACATGGAGAGTTCAATGCTCTCCCAGACAACTTTTAGTGAGGCCATGCCTTGAAGTAATAAAAAAATCTTAAATGATAGTTTAGTAGGAAGGAACATGCTTAGCATACATAAGGCTATGTGTTCTACTTATATTACAACAAAAAGTCATGTAATATAACATAAAAATTGATATATTTACCATTTATCAAGTATCTATTGTGCAAATTTACTTTATCGATGGCATAGATTTTATCTAGCTTGGTCAATATCAGAAAATTTCCATGTAGTTCTTAATCCTCTTGTAATCTTCAGGGCAGTAATCACCAGAATCATAAAGATGCCATCACAATTTACATGGGAAATCAGTAAACAGAAATGCTTAACATTTTTCATGTAATAAATGTTTACTGAATCTAAATTATTTTTGTTGGATGGGTCTAAGGTATAGTGGAGTCATTGATCACATGAGTGAGTTGGATGGATGAGGTAAACTAATGTTGACTGTGTCAGCATTAAGCAGAAAAGACTGTGTCATTAAGCAGAAAACAACGGAATTTTTTCTGGAGCCGGAAACTCACTTTTATGAGTCCTTTCCCAACTCAGAATGCTCTAATTCACAACTAGGTCAATAAAAAAAGCTGTTACTAATAGTTTTATAAATAGATAGCTTGGATTTTAATTTTTATTCCAAGATAAATGAAGATTTTTCACATTACGGGAAACAATACAGAGATCTGCTAAATTGCCAGCCAGTTTCTCCCAATAAGACATCTTGTATAATGTAAAAGAATGCTGCAGACAGGAAATTGATATCAAATATATTCTCTGTCCTTTTCAAATTGCTCCTCTTTTCAAGCCTTTAGAATACTGTACACAGTGTTTATGTCAGTACTTGCTTTTCACCAGGAAAAGTGCCTGTGTGGGCAACTTTTAGCTATACATTTTTACTCTAAAACGTCATCTTACACTCTGACAGAGCTGCTATCAGACTGACATTGCAACAATCTCAAGGAGTTGTCTAGTTGTTTATTTGTTTGTTTTTTTTTTTGGTTACTTGACAATCAATGTAGTCAATATTTTTTTACCAATATTTTAAGTGTTAGTCAGCTTAGCAGGAGTATGGCAGTATCTACTGAGATTCTTGTTAGGGACTCCGTAATGTGAACAATTAATGTGAACAGTTATAAGCATACTTCCAGGTGTGTGTATCCATTCTGTGTGAAAGGTCTTTTTGTGCTTTGTTCATTTTCTAATTGTGATGCTTTCACATCTTCTAAAGTTTTATGTTTAGTTTCTTGACTATCACAAGACTCTTTGCTAGTATTTCACTTTACTAGCAAATATTTATAGTTTCCCGAAGTTTAAGATTTTAAGATTTAAGATTTTAAATATCTAACTTACAAAGCTAACTTTTTCTTTTAAATTAAACTTTACATTCAGACAGTCTCTAATGGTGATGAAACAATCAGATGACTATGTCTGTTATGAACTGTGACTTGATGTATTCGTTTTCAATTACGTCTTACTTGTTTTTTGGAGAGAATACATATTACTAGATTTGGAATGTCATTTTTCTTTCCTTGGCTTTGTGAGTGTGAATTCTGCCTGAAGATGCAATTAATGACCAATGAAATTAAGATGGGCTTTGTGAAATGTCACGACTTACTTAGTCTTTGTTTCTGCCACAGTTTTACTCAAAGTATATAATGCTGGGTGTCTGTTAAATACTTAACTTGCTATTTAATGCAACTTTTTTTGTTTCCTTAAGAAGATTGTACATTAACATGCAGGGATAAAATCATGGAGACATCTTTAGATGCTCTTTATCTGTTGCCCTTAAGTGGTAATATCTTGCATTAATACAGTGTTGTACGGTAACTGGGATATTGACATTGAAATATCATTTTACCTTCTTCAGATTTCATCTGCCTTGTTCAATTCTATGCCGGGGTTCCAAAGCTCAGTACTATCCAGTCATAAAGATGATTTCTCACAACTAGTCATAGACACCTTCTGCCGTGCTCCCTCTGTAACCATTGGCAACCACAGATTAGTTTAAGTCTTTAAATATGTCATCTTAAGAAGGTACTGTAAGTAAGATCACACAGTGAGTAACATTTTTATTTTAGTTTTTATTTTTTTGATATTTTTCATTTTTAAATGTAAATTTAAATAAGAAACAAGGTTGCTTCACATGTCAATCCCAGGTCCCTCTCCCTTTCCTTCCCCTCCTCCCATGCCCTCCCACCAACCTCCCTAATATCCCCTCAATTTCCCAGGGAAGGTGAGGCCCTCCATGGGGGTGTCCATAGTCTGTCATTTCATCCAGGACAGGGCCTGGACCCTCCCCCAAGAGTTCAGGGTTAGAGTGCCTCTCTCATTATTGGATGGGAGTCCAAAGTCCATTTGTATACCGGGATAAATACTGATCTACTACCCAAGGCTCAATAGATTACCTAGCCCTCCTCACTGACACCCACATTCAGGGAGTCTTGATCAGTCCCATGCTGGATTCCCAGGCATCAGTCTGAGATTCAAGAGCTAACCCTTGTCAGGTTAGCTGTGTCTGGGGGTTAAACCAGCCCGGTCTTAATACCTTTGGTGTGAGTAACATTTCTATATTGGACATATTTTATTTTTGTTATATTAAGTTTTAAGAATTTTGTACGATATATTTTATTTACATTATTCTCCCTTCTCCAGGTCATAACAGATTCTCCCCTACCTCCCAACCTACTCAACTTCATGTCTTTCTTTCTCTTTAAAAAATAAAATAAAATATAGGGAGTCCAATTTGTGTTGGCCAACTACTCTAGAAAATAGGGCCTCTTCTGGAGTGGGGTTGTTATATATACAATATCATGCTATTGTAGCTTTAGTAGCTACCTTTAGTAGCTGTCAATTGCAAGCATCAACTCGACTATAGTGGGATTTTGTACCCACTTTCCTTTCTGATTGCTTGGATTATATCTGCCTTGCACTAATGTAGGACTTGTGTGCAATGCTGTGGTCTCTGAGAAGCCTCATCAGACCAGATTATTTTGCAGTAGATAGTAATTAACACATAGACTCACAACTGGACACTGTATAGAGACTAAGTGACTTTGAATCACTTTAACCTAAATGAGTTTATCACATCTCTTTTTCAAGGCCCAGCAATTTATGAGGAAGAGGATTTGGAAAGACTATAAAGGCCAGAGTCAATGGTCAACTTCAATGAAACAACATTTTCTAAACATAACAAGGCTGTTGCAGATAATGAGCTATCAGAGATTCCCCATATTTAATATAATGTTTGGTATACTTAGCCTTCAAAACTTGTGTTCTTTATGCTCTTAGTTACTTATGGGCTTTTATTATAAGGGATCATGGATTTTGGTAAAAAACCTTCCTAACATTTATGATGGTGATCATGTGATTTTTGTCTTTGAGTCTATTTGCATGATGTATTTTACTTATTGATTTTTATATATTGAATTTGCCTTTGCTTGCTGTAATGTAGACAGCTTGAACATGGTGAATAACATTCCTAATAGGTACTTGAATTCAGTTTGCAAATATTTTACATAAAGAATTCCATTTGAGCCGGGCGTTGGTGGCGCACGCCTTTAATGCCAGTACTTGGGAGGCAGAGGCAGGCGGATCTCTGTGAATTCGAGGCCAGCCTGGTCTACAGAGTGAGTTCCGGGACAGCCTCCAAAGCCACAGAGAAACCCTGTCTCGAAAAACCAAAAAAAAAAAAAAAAAAAAAAAAAAAAGGATTCCATTTGTATTCAGCAAGTAATTGGTTTATATTTCCTTTTGTTTTGCCTTTTTTAAAGCTTATATATTAGGTTAATATTGCCTTTGTAAAATATTTTTGCATCATTCATTTCATTTCTATTTAATGAAATAATCTGATCAGCACTGATGTTACTTTTGGTAGCTTTTTATTCATGCTCACCCATGTTAATTTTATTTGGGAGACTTTTCTTTTTTTTATATCATTTTTTATTTTAATTTTAAATAGCTTGTTTTACATGTCAATCCCAGTTCCCTCTCCCTCCCCTCCTCCCGCACTCCCCTTCCCCCACAGCCTCCCACCCTATTGCCAATTCCTTCCACATAGGGGATATCTAGAGTCTGTCATTTCTCTCCGGGTAGGGTCTAGGCATTCCCCTAAGAGTCCAGGCTGAGAGAGCATCCCTCTTTGTGCTATGGGCACACAATGACTGTTTGTATTCCAGGGATAGACACTGATCCACTGCTCAAGGCCCCTTAGGTTGCCCAGGCCTTCTCACTGACACTCACATTTGGGGGGTCCAGATCAGTCCCATGTTAGCCTCCCTGCTGTCAGTCTGGGGTCCAAGAGCTCTCCCCTGTTCAGATCAGCTGTCTCTGCTGGTTTTGCCAGCCCATTCTTTGCCAATTTGCTCATCACTCCTCTCTCTCTGTCACTGGGTTCCTTGGGTTCAGTTCAGTGTTTAACTGTGTGTTTGCCTCTGCTTCCATCAGCCACTGGAAGAAGGCTCCCAGATGGTTATAGATATCTAGTTCACTATCAGGAATGGGCATTCGAGGTGGTCTCTCCACTATTACTTAGCTTGCCAATTGGTGTTATCCCTTTAGATCACTGGAGGTCACTCTGGTGCCTGAACTGTCTTCTAACCTATGATTCCCTCTTCCCCCTATTCTACCCCCACCCACTCAACTTCCTGTTCTCCCATGACCTACTCTGTCTTTTTCTTCTCCCCCTCTCTTCTTCCCAGCTCCGACTCCCCCTTACCCCTCACCATGTTCCCCATCCATTCAGAGGATCTTGTCTCAATCCTCTTCTCTTGGGTACTATGCATATATGCATATCTTTTAGGTTCTTTCCTGTTTCCCAGACTCTCTAGAAACCATATATGAGTGAGTACATACCATGTTTGTCTTTTTGTGACTGGGTTACCTCACTCAGGATGGCTTCCTCCAGTGCCATCCATTTACCTGCGAATTTTATGATTCCATTGTTTTTTTCTGTTGAGTAATACACCATTGTGTAAATGTACCACATTTTCTCCACCCACTCTTAAGTTGAGGGGCATCTAGGTTGCTTCCAGGTTCTGGCTATTACAAATAATGCTGCTGTGAACACACTGGAGCAGATGCCCTTGTTGTATGAGTTTGCCTCATTTGGATATATGCCCAAGACTGCAATTGCTGGGTTTTGTGGTAGATTAATTCCCATTTTCCTGAGGAATCTCCACACTGATTTCCAAAGAGGCTTTATGAGTTGGCACTCCTACCAGCAGTGGAGTAGAGTTCCCCTCTCTCCACATCCTCTCCAGCATAAATTATCTTCAGTGTTTTTGATTTTAGCCATTCTGACAGGAGTAAGATGGTATCTCAGAGTTGTTTTGATTTGCATTTCCCTGATGGCTAAGGATGCTGAGCACTTTCTTAAGTGTCTCTTGGCCATTTTAGCCTCCTCTGTTGAGAATTCTCTATTTAGATCTGTACCCCACCTTTGGATCCTTTGGTGTTTTGGAGACTTGTTTCTTGAGTTCTTTGTAAATTTTGGAGATTAGCCCTCTGTCAGATGTGGGGTTAGTGAATATCTTTTGCCATTCTGTGGACTGCCTTCTTGTCTTGTTGACTGTGTCCTTTGCCTTACAGAAGCTTTTTAGTTTCAGGAGGTCCCATTTGTTAATTGTCGATCTCAGTGTTTGTGCCACTGGTGTTATGTTTAGGAAGTGGTCTCCTGTACCAAGTCATTGAAGAGTATCTCCCACTTTCTCTTCTAAAAGTTTCAGTGTGGCTGGATTTATGTTGAGATCTTTGATCCATTTGAACTTAAGTTTTGTACAAGGCGATAAACATGGATCTATCTGCAGTCTTCTGCATACCAGTACCCAGTTATGCCAGCACCATTTGTTGAAGATGCTTTCTTTTTTCCATTGTACAGTTTTAGCTTCTTTGTCAAAAATCAAGTGTTCATAGGTGTGTGGGTAAAAATTAGGGTTTTCAATTCGGTTCCATTGGTCTACCTGCCTATTTTTGTGCCAATACCAAGCTGTTTTCAGGACTATAGCTCTATAATAGAGCTTGAAGTCAGGTATGGTGATGCCTCCTAAAATTCCTTTATTGTATAGGGTTGTTTTGGCTATCTTGGGCCTTTTGTTTTTCCATATAAAGTTGATTAATGTTTTTTCCAGGTCCTTGAAGAATTGTGATGGAATTTTGATAGGGATTGCATTGAATCTGCAGACTGCTTTTGGCAAGATTGCCATTTTTATTATGTTGATCCTACCAATCCAAGAGCATGGGAGATCTTTCCATTTTCTGGTATTCTCTTTGATTTCTTTCTTTAAAGACACAAAGTTCTTGATATACAGGTCTTTCACTTCCTTGGTTAACATTATCCCCAGATATTTGATGCTGTTTTTGGCTATTGTAAAGGGTGATGTTTCTCTGATTTCTTTCTCAGTCACTTCATCATCTGTATATAATAGGGCAACTAATTTTTTTGAGTTTACCTTGTATCCTGCCACATTGCTGAAGGTGTTTATCAGCTCTAGGAGTTCCCTTGCAGAGTTTTTTGGTCACTTATGTAAACAATCATATCATCTGCAAATAGTGAGAGTTTGACTTCATCTTTTCCTATTTGTATCCCCTTTATCTCCTTTTGTTGGCTTATTGCTGTAGCTAGAACTTCAAGTACAATATTGAAGAGATATGGAGAGAGTGCACAGCCTTGTCTTGTTCCTGATTTTAGAGGAATTGCTTTGAGTTTCTCTCCATTTAGTTTGATGTTAGCTGTTGGTTTACTCTATATTGCTTTTATTATATTCATGTATGTTCCTGTTATCCCTGATCTCTCTAGGACCTTTATCATGAAGGGGTGCTGGATTTTGTCAAAGGCTTTTTCAGCATCTAGTGAGATGATCATGTGGTTTTTCTTTCGCAGTTTGTTTATATGGTGGATTACATTGATAGATTTTCTAATGTTGAACCATCCCTGCATTCCTGGAATGAAGCCTACTTGATCATGGTGGATGATTTTTCTGATGTATTCTCGAATCTGGTCTGCAAGTATTTTATTGAGTATTTTTGCATCGATGTTCATGAGGGAAATTGGTCTGTAGTTCTCTTTCTTTGTTGTGTCTTTGTGTGGCTTGGGTATCAAGGTAATTGTAGCCTTGTACAAAGAGTTTGGCAGTGAGCCTCCTGCTTCTATTGTGTGGAATACTTTGAGGAGTCTTGGAATTAGCTTTTCTTTGAATTTCTGGTAGAATTCTGCACTGAAGCCATCTGGGCCTGGGCTTTTTTTGTTGGGAGACTTTTGATGACTGCTTCTGTTTCATTAGGGGTTATAGGTCTGTTTAGATTGTTTATCTGCTCTTGATTTGGTTTTGGCAAGTGATATCTATCCAGGAAATTGTCCATTTCCTTTCAATTTTCAAATTTTGTGGAGTACAGATTTTCAAAGTATGCCTTGATGATTCTCTGGATTTCCTCAGAGTCCGTTGTTATGTCCCGTTTTTCATTCCTGATTTTGTTAATCAGCATGCTCTCTCTCTGTCTTTTGGTTAGTTTAGACAGAGGTTTGTCTATTTTGTTGATTTTGTCAAAGAACCAACTCTTTGTTTCATTGATTCTTCTCAGTGTTTTCCTGGTTTCTACTTGATTGATTTCCTCCCTCAATTTGATTATTTCCTGGCATCTGCTCCTCCTGGGGGAGTTTGCTTCTTTTTGTTCTAGGACATTCAGCTGTGCTATTAATTCTCTAGTATGACTGTTCTCCAGTTTTTTCATGTGGGCACTTAGTGCTATAAACTTTCCTCTCAGCACTGCTTTCAAAGTGTCCCATAAGTTTATGTATGTTGTGTCTTCATTCTCATTGAAATCGAGTAAGTCTTTAATTTCTTCCTTTACCCAGGGATGGTGCAATTGTGCATTGTTCAATCTCCATGAGTTTGTAGTGTTTCTGCGATTTCTGTTATTGCTAAATTCTAATTTTAGTGCATGGTGGTCTGATAAGATACAGGGTGTTATTCCAATTATTTTTGTATCTGTGGAGATTAGCAATGTTTCCTATTATGTGGTCAATTTTAGAGAAAGTTCCATTTGGTGCAGAGAAGAAGTTTTATCCCTTTGTATTTGTATGGAATGTTCTATAGATATCTGTTAAACCCAGTTGGGTCATAACTTCTATTAGTTCTTTTGTTTCTTTGTTCAGTTTCTGTCTGGAGGTCCTCTCTAGTGGTGAGAGTGGAATGTTGAAAACTCCTACTATTAGTGTGTGAGATTTTATGTGCTTTTTGAGCTTTTGTAGTGTTTCTTTCACGAATGTAGGTGCCTTTGTATTTGGGGCATAGATGTTTAAAACTGAGACTTCATTTTGATGTACTTTTCCTTTGATGAATATGAAGTATCCTTCTTCATCTCTTTTGATTGATTTTAATTTGAAGTCTAGTTTGTTAGATATTAGGATTGCTACACCCGCTTGTTTCTTGGGACCATTTGATTGGAAGATCTTTTCCCAACACTTTGCTCTGAGGTAACATCTGTCTTTGATGTTGAGATGTGTTTCTTGTATGCAGCAGAAGGAAGGGTTCTGTCTTCGTATCCATTCTGCTGGTCTGTGTCTTTTTATAGGCAAGTTGAGGCCGTTGACATTGAGGGATATTAATGACCATTAATTGATGATTCTTGTTTGTGCTTGATTTATTGTTAGTGAAATTATTTTGTGTAGTTTCTCCTCCCTTTTTCTTTTGGTGTTTTGTAGAGTGGGATTATATCTTGCCTGTGTCTTTGTGAATGTAGTTATCTTCCTTGGATCTAGGTTTTCCTTTTAGCACTTTCTGTAGAGCTGGATTCATGTATACGTATTGTTTAAATCTTGCTTTGTCATGGAATATTTTGTTTTCTCCATCTATGGTAATTGAGAGCTTTGCTGGATATAGTAGTCTGGGCTGGCATCCTTGTTCCCTTAGCATTTGTAGGATATCTGTCCATGATCTTCTGGCTTTCACCGTTTCGATTGAGAAGTCAGGTGTAATTCAGATAGGTCTGCCTTTGTATGTTACTTGGCCTTTTTCTTTAGCTGCTCTTAATATTTTTCCTTACTCTGTAGGTTTGGTGTTTTGATTATTATATGGCGAGGTGACTTCTTTTTCTGGTCCAGCCTATTTGCTGTTCTGTAAGTTTCTTGTATTTTCATAGGAATATCTTTCTTTAGGTTAGGGAAGTTTTCTTCTATGATTTTGTTGAATATGTTTTCTGTACATTTGAGTTGTATTTCTTCACCTTCTTCTATACCTATTATTCTCAGGTTTTGCTTCTTCACAGTGTCCCTGGATATTTTGTGTTAAGGATTTGTTGGTTTTGAGATTTTCTTTGGTTGACGACTCTATATCCTCTAATGAGTCTTCAACACCTGAGATTCTCTCTTCTATCTCTTGTATTCTATTGGTGATACTTGCATCTGTAGTTCCTGATCATTTACCCAGCTTTTCTATTTCCAGCATCCCTTCATTCTGTGTTTTCTTTATCGTTTCTATTTCAGCTTTCAATCCTTCAACTGTTTGAGTTGTTTCCTTCATTTTTTTGGTTGTTTTTTCTTGGTGCTGTTTAGATTCTTTGAGAGATTTGTTTATTTCTTGAATTTTTCCCCCCATTTCATGGATTTTTTTGTTTGTTTTTTCTTCAATTTCTTTAACGGATTTCCTCATTTCTCCATCATCTTCATGAAATAATTTTTAAGGTCTGTCTCCTCTCCTTCGTCTATGTAGTCCTTTTCGGGTCTTGCTGGTGTTGGATCCCTAGATTCTGGTGGGGTCATGTTGGTGTTTCTATTGCTGAGTGAGCTCTTATTCTGTCTTCTTCCCATCTCTTCTTCCCGTGGATGCTGGTGTGGTCTTTCTGTCTCCACTGGTCTCCTTCCTTCCTTAAGCTGAAGCTGGACTAGCTGGGATTTGGGGTTGGAAGAGCTGATGTCTTTCCTGAAGCTGGACTCACTGAGGTTTGGGGCTTGGAAGACCTGATGTCTTTCCTGTGTGGAAGGGTCTTCTGAAGCTGGATTCGCTGGTGTTTGGAGCTTTGGGGCTTGGAAGAGCTGATGTCTTTCCTGTGTGGGCGGGTCTTCTGGATGCCAGGAGCGGCCCGGAAGATCAAGGGATGGGAATGGGGGGGATCCCAGCCGGAGACCCAATCTCACCTGAGGCTGGGCTAGCTGGGGTTTGGGGCTTGGAAGAGCTGATATCTTTCCTGTGTGGGTGGGTCTTCTGGATGCCAGGAGTGGCCCCGAAGATCAAGGGGATGGGCGTCGGGTGGGGGATCCCAGAAGCTGGACTCGCTGGGCTTTGGGGCTGGGAAGAGATGATGTCTTTCCTGTGTGGGCAAGTCTTCAGGATGCCAGGAGTGGCCCCGAAGATCAAGGGGATGGGAGTCAGGTGGGGGATCCCAGCTGGGGACCCAATCTCACCTGAAGCTGGGCTCGCTCTATTTGGGAGACTTTTCATCGCTACTCCAAATTTGTTGCTTACTATCGATCAACTAAAATTTTTATATCCTTTTAACTTAATTTTATAAGTCATATGTACTTAATTTCCATTGTTTTGGATGGGTTTCCAATTTATTAGAAATGAATTTTTCAATGTAAGCCATTGTCTATAGGTTTCATTAGAATCAGCTATAATGCCTCAGAGGTAGTAGACATATTCAGCAAAACAATATTTGCTGGCCATGACAGCACAACTGCACACATGAAGTAACAGGGACTTCCATAAAACCAAAATAGGATTAAAAACCCAGAATGGGTTGGAGATGGAGTCATGGAGTTCCATTTAGAACTGTAGAGCTATTGACAATTGATGGCTGTTGAGAGACAGAGTCAATTTTCTTTGGAGATGCAGCTTCTGTGAGGCTACCCATTTTCTAGAAGACAGTCTAATATCCTTATACTCACAGCCAGTACTACATGGACTCACTGGATTTTTAAAAAGAGCTCATAAATTTGGATGGTAGAAGTCATGGGGACCTACAAAAGAGATGAAGCAAGGGGATTTGAACAAAATGAATTATATTCAACTATTAAATTATCAAGCAATTTTGAAAAAAATATTATTATTCCCGTGTGGCATGAAGATATTGAACAAAAATTATCCAATGAAAAAAACTCAAAGTATTTTTAGAAATACAGAATTCAGTTAAACTTTTTTCAGAAAAAGTCTATAAAGTGTACAAGGAAGGCCTATGATACATTTATCAACTTGATGTACAAATTCAGTACATAATTTACAGGATGTTGAATACCTGAGCTTATGTAGTTTATTTCAGGAATTTCAATGTAGACAAATAATATCTAGAACTGATAAGTATTGACATGATGACTTAAACACATTGGGAATAGTGAGTTGACTGGCTGTTGTAACAAGTTTTATTGGATATCATTTTTATTTGGTGCGTGTGTTGCTCATTCATGTAGGTAGAATGTTGTGCAACTTTGAAGTTTCCTACCTGAACAACTATGAGAAATTCCCCCTGTTGTATGAAATGTACAACCCAAGACAACTGACACCCAGGTGAAGCCAGGCAGTTCATTAATAATGGAGCATTGATAATGTAGAAGATTGTTGGACACCATAGGAAAACCTGAGTGCTTGAGTTATTTCAGTCACTTATACTGTCAAACTCACAAGGAAACCCAGCCAAATGTTGGATTCATATCTTCAGGTACTGAAAAATATAGAGAACAATAATAAGAATATAGATCTTCAAAGGATTGTATATGAAACATGAACTGTGTTTCCTTATAATCGAAAACCTAAAATAAGGAAAGATGAAAGATAAAGATAAAAGCTAGTAAATAGCAAGTATGTAATAAACACTCGCCAAACAGTAAAAACATAGAGAACAATCTGCAATTAAAGGTGTCTGGATCCTTTTCTTCAGATTTTGGGCAAAAGCTGTATGTGTTCTCTAGATTCTTGGCTTTTTGATTGTATTTGAAGTTACCTTCTTTAGAAGTGATATTTTTGGGGGGTCCTTAGACAATATCTCCAGAAAAATATCTCAGTAAGAGGAGTATAACATGCTGTTTTATTCTCATAACATTTCTGTGCTGTGGCAAAAAGTAACTTTTATTTATTTCTTTTTTATCATGGTTCCAAACTTAAGCTGACTTGTGAGGATGCAAAGGAAAATGTGGAAACAAGAGCAGGCATATTGTTTGGGTTTGTTGTTCCTTGACATCTCTGTCTGCTTAGGGTTGGGAAATGTGCTTATCTTTTAACAGAGGACTGAAAAGTGTCCTGGGTTTCTAGTGCTGTGACTTAAGGTTAGGGACTTCTCCCTTAGACTTTTCCTAACAAGATTAGAGAAGAAGCCAGAGAGAAGTTAAGCAAGCCTTTCTTAGTAAAATTGCAGATTTACCTGAAGTTAGAGCTGCATTATAATACACACCACAGAAATAGAGAGGGTTTGATCAGCCCAGCCACCCAAAAGTCCTAAATTGGCTTTAAGTGAAAAGAAGGTAAGGAAATAAAGTACAGCTTGTGAAAGTAGCATGATGGACAGGCTAAGATGAGAACAATGAACAGACTGCCTCCAGTCCTGGGCACATACAACATTGAAACTGTCCTCTTCCTAGGGTGGTGTGAGCTTTGACAGGGAAAGCTGCCTTCTGCCTTGTTAGGCCACCAAGTAAATGATATGTAACTGTTGTGTCTCTGTGGGTTTTTAATTAGTGGCCAACCAAGGACTTTTCTGTGTCATGTCATTCTCTGGATGGGTGTTTGAGACAGGACACAGTTAGCCACATTATTATTATTGTGAGTGCTCTTTTTAACTGTCAGTTTTGGAAAGATTAAGTGAGAGGTAATTGTAATGGCTGTCATCAGTTTACCTTTCAGGTTTAGGTGCCTTTGAGTCATCTCTAGCCTAACAATTACAGGTCCCAATCTGCTATTTTGGTTCATATTCAACTAATTAGAGATAAGAAAGTTTTCGAGGCTGTCTTCCTGAAAGATTAGCATCTGATGATATTAAAATGCTTGTTTGAGAATCTCTCTATACTCTATGTGTAAATAACCATCTAAAATGATCTGGAACACACTGATGAGAGTTGCTAAGAGCTGCAATGGTAACAAAAGTACACTGTCAATCAAGAAAACTCAAGAGTGGTGTTGTGTCCAAATGCTGAACCTCAACATCACCAAGAGGCCCATTTTGATGAGAATGCAAAGAGTCTTTTATTGTAGTTGTTTAAGGAGCTAACCTCATTAGCTCGGGACTTTCTTCCATCCACCCTGGAGAAAAAAAGATATGAGATGATGGGGTTAGCTCATTAAACAATTATAATAAAAGACTCTGTTTTTGCATTGAAATGGGTCTCTTGGTGATGTTGGGGTTCAGAATTTGGGCACAACATTTGGAGGCTTGTCCGGATCCCAAAATCCGCCATGACTACCCTTTCACTGAGTCACATGGCACCACTTCGGGTAAGTTTGGCAAGCTCTCAAGTTCTGCTTTCTGTCTCTGGCTATTTCTGGTTGTTTAAGCTCTGGTTTCTGTGAAGCCTGCACTCTGCTTGTGGTTTGCACGACCCAGTAGACTAGAATTGGGTTCCCTGAGGTCCTCCGGAGAGGCTGAGCAAGAGGTGTGTTTCCTCTCCAGATGGTTGGGAGTTGGGATATCGACCTATCAGGCAGGTTTGTTAACTGATCTGTTGCAGTCTCAGCCTGCTTTGGTGCTGGCTAGGCAGATCCTGAACTGTGTGTTTCATGTGATTTTATGCTTCTGTTGGGTATGCTAGCGAGATCTTTAAGTGGTCCTACAAAGATTCAGGGCAGAGGTTAGAGTGGCAGACAGCCTTCGCGCCTGTAGGAAAGGACTTGATCAGGAGGTCTGGTTGGGTGCCCTGTCTGTAGGAAGGGGACTTGATTTAGAAGATAAGATTTTCCCCCCATTTGGCCGGCCATCAGATGGTACTTGCAAGATTCTATAGGAGGGCCCTAGTCTGTCTAGTCTGCGTTTGTAATGTGCTGTATGTCCTGGTTTTTTCATTTGTGATGTGTGGTTGTTAAGCCTTTCTTTGTCCTGACTCTGGCACCCAGGAGTTCTGGCGGAAGGCCTGCTGCTCTGGCCTCCAGCTGGGTGCTTTTCTGATAGATTGTTCCTGCAGCTTCCAACATTGGCCAAACATAGCCAGACACTAGCCCATCTATTTCTCTCTCTGTCCTTACCTGCCTGTGCACGTGGTGCGGGTTGGGTTTTTTTTTTTTTTTACTGCCCTGGGTATGTGGCATTGGGGACAAGAGTCCCTCTGCTATGTGCCATGGCTTAGAGTGTGCTGGGTCCCCTGTCCCTGCGCACTCGGTTATGCAGCCGCTCTGGACTCCAACTGCAGCTGTGGCGCTCACGGCTGAGCGTGGCTGGTGCAGGCCTGTCCATCTCTCTCTCCATCCTCACCTGCCTGTATGTGATGTGTGCAGGATGGGAGCATGGGGTCTCTCTGCCCTACATGTGGCAAACAGGGCAGGTAAGCTGCAGGGACCTCTATGTGCTGTCTGTGTGAGAAGAGGCTCGGGGCTTGCCAGGTCTCTGCACCACACACATGGCATGTGGGCCTGGGAACTATCTGCCAGGTTTTCCGCCTTGCCAGAGATCCCTGTCCGAGCACATGGCACCATATCAGATCTTTCTGCAGAAACAGAGCAGCCTTAAGTTATTAAAACTGCATGATGGACTTTGGTAAACGTTTTTATGTTTACTGAAAGTGTGAGATAAAAAGGTTGGAGACTAAAGTAATAAAAAGAGGGAAAGGGAAAGAAAAATCTGTCTAGAATGAGAATGTCTAAGGAAAGAGGCTGATAATAATAGAAAGTGCATAGGATTAGAGGATGGGAACTGTTTCCTGTGTTTTTTCATGTATACAAATATTAATTTTAAAAATTGGTAATGTAAGTTAAAATTTTAGCCATATTAAGTTAATTCTGTCTAAAATTTTCTATTTATTTCTCAAGTAAGTTATGTACGCTTGTTAAAAAGTTCTATCTGTGTTTTCTGGCATAATATATGTTTTGTTCCAAGCATACAACTAAAACAGAAATGGTGCAAGTTGCCACCATTTTGCAATTAGTCACATGACATGCTGGCCACATGGCTGGCTGGTAGCTCACTTTATTTATGTGGAAATAAAGCCTTAATAGGGCTCCTCAATAAGGATCAAAGAATGTAAAAATGTAAAAACATAAAAGTTTTAAAGATTTAAAAGTTTAGAACTTTATTACATGTCATCAGATTTCAGGAACAGGTATTTTAGGGTGAAGATAAAAGACCATAAGGTGTATGAAGGTCTAAGAATGGATGGTCTAAGATGGTAATATAAGGGGGAAACATGTTCCACATTTCTGTCTTCCATCATGCTACTGTTCCTAGTCTTAACATTAATGAGTAAGCTCTAATAAGCTGGTAGATCAGTGACTATCTGCTTTTCAATCACAAGCTCAAAGTTTTTATGCTTATTTTGGTTATCATCTAAGTATAAACTAAAAGGGATTTTCATCAGGCCTAAGGTATACCTGGCTCCCTGAACAGAAGAAAAATTTACATGCTTCTAACCCAAAATCTATAGTTTTTGCTAGTGCTTAAAAGTACAGATACCCAGATATTTGCTTCTTCTGCAATGTGGATTTCAGTGCAGATTGATAATGCTAATGTGTCTATAGGCTTCATGTCCCTTTGTATAATAAAGTTCACATAGGCTTCAGAGGATCAAAGTCATACAGCTTGGATCCAATTCTTACAGGTCAAAAGAACTTCAGATAAGTACAGCATATGTTATCCCCACCTGTCTGCTCCTGAGGATGGGATTTTCTTCTTTGGTCTTGGGATTCCTCCTCTTCCTGATCACTAAAACTATGTTTCTAAAGAGTTCAAATTAAATATATAAGTTTTAACTGCTGTTCCCAGCTTAAACATCTCTTAAACAGGTTTCCACTTCTTGCAGACTCATCTGAGCATCAGTTGCTGACCACGGCCAGCTCCTAAAGTCTTCCAGCCCTAGACTTGCTGTGGATATGAACCAGTCCAGCCAATGTGAACATCCCCTGTCTCTTTGACAGAGTCTGTTAACCAGCTGCTTCTAATGGATACCCCATTGCCTGAATTCCATTTTTTCTTTTAACTAGCATTTCGGCCTTCTTCATGTCCTAAAGTCAGCAGGAAGTAGCATGGAAAGAATAAGTCACCTCCTTTCCCTGGTTGAGATGCTAATTCAAAAGGAAAGTCCCTTATATAGGAGACAATATGACAATAGATGCAAATGTCTAGTTCTCAAAAAATCTGTCAACCAATGACAGGGCCTATTAACACCCCTTTGAGCCCCTAACAGTCAGGACTCAGGATTGAGTCCCATCATGGGTACCTCGAGAAGGGCTCAATGAAGTGATTAGCTGCCCCTCCTCCCTGTTTTAGCAGCCATGACAGGCCAACATGTGCTTTTCTGACCTTGCTGCTCCTGCCCTGGTCACTAGGAGGTCAGATGCCCTCCTTGTGGCAAGGAACAAATCAGAAGTTAGCTGGCAGGGCTGTGCTTTATGGCTCTGAGTGTGCATTGTGGACAAGTATACAACAGTGATGTATAGAGCATAGCAACTGCCCTGGGAGGGCCTATGGACCATAACAACCAGTTGACCAATCAGAACAATGCAGGTAGTCCAAGCCTGGAAGTGCACCAATCCTGAGACTGTTGCATACTCTTAGACACTCCCCTTAGCGCTGCCCTATAAGATCCCTACCTTGTAATTCATCGGGGTCTTTTCTCCAGGCATCCACTGCAGTAGATGGATGAAAGGCCCAAGCTAATCAGGTTAGCTTGCTAAACAACTACAATAAAGGACTCTTTGCTTTTGCATCAAAATGGTGATTGTGAGTTCAGAATTTGGGCACAGCATTGTAGATGGATGAAAGGCCCAAGCTAATGGAGTTAGCTCATTAAACAATTACAGTAAAAGACTCTTTACTTTTGCATCAAAATGGGCCTCTTGGTTATTTTGGGGTTCAGAATTTGGGCACAATATTGGCAGCTCATTGAAGCATTTTGCTAGCTTGGATAGTAACATGACATTGGCTCTCTCCTCAAATCAGAATTATTGAGGTTAATGGAATCATAAAATAACTAATACTTTTGAATAAATAGCAAGACACAAAATGCTCTATTACCAGAGTCAGCAAACAAATAGCCCTGATATTGGAGAGATGATGGAATTTTCCATATTACAAAAACCATGTATATTTTTCTTTGTTTTCCTAATGTCACAACTCTATCTTTCTAGCAAAGAAATGGGCTAGTTCAGCACAATGTGGTGATAAATTGTTTATGATCTAATAAAGCTTGCCTGGACATCAGAATGCAAAGCTAGCCACAACCATAGATGCCAGGCAGTGGTAGCACACACCTTTAATCCCAGCAGCCACAGTAGTAGTTAACACTAGAAGCTGGGCACTGGTGGTATACACCTTTAATCTCAGCACTAGAGAGGTATATAAGACAGAAGCATGGTCTTAGAGCAGACAGTTAGCCTCTAGACATATTGAGGATAGGCTTGATGCAGCCTTGGTGGAGGTAAGAGCTCTCTGTTGGCTTGGCTGCTTTACTTTTCTGCTCTTCAGCTTGAGCCCCAACATCTATCTCTGGGTTTTTAATTATTAGAGCTACATCAAGACTCTAGATGAAAGGCAGAAATGCACATTGTGGCACTGTTCATGGGAATAACCAAATATTGAGTTCTCTTTTTACATCTACATTCAGAGTGGTGCTATGGATCAGAGAGATATAAGAAACTGTCAAACATCTCAATAATGCTGATAAAAGTGGCCAATTTTCTCTTAACTTCTTGATTTATTCCATGAAATGTTCCTGTCAGAATTTATTTTGGAAATTTTCATATACATGAGTAAATTTCCAGAGACTTTTGGAGTATGCTCATACACTTTACCTCCAAACTAGTTCTGATATCTGTTTTGGGAACCCAGAGTCAATTGTCTCTATATTTAAACAAAAGTCCCCTTTTCTTCTAGGATCTTGAGTGGCATTCCCTGCAGAAATGATTTTCCTCATATAGTCTTTCTTATATGGATTCTGAGTAGAGGAACCATCTCAGAAGGTATTGGAACACTTGGGGGTTTCTCTGCCATGTTGAGTCTCCTTAACTTAGTTCTTACTGGGGTTCAGAATTCTTATTTCAGGGCCAATGAAAGGGCTCAGTGGGTAAAAGTACTTGCTGCCAAGTCTGGCTTCCAGAGTTTCTTTCTGAGATACACAAAGTGGAAAAAGAGAACCAACTTTTTTCAGTTTTCCTATGACTCCAAGCTTGGTTTGTTCACGATAGCACTCATGTGCACACATATATAAGTACATAAATAAATACAAAAATGTAAATTAAAAAAATTGCAATAAAAATCTTGGTACAATGGCATTTCCACATTCTGAACCACTCCAGTGTCATACATGTCAATATATGTCACATTTCCTTGTCTCTTTTCATTGGTAGTCCCATTGCTACAGTTTTAGGGCAGAAGATCCACTTAAGCTTCCAAATAAAGTTTACTTGATAAATGGTCCCATCATATCATTCAAAAAGATAAGTAGAGGTGAGAGAATAGAATGAAAATTAACCAACATGACCACACCAGGAGGAATAATTAAATGATTCACTGACTCTAAATCTATTTCTAATGGTTTAGCAAGGACTTTGTGGTTTCACAGGAAATGGAGGAGAGGGTAGGCATATGCACAGCCGATTACTTCTAGTTAAGCAAGGGGTTTGGGATTAGTTACTATCACTGTTCTGATGTGAATGAAGAAGAACAATGTGGTTCTGGAAGATGATTGCTCTTGCTCTGGGATGTGATTTTATTATGATAACCATAGTAGTTGCCCTTCTCAGGGGTAATGCCATCATGAACTATTTGCCATGCAAGTCTCACTGTGGTTTTGAAGTGATTTCTATACATCATTATAAAAATGCTTACTACATGTTGTTGGAATCCAAAGTAAATTCACAAAAAAAACCATGATTTGATGGGAAAACAAGTTTAAGAGCCAAAACCAAAGCAAAGCAGTGGAAGGCAGATGGAGTTTGCTGTGCCAATGATTGGTTCCTCCTTCAGTAAGTGATAGCTGAAAAAGCTTCTGCTGTAAGTACAGATTTGACTCTGATCAGAATTATGCTCTAAGGATGAAATGAAATCTGTTAAGGCACACCCTTCCTTTGTATTTCACACTTCAGTCTTAAGGCAGGCCTGTCAACAAACAAGATTAAATCTGGAATCCATAGGAGCTCTCTAATAAATTGTTCTTCAAGGCACAGTGGGTTCTCAGGGAATAGAGACATTGATTTTCTTTGTTAGAGTAAAATAGGAGTATCAGGACTTGAAGTCTTGCGACAATTGATAGAAAAAAAAGAGAAGAAAGTAATTACATTTCATAAGACCTAATCCTGCACAGTGACAAATGGAAGCAAAATGATTGTGTAAAACTAGAAGCCATTTTTTCCAAAAGCAGCTTTTCAAAAGGCCTATTTCAAAATGGAGTCAGGGTAAATCCTCAGTTCCTGGCTGTTGCTACTATTGCCTGTGGGCATGGTGGCTAACATTTTCCCATACAGCTAAAGAAAGGATTGAGGTGCAATATGACCTACCAACCAGCCCTTGAAGCTGAGTCAGAGCATGGAACATTCACTGGGAATATTCTCAGTGAAGTGGTCTTCAAGACTAGATTTCAGGCAACCAATCACTATTCACATTTCTGTTCTCCAAAGAGGCTCAGTTATCATGAATTTGAGATGTAATTTGCATGGATGTTTCCAGAGAGACAGTGAACATCATGACCTCCACATCGCAAATGGAATGTTCATACCACAAGGAGATATTTAAATTATGCTTACTTTGACAACAAACACATAGTAACTAGATGTCTAAAGTAACTCTGAGTTAATACAGAGTTAAGAGATGTAGCCCTGAAGGGAAAGAGCTGGGTTTATGCTTCAAAGAGGAGCTTCTTTAGGAGAGACAGCCATCATATATAGCATGATGGGGACACTAAGGGAAACAGCTGTTGAAAAGGAGAGTTTGTTCCTGACTCCATGAGTCTTAAAAAGGGATAGACAAACAACAAGGATTAGCCTTCCCTGGCCTACATGCTAAGGAATAGGGGCATTAGGTAAGGTCATAAACTTATTATGCGGTATGATAGGAGGAGCTGCAAGATTACAGCTCAGCATGTTTTCTTATCATCTCTCTGTCCTGGCTGGGGTGGTGGGGGGATGACAGGGAAACTGAGATTGCTTTATGTACCGAGGTCTGTGTCAAAGGGCATAGAGGGCAATAGTAGTAATCTGTCTTAGGGACATGGCTTGCTTCTCCCTGGCTGATGTCGCTGGTCTCTTAGAGTAATTGCATCTTGAGGGGGCATGTCTAAGATGTAACACATCCACAGTAGTGAAGTACAGATACATAAGTGACTTTTTTGAGACAGGGTTTCTCTGTGTAGCTTTGTATACCAGGCTGGCCACTAATCACAGAGATCTGCCTACCTCTGCCACCTGAGTGCTGGGATTGAAGGTGTGTAACACCACCATCTGTTGTTAAGTACTCATTTTTATTACACCTATCCGCTGTATACATATATCTCTGTGTATACAGAATGACTATTAGTGAAGTGACCAAGGCAACACCATTTTGTCCTGACTCCATTTTGTGTTTGCTTAGACAGTTCTCAGTGCTCTACCTACACAAGAGTCATGTCAGCCCTGGTGACACATCTGAAATTTCCATGCACTTGTCATAGATCAGATGCCAATCAAAATAGCTAAAGAATTATAAGTGAAAAAACAGTTGTCATGTTATGTCTGAAATAATTACTATGCTCTGCACTTGATGAATATTTCAGGGTCACTCTAATCCTCACCCAACTTTAATGTGAGTTATGGTCTTTGTGATTTTTTCCCTACAGTACCAGGAGACTGTGATGCATGAGCTCACCTTTGGTTGCCTGCTAATCTTGTATACTTTTAATTATCTTAGTCTCCATGGTTGTCTGTATTTCTCATGTAGATTATTACAATAGTATACTTTATCAATATACATGGGAATATGTGTTTGATATTCCACAAAATTGTAATGGAATACAGTGTTACAGAGCAAACAGTTTCCTCGTTGCTTTTTACCTCTCCTCCTAATCATTAACGATCCATTCCTTTCATGCAATATTCTAAAGAGTGGCTCCTTCAACTTGTAAGAGTTACCTCATAAAACAATATTGCATTTGGAAAGAAAACACAGATCCCACCATGGAAGTTCAGATGGACAAAGAAGGTCTAGAGCAGGCTTTCTAGGAAGAAAGGCCTTGCTGAGAAGAGGCACTTCCTGAAGTTTGTCTCACAGTGTCCCCCCATGATGGAATGAGAGGGACTTCTGAGGCAAAAGTCTTCTCTACTAATGGTATCAGAGAAATCAGGGTCTCCTACTTAATGTTCTTAGTTTAGTTTTGTTAATAAAATAAATTAGGAACATACTCAAAAGGAAGTGTGAACACAGTTTTATTAGGGTTTAAGAGAAAAACCCCAGGGCAGGAAGTTATAAATCTTAAAAATTTCCCAGAAGAGGAAGACAGAAAAGAGAAAGAGAGCAAACATGCTGTTTGGATTAAAGCAGTATGCAGGTCAACTACATACTGCATGACCCCAGCCAGCTGGCTGTGGCAGTAGGGGGTTGGCTTTTAAGAAAGCATAAAGCCCAAAGCATTGAGGAAGGCATGCTTACAAAGGAGACAGAAGAAGAAAAGTGATAGCTATGTATTTGTAAGTAATTCAGAAAAAATGGATGACCCACGAACCTGTGTGTCACTTGCACTGGAAATGACTACTGTTTCAGGCAGGAATTCTGGGAAGGAAGAGTACAATTACTATTCTTATCTGCTCAACATGGTGGAGGTAGACCGCTCTTTGTGAGGGTCTTCCCATCACCAGGCTGTGGACTCACCTGGAGTGGTAGGTCTCAACCTAGGCTGGAGACTCCACCCTCATGACTGGAAGGACAGAGATTCTTCTTACTAAGGTTTTGCTACCTTTTCAATTCTTTCTTCCCAGTTGACCTTTAATAAATTAGCTCTTTTACTAAGTCTGTCTCTTGGTTTTCATTACAGCAGACAACAATGTATATCATAAATTCTAGTAACAGTAGAAAAGAACCCCATTCCTCAAATTAAAAAATAATAATAATTATGTGGAAATTGATCATTATCTTGTTTTCTTTTCCCTGGTAGATTTGGAAAGCACAGTTCACATTGTTCTCTTACCTTAATAACATCATTGATTCTGTAATGATAGCTATTAGAAGCATAATTAAATATTACACATACTAATTTATTAAGTTAAATGGTAGCCATCCTGGAAAGAAAGAAGACTGGGTTAATGTTAAAGAAGAACTCATTTTAAAAAAGAAATATTCTTTATCAGAGATTTATGATACTTTTCCCCAATTCATAAATAAAAATGCAAATATACTAGGAATGTTTATTACTTGCACACCTGTTTGAAATAAAACTAAATATGAAAGCTACATGCAAATATATCTAGTTAATAACTGCAAGCAAGGGCACAGAGGAACTTCAGAACTGATGGATCCATGAGTGGGAAGGTTTTTATTATAGACATGAGAAAATAGTCAGGGCCCATCATGGCTAATTTTCTGAGGCAAAAAGGAGAAAGGCAGACTGGATAGAGCAGGGGCAAATAGGAGAGTGGGGTTAGGGGTAAATCTCATAGGTTGGGCACAGAAAACCCTTTGAACTGGACCAACTGGAAGTTTAGGGTAGTGGGGAAGGAGCTTGCAGGTCAGAGCATCCCAAGAGTTTGGTATACAGCATAAGCACATGTCAGATGGGACCAGAGGAGCCTGGATTTAGCATGGGCTTTACTACAGGTCAGTAGGGAGGCAGCTGTCACTGACAGACAGAAACCCATTCCACAGGTTGCTAAGAAATGATGAAGACAAGCCTTGCTCTATGTGTCTGTAATCCTGTCATGTGCACTGCCTTTTAGAGTTTGGGATGCATCACTAAGATGAGGAAAATGGCTTACAAAGCTTAGATTCAAATATTTTTACATTTATCTTTATTTGGTGTGTGGGTGTATATTTTTCAGTGTGTTGTGGTGTATGTGTGTGTGTGTAAGTGTGGACAGTGTGTGCTCATGTGTAAGTGTGGTAGTGGTAGGGTTTGTGTGTGTGTGTGTAAGTGTGGAGGGTGTATGTTCATGTGTAAGTGTGTGTGTGTGTGTGTGTGTGTGCCTATGTGTAAGTGTGGTGGTGTGTGTGTGTGTTTATATGGAGATTAGACTTGTAAGAGTTGATTGATTTTCTTCTTCCACCATGTGAGTTCTGCAGATCGAAACCAGATCTTTAGAATTAGCTACAAGTACCTGTTGACATAAAAACCATTTTGTGTGACTATGACATGAGAACTCAAATTTATGTTGCCCCAAATTCCATGTTTCCATGTGGAAGCAGCTTCATGAATTTTTCAGTTTTACAGAACAAAGAAAACCATGAATCAATTTAAAATACGTTGATGACTATACCAGGAGCTATTCCTTGTTTTTGAATGTTTTCAGTCAGGGTTTCTCTGTGTAACTTTGTATATGAGGCAGGCCTCAATCTCACAGAGACCTGAGTGCCTCTACCTCCCGAGTGCTGGAATGAAAGGCATGTGCTGCCCTCTCAGGGGAGCATGAATACTGGCTTCATGAATCCAAGAGCTAAAGGTGTCATTAGAGAGCATCTAGGCAAGCAGGGGAGCTATTCTGCATGCCAAGATGCTCTCTGATGACATTCTTAGCTCTTGGATTTGGAAGTTAGTGTTCTGCTAAGTTGAAAGCCTTAAGACGTTTTTTGTTTATTATCACAAGGGATGGGTCTAAGTTAATAGCTACTAAGAGGTTTTCATTATCACCAGCAGTTAGTTCAGGAACAGAGCAGGGGCAAGGAATGGCTGTTGTGGAAGACTAAACTAGCCAGGAATAAAGCAAATAGCTTCCAAACCCACAGGATTCCAGCTTTCACAGTGCTGACATTCCAACTGGTCTGTGTCTGCAAACCCAGAAACTCCTTCCAGGAGGTTTTTCTTCACAGCCAGACAGTTTTTTACATGAATTTGCGTTATGCAATATTACCCTCTGAGACATCTCCCTGGCTCTTAAAAATATTTAACAAGCATTTTTATTAACAAGAAAGTATTTCAAACACTAAATCAAAATGAGCTGGCTGAGCAGTGGAGTAAAGGTGATATCATCTTTGCTGAATTAACTGTCAGGCTGAGTCTTAGTTTTCTCACCTGTGTATGTAAACATGAGTGGAATACCTTCCTACTGAAAACCAAGCTAAACTGGCCACTTCCCACTGCTTTAGTGTGTAGAGAACAGGCTTTTTCTTGCTTAAACATATCATAAAATGGTCAGTTGTATGACCTAAAATGTTAGTTAAGGCCACCTTGTACTTTCTAACTCAAATCACATTGGATCTACTACTCTGTGGCTGTGAGGCTTGTATGATTCATGGTGTTTCTGACTCTGTTGTTCCTATCTGAGCTGGCATCTTTACCTCACCCTGCTTAATTTCACTTGGCCATCAATTCTTTTTTGCATCTTTAAATAGAGAAGCTTTAGCTCCCTTCTTTATACTTCTATTGTGTCTGCCTTGAATATCAAAAGACTCTTTATGGTTCTGCTAAGACAAAAGGCTCTTTTCTGAGCTTTGAAAAGAAAAGGAGAAATGTTGGTTGCTTTGAAATGTGAAACTTGTATCTTTCCTTACTCTTTTAAGTGGAAATAGTTAGTGGAGTGTAAAATTTGAATTATAGAGAATTATACAACCAGCACCCCCAAATTTTAAAAGCAAATATAAAAATTGACATTTTTTAAATCAGTGGTACTAGTTAATCCCAGAGTTTGTTCAGGGTCTACAGAGAGAGTCATGTTTAATCTGAAACAACAAGAGCTCTTGTAGCTTGAAATACCAGGCTTGATGACATCTGAAACACTATCTACAGCCCAGCGGAGCAGCAGTAGCTGAGAATTTGGGGGACTCCCTGCCTTAGATGCACACAGAATTACACTGAGCAGCAGGTAATTTCTGTTTGGGGAAGTGGTTAGGGCCAGGTTTGCCGCAGACTAAAATGCTCTGCCATTTCCTGTTGTGTGGACAGATTCTGGGGATTTCTCTTGTGGCCCAGCAACCCCTTCATTTTAATCTTGCAAAATAATTAACTACCATTTTTTGGTATGGATGTGCATGTGTCAAGGAATACCACTGGATGTCAAAGAACAACTTTTAGGGTTATTTTTGCTCTCCTCTACCCTCTTGTTCCTGGGGATCACACTCAGGTCATCAGGCTTTACTGCAGTAATGTTACCTACTGAGACATCTCAGAACCACCTCCTTCAGATGAATTCTGAGCTAGTGTGTGAGATTCAGAGATGCTCAGCAAAGTGATCTGAGAATAATTACTAATAATCCTGAGAAATTCCTCCTGTTTTTATGGAACTAGAATGCAATTCTTGTTAAGTCAGTAAATTCCCATACTTAGTCTTCTTGAGTATCTGGCTGAGCCTAGATAGCTGTCGTGCAGCAGAGGCTAGGCTATCAAACTCACAGTATCTTTGTGCTTCCCTCTTCTATTTACATGTTACAAAGAAGTCAGAATAGAAGGTCCACTGACTAATACATTATGAAACCTTAGAAGTAAATTCAGGGCCCAAAGAAAGAGACCGTGAAAACAACTCCAATTAGAGTGTGTTGACAACGCAAAAATTTAGTTGTTGTTCACAAAGTCAGAGGGAAAGCACAGTAGGATGGGAAATGCACACAAGGACAGGAAGCACATACGAGGACAGGTAGGGCACACAAGGATGGAAAGTGTGGAACAAGACAGGAATTTCACACCACTTGGATTTTATTTTAATGTGGGTAATGACTCTATATCACAGTTGGCTAAAGGGTGGCCTCACAGTATTGGGTATGGCTCCTTTTTTAAAGAATCAGCACAAAGGAAATGGATAATGTGGCAATGGGTAAGACACTAAACCTACTTGAGATAATGTAACCAGGACTTTGTGTAAGTAATGGTTTTAGTGGTTATGTGAGTGTAGGGGTGATTAAGATATTTTCATGAAGGTTTTGCCATGTGGGGGAGTCTTGGTCTCTTTTTCCAACTTTCGGCTTCCAGTTCGGCGGCAGAAAACTACTCGGCTCATCTGGGTTACTTGTTTGGTATCTTGTGAGTAATTTCTACAATAAATACTTAGTTTTACTTTCAGTAAGTGTGGCGTTTATCATTACAGCATCATTTGGTGTCAGAACTTTAGGAATCCGGATACAGGTGCCCAGAAAAGTGGCTGCTCCTTGGCCCGATCAGGCACATGTGGACTCTCCTTTCGTTAAGTTCCCCACCACTTCTCTCGGCAAGGCACAAATCCTGCTGCCAGGAACCAGCACCTTCTGCCTGCCGGTAAGTTTAGCTGGTAGTCCGAGATTTCTCTCGTGGCCATGTGCTCTTTTACTGGTGGCCTGCTGACTTCAGCCATGTGCTCTATCGCAGGCAGCCTGCTGATTTCGGCCTGAATAAAATGCCACTGGTAACAAACTTAACTGCTTTATACAATGTTAGCTAACATTACAATGCAGGATGTTAAGAATTTTCCTCTTTTTTGTATGGATGGGATTTTACAAAGGGTTGAGGACCTACCTGAAAGGTACTTCCTACCCACAATGGTGATTATTAGTTTCATAATCAATATAATTTTGCTAAAGAAATGGTTCAAAAATAGGGCAAAACTTACACAGGTCATAAGGTCATTGTAGGATAGTTTTGAAATTCTATTACAAAGAATTCAGGAAATGCAAAATTCCATGCAGGATAGTAAGGGAGGTTTGGTAGAAAATATTCAGGATATTAAAAATGATAATGTAGGTCTGACAAACAAGTTTAAAGAGACGGAACACAAAATTGAATTACTTTCAGGAAAAATGTGTTCAACAGACACAATAGAAAAAGTGGAACATAATGTTGAAACTGTTCCATGTTTGATGATTTCACTAGCAAACTACAAAGACTGGAACATAATATTTAAATGCTATCATAAAAGAATTGTTCCATGTCTGACAGCAATGACAAACTAGCTGATAGAATGTCATTTCTGGAAGGCAGTTTACATGCCATTGAGATAATTTCTAAGGATGAGAATATTAAATATTTGGAATCACTTGTAAATGATGAATGCAAAAAAATGAAAGATTCCAAGATGTCATTAGAAAATTATTTGTCCCAAGAACTTCAAGAGCTCAGAGAAACAATGATGAATAGACTGCAGGCTTTAGAAGACGTCCAATCTGATACTTCAGAATCAGACATACCCGCAACAGGTCAGGACAGGAATTTCCCAACACCTCTCAAATGCAGGAAAGATCTCCCTAAGGTTGCTATGCATTCACCTATGGTTTTCCCAGTATCTGTAACAGAAAAACCAGCAACGTAAAAGCACTCAAATGGTCCCATATCTTATCAATGAGAACCTATACAGATGAAGGTGCTAAAGGGAATCAAGGAGGCCATTGTTTTGTATGGTCTTCATTCTCCCTATGTCAGAGAGCTCCTAACCTCATCAGTCACTGTAAATAAAGTAACCCCAAAAGACTGGGCCCAATTAGCCTCAGCAGTGCTGGAAAATTCTTATCAAATTCAATGGAGAGCTTTATGGAGGCAAGAGGTGAAAGCCTTATAGATTCAGGAATTAAAGAACAGTCATGAAGTACCCCAAGACAAGATTTTTGGGGAGGGTGCTTACTCTGACACGCAGGTTCAGTCTGCATATGACAAGTACATGTTGTCTTTATACCATACAACTGCTTTAAATGCCTTGGATAAGGTTTGTGAAATAGGAGAGATAATGCAACCCTATACCAAGGTATTACAGGGCCCAAGGGAAAGGTTCACTGAATTTTTAGAGAGATTATCCAGAGCAATAGAAGTACAAGTAACAAATCCAGAATCTAGGCAACTCCTTATAGAATCTTTGGCATATAAGAATGCAAATCCTTAATGCAGACAGGTAATTTGGCCATTAAACATAAGATCAGCGCCATTGGAGGAATGGGTCCTACATACTTTGGTCTTGGAATGTAAAAGTCAGGATACAGGAGCTTGGGTAAGTGAAGCTATTTCTACAGGCTTGAGGAGGCACCAAGATGCGAAATACCCTACCTGTGACGATATAGAGTCCTGGGTAGGGAAGGCAATCTCCAAGAATTTTAACAGACATAAAGATGCCACATGCTTTAACTGTGGTAAAATAGGACATCTGAGTAGGAACTGTAGATAATGCATTCCTAGAAATAATGCTTGTACCAGGAATGCATCAAATAGAAGGCCTCATCCTCCTGGTCTCTGCAGGAGGTGTGGAAACTGAAAATATTGGACGAACGAATGCTGGTCAACTACAGATAGACAAGGTAGATCTTTATAGCCAGGAAACGGGAATCGGGGCCTCAAGCAGGCCCCAGAAAGAAAGATTATCCGGTCATTCCCAGTGGCAGTGGAGGACAGCCTCTCCCAGGACAATTAGAAGATCCACTGCCCATTTTAAATAATATGGTACTGGATAATACATTAGCTCCAGAGGATGAATCAATTATATCAGGAGGAAATACAAAACATATATTACAAATTCATATTCTACCATGGCTAACGTGACCTACTAAAAGGAAAGAGAAGTGTTTTGTTTTTTGTCTTCACAGGTAAACTCAGCAAAGAATACTGGACATATGGATTCCTGAAGAAGAATGAATAGCTACCCTGAGGACCATCAAACAAACAATAACTCACTGTGTGGTATCAAAGTCTAAATCGCTCTATATTGTTTTTCATAGTACCCTTTTATCTTTTTTTCTTCATATACTTCAGTCCCAATTCATTTAACTGAAGCTGGCTTTGGAGTTGGATTGGCTCTCCTACTCTAAATTCCAGCATATTATTTAAATAAAATTTAGAATTTCTCTATTATATCAAAGAGCCATTGATATAAGACAGAAGAAAATAAAATTAGGGACTATTATCTGTGGATTTCTTTTTCTGAAAAGTCTAATTTCCTTCATGTTTACCATCTTCTCTATTGTCACCTCTTCCGGTATGCATACATATAAAAGTTAAAATATATCTTTGTTAACATTAATGTTTGAGTTTTCCAGAGAAGGGATTTCCTGATAGCAATCTTCAACTGCTTCAGAAAGAGAATGAGGATTCACTTCCTTGACTTCACCTGATTCGACTGGAGGCATCTGAACTGCCCCACATCAACGACTCCACCTAACAAGCACTATCCTGAAACTTGTTTGAAATTACATCACTCTACACAACTCCGGACAAAGATAATAAAGCAGCACGTCGTCTACAATTTGGCCAGAGCTTCAGACGAGAGCTTCAATCAACACTAGAATCCCAGTCAGGAACTTCAGTCAAGCATCTCCTGCCAAACAGAGACTGTCTGATCTACTGAAGATTTTGTTACACTAACATTTTTCTTCTCACAGGTCCCCATGAGACTCTCATCAACCCATCTCAGCAGGAAGTAGTTTTGAGAATTTCATGCCCCCTCTCCCTACTCTTGATATTATAGGATAGTTTACACCTGTTAGTGTTAGTTTTCAATTATTTTAGAGTTGGGATTGGAAGGAGGTGTTCAGATTTGGGTGTTTCAGATAAGTTTAGGTTTAGATGGGATAGATGTTTGATACATTTTGATCATTGACGCAAGTTAGTTGTTTTAAGTTGAAATATCCTTTTTAGACTAAAAGGGGAATTGTAGGAGGAAAACAATGATGCCATTAAACATGTGACTTACTAGAGGTGCATACAGATGAGGTAATAAAAGAGAGGTTTACCACACCGATAACCACACCCACTATAGGCATGACTAAAGACGTATACGGACATATGCGGTGAACTACGTCACTAGCCAGGCCCACTTTTGGGCATGGCTATGGGTGTTACGGGGGAAGGTATAAAATACTGAATAACGGAAGTCTTGGTCTCTTTTTCCGGCTTTCAGCTTCCAGTTCAGCGGCAGAAAACTACTCGGCTCATCTGGGTTACTTGTTTGGTGTCTTGTGAGTAATTTCTACAATAAATACTTAGTTTTACTTTCAGTAAATGTGCCGTTTGTCATTACAGCATCAGGGGAGAGAAAAGATTTGCATGACAGAGACAGAAGTAAATAGAGAATAGTTCTGTGATGAAATTGGTTGACAAGTTTGGCTGTCACAGGAAGGAGAGTTTAATTCCAGTTATGGCTGGAATTGAAGAGAGAAAATTCTTTTGACCCTTTCTGCAATAGTATTACAATTTAGAAAAATTGTGAAACAAATACACATGTCCATTGAGCTGTGGTGTAATTCAGCAGGTCTTTCCTGGGGTAGTTTTTTGACAACATGGCTTTAAGACATTTCTTTTCTCAGTGTGAGCACATGTATAAACTTTAATTCTTTAGAATTCACAGTTACATAAGCACATGTATTTCATTATTAAGATGAATACTAGTAACTTTTTCTCTCATGAAAACTTTTATAGTAGGTGTAATTTGAAGCTTCAAATATCTGAATTATATTGCTTATGCTGAGATAGCATCTCATATCTAAAAAAATAAAGCCTCCAAGATCTGAATCTTACTAAGATCATGGCTTAAACATGAGTTATAATAATTCTGTTATTTTTTAAACTGTACTGTTTAGGTTGACCTCAAACTCATGACAACTCCCTGTCTCGGATGGGAATACAAACAGATACTCATAGAAGCAGCCCTATATCTCTGTCCTTGAATCATGAAAGCACATAGCATCAGTGAAATTAATGCTATGTTTCTCTGTGAGTGAATACACTTAAAATTGTTCCTGGGAACTATGGGGTACACCGCCACAGACAGTAACATGTTATTAGGGAACTGTGATTTTGATTTTGTTAATAAAAGAATTTAAGAATGGTGGTTATGCTGGGTAGTGGCTCACACCCTTAATGAATCCCAGTACTCAGGAGCCAGAGGCTGGCAAATCGCTGTGCATTCAAGGCCAGCCTGGTCTACACAGTGAAAACTTGTTGTCTCCCAAACCACAAAAACAAACAAAAAAGAATGGTTGTTGCTTTTGCTGCACTGCAGAATCCTATTCAAAAACCACTTGTCGGGCCTATAATTTCAAGCACACTTCCTACATGATCCTCTAGGGACTTAAAAGGAAGGTCAAAGGCAATTTTATTTGAGTGTAAAAGAAAACCTCCAATGGTTGCAAGCTGTAAATCTTGCCAGCTGCCCAGAGGAAAATGGAGAAGAAAAGCCATGCTATTTGAGTTAAGCTGGCTTAGAGGTCAGGGTACTGGGGCAGGCTGTCACATGGTACAAAGAGGGGCTTCAGAGATAGAATAAAGATCTCAGTTTCTGAAAAAGAGTGCTTAACTTTTAGCACCATCATAAAGGACAGAAGAAAATAAAAATAACAGATAGATGAGTACCCAGTAGGCCTCAGGCCATGAACTAAGAGGTGGGGATTCTGTAAAGGGAAAGTCTTCCTGTCTCTTTAACCTAGCTGAAGTAAATCTGCCTTTCTAAAATGTGTCCCCTTAGCCAGGTGAGTGACCAGTATGATTGGATTAACATTAGCTTAGAATCTGAAGTCTCCACTCAGGCCATAGAAAGAGCTTTCCCTGCTGGGCCTCCAGAGAGACTGATCAAGGCCATTGTTCACAAAAGCCTTGAAAAACATATAAAGACTCACAGGAATTCTATTCTTGGAAATAAAAAACATTACTATTACTTTCTCAATTCAGTTCAGTAATGAGCCTCAAACTAATATTTAAAAAGTTATTTTTTCAAACTGAATCACACATGCTTTTATTGAATATCATAACATAGTTTAAGATAATTTTGCTGATATTAATAAAGGGAAATATTTTGCAGGAATATTAAAAAGGAACAGTTAGTGTAACTATTAGAATCATAAACATTACAGTGAAAAGTTATGTATCATTAATTGGTTTGAAATGTTAAGACATTAAGCATATGTTTAGTGGTGCTTAGAATCCACACTTGCAGGCAATTTGTTCATAGGAATTGTCTCCTGAAAGCATCTGGATAATTCTGTGTGTTTAATGATCAGCAAATGTGAAGGTGTTCCACTCTGCAGTAGCACTGCACAGGTCAGGGGGCAGCTGCTGCGAAATTTGGTCCATAGTTCAGCAACTAGATGACTTCATTTTCAACACAGTTTGATTCAACCTGTTCTCTTCCATATATGAAGCTCTGGAGAATGAGCCAATGTCACTCTTTTCACAAAAAGATGCTGTGACCACATGGAAATGAAAATTCACACAGGGAGTTCATTACTGGGTTGAAACTGAATAGAATGAAAAGAAATGCTTACTTCTTTTCTATATAAAACACCCCCTCACCTCTCAGTGACAGCAGAATTACTTGAAGTAGTATATTTTACATTTTTGTCAAAGCATTTCAGACGAACATATTTAAATAAATGTCTACACACACACACACACACACACAACAACAACAACACTAATTTGAGATTTTATGCTACTTTCCAGTAGCTGAATGATTTTATGTGACCTTCTTAACATTTCTAGGCAAACAACCTGACCTACACATTGAAGCTATATCATCTGTAAGGCCTGCATTAGTTTTAGAATTTTACCGTTATTACACTGCTGGAGGCTGAATAGCACTGAACTCAAATGGGTTTATTTTTCAAAATGTAAAGGCTGTACTAGCACAACTACCCTGAAAAGCATCACACATTTCTAACAAAACATATTTAATAAAGGGCCTACAGGTACTAAAAAGATTAACCAACAACAGGGACTGCATCACTGATGCTTAGACCTTAAGGGCGCACTATTTTATGTCTAGTACTAGAAGGGTGAACAAATAAACACAAGAATAGGAAATTGGCAGCTGTTTACACTCATAGCTGGAAAAGAGGAAAAAACATTCTCTGCCCTTATCTTTCAGTTTCCTTGGAAGGCCTCGATTTAGCAATTCGAAGCCTGCTATCTAGTGGTATACAAATGAGGTTTGCCTCACAGAGTAATTTAGGGGACAGCCAATACTGAGGAAAAAAAAACCCTGAATAAACACTTGTATGAAGTTTGGGCTGTGTGAAGCTCAGAGCAGTCTTAAAAATGGATACAAAGATCTGGGGATAATACTCACCCCTACAGAACAAGAAGAATGCTTCATAGTATGCACATAAGAAGATGGAAATACTTTTCCTCAGTGTGTCTACATAACAATTAATGGTGTGAGTGCTGGGGTGTGGATTATTTAATGTCCAGTGAACATGATGAATCTGCCCTGATAAATCAACGAACAAAAGGAACAAAAAACTCCACCACTGGTGGAATTGTGAGAGTCACAATAAGACACTGTACTTTGTGCTATTATGAACTATTTCTGTCAGTAGAATCCTTGATATACCAAATGAATGTAGCAACCAAATTATGCTCTACTGATGAGAAAGAAAACTCTAGAATGTTTTCTATAAACTATGGAAAAAATGCTTTGAGTTCTTTTTTTCTTTCTTTCTTTTTTTTTAGTTGTATTTTTGTTCATTTACTATCCAGGGGAATTTGTGCAAAATTACAGAATTCCCATGACCTTTAAACATGAAATGAAATTGTTCATTAACAGTTGCCTCATGATATGAAAATTGTGATCCCTATCTAATTAGTATACAAGCATGTGGCTATGGCTGTGGCTTGTCAGAAGCTATCATAGCCATCAGTCTCTTTCCAGTCATAGCATTTGGGAGTGACTGAGAGATCTTTTAACTGTGTTTGTTGGCCCCCACTTTTCATTTCAGCATTCAGGATGCTGAGACAGGAAGAACCAAGTTCAAGAATATAATTTATGGAGTGACACTTGGCTTTAGAAGTGGTGCTAGACCAATGGTTCAGCAGTGATATTGGCTGCTCTTCCAGAGGACCTGGGTTTGATTCCCACAACCCACAAAACAGCGCATAACCATCTCCAATTCCAGAGTATTTAGGGCCATCTGCTGGTGCCATCAGATACTGCATGTACATAGTAAACAAATACCAGTAGGTAATACTGATCAAGGGGATACAAATTGGAAAGAAAGAAGTAAAACTTTCACTAACTGCAGATGATATGATCGTTCACATAAGTGACCTGAAGAATTCTACCAGGGAAATCCTACAGGTGATAAACAGCTTCAGCAAAGTGACAGGATATAAGACTAACTCAAAAAAACAAAAACAAAACACCACCACCACCACCACCACCACCAAAACCAGCAGACCTACTATATATAGACAATAAAGGGGCTGAGAAAGAAATTAGAGAAACATCACCCTTTACAATAGCCACAAACAACATAAAATACCTTGGGGTAATGCTAGCCATACAAGTGAAATACCTGTACAACAAGAACTTTGAGTCATTAAAGAAATTAAAGAGGATACCAGAAAATGGAAAGATCTCCCCTGCTCTTGGATAGGTAGGATCAACATAGAAAAATGGCAATCTTACCAAAACAACCTCCAGATTCAATGCAATCCCTATCAAAATACCAGCACAATTCTTCACAGACCTTGAAAAGGCAATACTCAACTTTTTATGGAAAAACAGAAGACCCAGGATAGCTAAAACAACCCTGTACAATAAAGCAACTTCTGGAGGAATCACCATCCCTGACTTCAACCTACTTTATAGGCTATAGTCCTGAAAATAGTTTGGTATTGTCACAAAACCAGACAGGTAGACAAATGGAATTGAAATGAAGACCCTGATATTAACCCACATACCTATGAACACCTGATCTTTGACAAAGAAGCTAATACTATACAATGGAAAAAAAGAAAGCATCTTCAACAAATGGTGCTGGCATAACTGGATGTGGACATAAAGAAGATTACATATAGATCCATTACTATCACTAAGCCTAAGTCCAAATAGGTAAAAAACCTCAACATAAATCCAGCTACACTCTATACCTCTTATAAGAGAAAATGGAAGGTACCCTTGAAAGAAGTGGCACAGGAGACCACTTCCTGAACACAACCCCAGAACATAGACACTGAGATCGACAATTAATAAATGGGACCTCCTGAAACTGAGAAGCTTCTGTAAGGCAAAAGACACAGTCAACAAGACTAAACTACAGCCCAGAGAATGGAAAAAGATCTTCACTAACCCCACATCAGAGTGAGAACTGATTTACAACATACACAAAGCACTCAAGAAGTTAGTCATCAAAACACCAAATAATTAAACTAAAAAGTAGAGTACAGTACTAAACAGAGCATTCTCAATACAGGAATCTCAAATGGCTGGAAGACACTTAAGAAAGTGTTCAACATCCTTAGCCATCAGGGAAATGTAAATCAAAACAATTCAGAGATATTTTCTTACACCTGTCAGAATGGCTAAAATCGAAAATACTAATGATAGTTTATTCTGGAGAGGATGTGGAGAAAGGGGAATGCTTCACCATTGCTGGTGGGAGTGCAAACTTGTATAGTCACATTGAAAATCAGTATGGCAGTTTCTATGGAAAATGGGAAACAGTCTAACTCAAGATCCAGCAATTCCACTGTTAGCATATACACGAAGGATGCACATTCATAAAAAGGACATCTGTTCAGCTAAGCTCGCAGTAGCATTATATGTAATAGCGAGAATCTGGAAGCAACCTAGATGCCCCTCAGCTGAAGAATGGATACAGAAAATGTGGTACATTTACATAATGGAGTACTACTCAGTAGAAAAATAAACAACGGAATCCTGAAATTTGCAGACAAATTGATGGACCTAGAAGAAACCCTCTTAAGTGAGGTAATCCAGTCACAGAGAGACAAACATGGTATGTTCCCACTCATATATGGGACATAGACATAGACCAAAGTATTACTAGTCTACAATTCATACCTTCAGAGAAGCTAGAAACAAGGAGGAACATAAGAGACATCCATGGTCCCCGAGTGAAGTAAAAAGTGACAAGAGACCCTGAATAAATTCAGAGAATGAGGAGAAGGAGGAAGGATGTAGGAGACAGAGGACAGGAGAAGGAGAGGGGAAGGAAAACATGAGAGATCAAGAAGATTGAGCGGGGAGAGGAATATAGGAGAGCAAGTATAGAGATACAACATTGGGGGCCAGTATAGGTTTAAAGAGAAATCTGGCACTAGGAGATTGTATAGCAATCCAAAAGGATGACCCCAGCTAGGATCTTAATAATGGAGGGGCTATTTAAAATGCACTTTCCCTATAATGAGCATGATGACTACCTTAAATACCATCCTAGAGCCTTCACCCAGTAGCTGATGGAAGCAGAAGCAGATATCCATAGCCAAGCACTAAGCCAAACTCCTGGAATCCAGTTTCATAGAGGGATGAGTGAGGAACAAATGGGTGAAGACCACAGTGGGAAAACCCAGAGAAACAGCTGACCTGAACAAGTCGGAACTCATAGACCCCAGTCTGAAAGCTGGGGAACCCACCAACATAGGCCTCTTGAACTTGGGTGTCAGTTATTAACACTAGGCAGTCTATGGGGGCTCTGAGAGTGGAACCTGGATGTATCCCTAGTGCATGAATGGACTTCAGGGGCCAATTTTCGATGGAGGGATACATTTTTAGCCTAGATACAGAGGGGAGGGCCTAGGTCGTGCCCCAATTGACATGACAGACTTTGATGATCCCTCATGGAAGGCCTCACTCTTCCTGGTGAGTGAGTGGGGGATGGAATGGGGAAGTTGTTTAGGGGCATGGGAGGATGGAAGGGAGAGGGAACTGGAATTGGTACAGAAAATGAGATTGTTTCAGATTTAAATGAAATTTATGTGAAAACCATCTATGCATATGAAATGTATGTTTTGTTTGCTTGTTTTGTGAGACAGGGTTTCCCTGTTTAACTCTGACTTTTCCAGAGTTCACCCTGTAACTTAGTTTTTCTTCAAATCAGAGCTCCACCTGCCACTGCCTCCCAAGTTCTAGGATTAAAGTCATGTGCTACAACCACATGGATCACAGGGCTATACACACATGTCCAAAGGCTGTGTGTGAAATAGTCTTTTGTTCTGTGAATTATTTTCCAATTATTTGAGTTCCTAGCTTTTCCTTCTTTCTTTCGATTGTTTAATCAATAATGATGTTACAGAGAACATGTTTAACAGTAAATCTTATGAAAATTTTTGAGAAAATTCAGAAAAATCAACTTAAATCAGAAGTGAGAATGATTTTGCCCAAATACTCAGCCTCTCTCTTGCTAACACAAAGAGGGCTTCTTCTGTCTAATGATGGTGAGTCCAGACAGCACTTCAGAGCTTGAACATTCAGATCTCAGTATGTTGGCAAATTTATAAGTTTACAGTCACTACTAAACATTTTAAATTATACCATTGTAAGAGAATTTAAAGGTTTTGTGTTTGTAATTATTAAATCATTTCTACATATTAACTTTCATTCCGGTGGACAGAACAGCAGCCCTTCAGTTCTTTTGTGTCTATAAGGCAACCAGTAAGCAAAGTCAGCTGATCTCACTCAAGCATGATGTCAGCCCACATTACAGATTTTTTCATGATAATTTACTTATAAGTACAATACTTATTATTTTCTTCTTCTTTCATTATCTAACTCACTTGGTTTTTTATAGATAATACAATTAAGTAAATACCCAAAGTTACTGCATTACATTTGAGCACACACACACACACACACACACACACACACACACACACACACACACACACCATAGCCTGTGTGTTCTAGGCTAGGATTTTCCAGTGCTGATTTTCTCAGTTAAACATGGCAATGTTGCCAATTTATCTTTAAAGGCAGCCATTTCACTTAGGTATCTGTGTATCTATTAAGGGATTAAAGCATCCTGAACAAGGCCTTTTTATAAGTAATGCTTCCTAAAAGAAGAAAACGTTGTACAGCTGCAGTTAACCTATAAAAGTAGAAGGGAAAGCCAGGTGGTAGTATTGCACACCTACAATATCAGCGCTATGGAAACAGATCTCTGTTTAGCATGAGTTACAGGACAGCCAGTGCTACATGGAGAATATCTGCCTCAAAAATTAAAATGAAAAAAGAAAACAAAAATTCAGGTATATTCCTGTAATCCCTAATCTCAAAGACCTTTACCATGAAGGGTTGTTGGATTTTCTCAAAGGATTTTTCAGCATCTAGTGAGATGATCATGTATTTTTCTTTTTCAGTTTGTTTATATGGTGGATTACATCGATGGATTTTCATGTGTTGAACCATCCCTGCATCCCTGGGATCAAGCCTACATGATCATGTTGAATGCTTTTTCTGATGTGTTCTTGTATTCCATTTGCCAGTATTTTATCGAGTATTTTTGCATCAATGTTCATGAGGGATATTGGTCTGTAGTTCTCTTTCTTAGTTGTGTCTTTGTGTGACTTGGGCACCAAGGTAACTGAAGTCTCCTGAAAAGAATTTGGTAATGACCCTTCTACTTCTATTATGTGGAATAATTTGAGGAGAATTGGTATTAACTCTTCTTTGAATTTCTGGTAAAATTCTGCAGTGAAACTATCTGCTACTGGGCAAATTTTGGTAACTGCTTCTATTTCCTTAGGGATTATAGGTCTATTTCAATTGTTTATCTGTTCTTGATTTAATTTTGGCAAGTTATACCTATCCAGAAAATTTCTCATTTCCTTCAGATTTTCAAATTTTGTGGAGTACAGGTTTTCAAAGTATGACCCAATGATTCTCTCAATTTCCTCAGTGTCCATTGTCCCTTTTGAGTTTTGATTTTGTTAAATTGCATTTTCTCTGTATTCCTTTTGGTTAGGTTGGATAAAGTTTTGTCTATCTTGTTGATTTTCTCAAAGAACCAACTCTTTGTTTCATTGATTATATTGTTTTCCTAGTTTCTACTTTTTTGATGTCATCCTTCAATTTGATTAAATCCTGTTGCCTTCTCCTACAGAGTGATTTTGCTTCTTTTTGTTCTAGAGCAATCAGTTGTGCTGTTAATTCTCTAGTGTGACTGTTCTCCAGTTTCTTCATGTGGGCACTTATATGTCTCCATTCTCATTGAATTCTAGAAAGAATTTAATTTCTTTTTTTATTTCTTCATTGACCCGGGAATGGTCCAATTGCCTACTCTTCAATTTCCATGAGTTTGTAGGGTTTTTGCAATTTGTGTTGTTGTTGAATTCTAACTTTAAGTCATGGTGGTTTGATAAGATACAGGGAGTTATTTGATGTTTTTTGTACCTGTTAAGGTTTGCTATGTTGCCAAGTATGTGGTAAATTTTAGAGAAGGTTCCATGTGATGCTGAGTAGAAGGAATATTCTTTTGCATTTGGATGCAATGCTCTATAGATATCTGTTAATCCCAGTTGGGCCATAACTTCTGTTTGTTCAAAGTAAATGGAGAGAAACTAAATGACATTCCTCTAAAATCAGGAATAAGACAAGGCTGTCCACTCTCTCCATACCTCTTCATTACTGTGCAGGAATTTCTCGTTAGAGCAATAAGACAAGAAAAGGAGATCAATGTGATAAAAATTGGAAAAGAAGAAGTCAATATTTCACTATTTGCAGGCGATATGATAGTTTACATAAGTGACACAAAAAACTCTACCAGGGAACTTCTACAACTGACACACACTTTCAGCAAATTGGCAGGATACAAGATTAACTAAAAGAAAAAAATCAATAGTCCTACTATACATAGGAGATAAATGGGCTGGGAAAGAAATCAGAAAACATCACTCTTTACAATTGCCACAAACAACATAAAATACCTTGTGGTAATGCTAACCAAACAAGTGAAAGACCTGTATCATTAGAGCTTTGAGTCTTTAAAGAAAGAAATTAAATAAGATACCAGAAAATCAAAAGATGCCTCATCCTCTTGGATAGGTGGGAACAACATAGTAAAAATGTCAATCTTGACAAAAGGAATCTACAGATTCAATGCAATTCTCATCAAATTCCCATCACAATTCTTCACAGACCTTGAAAGAACAATACTCAACTTTATGTGGACAAACAAAAGACCCAGGATAGCCAAAACAAACCAGTATGAATAAAGAACGTCTGGAGGCATCACCATCTGTAGGGGAGAGCTCACGAACCAGAGATACTGGAGATGCCCATTTGGGATGTGTACAGAGAGATGCAGGAAAGGCTAGAGATATATAGGAAAGAGAAAGGAAGATGTTCTCTCTCTCTTGGACCTTGGCCACGGTTCAGAGACCATAGAGTGTTTCCCATTCATTGATTTATGTATTTAATGAAGTATCTTAGACCCCCTTCTTCCTGTAGTGTTGTTTCCTTATCAACTATCCCTGACTTCAAGCTCTATTATAGAGTTATAATCCAGAAAACAGCATGGTATTGGCACAAAAAGTAGACAGGTAAACCAATGGAATCAAATTGAACACCTTGATATTAACCCATACACATATGAATACCTGATCTTTGACAAAGAAGCTAAAATTATACAATGGAAAAAAGAATGCATCCTCAACAAATGGGACTGTTGTAACTGGATGCTGGCAGGTAGAGGACTGCAGTTAGACCCATGTCTATCTCCATGCACAAAACTTATGTTCAAATGGATCAAAGGCCTCATCATAAATCTAACCACACTGAACCTCTTAGAAGAGAAAGTAGGATACCCTTGAACAAATGTTGTACAGGAGACCGCTTCTGAACATAATACCAGTAGCACAGACATTGAGATTGACAATTAATAAATGGGACCTCTGGAACCTGAGAAGCTTCTCTAAGACAAAGGACACAGTCAAGAAGACAAATGGAAGCCCAGAGAATGGGAAAAGATCTTCACTAACCCCACATCTAACAGAGGACTGATTTCCAAAGAACACAAGAAACTACTCACCAAAACACCAAATAATCCAATTAAAAAGGTAGGGCAGAAAAGTAAATACAAAATTCTCAATGGAGAAATATAAAATGGAAGAAAGACACATAAGAAAGTGTTCAGCATCCTTAGATACCAGAGAAATGTAAATCAAAACAACTCTAAGATACCATCTTACTCCTGTAAGAATGGCTAAAATCAAGACCACCCATGATAATTTATGCTGGAGAGGATGTGGAGAAAGGGAAACATTCCCCCACTGTTGGAGGGAGTGCAAATTTGTTCAGCCACTTTGGAAATTGTTATGGTGGTTCCTCAGGAAAATGGGAATCAGTCTACCCCAAGATCCAACAGTTCCACTCTTAGGCATATACCTACAGGATGTACATTCATATATCAAGGACATCTGTTCAGCTATGTTCACAGCAGCATTACTTGTAATATCCACAACATGGAAGGATCCCAGATGCCCCTTAACGGAAGAATGAATAAAGAAAATGTGGTCCTTTTACACAATGGAGTACTACTCAGAGACAAAATCTCAGGCAAATGGAAAGCACTAGAATAAACCATCTTTAGTGAGGTAACACAGTCACAACAAGCAAATATGGTATGTATTCACTCATATATGGATTTAGACATAGATCAAAGTATTACCAACCTACAATCCACACCTCCAGAGAAGCTAGGAATCAAGAAGTACCCTAGGAGAGGTAGGTATACATGGTCCCCAGGAGAAGGAGAAAGGGACAAGATTCTCTGAGCTAATTGGGAGCATGTGGGATGGGAGAGGGTGTTAGGACAACGAGGAGGGAAGAGGAGGACATAAGGGAGCAGGAAGATTGAGTTGGGGGAAGAATAGAGAAGCAGAACAAGAAAATAATAACATAATAGAGGGGTCCGTAATAGATTTAAACAGAAATTTGGCACTATAGAAATGTCCATAGATCTATGAGGATGACACCAATTAACAATCTAAGCAATAGGGGAGAGGCTACCTTAAATGCCCTTCTCTAGTAATGAGATTGATGAATACCTCATAGGATATCCTAGAGCCTTCATCCAGTAGCTGATGGAAACAGAAGCAGATACCTACAGCTAAACACTGAGCTGAACTCTAGAATCCAGTTGCAGAGAGGGAGGAGTGATGAGCAAAGGGGTCAAAACCAGGCTGGAAAGACGAACAGAACAACTGACCTGAACAAATTCGAGCTCATGAACCCCAGACTGATAGCTGGGAAACTATCATAGGATTCTTCCAGATCCCCTGAATGTGGGTGTCAGTTTAGAGGTCTGGGCCATCTATGGGACCTCTGTTAGTAGGTCAGTATTCATCCTTAGTACATGATTGACTTTGGGAGCCCACTCCACATACATGGATACTCTCTCAACCTAGACACATGGGGGAGGGTCTAGACCTTTCTCCAAGTGTTATGACAGACTTTGCAAATGCCCCATGGAAAGCCTCTTCCTCCCTGGTGAGATGGGAGAGTGGGTCTGTGGGGAGGAGTGGAGAAGGGGAGGAAGAAGGTACTGAAATTGACATATAAAAAATCTTGTTCTAACTTAAACACAAAAAATAGAAAAAAAATCAGAAGGAAAGCCTTTTTGGGATCAGTGACTCTTTTCTTTAAGGGAGATCCACAGCAGAAACTTGTACACAGGGATCAAGGAATATGTTTTCTGAGAGACATGTCAGCAAGATTTTACAAAATCCCCATGAGTTTTGAGAAGCATCCACATTAAGGACATGTAATGTTTAGTCTTCTCTATGGAGGGCACACAAGTCACAGCAGTTTTGGGCACTGATGTTCTGTGTGCAGCAATATGTAGCTTGGGAGTCTATAGTCATTGGGAAAGAATGCTGATCCAGCAAGGCAAAGTTTGCACCTGGGTGAATTTTCAATATTGGCAGAAACTCTGAGAGTGTCTACAGGAAAAGAGTATGTGTTAGTATGTAGCTTGCTCGGGGTAAGTTTTCACCTGCTTGTTCCAATCTACTACTCATCTATTCACCAAAGGAACTGGGAGTTGTCTGAGCCCCTGGGAAGGAGTTACAGTGACAGCAGTCATACAGTAGGATTATGTGGTACTCTGCAAAACTGCTCAGAATAAAACCCAACAAGTCTTTTTCTTTCAAAATGTAGGAGGCAGTAATGCTTATTTTACTATTCCTTGTAGGTTGTCTCCATTTGTCCATATTGAAATGGGGAGCAATGGGGTAAAAGATGGGACAATGTTGCTTCTGGTTCTAGCCTTTGCCTTTAGTTGTCCACAGTTCATAGACTTTCTTGTTCAGTTTTGAGCTGCTTTGTCCTACTTGGGAAGTTTATCTGGTCTCTCAATTCCTGGCCGTATTCTGAATCCAAGGTTTCTCTGTTTTAATAAATGATGGATTTTCATAAATTTCAATCACTTCTCTACCCTGGGAAATTGGTGACTAATGAAACAACTAATAAGCTCTTTCAGTGTCAATTAATAAAAATTACTTAGAATATATTGAAGCGCAGGGCCAGGAATACAAATTATTTTTACTTTAGAAATTATGATTAGACATCATAGGGGCTACTGTTTAAGAAGCATTATGTTATATCAATGACAATTGGTTAGTGTGATATGTAAAACAGGTACTGTTCTCTTGCATGCCCATTTTAAAACATTGTAACTGCAAACTACTAAGGTAAAATGAACCAACAAAGGAGGATAGTCCAGATATACCTTTCACTTTGTGCTCAATATCCACAATTTGTTACTTGCAATTACTATAATTTGCTCTTGGTTATTCCTTGAGCATTCCTTGGTAAATGTGCAAACCAGATTTTGTTTCATTTTGCAAACCAACCCCCAATATACAGTATTATTGCAGTATCAATGACAGATTTCACAAAAGAAAAATGAAAATAAAGGAAGGGAAGAAGGAAGAGACATGGGAAAAATCAATGAAGTAGAATATAAAGTAAGAGCTAAAAAACAAGAGAGAAAGGAAATAAGTGGGAAGTTTTGCAAAAGACAAAAATTTACATTTAAATTAGAAACAAAGTTGCTTCACATGTCAATCCCAGGTCCCTCTCCATTTCCCTCCCCTCCTCTGGTGCCCTCCCACCAACCCACCAAATATCTCCTCATTTCCCCAGGGAGGGTAAGGTCAACCATGTGGGTGCCCATAGTCTGTCATTTCAACCAGGGCAGGGCCTAGACCCTCCCCCAAGAGTTCAGGGTAAGAGTGCATCTCACATTGTTGGATGGGAGTCCAAACTCCATTTGTATACTCAGGATAAATACTAGTCTACTGCCCAAGGCTCAATAGATTACCTGGGCTTCCTCACTGACAGCCACATTCAGGGTGTCTTGATCAGTCCCATGCTGGATTCCCAGACATCAGCCTGGCTTTCAAGAGCTAATCCTTGTCAGGTCAGCTGGTTCTGGGGGTTAAACCAGCCCAGTCTTAATGCCTTTGGTCATCAGTCTTCCCTCTCTGTCACTGGCTTTCTTGAGTTCAGCTCAGTGCTTAGCCATGGGAATCTGTATTTTCTTCCATCAGCCACTGAATGAAGGTTCTGTTTCCCAGACTCTCTGACCATGGGATTGTAGGCTGGTATTCCTCAGATCTATGTCTAAAATCCATATATAAGAGAGTACATGCCATGTTTCTCTTTTTCTGACTGGGTTACCTCGCTAAGGATGGTTACTTCTAGTGCTATCCATTTGCCTACAAATCTCAGGATTCCATTGCTTTTTCTGCTGAATAGTACTCCATTGTGTAAATATACCACATTTTCTCTATCTACTCTTTAGTGGAGGGACATCTAGGTTGATTCCAAGTTCTGGCTATTACAAATAATGCTGATATGAACATAGTGAAACAGACATCCTTGTTGTATGAATGGGCATCTTTTGGATATATGCTTAAGAGTGGAGTTGCTGGGTCTTGTGGTAGGTTTATTCCCATTTTTCAGAGGAATCTCCATACCGATTTCCAAAGTGGCTGTACAAGTTGGCATTGTCACCAGGAGTGGAGGAGTGTTCCCCTTTCACCACAACCTCTCCAGCATAAATTGCCATTGGTGTTTTTGATTTTAGCCATTCTGACAGGAGTGAGATGGTATCACAGAGTTGTTTTGATTTGCATTTCCTGGATGGCTAAGAATGTTGAGCACTTTCTCAAGTGACTGTCAGCCATTTTAGACTCCTCTATTGAAAATTCTTTTTTTAGTTCTTCAGCCCACTTTTTAATTGGATCCTTTGTTGTTTTGGAGAATTGCTTCTTTAGTTCTTTGTAAATTTTGGAGATCAGACCTCTGTCAGATGTGGGGTTAGTGAATATTTTTTCCCATTCTGTGGGCTGCATTTTTATCTTGCTGACTGTGTACTTTGCCTTACAGAAGTTTCTCAGTTTCAGGAGGTCCCATTTATTAATTGTTGATCTCACTGTCTGTGCTACTGGTGTTATGTTCAGGAAGCTGTCTCCTGTACCGATTCATACAAGAGTACCACCTACTTTCTCTTCTAAGAGTTTCAGTGTGCCTGGATTTATGTTGAAGTCTTTGATCCATTTTGTACTTAAGTTTTGTGCATGGCGATAAACATGGATCAATCCACATTCTTCTACATGCCAGCCTCCAGTTATGCCAGCACCATTTGTTGAAGATGCTTTCTTTTTTTTCCAGTGTATATTTTTAGCTTCTTTGTCAAAATCAGATGTTCATACATGTGTGGGTTAATATCAGTGTTTCCAATTCGATTGCATTGGTCTGTCTATTTTTGTGACAATACCAAGCTCTTTTCAGGACTATAGCTCTGTAATAGAGCTTGAAATCAGCGATGGTGATGCCTCCAGATGTTGCCTTGTTGGACAGGGTTGTTTTGGCTATCATGTGTCTTTTGTTTTTCCATAAAAAATTGATTATTGTTTTTTTAAGGTCTGTGAAGAATTGTGCTGGGGTTTTAATGGGGATTGCATTGAATCCCTAGATTGTTTTTGGCAGGATTGCCATTTTAACTACATTCATCCTACTTATCCAAGAGCATGGGAGATCTTTCCATTTTTCTGAGGGCTTCTTTACTTTCTTTCTTTAAAGATTCAAAGTTCTTTCGATACAGGTCTTTCACTTGTTTGGTCAGGGTTACCCCAAGGTATTTTATGTTGTTTGTGGCAATTGTAAAGGGTGACGTTTCTCTGATTTCTTTCTCAGCCCTTTATCATGATTTTCTTCAGTTGATCTTGTATCCTGCTGCTTTGCTGAAGGTGGTAATCAGCTGTAAGTGTTCCCTGGTAGAGTTCTTGGGGCATTTATGTAAACTACCATATCATCTGCAAATAGCAAAAGCTTGACCTCTTCCTTCCCAATTTGTATCCACTTTATCTCCTTTTGTTGTCATATGGCTCTGGCTAGATCTTCAAGTAAAACGTAGAAAAGATATTGAGAGAGTGGACAGCCTTGTTCCTGATTTTAGAGGAATTGCATTGAGTTTATGTCAATTACATTTGATGTTGGCTGTTGGCATGTTCTACATAGCTTTTATTATGTTTAGGTATGTTCCTGTTATCCCAGATCTCTCCAAGACCTTTATCATGAAAGGGTGTTGGATTTTGTCAAGGACTTGTTCAGCATCTAGTGAGATGATCATGTGATTTTTGTTTTTCAGCTTGTATATACGGTGGATTACATTGATGGATTTTTGTATGTTGAACCATCCCTGCATCCCTCAGATGAAACCTACTTGATCGTGGTGAATGATTGTTTTGATGTGTTCTTGGATCCTATTTGCCAGTATTTTATTGAGTATTTTTGCATCAATGTTCATGACGGATATAGGTCTGAATTTTTCTTTCTTAGTTGTATCTTTGTGTGGCTTGGGGATCAAGGTTATTGACGCCTCATAGAAAGTGTTTGGCAAAGACCCTTTTGCTTCTATTGCATGGAATTCGTATAAGGTGTTCTTTGAATTTCTGGTAGAATTGTGCACTGAGTCCATCTGGACCTGGGATTTTTTTGGTTGGGAGACTTTTTATAAATGCTTCTATTTCCATAAGGGTTATAGGTCTAATTAAACTGCTTATCTCTTCTTGATTTAATTTTGGCAAGTGATCGCTATCCAGGAAGTTTTCCATTTCCTTTAAATTTTCAAATTTTGTGGAGTACAGATTTTCAAAGTATGGCCTGATTATTCTCTGAAATTCTACAGAGTCCATTGTTATGTCCCCCTTTTCATTTCTGATTTCGTTAATTTGAATGTTCACACTCTACTCTTTGGTAAGTTTGGGCAAAGGTTTGTCTATCTTGTTGATTTTCTCAAAGAACCAATTCTTCGTTGCATTGATTCTTTGTATTGTTTTCCTAGTTTCTACTTTATTGATATCAGCCCTCAATTTGCTTATTTCCTGGCATCTACTCCTGCTGGGGGAGTTTGCTTCTTTGTGTTCTAGAGCTTTCAGCTGTTCTGTTAGTTCTCTAGTATAACTATTCTCCAGTTTCTTCATGTGGGCCCATAGTGCTATGAACTTCCCCCGTACTTCCCCCGTATCACTGCTTTCAGTATAATATCTACCCAGGACCTTCTGGCTTTCAGAGTTTCCATGGAGAAGTCAGATTTAATTCTGATACGTTTGCCTTTATATGTTACTTGGCCTTTTTCCTTAGCTGCTTTAAATATTCTTTCTTTATTCTGTATACTTGGGGTCTTGATTGTTATGTGGCAAGGGGACTTTTTTGTGATCCAGTCTATTTGGTGTTCTGTAAGCTTCTTGTATCTTCATTGGCATGTCTTTCTTTATGTTGGGAAAGTTTTCTTCTATGATTTAGTTGAATATCTTTTCTGCCCCATTGATGTGGTTTTCTTCACCTTCTTCTATACCTATTATTCTTAGGTTTGGTCTTTTCATGGTGTACCATATTTCATGGATGTTCTGTGTAAAGGATTTGATGGACTAAAGACTTTCATTTATTGATGAATCCATTTTTCCTAGTGTATCTTCAACACCTGAGATTCTCTCTTCCCTCTCTTGTATTCTGTTGGTGATTCTTGCGTTTTTGCTTTGTTTTTTCTTCCATTTCTTGCATTTTTGGGTTTGTTTTTCTTCTATTTCCTGCCTTTTTTGGTTTGATTTTTCTTCTATTTCTTGCATTTTTTCATCCATTTCTTTGAGGGATTTTCCTATATCCTCTTTTAGGGCCTCTATCATTTGCATGAAGTTGGTTTTAAGGTCATTCTCTTCTGTTTCATTTTCACTGGAATATTGGAGTCTTGCTGGTGTAGAGTCTCTATAATCTGGTGGTGTCATATTTGTTTTTCTGTTGCTGAGTGAGTTTTTGTATTGTTTCTTTCCCATCTCTTCTAGTGGGTGCAGACAGAGCCCTCTTGGTTAGGGGACCAGAGTTCCCTTTCAGCGTGTACTAGCAAGTCTAATAATCTGGTATTTCTTCTATTCCTCGTCCTAGTTCTAGTCCCGTGGGTGGAGAAGACCAGGAATCTAGGGTACTTAGCCTCCTACCTGGTCCCCTGGTCCCTTTCCTGGATCTGCTGGTATCCTGGTCTTGTTGGTGGAAGAGAAGACCTAGAATCTGGTGTGCTTGTCTCCTGCCAGGACTGGAAGCTCTGTGCAGTTCCCAGGCAATCCCTAGGCACTGGAACTCAGGCCCAAATGCAGGGCCTGTTGTACCTCCATATGACAAGGTTTCTGAGAAGGCAGGCCCACTTTTGAGATGAAGATGGAATGAATGACACAAATGACATCACTGGGGAGAAGATGCGGATTATATAGGAAATGAATTCACTGATCTGCCACTATAGACTGCCCTAAATTTTGAGGGGTAAGTGAAAGTGTCTGATGCCCTCATCAGTGGTTCAATAGAAGTCCAATATATGGAGGCCTTCCTAGAAGTTCTGTAGAGAACAGAAATTGTGGAATACACATGACACCTCTAATAAATAATGGACAAGGTTTCAAAATATACCCTGTGTCAGAGTGTCTTGTACCATATAAAGTCAATGACTGAAACTGAATTCAAAGTTCCTGGAAATCAACACTGAAGGAACTGTAGAAGAAAAGCAGTTGATCCTGACTTTAGCCACATAGTGGTTAAAATAAAGTATAACAGACCCTGCTGAGTCAAAAATAAAATAAAAAACAAAAAGAAAATCACTAGTAACTCACTCTCAAATATCTGAACAGGAGAAACAGGGAAGAGTAGAAAGACACCAATACCCAGGAAACAGAACCACTACAAGCTTAAAACAACAGCAACATCATCAATCATCACAGAAATTCTTGCAGACTCTTGAATTAGGTCTGAGCTATGTAGTCTTCATGATCACCTCCACACAAGACAGCTGGTGTTTTGGGGGTTTATGTGTTACAAGTCTTGCAATGTCTTCCTAGCTTTAAGTCACCTTACAAATTACAGAAATGGAAATTGAAGTTCTCATCTGTAGTAGTCAAAGAAATTGTGTCAGAATCTGCTTCTTCTGAACTGTCTAGCCTCTAGCAAAATATCCCTGCTTCCTCATCTATGTTGGTTAGATTAAGCAGTTCCAGTTCTAGACAGGATAGGGTCAGAGCTCAGCTCATAAGTGCCAGCCTAGGACAGTAAGATAGCTAAGCAAGTAAAGGTGTTTGCCTCCATGTTGGACAACCTGAGTCTGATTTCTGGAAATGGCATGGAACTCACTTGTAACGTGACTCTTTAACCTTCATATGCTCACTTGGTTCATACATGGTCATACATGCTGATGTATATATGCCATGTTCTCTAAATAATTGTAAAAATGTAAATACAAAATTTAGAACAGAGAGCCAAAGGGGCACATGATTTCATATCCATGTCCCCATTATAGTACCTTTTTAGGAGACACTGCCGAGTTCTTCTGAGGCATTGGGGGAATGCTGCCCCTGTTTAATCCTGACAGACAGTAATCTTTTTTTAAATTTTTAAAATTTAAATTAGAAACAAGCTTGCTTTACATGTCAATCCCAGCTCCCTCTCTCTCCCCTCTTCCCCTACTCCCCAGCTACCCAACCTTCCCACCCTGTCCCCCCTCTGCTCCCCAGATGTGGTGAATCCCTCCATGGGGCTCTCCAAAGTCTGCCATGTTATCCCTGGCAGGGCCGAGGCCCTCCTCCATGTGTCCCGGCTGAGAAAACATCCCTCCATATGGAATGGGCTCCCCAATTCCACTCATATGACAGGGAAAAATACTGATCTATTTGCCAAGGCCCCATAAATTCCCTAGACCTTCTCACTGACACCCACATTCAGGGGATCTGGTTCAGTCCCATGTTGGCCTCTCAGTCCTCAGTCTAGAGTCCAAGAGCTCCCACTAGTTCAGGTCAGCTGTCTCTGTGAGTTCCATCAGGCAGGTCTTGACTCCTTTGCTCATTACTACTCCATCTCTACAACTGAGTTCTAGGAGTTCAGTTCAGTGTTTAGATGTGGTTGTCTGCCTCTGATTCCACCATCCACTGCATGAAGACTCTACGAGAACATACACAGTAGTCCTCAATCTCATTATTGGGGAAGGGCATTTGAGGTAGCCTCCCCACTGTTGCTAAGATTGTTAGTTGGTGTCATTCTTTTAGATCTCTGGAAATCTCACTAGTGGCAGATCTCTCCTCAGACCTATAATGGATCCCTATATCACAATATCTCCCATCCTACTCTCCTCTATTCTTCCCCTGACTCAAACATCCTGCTCCCCCATGTCCTCCTATCCCCTCCTCTTTTCCCCCTTCCTTTCTCCCAGCTCCTTCTCCCCTCCTCCCATGCTTTCAATCCAATTAGGAGATCCTGTACCATTCCTCTTCTCCAGTTTACCAGGCATATCTCTCTTAGTGGCCTCCCTGTTTCCCAGACTCTCTGGCGGTGGGATTTTAGGCTGTTAATCCCCTGTTCCATATCTACAATCCATACCATGTTTGCCTTTTTGTGACTTGGTTACCTCACTCAGGATTTTATTTCTAGTGCCATCCATCTGCCTGCAAATTTCAAGATTCCATTGTTTTTTGCCACTTAGTAGTACTCCATTGTGTAACTGTACCGCATTTTCTCTATCCACTCTTCAGTTGAGGGGCATCTAGGTTCCTTTCAGGTGACAGACAGTAATCTTAATAGCAACTATTTTACTTTCTTATTCTTTAACCTTGTGATACACAAGCAAAATAGGTGATTTGGAATGGTTTTCCTAAGACAAACATTAATTTTTGATTTTGGAATGCCCTATCAAGGAGATCTTAGCTAGTGTCCCTATGTGAGAAAAAAATGTTTATAACACATATTATAGGTTAAAGAAGGTTTGCAAAGATAATGTTGAGAGGTCTTGAATAACTTTTAACTTTTCCTAATGAGAACTTGTGTAAATTATAATAAATGATTAAAATCAGCAAAGTTACTTTTAATTTAAAAATAAACCAATGATTAATAGACTCCTATTGACTAAGCTACAAAATATATTTGATCTTCACATGTTTTTCATTAATTTTTTTGTCCTAAAACATAATTCTTTCTAGAAGGCTTAATCATCATCTGTCCATGGTCTTTTCTGGTATGATAATTTATCTTCCCTTGGCCTTTGTGAGATGGATACTTTGAGTTATATATTTTATGGCACAATGTAAAACTTTGTTTTCCTTAGTTTGTCTTGATCTGAGATTAAACTTTTGTATAAGTGCTACACAATTTATCAACTTTCCTATTGCATCACAAAACAGAACATTTGGACTCATCTTACAGTTCAATGCATGCTTTTACCTCTTGATGTGGCCTGCTAGGTTCTCCACTATGGAATTTTAGAAAGTCCAACCCACACTAAACAGTGAGGGATTTGAACTCTAGCTCAGGCAGGAAAGCATCAAAAATGTAAGGGACATTTCTTAAAAGTACTTCTATGTCTTAAACCTACTTAAAAACAATAATCCATCTTTTAGTGGATATAATGTATATTCTTTGCATTTTTTAACTTACTAGTTTTAGCATTACCCTTGAGACTGATGAAATGATTGCCATATTTATTTTCTATATCTCTCTTGAAAACATTCTACATTGTGTGTTTTAGAAAAGAAATTGACTGCACTCCTTATTTATTCATTCAATCATTTAATCATAGACATATACATAGAAGTATTTATTTTACCTTTTATATTATGATACAAAATGAACCTTGCCTTTGAAGTTATATTAATTTTCATGTAACATTTGAATATATGCAGTAATTTATCTTTGTAAACGTTTTATGAAACAAGCATATTATGGCATACTTATCTGAAAGCCTGGCAATGACTAGAAATGCACAACTGCAAGCAGTGTCTTTGGTATATGTCTAGTTTGCCACAAATTGCTTGAAGCTTCTCAGGAGTGGCTTCTTAATCTTAGCATGTCTACATGAAATCCACTTCATTTGTCCTTCCTCAAAGATGCTTGTAGAAGAACACAGGAAACCAATGGGACTTTCTTTTTCTTCAAATCAGAGTTTTTCCATGTCCCAGGTTCCCCTTTAGGTTTGTATTGGAATCCTGATCATTCCCAATATAAGAAACAAAACCTTTATGATTGGAGTGGGTGGCATCTATTCTAATGTGTATCTTCTTTAACCAACTCTAACTAGTCTCCTGTGACTCAGTTTGCATAAAGTTCTGGCAGCATTTTTCCTTCCAGTCCATCATCAACATTTCATTGAGCAAACTCTATGGAAGGCCAGGGAATCATCTTCTTCTGGAAATTTCCAGTGCTCCAGACCTGCCTCTAGCTCCTACTAAGTGGCAGATTTAAATTTTTAGGGAATCTGATTGCTTGATTAAATTATTCTTAGGAAGGTGCTAATTTAAAATGATGAGCTTGTCTAAAGATATGACTTAATTTGGTGAGCATATTTAGATGTATTTTTGACCTGCCTGGTTATATATATATAAACTCAGAAGATATGAAATTGTCTTCCATGACTTTCAGGCAACTGACAGAGAGTACTGTGTCAAGGTTAGTGGCAAAATCATCCTAAAATTTTAGTACATCCCTTTTGTTTTCTTAAGCTAATTGTCATCATTAAAATATTTTATTTTGTACTGATTAAGATTTGAAGTTTGGATTAGAAAATTACAGATGTAATGTGTTAGTAAATTAAGTCAAGGAAAGAATGACAAAGACCACATGTTCTTATATACAGAAGTTAAAGAGATTAATCTCATTGAATTAGAAAGTCACATTAGGTTCTTAGGACAGTGTAAGGTATAGAGACACAGGAAATGCTAGGTAAAAGATACAGAATGCAGTTTGGTTGAAGAAATGACTTCCATTACCCTATTACACAGTGAAATAAATTTAGCTAGGAAAATACTGTATTTCAAATTTCCCAATAGAGGATTGTAAATGTTCCCAACACAAAGTGATAGGTTTTCATGTTTCTGTTTTTGAATTCCCCCAAAATGCCTACCCACAGAAAAACAAATGTACAAGTAAATTATCTCCACTCACCAGGGCAGAAAATACTCCTACATACATAAAAACATACAATACAGCCATATTCATCCTGTTTGATTTTTTAAAGCCTTTTCACATCTATTGTTCATCTTGAGTCCCACATTCCTCTACACAGGGAAATTGAGCTATTTGAAAGTAAGGGAATTATACTGGTTTTTCAATATGGTGAACAAGCTTACAAACATTCAGAGAAATATTATTGTCCAGGAGATGCATGCCAGTCTTCAGACTTTTTCTTCCAGAACTTATATCTTAGTTTGCTTTCTGTTGCTGTGATAAAACACTGACCAAAAGTAGCTCAGTCAGGAAAAGATTTTTTGCTTCTTTCATGTTAGAGTCCATCACAGACAGAAGTTAGGGCAGGAGCTGAAGCAGAGGCCATGGAGGAATGGACCTTACAATCTTGCTCCTGTGGCTTGTTCAACTTTCTTTTCCATAGAACCCAGAAACACATGCCCACAGTGACAATGCTCAAAATAGTCTGGGGATCTCAGTACCAATCATCAATCAGTTGTGGTTTTTCTTCTCAGATGATGCCAGCCTGTGTCACCTTGATGAAAGACTAGCCTGCACAAGTTAGAAACTTAAAATTTCTTTTACTGTTCTAAGAAGGATGAATATAGATTATTTTTCCTACATAAGCCAATGAGAGGTTGCCAGATCCTTTCTGATCCTTCAAAGTCATGAATTCTATAATTGTGAAATTAATTGAGGGTTCCAGTATGCAGAATTTAAACAGAGACAGACACATTCTTATTTTTCTCTTGAGCTAGTACCAAATTATAGGCTGTGCTGCTTCTGAATTACCACATAGAAGCTTATATTAATTTAAATGCTTAGTCAACAGCTCAGGTTTTTCACTAGCTAACACTTACATTTAAATTAACCCTTTTCTATTAATCCATGTAATGCCATGTGACTTGTGGCTTTACCTACCTTCTATCATGTCTTGCTTCCTGGAAGGGTGCCAGGTGTCTCTCCTCATTCTTCTCAGTTTGACTTTCCCACCAAAGTTCCTGCCCAACTATGGGCCTGTCCCGTGCTACCGTCTTGCCAGCAAGAATGACGCGGCACACTTAGGATCCTTCTGCAGAGCAGCTTTAATGTGTCTTGAGAGGGAGAGCATAAGCTTACAGACCCCGGGGAGCGAAAAGCCCAACCCTTATATAGCTCAGCAGTCCCCGCCTAGGACGTGTCATATCCTGACTGGCTCCTGCTCGTCAGCCCATATGATGCCACAGGAGAGGCAGAGAGTAAGGGATGGAAAAGTAGCAGGCATGTGCGCACCAAGGTTGTTTGCTCCAACCGACAACAGGTGTCGGCGCCATCTTCTAACGGCTCCCCACATGGGCCTGTCAATTTTTATTTGGCAATGAGAGTAATACATATTCAAAATGTACATAAGGATTATTACACAACACTAAATAAAAGTAGAAGTCGAGTTTTTGAAAATATCTGTATTTGATTACAGGTTATGAAAATCTGCATGCTGACAAAAAATGACAATGGGGAACAATGAATAACACGAAGCAGATATTATTGTGGTGTTTAAAGGCCAAGGCATACATATTTGTGATTTCTTATATAGCTTTGCTTGTTAAGAAAGAAAGTATACAGGATGAGTTCTAGGAAAAAGGACAAGAGTCAGGACTGGTGAGAAGGAGGAATTAATAGTCACATAATCGTTTCTAGAAAACCATGCTACTTTGGAAGCCAAACAGAGTTTAAAAAATATGACTGATGATAGGGTTGAGTCAGGGAAACCATATGACTCAATAGGTAGGATTCAAAGCTAAGATAGCCATGCTAATATCTAAGAACAAGAAACATGCAAAAATTCACCTTCAAAAGTGAACACAGTATGTAATTCTAGTTCAACAATAGTGAGAATTAGTAAATATAAATGATCACAAATTTAGATGAAAAGAATGGTAATGATCGAGGTCTCAATGATAGCTTACTTGCCAAGAAGATGTGAACTCTACTTCCCCCAAAATAACCCAGTAAAATGTGTATTGGCATTAAAAATACATATCTGGCTAGATGCAGTCAGTAAAGAAACTAAAAATGAATACATTATAATCTTCGTTCACTGTATGAAGCTTAAAAGGATGTTCTTTAACACATTAAATTATCAAAGCCATCATAAATACTGAGTTTGAGTATAAGTGATGTGTCTCTTTTAACATTAAATGACTGAAATAATTCAATACTATGTTATAGTACAAATATAAAAGTCAAAATTGGCAGTGATTTAGAACAGGAAATACTCAGAACTTCTTAAAATTAAAAAGAATTGAGAAAGCATGGCTGTCTCTATGTGCCTTTAGTTATAGGAAGTCTTCAGTCACTATTAAAGGATTATTCAATACTGAAAAGTCCTTACTGCACTGACCCACGGTTCACTTACCATATTATAAAATTGTGGATTGTGGCTGTACATGCTACTGTTTGCTGAAATGCAGTAGAGGGCAATTTCTGGTTAGGAAATAAAGAGTCAAGATGTTTCCCTGAAGTAAATGCCTTTTGACCTGTTAATAAATAGCATCCAAAGTGAAGTGAAAAAAAAACTTACCACAAATGCCATAAAGGATGAAATTCCCTCCTTCACAACCTTACATGAAGCTTAAATGAATTTACCATCATCATGATGCAAATCTGGCTCCTTTGCCATATCCAGGCTATGTGTCCTTTGTTCACACAGCTGTCACATTGATAGCCCAGAAATAAAAAATAAATGAAAACAAAAAGAGCTATGATTGAATATTTTGTCAGACAAAAATATTTGTGGAGAGGCGACATATTTGAAAGGGACTGTTAACACTAGAACATCAGAATACAGGAACTAAGATTGCTATACTTCTCAAAGCCTACTACAAATGGTATTAACACAGACAGACATAGACACTCTAAACTAACTGATTTTTTAGACAGATTAAAAATTATTTCCCTCTTGTCAATGAATTGAGCAAAGATTCTGTAACAGCAAAGTGCATTGAACATGAACGGAGGAGTGTCTTGAAGACAGACACTTGTTCTGTTATTTGAGTCCTCACCATACCTAGCTCTGCAGTTAGCAGGAGAGTCACCCACACTGCTCCAGGTGTAGTCACAGATTGCTTTCTTTGTTCATAGTCTAGTAACCACTTACCCACTGTTCTTCTGGTTTTGTTTTTTAGTTTTGATTTAGCAACACAACTACAGACTATAGTTTAAATGACAGAAGAACAATTAAACAAATACAGTTTGAATAGTGGAATTGAATGAACACACTCAGGCATGTTTCTTTTAAATATATCATTTTTAAGATTATATATAATTACACCATTTCCTGCTTCCCCCTTCCCCATTTTTCTCTCAAAACTCCTCCATGTATCACCACCCTCTTTACTTTCTCTTGAATTCATGCCATGGATTTACTTAATTCTTTTTGTTGGTGGTGTTTGTGGTCGTGTGTGTGCTTCTAATCATGTAAATATAACCTATTCAGTCCTTAAATTGGAGTGGAACATTAGTGTTCCTCTACAAAGATCACATCAGTTTATTATCCAACCCACATACAAATTTTTAAAAATTAAATTGCATAAGCCATTTGCTAAAGTTAGAGCTGAAACAATTTCTCTATATAATGCTTCTTATAGAATTTTGCCTCTGATGTTCATTTGAGTAGTGAATTCCATTCACTAATAAATTATAGTATTAGAAAGATACTTGAGTATCTTGAACAGACCGTACATTAAGAGTCTTTTTTATCCCCCATTATAAATAGACCATACTCATTTGCTCTTTCCATTTTAAGGTAAAAGTGACAGGTTGGATTCTAGGTAGTTAGAGTAAATATGGATCTGTATATCTACACCAATCAGAAAAAGACTAAAACCATGTTTCTTAGTGTATCATATTCATCTTTTAGGCAATACAAATTTTGAGACTTTATCTGCAAAAGTACAGGTCCAGGATTCCAGAAACACACTTTGAAGGCAGCAATGAATGCCTAGAGCAAGAGTAATGAGACCTGATGGCTATTTTTGAACCTCCATCATGAAACCAATCTCACTCAACATTCATATTGAGTCCCAGAGATGCTTGGAGAAAAATGTGTGTGGGGGGGAGAATTTTGTACTATTTTTCAGAATTCAAAGATATGGCACTGATATAAAAAACACTACACAGACAAACAATAGAGCTTACAATGCCTCAAAGGTAGATTTACTGTGTAGTCAAGATTGAGAACCATGGATGAAATAATATCCAGAACATACTTGTTTAGAGTAAGGAAACCAATTCTGTTTCCCAGTTAGTGTTGCTCACAAGATTTTACTTGGACAGAACACTTGTCTTTAGTGGTGATGTTCATCCTGTCACCAAAGCTTCTTCTGGTGCACTAGGACCTTTTTCATACTAGTTATTGATCAGTGAGTCAATAGCTCCTCTTTTCCAGATTTCCATTCTGTTTTATATATGTGTATTATACATATTTTATGTATATTTACACATTTATGTATATGTATGTATGTGGTAGCAATAACAGAATGCTTGAAAATATATATCAATCCTTGAATATTAATCAGAGGAAGAAAAAAGAAAGATGGAGAATATTTATTCAGCATTTGTTGGGAACTGGTCTCAGGACCCTCCTGAAGATATCCAAATTGATGATGTTCAACTTCCTCAGACAACATAGCATAGCCTTTTCACATATCAAATATACACCACACAGGGCATTTCATTTTCCAGACTACTTATAGGACTGGGTATAAGGTAAATACCTTGCAAATATATGACATGTATAGGGAATAATGAAATGATAAACACCAGTGTATTTTCAGTTTAGAAGCCTTCCCCTCAAGTGTTTTCCATTACAACATGGTTATGGGAGGAATGTAATAAGAAAGACACTATTTTGAAGAAGTCAAAGTGAGCATGTGAGAGATGATAGAGAAGCCATAGCAGGCAATAACAGAAAAAGTTTATATAGGTGACGTGATACCAACATTGTTTTATCTTCCATCAGACAACCATTACAATTTATGTATCATCAACTAAGAGAAAATACCCATGTTTGATAGGTACCTGTGTCAAGAAATAGCAAGATTCAGTCTATAATAACATATGTTTAAAGTTAAAAGTAACTTCAGTGTTAGTGTTATTATAATGCCTAAGAAATAGAGGTGAACCACAGAAAATATATCTTTATTATTGAAAGTATGTGTGCCCACTACAATGCTCTGGGGAGTTCTAGTCTCTGGCTGTTGGTGTGCCCAGAGCTTTCCAATTCCATTACAACTGTTCTTTGGAACAGAAAGTTTCTGTGAAGTTTGTATCAGATTAGTAGAGAGTAACTGCCTCTCTTCCACCTGTAATTCTGACACCTTTGCTTCTTTGGTTTTCAGAGCAAGAACCATATATAATATATATGTATGTTATATATAACACACACAAATTGCACATGAATATCTAGTTAAACCATATCATATATTCAACACCTGGGAAAATTCTGATTTCCCCCATCCCATTGTCACACAGCACAGTGATTTTTATTCAGTTATTAAAATATGATTAAATTCATACGTGGTGTCAAAATAATCAACTTAAAATAATTTCATGTGGTGGGTCAAAGTAAATGAAAGTTTTATGCTCTAAAATTGGGAAGCTATAGGCAATAAATAAAGAAAACCATGTCTAAGAGAATCCAATTTTAAATGTCCAGTATCTGTTTCAATATATACATCACTTTTCCTTAGAATAGTAGCCCTGTGATGGTGGTGCACACCTTTATTTCCAGCTCATAGGAGGCAGAGGCAAGTGGATCTCTGTGAGTCCAAGACCAGCCTGGTCTAAAAAGCTATATCTAGGACAACTAAGGCTACACAAAGAAACTCTGTCTCAAGCCCCCCCAAATGACTAAAGTTTTGATGCAAACTTGGTGAAAAGCCTTTTTTGAACAATCCATGCTAATCTAAAATATGTACTCCTGAGGAGAGCTCTGCTACTTTGTTGTTGTATAGGGAAATTCTTGGTTGCTACTTTATATGTTTCTTTTTACTTCTGAAGATATCTATAAAATTTTATATGAGTTTCTTAGTAAGCTGCACGTAATTACTTCATGAAGTACTAAAATAACTACCAGAGTTTTGGCCTGAAATTTCTTTTCTTAATGATGTCAATAATTCCAGACTTAGTTTAAATTGCTATTATCCAGCTAAATAGTAACAGAGATAGCCTATAATGTAATTGAAATGGGATTAGTAACTTAATAACATTTAGTTGTGAGAGGTTGAAAATAGGGAGGAAGCTGGAAGGAGAAAAACAGCAGCTGGAATAATCAGATGCCAGTCTGGTCTTGCTCCTTCACCCTCCAGTAGTGAGGAGAGACCCAGGGCCTCTTCGAGCCTACCTGAGCCTCCTTCAGACCCCTGACCTGTGGCTTCCTGTTACCAAACCCTGCAAAGGGAGCTGGAGACAGATAAAAGCAGCCAGCAGCATTGGCTGCCATTCTGGTCTTTCCCCTCTACCCTCCAGGTGACAGAGAGAGAGAAAGAGAGAGAGAGAGAGAGAGAGAGAGAGAGAGAGAGAGAGAGAGAGAGAGAGAGAGAGAGAGATGAGAAGACATCAGCATGAGAACACATGCAACAACAGAAAGACTTATATGAGACCACCAGACTCTAGGGACTATACACCAGCAACATTTGAACATCCCAACACAGATGAAATGGAAGAGAATGACCTTAAGAACAACCTCATGAAAATGATAGAGGCTCTCAAAGAGGAAATGAGAAAATCGCTCAAAGAAATGGAAAAAAAAAACAAACCAAAAAATGCAAGAAATCAACAAATGTCTTAAAGAAAGCAAGGAAGGTCAAGAAAACACAATCAAACAGATGAAGGAAACAATTCAAGCAGTTGAAGACCTGAAAACTGAAATATAGACAAAAAGAAAACATAAGCCAAGGGAATTTTGGAAATAAAAAGGCAGAATAAACAATCAGGACGAACAGATACAAGCATAACAAACAAAATATAGGGGATGGAAGGCAGAATCTCAGGCACTGAAGATAAACTAGAGGAAATAGATTCATTAGCCAAGTAAAATCTTTTTTTATTCTTTTTTAAATATTTTTTATTTTTAAATTTAATTAGAAACAAGGTTGTTTCACATGTCAATTCCAGGTCCCTCTCCATTTCTCTCCCCTCCTCCTGTGCACTCCCGTTAACCCCCCCCAATATCCCCTCATTTCCCCAGGGAGGATGAGGCGCCCCTTGGGTGTGTCCATAGTCTGTCATTTCATCCAGGGAAGGGCCTAGACCCTCCCCCAAGAGTTCAGGGTGAGAGTGCATCTCACATTGTTGGATGGGAGTCCAAAGTCCATTTGTATACCTGGGATAAATACTGATTTACAATCCAAGGCTCAATACATTACCTAGGTCTCCTCACTGACACCACCATTCAGGGGGTCTTGATCAGTCCCATGCTGGATTCCCAGGCATCAGTCTGGGATTCAAGAGTTAACCCTTGTCAGGTCAGCTGTTTCTGGGGGTTAAACCAGCCCAGTCTTATTGCCTTTGGTCATCAGTCCTCCCTTTCTGTCACTGGATTTCTTGAGTTCAGCTTAGTGCTTAGCCATGGGAGTCTGCCTCTTCTTCCATCAGCCATTAAATGAAGGTTCTGTTTCCCAGATTCTCTGGCCATGGGATTGTAGGTGGGCACTCCCCAGATCTATGTCTAAAATCCATATATGAGAGAGTACATGCCATGTTTCTCTTTTTGTGACTGGGTTACCTCACTCAGGATGGTTTCTTCTAGTTCCATCCATTTGCCTGCAAATTTCAGGATTCCATTGTTTTTTTTTTTTTTTTTGCTGAATAGTACTCCATTGTGTAAATGTACCACATTTTCTCTATCCACTCTTTGGTTGAGGGGCATCTATGTTGCTTCCAAGTTCTGGCTATTACTAATAATGCTCTGGCTGTCCCAAAGTCACTGTAAGGCAAGCCCGGGATGTGGGCCTTGTTTACCTGGATCTGCTGGGTTCCTGGTCTCGTTGGAGGAAGAGAAGACCTGGAATCTGGGGTGCTTGGCTCACACCGGGATGAAAAGCTCTGTGCAGTTCCCAGGCAGTCTCCAGGCACTGGAATGCAGGCCTGGATGCAGGGCCTGTTTTACCTGGTCCTGCTGGACCAGCTGGTCCACTGGTCTTGTTGGTGGAAGAGAAGACCTGGGGTCTGTTGTGTTTGGCTTCCACCAGGATAGGAAGTTCTGTGGCCTTCCCCAATCACTCCAAGTAAAATCTTATATCCATCAAATCCTTAAAACAAAATATCCAGGAAATATTGGACACTGTGAAAAGACCAAACCTAAGAATAATAAATATAGAAGAAGGCAAAGAAGCCCAGATCAAATGTGCAAAAAACATATTCAACAAAATCATAGAAGAAAACTTTCCTAACCTGAGAAAGAATATGCCTATGGAAATACAAGAAGCTTACTGAACACCAAATAAAGTGGACCAAAAAATAAAAAACCCAAAAAACAAAAAACAAAAAAACAAAACAAGCCAGTCTCCTCATCACATAATAATCAAAACATCAAACATATAGAATAAAGAAAGAATATTAAGAACAGCTAAGGAAAAAGACCAAGTAAGATATAAAGACAGACATATAAGAATTAGACCTGCCTTTTCCATGGAATCTCTGACAGCCAGAAGGTCCAAGACAGATGTTCTACAAACACTAAGAGACCGCAGATTCAAGGCCAGACTACTATAACCAGCGAAACTTTCTATCATTATACATGGAGAAACCAAGATATTCCATGACTGTTAAGAGAAGCTTTTTCTTTTGCTAGCCGCTTTGGTTTATCCCCCACCAGTCACCTGGGCTCTGCTGCGCCAGCCTGGTTCTAGATCCGCAATAGTCCCAAATAAACACACAGGAGGCTATATTAATTATGAAGCTGCTGGCCTTGCTTGTCTCTTACTGGCTAGCTCTGCTTTAAGTAATTACCCCATAATTGTTAATCTAAGTATGTCTCTTACCGGAGAATAGTTCCAGGCTTCCTACCCCCAATGGCGTTACATGTTGACTCTCCTGTGTTTCTCCTACCCAGAATCCTCCTGGATTCCTAGCCCCACCTATCTAGATTCCTACAGTGCTTTATTAGCATAAGACTTCCCCAACACATGACAAAACCGGATTTAAATAATACCTATCCACAAATCCATTACTACAGAATGTTGGGGAAGGAAAACTCCAATCCAAGGACGTTTACTACAATCACAATAACATAGGCAATAGATAATCTCACTTTAGTAAAAGCCAGAAATAAGGGAAACAATCACACACAATGCCACCACCAAAAACACAAATCCAAAACAAACAAGAATCAGCAATTAGTGGTAATTAATATCCATCAATATCAAAGGTCTTAACTCACCTATAAAAACACACAGGCTAGCAGAATGGAAAGGAAGAAAGAATACATCCTTTTACTGCATACAAGAAACATACCTCAACTTCAAAAACAAATGATACCTCAGAGTAAAGGGTTGGGAAAAGATTTTTCCAATCAAATGGACCTAAGAATCAAACGGGTGTAGCCATCCTAATATATGACAAATTAGACCTCAAACTAAAATTAATCAAAAGAGATGAAGAAGAGCATCACAGGAAAAATCCATCAAGATGAAGTCTCAATTCTGAACATCTATGCCCGCACAAAAGGCACCCACATTAGTAAAAGAAACATTACTATAACTGAAATCACATATTAACCACCGTACACTTATAGTGGGAGACTTCACCATGCCACTCTCACCACTTGACAGGACCACCAGACAGAAACTTAACAAAGAAACAAAGGAACTAACAGAATTTATGACACGATTGGGTTTAACAGACATCTATAGGACATTCCATCTAAACACAAAAGAATATGCCTTCTTCTCAGCACCACATGGAACCATCTCTAAATTTGACCACATACTTGGCAATAAAGCAAACCTCAACAGATACAAAAACATTGGAATAACCCCTGTATCTTATCGGACCACCATGGCTTAGAAAATTAGAATTCAACATCAATACATTTTGCAGAAACCTCACAAACTCATGGAAATTGAACAATACTCAATTGCACCACTCCTGGGTAAAGGAAGAAATAAAGAAAGAAATCAAGGACTTTCTAGAATTCAATGAAAATGAAGGCACTACATATGGGACACCCTGAAAGCAACTCTAAAAGAAAAGTTCATAGCACTAAGTGCCCACATGAAGAACCTGGAGAATAGCCACACTGGAGAATTAAGAGAACACCTGATAACTATAGAACAAAAGAAGCAAGCTCACACAGGCTGAGTAGACCCCAGGAAATAATGAAATTGAGAGCTGAAATCAATTAAATAGAAACACAGAAAACAACACAAAAATCAATGAAACAAACAGTTGGTTCTTTGAAAAAAATCAACAAGATAGACAAAACTTTACCCAACCTAACCAAAGTCAGAAATGAAAAGGGGGACATAACAACAGACAATGGGGAAATACAGAGAATCATCAGGTCATACCTTGAAAACCTGTAGTCCACAAGATCAGAAAATTTAAAGGAAATGGACAATTCTCTAGATAGATAACACTTACCAAAATTAAATCAAGAACTGATAATAATTTAAATAGGACTGTAACCTGTGAAGAAATAGGAGCAGCCATCAAAAGTCTTCCAATCAAAAAAGTCCATGGTCAGATGGTTTCAGTGAAAATTTCTACCAGAAATTCAAAGAAGAGCTAATACCAATACTCTTCAGATTGTTCCACATGATAGGAGCAGAAGGATCACAACCAAACTCTTTTTACAGAGCTTTAATTACCTCCATACATAAATCACACAAAGACACAACTAAGATAGGGACTACAGATCAATCTCCCTCATGAACATTGATGCAAAAATACTCCATAAAATACTGGCAAATGGAATCCAAGAACACATCACAAAAATCATACAACATGACCACTAGGCTTCTTCCCAGGGATGCAGGGATGGTTCAGCATACCAAAATCCATCAATGTAACCCACCATATAAACACTGAAAAAGACAAAACCACATGATCATCTCATTAGATGCTGAAAAAACCTTTGAAAAAATCGAACACCCCTTCATGATAAAGGTCTTGGAGAGATCAGGGATAACAGGAACATCCTGAAACATAATAAAGGCAATATACAGCAAACCTAGAGTCAGCATCAAACAACATGGAGAGACTCAAGGCAATTCATCTAAAATCAGGAACAAGACAAGGTTGCTCCACATATCTTCAATATTGTACTTAAAGTTCTTGCTAGAGCAATAAGACAACAAAAGGAGACCAAGCACATACAAATTGGAAAGGAAAAAGTCAAATTTTCACTACTTGCTGAAAGTAACCACTATGTAAGTGACCAAAAGAATTCTACCACAGAACACCTATAGCTGATAAATATCTTCAGCAAAGCAGCTGGATGCAAGATTAACTAAAAAAAATCAGTAGCTCTACTATATATAGACAATAAAGCTGCTGAGAAAGAAATCAGGGACACATCACCCTTTACAATAGCCACAAATAACAAAAAATATCCTGGAGATAACTCTAACCAAACAGGTGGAAGATCTGTATGACAAGAACTATCAGTCTCTAAAGAAAGAAATTAAAGAAGATACCAGAAAATGGATATCCATGCTCTTGGATAGGTAGGATCAACATTGGAAAAATGGCAATCTTACCAAAAGCAATTACAGTTTCAAGACAATCTTTATCAAAATCTCAGCACCATTCCTCACAGACCTTGAAAGGACAATACTCAACTTTCTATGGAAAGCAAAAGACTCAGGATAGCCAAAACAACCCTGTGCAATAAAGGAACTTCTGGAGCCACCATCATCCCTGACTTCAAGCTCTATTATAGAGCTGTGGTCATGAAAACAGCTTGATATTGGCACAAAAATAGACAGATAGACCAATGGAATTAATTTGAAAGCCAGGATATTAACCTATACACATGTGGACACCTAATCTTCAATAAAGAAGATAAAATTATACAATGGAAAAATTAAAGCATCTTCAATAAATGGTGCTGGTATAGCTGGATGCTGGCATGTAGAAGACTGCAGATAGATCCCTGACTATCTCCATGCACAAAACTTGAGTCTAAATGTCTCAAAGACCTCAATATAAATCCAGCCACACTGAAACTCTTATAAGAGAACATAGGAGGTAACCTTGAACAAATTTTGTACAGGAGACTGCTTCCTGAACATAACACCAGTAGCACAGACACTGAGATCGACAATTAATAAATGGGACCTCCTGAAACTGAGAAGCTTCTGTAAGGCAAAGACACAGTCAAGGAGAGGAGACAAATTGTTAGCCCAGAGAATGGGAAAAATATTTAACAATCCCACATCTGAGAGAGGGCTGATCTACAAAATTTATGAAGTACTCAAGAAGCTAGCCTCCAAAAGACCAAATAATTCAATTAAAAAAAGGGGTACAGAACTAAATAGAGAATACTTAATAGAGGAGTCTAAAATGGCTGATAGACACTTGAGAAAGTGCTCAACATCCTTAGCCATCAGGGAAATGCAAATCAAAACAACTCTGAGATATTATCTCACTCATGTCAGAATGGCTAAAATCAAAAACACCAATGACAGTTTATGCTGTAGAGGATGTGGAGAAAGTGGGAACACTCCTCCATTGCTGGTGGCAGTGACAACTTGTTCATCCACTTTGGAAATCAGTACGGAGTTTCCTCAGGAAAATGGAAATCAGTCTACCACAGGATTACACTATTCCACTCTTAGGCATATACTCAAAAGATGTATATTCATACAATAAGGACATATATTCAATTATGTTCACAGTAGCATTATTTGTAATATCCAGAACCTGGAGGCAACCTAGATGCCCCTTAACTGAAGCGTGGATAGAGAAAATGTGGCACATATACCCAGTGGAGTACTACTCAGCAGAAAAAAATCAATGGGATCATAAAATTCATAGGCAAATGGATGGCACTAGAAGAAACATCATGAGTGAGATAACCCAGTCACAAAAAGACAAGCATGGTATGTATTCACTCATATATGGATTTTTGGCATAGATCAGGGGATTGCCAGGCTACAACCCCACCGCCAGGGAGTCTGGGAAACAGGGAGCACCCTAAGAGAGATATGCATGGTACCGTGGAGATGTGGAATTGGATAGCATCTCCTGAGGATATTGGGAGCAAGTGGGAGGCATCTGGAAGAAAGAGAGTGGGAGAAGAGGAGGGAGAGGAGGACATTAGGAGCAGGAAGTTTGAGTCAGGGGAAAAAATAGAGGAGAGCAGGATCACAGATACCATAATAGAGGAAGTCATTTAAGTTTGAGGAGAGACCTGGCACTAGTGAGATTTCCAGAGATCTACAAGAATGACACCATCTGTCATGGTGGCTACCTTAAATCCCCTCCTCCAATAATCAGATTGATGTCTACTTTGTATGCCATTCTAGAGCCTTAATCTACTGGCTGATGGAAGCAGAGGCAGACACCCACAGTTAAACACTGAACTTAACTCCACGAACACAGTTTCAGAGAGGCAGCAGTGATGAGCAAAGGATTCAAGACCCGACTGGTGAAAATCTCAGAGCTAGCTGACCTGAACATGAGGTAGCATATAGACCCCAGACTGGTGACTGAGAGGCCAGCATGGGAATGATCCAGACCCCCTGAATGTGGATGTCAATGAGGAGGCCTTGGCCATCGATGGGTCCTTGAATTGTAGATCAGTATTCATCCCTGGCATTAGAATGGACTTTGGGAACCCATTACACATGGAGGGATACTTTCTCAGCCTAGACACATATGAGATGGCCTAGGCCCTGCCCGGGATGATATGACAGACTTTGAAGTTCCCCCATGGAAAGCCTCCTCCTCCCAGAGGAGTGGAGGTAGGGGGTTGGTGGGGGTTGTGGGTGTGTGGGTCAGGCCAGGGGGGGAGGGAGATTGAGCTGCGGTTAACGGGTGAAGCAAGCAAATTTCCAATTCAAATAAAAAAGGGATTGAAATAGCAAAAATAAGGAGCAATAAGTACTGTGATAGAATTTAGTGGGCTACCGGGATAGTCTTGTTTAAGTTGATGATGAGGATTCACTCCTTCAGTGGTGGCGCATAAGGGAAGGGAACTATGGAAACAGACACAAAAAAAGAAAGGTGTGCCCATCAAATCCTAGGTGAGAAGAAGCAGGAGAAGTTAATGGTGGACAGTTCAGTGAACAACATGTCAAAGAATGTGCTCAGACCTCTGAATTCGGCAAGACCTGACTCATGTTCCCTACTTTATCCATCAAAAATGGTTAAAATGTATACTCCATGGAGTAGAATAAATGACAAGATCCACTTTTATTTTAAGATCATACTTGCTGCTGTGAGTTGATTGTAAGAAAGAAAATTAGAAGTAGTAATTCAATTTGAGAAGAATTGGTATAAGCTGTTCTTTGAATTTCTGGTAGAATTCTGCACTGAGGCCATCTGGACCTGGACTTCTTTTGGTTGGGAGACTTTTGATGACAGCTTCTATTTCCATAGGGGTTATAGGTCTATTTAAATTGCTTATCTGTTCTTGATTTAGTTTTGGCAAATGATAGCTGTCCAGGAAGTCATCCATTTCCTTTAAATTGTCGAATTTTGTGGAGTACAGGTTTTCAAAGTATGACCTAATGATTCTCTGGATTTCCTCAGAGTCTATTGTTATGTCCCCCTTTTCATTTCTGATTTTGTTAATTTGCGTGTTCACTCTCTGCTGTTTGGTAAGTTTGGACAAAGGTTTGTCTATCTTGTTGATTTTCTCAAAGAACCAACTCTTCATTGCATTGATTCTTTGTATTGTTTTCCTGGTTTCTACTTTGTTGATTTCAGCCCTCAATTTGATTATTTCCTGGCGTCTACTCCTCCTGGGGGAGTTTGCTTCTTTGTGTTCTAGAGCTTTTAGCTGTGATGTTAATTCTCTGGTATAACTGTTTTCCTGTTTCTTCATGTGAGCACTTAGTGCTATGAACTTCCCCCGTAGCACTGCTTTCAAGGTGTCCCATAGGTTTGGGTATGTTGTGTCTTCATTCTCATTGAATTCGAGGAAGTCTTTAATTTCTTTTTTATTTCCTCTTTGACCCAGGGATGATGTAGTTGAGCATTATTCAATTTCCATGAGTTTGTAGGTTTTCTGCAATTTGTGTTGTTGTTGAATTCTAATTTTAAGGCATGGTGGTCTGATAAGATGCATGGAGTTATTCCAATTTTTTTGTAGCTGATGAGGTTTGATATGTTGCCAAGTATGTGGTCGAATTTTGAGAAGGTGTTCCACACAATAGAAGCAGAATGGTCTTTGCCAAACTCTTTCTATGAGGCTTCAATAACCTTGATCCCCAAGCCACACAAAGATACAACCAAGAAAGAGAACTTCAGACCAATATGCCTCATGAACATTGATGCAAAAATACTCAATAAAATACTGGCAAATCGGATCCAAGAACACATCAAAACAATCATTCACCACGATCAAGTAGGTTTCATCCCAGGCATGCAGGGATGGTTCAACATATGAAAATCCATCAACGTAATCCACCATATAAACAAGCTGAAAAACAAAAATCACATTATCATCTCACTAGATGCTGAAAAAGCCTTTGACAAAATCCAACACCCCTTCATGATAAAGGTCTTGGAGAGATCTGGGATAACAGGGACATACTTAAATATAATAAAAGCCATATACAGTAAACCAACAGCCAACATCAAACTAAATGGACAGAAACTCAATGCAATTCCTCTAAAATCAGGAACAAAACAAGGCTGTCCACTCTCTCCATACCTTTTCAACATGGTACTTGAAGTTCTAGCTATTGCCATACGACAACAAAGGGGGATCAAGGGGATACAAATTGGGAAGGAAGAGGTCAAACTTTCACTGTTTGCAGACGATATGATAGTTTACATCAATGACCCAAAGAACTCTACCAGGGAACTCTTACAGCTGATTAACACCTTCAGCAAAGTGGCAGGCTACAAGATCAACTAAGAAAGTCAGTAGCCCTATTATATACAGATGATAAAAGGGCTGAAAGAGAAATCAGAGAAACATCACCCTTTACAGTTGCCACAAACAACATAAAATACCTTGGGGTAACGCTAACCAAACAAGTGAAAGACCTGTATCATAAGAACTTTGAATCTCTAAAGAAAGAAATTAAAGAAGCCCTCAGAAAATGGAAAGATCTCCCATGCTCTTGGATAGGTAGGATCAATGTAGTAAAAATGGCAATCCTGCCAAAAGCAATCTACAGATTCAATGCTATCCCCATTAAAATCCCAGCACAATTCTTCACAGACCTTGAAAGAACAATAATCAATTTTGTATGGAAAAACAAAAGACCCAGGATAGCCAAAATAACCCTGTTCAACAAGGCAACATCCGGAGGCATCACCATCCCTGACCTCAAGCTCTATTATAGAGCTATAGTCCGGAAAACAGCTTGGTATTGGCACAAAAATAGACAGGTAGACCAATGGAATCGAGTTGAAAATCCGGGTATTAACCCACACACGTATGAACATCTATCTTTGACAAAGAAGCTAAAAATATACAATGGAATAAAGAAAGCATCTTCAACAAATGGTGCTGGCATAATTGGAGATTGGCATGTAGAAGAATGCGGATCGATCCATGTTTATCACCATGCACAAAACTTAAGTCCAAATGGATCAAAGACCTCAACATAAATCCAGCCACACTGAACCTCATAGAAGAGAAAGTGGGTGGTACCCTTGAACGAATTGGTACAGGAGACAGCTTCCTGAACATAACACAAGTAGCACAGACAGTGAGATCAACAATTAATAAATGGGACCTACTGAAACTGAGAAGCTTCTGTAAGGCAAAGGACACAGTCAGCAAGACAAAAATGCAGCCCACAGAATGGGAAAAAATATTCACTAATCCCACATCTGACAGAGGGTTGATCTCCAAAATTTACAAAGAAATCAAGAAGCAAGTCTCCTAAACAGCAAAGGACCCAATTAAAAAGTGGGCTGCAGAACTAAATAGAGAGTTTTCAATAGAGGAGTCTAAAATGGCTGAGAGGCACTTGAGAAAGTGCTCAACATCCTTAGCCATCCGGGAAATGCAAATCAAAACAACTCTGAGATACCATCTCACTCCTGTCAGAATGGCTAAAATCAAAAACACCAATGACAATTTATGCTGGAGAGGATGTGGTGAAAGGGGGACACTCCTCCATTGCTGGTGGGAGTGCCAACTGGTTCAGCCACTTTGGAAATCAGTATGGAGATTCTTCAGAAAAATGGGAATATACCTACCACAAGACCCAGCAACTCCACTCTTAGGCATATATCCAAAAGATGCCCATTCATACAACAAAGATGTCTGTTCCACTATGTTCATAGCAGCTTTATTTGTAATAGCCAGAACTTGGAAGCAACCTAGATGTCCCTCACCCGAAGAGTGGATAGAGAAAATATGGTACATCTACACAATGGAGTACTATTCAGCAGAAAAAAATAATGGAATCATGAGATTCGCAGGCAAATGGATGACACTAGAAGAAACCATCCTGAGTGAGGTAACCCAGTCACAAAAAGAGAAACATGGCATGTACTCTCTCATATATGGATTTTAGACATAGATCTGGGGAGTGCCAGCCTACAATCCTATGGCCAGAGAGTCTGGGAAACAGAAACTACATTTAGAGGCTGGTTAAGTACTGAGCTGAACTCAAGAAAGCCAGTATCAGAGAGGGAGGACTGATGATCAAAGGGATTAAGACTGGGCTGGTTTAACCCCCAGAAACAGCTGACCAGACAAAGGTTAACTCTTGAATCCCAGGCATCAGCCTGGGAATCCAGCATGGGACTGATCAAAGACCCCCTGAATCTGGGTGTCAGTGAGGAGGCCTAGGTAATCTATTGAGCCTTGGGCAGCAGATCAGTACCCATACCAAGTATACACACGGACTTTGGACTCCCATAGAACAATGTGAGGTGCACTGTCACCCTGAACTCTTGGGGAAGGGTCTAGGCCCTGCCCTATATGAAATGACAGACTATGAACACCCCCATGGAGGGCCTCACCCTCCCTGGGGGAATGAGGGGATAATGGGGGGGGGGGATGGGGGGAGGGCACGGGAGGAGGGGAGGGAAAAGGTGAGGGACCTGGAACTGACTTGTGAAGCAACGTTGTTTCTTATCTAAATTTTAAAAAAAGAATAAAAAAAAAAAGAAGTAGTAATTCACTAGAAAACAGGGTGCAGTGTAGAAGACCACATGTATGAAAGAGAAGTAATAGAGGGAGAGAAGAGAAGAGAAATATGACAGTTCTGGAGGTATACTGCCGATATAAACACATGAATGAAACTGGAAAGGTAAGTAATTATTGCTTTGTGATGGTAACTCAGCTTTTGAAATCAATTAAAAATGGAATTGGTTATTTTTCTAGTAAAATAACAATTGTAAAAATTGCTTTGGAAATATAACAATCATTTAAAAAGTAAAGAATGATACTAGAGGAAAAGTATACAATACCAACAGTCCTTCACAGCTGAGCCAATATAGGTGACACTGTTCTTTTCGTAGTTTTTATGGTTTGGGAGAACAGCATCAATGTTATTGTTCTCAGTTATGTACAAGATAAAAGTCAAGACATTGACATTCAGAGCAAGTCTGTAATGCCACAGGAATCAAATTAAAATGTAGATTTTCAACAACTGATAAATTTTTAAATATTGTATTAGTAGACATAAAAAATCAGCATACAGTCTTCCAAGAACTCACAGAATCAATAGCCAGGGAAAAAACAAAATAAAACAAAACAACCCACCAATCAACCAACCAAACAGTACTCCTCAGAAAGGCTTATCTTAAATGTTGAGTAGGTTCCTGAGGAAAATCAATATGTACACATTTAATAATTCTTAAGGATAAAGGTAAATTCATTGACATGCACATATCTAGATTCAGTTTCATTTCAGTCTACCTCTATGTGTAGAGTCTCACTATAACCTACTTACTCTGATGTCAATATGCAATATTTTCTTGTTTACTTTTTAGTGTTTCATGTGACCCTTGATAACACAAATGTCCACTCAGATGCATAGAATCTATACATTTTCTAATTAAAATGATGTGAACACATTATTACTAGTGTTAGCAACAAGCAAAGAATATTCTCAGGGCTTCACAAAGGAACATGAGAGCAAAGCAAAGCAGGGTGGGAAAGCAATTTCTTTATGAAAAATAGTATGTGCCATGGCTCAAATCATACTAGCCCATACACCTGGGAGGAAGTTCAAGTGCTTTTATTCTAATGCAGATGATGACTTATTTTTTCTTCATTTGCTGTCTCCCAATCCAAGAGTCTTTCATGACTGGCTATTAATAAAAGAATAGGTACAAAAGAAATGAAGGAAAGGGGAATGGATTCAGCCACTTGAAGCCATCAAATCCAGGGAATGCAGAGTGGGTTTTGTGTAATGAAAAGTTTTAGCACGTGTAGGAGATTAAAGGAATTAATTAAAAATTTTACAGTCAGGGAGGTTAAAGTTTAAAAGTGGGAGAGAATTATAGACTTTTGGTCCTTGCCAGGAATATTAATTAGAAGCTACATTATACAAGAAAAAAAATCTCACAGTGTAAGTATAAAATGATTTAAATTATCTAAATAGAAGAACTTGATTTCTCTCATGACACAAATGTCAGTAACATTCCAATGTCAATAAATTTATCAGGTAAAAATAAAAAGCAATTGATGCAAATAATTGGTCAGTTACCCTTTAAAATTTAAAATAATGAACTATAAAGTTTTTGAATATTTACTTGGAACTCAAAATGTAAGTTTTCTAATTAGAGGTCATAGACAATAAGCAAGAGTTCAGCACAACAGGCTAGGGGCATAAACAATAGCTTACAAAATTTATAAATGCCCTGTTGAATATGAAAATAGCAGCAATAACATTCACAACAAGAGAAATGCGAATTATGGCTTTAATGAGATACTAATTTTCAAGTGTCTGTATGGCAAATAACTGCATGTTAATCAGAAGGTAGTCAGAAGAGATTTTGATGAGCGCAGTTTCAAATGTTTATGGAAATCAAAACCAATCCTTATAAAACTAAAATATACTCTGTCAACAGGAATTTAAATGTATAAAATTCACATATTTCTAAAATATTGATTTTTTAAAGTAAAGAATAGGAAAGAGAATGCAGTCTATCAATGTGGAATTTTCAAATGGCCACATTTAAAAGATATAGAAGATATATGGCTGTGTAACTGTATCCTACAGGGTAACATGCACTTATCACTGAATTTATATTCTCATTAACTTGCACAATGTAAGATAGGCAGTAGTGCAGGCTATTACCATGGGAAAAAAATCTGATTTTCTAGATTTTCTATCTGAGTGTTTATCTACATGGGCCTCTTGGTGGTAAGTAACATCTTAGAGGAAGATCTCAACTATGAGTGACTAATCTAGGCCAAGAATCCAGAGGCCTTTGCCTATGGCCAATGTTGAACTTAAACTCTGAGCTACTGTGATAGGATATGGTTCTCCGTAAGCAAGAAATAGACTGGAGGAGTCTAATACAAGCAAAGAACAGGCAAGGAGGTCTTATGACATACTAGAGCTCAAGGTCTTGGCATAATTAGAAAAAGCTCTGTGTTCCTGGTATCTTTAAAAAAAATGGGGTGGTTCAACGCAGGGTTTCTCTGTGGCTTTGGAGGCTGTCCTGGAACTAGCTCTTGTAGACCAGGCTGGTGGAACTCACAGAGATCTGCCTCTGCCTCCAGAATGCTGGGATTAAAGGCGTGCGCCACCACCTCCAGGTTTGTTTTCCTGATTTCTTAAATGGCTTTATTCCAACTGTTGTTATTTTATTACAGTTACTGGCAATAAAACAAGAACCATGTGGATCAACAGTCCCACATGGAGTTTATTGGTAGGAAAGAGAAGAAGGGGGGTGAGAAGGGGCTAACTGGAGCAGAGAGACAGAGGTGGAAAGAGAGAGAGACAGAGAGGGAGGGAGGGAGGGAGAGAGAGAGAGAGAGAGAGAGAGAGAGAGAGAGAGAGAGAGAGAAGACGGTGTTAAGAGCAAAGCAGGAGGAGAGAGCCAGTGGAAAATATAGCACGGAGATTTAAAGGGAAAACCGGCACATGTGCAATGAGTCCTGTAAGGAGTGACGTAGTGATATGACATGGTCATGTCAATATGCGTGCCCCGCCCGTCATGAGGGGTGAGGTCAGTATGATGCTGGAGTTCCAACACCTACCCCACCTCCCTCCTCGTGGTGAGGATAATATGCCCTTTGCTGTGGGAACCTAGCTAGAAGAAGAAGTGTTTTTCTGTAAGCATGGCAAGCTTGGCATTTGGAGGAGGCTGACAATGGAATGGAGCTGGCTGCTTTGCCATATCACTAAGCTAGTTTACGGGTCTGGAGGTGAATGGCAGCCACATGAACAAGTGAGAGTATTGCAATCTACCTGCAGAAAAACAGAGGCAATCATCAGAGCCTTGGATGCAAGGTCAGCAGGCTCTGTGCACGAAAAGGTGGGGAACATAGGCATAGGCTCATGGCAGAAGTATGTGTTGTGGATAGAAGTTTGGAATAAGTGTCTGTGCATACTTAGAGGTGTAGGGTTTTCTTTTGCTAAGAGGTTTCGCTTTGCTTCATGAAGAGGATTGCTTATCGTACTGAAAAAGGAATCCTGTTAAAATCTATGGAAGAATAGAAAGGACCAAAGATGTTGAATTAGGAGAAGTGTCACTTTTTTGTGATCCACTCTATTTGGTGTTCGTTAAGCTTCTTGTACCTTCATTGGCATGTCTTTCTTTAAGTTTGGAAAGTTTTCTTCTATGATTTTGCTGAATATGTTCTGAACCTTTGAGTTGGGTTTCTTCACCTTCTTCTATACCTATTACTCTTAGGTGTGGTCTTTTCACGGTGTTCCATATTTCCTGGATATTTTGTGTTAGGGATTTGTTGCATTTAAGATTTTCTTTGATTGATGAATCTATTTCTCCTAGAGTGTCTTCAACACCTGAGGTTCTCTCTTCCATCTCTTGTATTCTGTTGGTTATGCTTCAATCTGGAGTATCTGAACAGGCAAGTAAAATTGTAACACACATTTTATGTTAACATTTCAATCAAACTTTAGTGGCAGGGATTTTTCCCATCTTGTAAAAAAACAAAAAACATGTGAATAGTAAATATTTGAGTAATCATGAAATAGTGACAATGGGTTATAGTGCAGAGACAAAATACTATAAGTCCAATATCTGATTAACTTCAGAAATAAAGTAGATTTTTATTGGAGAGATGGTCCAGCAGTTAAGAGTAGTTATTGCTCTGGCAGAATTCCTGAGTTCATTTCCCAGTAGTCAAACAAGTTGGCTACAAGAGGAGACTGTCATGTCTGTTCTCCACAGGGATCAGCACTCATGTAAACATAACTAATAAATTTTATGCTACAAAATAACAGATTTCTCTTCCAACATAGTAAGCCAGATCAAGCCGAAATGAAAAAGAAAAACAACAGGTATATTTGAACAAAGCTATGCCTGGGCAAGTCCTCCAAGCCCAAAGACAGGGACCTAGAAGTCACAAGGCTTAACTAAGGCAGGGAGCATATATACTCTGTAGGTGAGGGATGATAATGTAGCCTCCACAAACTGGGTTTATGCCCAGGTATGTTCAAAAGCTGACTGCTTTAGGTGAGGCCGTGGGCTGCTCATAACTCCAGGAGAGAAGCTGCCATAGTCAACAGAAATGGGAAACTAGGCTTTTTGCAGCTTTTCTTTGTTGGACCTTCTCTGAGAGGGTGGGGCATGGAGAGAGAAATGGGTCTTTCCTGATCCCTGATCAAGCAGATGTGAGCTGGATGTTCCAGTCAAACAAAAATATGCCCCAACTCGCAGGCATGCACAAATGTAAATGCATCCCCCCCCACACATCCCACACTTTAAAAAAAGTCTAAAAATCATAAAGTAGATTAAACAATCCATAGATTAAACAGGGCACTAGAATGTACATATTCAAATCTAAAAGCAAAAGGAAGATTGGGGGAATGGAGGAGACAGAGGATGAAGGGGAGGAATGAAAAGGGAACATGGGGTAGGGGCAAGGGAACCAGGAAAAAGAGAGGGGTATAAGAGGAGGGAAGAGGAAGAAATGGAGGAGCAAGAAGGTTGAGTCCGGTTAAGAATAGAGGAGAGCAGGATGAGAGATACCATAGTAGATGGAGTCATTATAGATTTGAGGAGAGAGCTGACACTAGTGAGATCTCCAGAGATCTACAAGGATAACACCAACTGGCAAACTAAGCAATAGTGGAGAGACCACATTAATAGCCCCTCCCTGATAAGGTTGATGACTGCCTTATATGCCATCCTATAACCTTCATCCAATGACTGATGAAAGCAGAGGCAGACACCCATAGCTAAACACTGAACTGAACCCCTGGAACCTAGTGACAGAGATGGAGGAGTGATGAGCAAAGGGGTCATGGCTGTGCTGGTGAAACTTGTATAGAGAGCTGACTGGACAAGGGGGAGCTCTTGAACCCCATACTGATGGCTGAGTGGCCAATAGGGTACTGATCTAGACCCTCCTGAATGTGGTGTCATTGAGGAGGCCTCAGAAATCTCTGGGGATTGAGTAGTAGTTCAGCTTTTACCATGGCATACAAATGAGCTTTGGGAGCCCATTCCAAATGGAGGGATACTCTACCAGCCTGGACACATGGGGAAGGGCCTAGATCCTGCCCTGGATGAAATGACAGACTCTGGAGATCCCCCCAAGAAGGGCCTCACCCTCCCTGGGGAATGATGTGGGGATTGGGTGGGGGGTTGGGGGAGACTGGTGGAGGGACAAGGGAAGAGTGCTAGGAGTAGGAGCTGGGATTGACAGGTGAAGCATGCATTTTTCTAATTTAAATAAAACATATATTGAGAGAGAAAAAAAAGAAAAGCAAGGGTAGCATGATGAACGTTGTCAAAGTGCACGAGATTCGTAAAACACATTGTGTTTATAAAACTCAGAACCATGAATGATGGAAGCACACTAAATAAACAAAGGGATTAAATATACAAATGCTTATGAGTGGGTTTTGATGTTTTTAAAAGTATGTAAATTAACATTATATGTAGTTGTTCAATTAAAGTAGGTACATTTCTGTTTTCTGTTATTCATATTTTTTCTTTGACTTTTAGTGTGTGTGTGTGTGTGTGTGTGTGTGTTGTGTGTGTGTTTATGTGTGTGGAGAAAGAGAATGGAATTGGAAGAGACAGGTTGGGCATTCATATCACACAGAACCAACAAAACTTGCCATGCGGCATAATGTAGTCCTTTGTGTGTGTACCCAGAATTGGTACAGCTGCATCATATGGTAGTTATATTTTTAGATTGTGAATAATATCCACACTGATTTCCATAATGGACAGATTAATTTACACTCCCTGTCCCAGAATATATACATACCCCAAATCCCCACATACTTGTTGTTATTCATTTTTTGTGAAGGTATGTGTGCTAACTGTAACCAAATGAGATATAATTTCCTTGCAGCATTTTAGTTTTTTTTTTAAGATAGATGTAATTTTTTTTTATTTTTAAGTTTAAATTTAGATTAGAAACAAGGTTGCTTCACAAGTCAGTGAAGGTCCCTCTCCCTTTCCTTCCCCTCCTCCCGTGCCTTCCCCCTAGGCCCCCCAATATCCCCTCATTTCCCCAGGGAGGGTGAGGCCCTCCATGGGGGTGTCCACAGTCTGTCATTTCATCCAGGGCAGGGCCCAGACCCTCCCCCAAGAATTCAGGGTGAGATTGCATCTCACATTGTTGGAAGGGAGTCCAAAGTCCATGTGTATATGCTGGATGAATACGGATCTACTGCCCAATGCTCAATAGATTATCTAGGCCTCCTCATTGACACCCCCATTCAGGGGGTCTTGATCAGTCCCATGCTGGATTCCCAGGCATCAGTCTGGGATTCAAGAGTTAATCCTTGTCAGGTCAGCTGTTTCTGGGGTTAAACCATCCCAGTCTTAATGCCTTTGGTCATCAGTCCTCCCTCTCTGATACTGACTTTCTTGAGTTCAGCTCAGTGCTTAGCCGTGGGAGTCTGCCTCTTCTTCCATCAGCCACTGAATGAAGGTTCTGTTTCCCAGACTCTCTGGCCATGGGATTGTAGGTGGGCACTCCCCAGATCTATGTCTAAAATCCATATATGAGAGAGTACATGCCATGTTTCTCTTTTTGTGACTGGGTTATCTCACTCAGAATGGTGTATTCTAATGTCATCCATTTGCCTGCAAATCTCAGGATTCCATTGTTTTTTTCTGCGTAGCATTTTAGTTTTAGTTTGCTTTTCCCCCTTGGCCAAGGATTTTGAACATTTTCTCGTTTTTCTTCGTCATGTGTTTTGAGAAATATCTATTCATTCCACTTTCTCATTTAGGAAGGAAGAGATCATTAAGAAGGGGTTTTAATGATTCGGTTATTTTGGGGATGTTCATTTTTATTGAATTCTTTACATATTCTGATTATTAATTCTCTGTCCTTTGTATAGCAACCAAAGTTTTTGGCTAAACTGTAGGCTGTCTCCAATTTCAAATAACCATAGTTTGATTTCCTGGGCTTAATTTTTTAATTTCATGCAATTTCATCTGTAAATGTTTATATTTCTGATCTACTGGGATCCATTTCAAAACATCCTTCCCTATATCATATATTGAAGTTTTAGCCACAATTTTCTCTCTAAGAGTGTCAGAAATTCAGGTACTACAGCAAGGTCTATGATCCATTTTGAGCAAATTTTTATACAGTTGGAGAAGTAAGATTATGGGATCACACGCGATTATCATTATTCCCTTATAATACTGATACCGTTTCTGCAAAGCACACTTTTGTCATCTTTGTCAAAGCTCAGAGTGCCGTGGTTGAGTGGATTATATACCAAGCCTTGTGTACTATCAACTGATGTATATGATTGCTTTTGTATAAACATCTGCTGTTTTCCTTATTTGGATTCTGTCTTATAACTTGAAATGATTAATATAATATAATGTAGTATTCATATAGCATATTAAGATAATATAAATTACTGTAATTTGGGTATGGTGATTCCATTTTCATTATATTTTCCCTCAGGATTTCTTTGAATATTTGTGTTCTTTTATAGTCTCTGATGAATATTGGGGATGTTTTTTCTACTTCTATAAGTATTTCATGAAATTTTGAATAGATTGCATCAAATCAATGTATCATTTTTGGTAACCCCATTTTTGCTATATTAATTTTGAATACCCATGTGCATAAAAAATCTCTGTATCTTCTAGTGTCTTCTTCATTTGCTTTCTTTTGTGTTTGAAAATTTTCATTAAACAAGTCTTTCCCTTCTTTTTCTAAGTCTCACTCAAGGCATTTTATTTTTGAATCTATTGTGAATTCTAATTGCTTTCATGATTTCTTTTTCAAATATATAATTACTGACAAATAGATAAGAACTGGTTATGTATGCTGATTTTTTATCCTGCTTCTTTGCAAAAGCTGCATATCAGCTTTAAAAATTTTAATGGAATCTCTAGGGTCTTTTATAAACATATTTCAAAACAGTGATAAATTAACTTCTTCCTTTCTTATGTGTATCCGTTTCCTTCTCTTTCTTACTGATCTTGCTAAAACTCCAAAGAAGATTAAATATTATTTCTATTGTTGTGCAGAAGCTTTTTTAGTTTTATGGAACCTTATTTGTATCTTTATGGAGAATTGGAAAACCATTTGTCTCTTTCCTGATCTTAGTGGAAGAAGTTTTGATTTTTCTTCATTTATTAAAATGTTGGCTCGAGGTTCATCATGTAAATTCACTAATATGTTTCTTTTATCTTTATTTCTTTGGGAATTTTAACATGAAGTAGTGTTAGACTTTTGTAATAGGTGCTTTTCTGCTTCTGTTGAGCTGATCTAGTATTTCTGTCCTTAACTCTACTTATGAAATGGATTGCATTTATTGACAAAAATATATTGAACCATCCTGGCATCTATGAAATGAAGTCAGCATGATCATAGTGAATGATTTTCTGATGTGATGTTGAATTGGGTTTTCAAATATTTTATTGACAACCCATGCTTGTCAAGGGCATTGGACTATAATATTTTCTTTGTGTGTCCTTATGCAATTTTTCACTAGTAAGAATAATGACTTTGTGGAGTCAACTTAGTGGTACCTCATCCCTTTACCATTAATGGAAAAGTTTTAGAAGCACTGGTGCTAATTCTTCCAAGTATCAGGTAGAATTCAGCAGTGCTTCCATCTTAGAATTGTTTGTGTATTATATCTACATGTTAATCCTTCATTTCATTTTATGAATTTTTAAAATTTCCCACCTGATATCATTGGAATCCCATTTATCATTCAATAGTATAATATTCAATCTCTATGACTCTATAATGAACTCTATTTTCTTTTGATATTGTTTCACTTTGATCAAATGAAATACAGGAAATTATTTCAATTTTCTGGTAGTGGCTTACAAGTGCCAAGTCATCTATGTACAGGGCCTTTTGTAGATGACGGTATCTGCATGTGGTTCACTCTAGCCTCTATGTCTGATACAAGGTGATTTTCCAAGTTTTTCTTCTCTGCCAAGTAAAATCGTGATTGCCCACAAAGGATAACACCCTTCTGTGATACTACTCTGAATTTCCAGTATGAGTCACAAAGGAGGAACCTTTGCCTTTGTATTCATTGAGTCCTGATCTAGTGCCAAGAACAGAACAGTTGTCTAGCTCCCTCTTTCTCTCACTTCCTATCCTCCATCTCTTTCTCTCTCTCCTCCCCTTCTTTTATTCCTATTAATAAACTGTTATGTAAATTTGGGGGATGTTCTGTCTGAAGACATGGTCCTATATCCCTGTAGTTTGGCTACCACACACACGTCCACTGATAGGAGAGCTTTCCATAAATCTGAATGCACTCTGGAATTCTTCCATGCTTTCTTTAATAGTACTGAAAATAGTAATTTTGACCCCTACTTGTAAGAGATTTGTTCTCCACTTTTCCTAGTTTATTCACCAGAAAATTTTAGTTGAAATTTTAGTTTGCACATTACCAACTATATTCCATATTTGAGTATCTTCAGTATCTATTAGCATGAAAATATCAGAAAAGAAGCAAGAAAAATTTAAATAGAAAAATGGAAAAGATATTTTGTATAATTTGCTAAATTAAACAGAAGAAACATTATTGCTGATACTTTAATGTCCTTGTATATATACACATATGAACATGCATAAGTGTTTCTAGGGGCATTAGTATGAAGTTAACATTAAAATTTATAAATTGCACATTTTCCCTGCTTTAACAATTGTACCTTTGCAGTCCAGTCATAAACAAAGCTCTTGGTAAGGATGAAGATTTATCTGTGAGGCATTTCACACTGTTGTCTAGAAAATAACAAAAAGTCTTTTAAAAATCCTATGTTAATTAAAGAAGTTATGATGTTATGATAATACTAATGCATCTCTAAAAATGTAATGTATATGCCAACATACTGATTGTAATTACCTTTTAGAAGAAATTATAGAAACAGGCATTTTCTTCCTTGGCACTTAATTCATGCAGTTAAATAGGAAGCTGAATAACATTCAGAAAAGACTTCATCAACTGAAAACTACATCGCAGTCACAAACATGTTCATACTTCTCAGAAAGGTAAGCAAATTCAACTATAATATGACACACCACATAGGCAAAGTTGCCTTTAGAATTTAATGTGTTTATTCTTATTGTAATGATGTCCAGAAAAAGACAGTCTTCACTTTCCTACAAAAAGGTAAGAAGACACAAGACTGTTTATTATCCTAGAAGCATACTATTAAATTGAACCTTCTTACTTATTGTGTTGTCATAAGTATATACTTAATGTAAACTGCCATATTAGAAATTAAAATATATGAAAATTTAATGTACTCTATAAAAGAAATATATAGAACAGTTGGCTTATTGGTCTTATATTACACAATGTTTTGTCATGAATACCACAAAATCATAGTGTTTTAATTGTTCTCTCTCTAAAATTATCTTCAAGTGTGAAAACAATTTTTAGCCAAAATGCTAGAAATATATTAACAGAAAAGTATTATTTTTATTTAGGCCGGATACTTATTTGAAAATGGTATATTTTCTTACATTTGGTGGATTCCATTTTCTTTTTACCAAAGGGTCTGCAAATTATGTTGGAAATTGTGTGAATAACATTGATTACATATTTGCAACAGTGTAGTTTTATATAGGTATTATATATATATTTGTATTACATGTCATTTTTATATTCTAATTTGTAGTATAATGTAAATTATTTGTCTTAACATTCAAATATTAATTATCATATAATTTTCTATATGTCTTCTCAATCAGTATACAAATCCATTCTAATTGTTTGAAAAACTTCTTTTATTTTATTTTGGAAATATGTGATAAGAGGTAAGCACAGATTCATTACTGAAATGGTAATTAAATAGGAGACCCATAGAGGTATGGTGAACCATGGGTTGGGTTCTTGGCTGGTATGGCTGCATAAAATCAATAATTCTCACAAACTGAATCTTCTCAGTCAATAATACTACCATGGAATCAAAATAATACTATGTTTCCTGGGCTTCATGATAAAACACTGAATTAGTTTTCTTTTCCAGTTACTGCAAGTTTAGTGGCATGGAGCCATACAAGCATATTTTCTTATAGTTCTGTAAATTGGAAATCAAACACAAATATCCAAGATGAAGTTCAGAGCTGGAAGAGTACCACAAATTGTTACAGTTGCTCTAGGTCCTCTGAGTCTTAGACACCACAAATTCTCACTATTACCATTGTTTTTACACTTTCTTCTACTTTCAATACCATCTGTTGACATATTAGATTCATCTTGATAGGGAATGACAGTTTGTACTCTTTAAAGTCAATTGATTAGAATCCTTAATTCCATTTTCAACTTTACTAATCTTCTGTCATGTAATCATATCCAACACAGTCTCAGGTTCTGGCAACTGGTATGGCTTCACAGGTATTCTCATGTCATACTCTGAATCATTCCTAAAATTCTTTAAGATCCAACTTCTAGGCTTTCTTGATAGAAATATCACATAAGAAAAACATAAGTTACTAACAAAAAATATAAAATGGTGGAAAATGGAATTAGAAATGGCTCTTCATATTATTCAATGTTGTGGGAATACAGTAGCAATAAATTCATTTATGCATATGTATTTCCCCCAAAAGACAATTCAATAAGATATGAGTTAAGGCTATATTACAACAAGCACTGGATGAAATATCAAGTACAGGGCAGCTTGAAGAATAAACCTGAGATTTCTCAGGTTGTTAAATCACAATACTATATGTGTATCTGAGCAGTTGAAAATCTGCACTCTGTGCATTTCTCCTTATGGACAGATCTCTGTATCAGACCTATTTGTAGTGAAGGAGGAATAGACATGAAAGAGGTTGACAAATGTGGCAAGGGAAAATATGACATGGTAAAGACAAATGTGGCAAGGGAAAATATGACATGGTAAAGCAAGGAACTATTACTCACTGTCTAGTAAGAAAAAGATTTAGTTGATGCTTTACTTCTACTTTTAAAATTGTAACATTATTAGTGGTCATATAAATTATTCCATACTTTACAACTTAGTAAATTTGTGCTGTATGATGAAACAATTTCCACCAAATAACAGATGTGACACTGAACGTACATCTATACTCAGATCATGATAATTCATCAGGGTATGCTTCTTCCATGACTGATGCCATGACAATGAAAATACAGCCATTATTTCTCATTTGCTATGTGCAGTTATTGCCTGGGGATACTCTAAGCCGATTAAAAGTTATATGAAATGAAATACTCTTTAACCCTAAGATCCCTTAGAGAAGAACCTGGAGTTTTATAGGCTGGATGTACATTGATTGGTATAAAATACTGGGTATATGAAAACTCAGAGATTTCTTAGTATTATTACTCAGTAGAAACCAAATAGGACAAAAGATGAGGATATCCAGTCCTGTGGATGGCCTTGCTAGGAATATAGGTAGGTCTTTCTGAAGCAGCTGCTCACTAATTCAAACTCTCATAAATGAGTACAGGCAATCTTTTCTCATTTTATAGAAGAATAGCATGGACCCCAGAGTGTCCACTGGGAAACCAGTATAGGACTGATCCAGACTCTCTGAATATAGATGACAGTTTGGAAGTCTGGGCAACCTATGGGGCCTCTGGTAGTAGATCAGTATTTATCCCTATCACACAAATGGAATTTGGGAGCCCACTCTACATAGAGGATTACTCTCTCAGCCTAGACACCCAAAGGAGGGTCTAGGCCCTGCTCCAAATGATATGACAGATTTTGAAGATCCCCAAAGGAAGGTCTCACCCTCCCTGGGGATCAGAATGGGGATGTGATAAGGAGTAGGTGGGGAGCAGGGGAGGAGGGGAGAGATAGGTAACCAGGGTTTACATGTAAAACATGCTTGTTTCTAATTTAAATTAAAAGACCCCCCCTTTCAAAAAAAGAAGGATGGCACTGTCAGTGTCCTCACTTTCCAGGAAACCGAAGATATGGTTCTCAAAAGAAGGCAAGGCAGCTCCAGAGAAGCTAGGATAAAGAGGACAGTAAGAGAGACATACATGGTCCCCCAGTGCAGATGAAAGGGACAAGAGTCACTGAACAAATAGGAAGCATAGGGACAGGGGGGAGGGAGGAGAAAGAAGGGACAAGAGTCACTGAACAAATAGGAAGCATAGGGACAGGGGGGAGGGAGGAGAAAGAGGAGGGGAAAAGAGGAGTGGGAGGAGAACATGAGTGATCAGGAAGGTTGAGTGGGGAGAGGAATAGAGGAGAGCAAGAAAAGACACACATCAATAGAAGGAGCCACTATAGGTTTAAAGAGAAATCTGGCACTAGGGCATTGTACAGAGATCCAAAAGCATGACCCCAAGTAGGACCCTAAAATCTAATGGAGAGGCTATTTTAAAAGCCTTTCCCCAATAATGAGCATGGTGACATAAATGCCATCCTAGAGCCTTCATCCAATAGCTGATGGAAGCAGAAGAGAAGCAGACATTCACAGCCACGCACTGAGCTAAACTCCTGGAATTCAGTTTAAGAGAGGGAGGAGTGATGAATAAAGTGTTCAAGACCACACTGGGAAAACCCTCAGAAACAGCTGACCTGAGCAAGTGGGAACTTATAGACCCCAGTCTGACAGTGGGGAAACCAACTTAGGATCAAATCAGGCGGCCTGAACATGGGTGTCATCTAGGAGGACTGAGCAGTCTCATTGGGCTACTGGCAATGGAACCAGGGTGTATCCCTAGTGCATGAATAGACTTCCAGAGCTCATTTCCCATGGAGGGATATTCTTTTAGCCTAGATATATAGGGGAGGGCCTAGGCCCTGCCAGAAATGACTTGACATAGTTTAATGATCCCTCATGGAAGGCTTTGCCCTCCCTGGGGAGTGGATGGGGAATGGGATGCTGGGAGTTGGTAGGGTGCAGGGATCTGTCCTGTATTAGTCCTATGCTGCAGGGGGAATCTATTCTGGACTGATGTCTTTGGGAGTGTGTTTGGAACCAGTTGAACATCCCTGGGTCTAACCCTTAGTGGAGGAGTGTGGATCAGGAAAATCCTCGCTACCCAGCGGTGTCAAAGATGAGACAGAGACATCTTGTCATTTCAGGAAACTCTCAGTCAATACTTGTCACCATGGATTAGTCAACCACCTTCTTACATAGCTTTCCAAAAGTAGGGGTACTGGCAGAAGACATCTATTATCATGTATAAGGCCGACTAGGATACACCTCCTTTAACCCTAGAGATGGTCTTAGAATGCATGTACACAAGCCCTCAGACATTCTGTAATGGCACATCTCACCAGTCTTCAGACACACCACACTAATGTCCAGGCACACCCCACTAGCTCTCATGATGGGTTTGGGGCCTATGTCTATTGTTACACAAACTATAAACCATTCTCCACTGTGGCCAGGCCAATTGGAGGTAACCAGTTGACACCTAAAACATAATAAGAGATTTGAGCTCCTGGAATTGAGATGAAGCCTATATCTGAAATATCATATTCCAACCCCAACAGTGGGGGCATGGGAGGATGGGAGAGAGAGAGAGAGAACTGGGATTGATATGTAAAATAAGATTGTCTCTGACTTTGAAATAAGGCAAGGGAAGGTCTAGAGTGATGCAGATTGTAAGCAGGAAGGGTTTGCAGGACATGTTTCAACAGCAGAGAGTGTAATTCTCCATAGCCTGTTTATAATAAACCATCATGATCACCTCCATTGTCATCTGTTGCTGTGGTTGATGAACCATGCTTTTCTTGTTTCTTGATGAACTATGCTTTTGTTCCCTAGTAACAGTTGTATTTAATTATCATATGCTCTGGATTTATTTATTTGCTGTAATAAATGCCCAGACAAAAGCAACTTGGGAGAGACAGAGTTGATTTTAGCTCATATTTCCAGGTTACAGTCGAACACAGGCGATGTCAAGGCAGTAGGAGCATAAAGTAACCAATCACATCTATCAATGGTCGAAATAGCAGAGAAAAATGGAAATCATGTATGCCTACAGCTCAGCTCACTTTCTATATAGTCTAGGACTAATGCTGGCCACAATGACTTGGGTCTTTCTAAATCTATTAATACAATCAGGACAATCTGCCACACACACTCATAAGCAAACCTTAGTGAAAGAGTTCCTCATTGAGACTATATCAGCTGTTCTCAGCTTATGGGTCATGACCATTGAGGGTTGTAGGGATACTTTCACACAGTTACATATCAAATATCATGTATACCAGATTCATAAAAGTAGCAAAATTATAGTTATGAAGAAGCAACAAAAGTAATTTTATGGTTGGGGGTCACCACAACATGAGGAACTGTATTAAAAGGTCACAGCACTGGGAAAGTTAAGAACCATTGCTCTATATTGTCTTAAACTGACACAACTAACATCATGGCACATGTTAAGGCTTTACCCTAAAATTGTTAATAAAATGAGGAAATGTGTTATATAAGGATGGCTATAGTATATTCACTATCATTTATTCATAATTCTGTATGAGAGAATTGAGATGTTTGAAATGTTGGTGCAATCCTATTTAGGAAACAATTGAAAATCCCTGAAGAGTCCAATGTTGTGTTGAGCTAATTTAACAATTTATTCTTTAGTTCTGCTGGAACTCTGAAGTGCTAGGTGAAAATGGATTCATCAAATTCATAGCAGCAAGTTTATCACTCTGTAAACATGGCCATAGCCTTGCATTTGTCACCACTGCTTCAGTTCAGTTCAGTGGATGTCGATTTGTACAGTTTAGGACTCTACCTTATTCATGATTCCTTACATCACATGTACAGGTTAGAATTTTGCTTTCTCTGAGGCTGTACTGGCTATAGATATTTGTGGATTTGAAGTGCTGACCACTTCCTAGACTTTGCAAATTTAATTTCAGCTTGTTTAAGATGGTATGCATTAGTCATGAAGACCTCAGCCTCCACGCTATCAAACTCTCTTAAAATTTTACTCCTGTGAGGCCAAGCACACAGAGACTCCCAAATGGGCTATGAGACATGACTGCACACCAAATGCCTTATTATCCTAAAAAGAAGCTTAGGCATTCCCAGAGACAGTTCCTTTGAGATTTCTGATTTCTGCCTGGAGAATTGCCCTGCATTGATCTTCATTTGATAACTTGCCTTCAGCTACAAATCATACATTTGCAGAGCACAGTAGCAGGGGACAGTGCCTAATATTCACTATTACATTCAGCTGACTTCAGAATGCATATGGAGAGGGAAGTGAGTCAGGGAGATCTATGAGGAACAGGAGACAGAAAGATTGGAAGAACCAGAAGTGGGGGATGTCTCCAAGGAAATAGCATCTTCCAGACACACTAGGACTGCTACATACACAAATTCACATAGACTGTGACAACACACACAAGAAAGACATGGGCATGCTCAAGTAAAAGAAAAGCCCAGCATGGGGAAGGGGAAATGGCCACAAATCCCCAATGCCTAGCCCAGAAACTATTTATAGTTGATAACAGCTAGGAAAAGGAAAAACAATTTTCTCTGAGGGGTGACATTGGGTATACCAAAACCCACAACTTCAGTGGATTTTATTGATACTAATATTTATTCAGGTATACAAATTGGCCTTGCTCATTTATGCTGTGTTCTTCAGTATTTAGTTTCTCAAAATGACTGTCCACCTTGACCTGGCATATTTCATGTCTTGACTGACTTGCTTTGCTAACGAATCAGCATGAGTCAGAGTTTGTATTTCAAAGTTTGTGAAAGTTATGTCCCACCAAAATTCATATAGTGAATGGCAATCCACCCAGAGTTGAGGCTGCTAGTGATGAGGTCATGAGGGTAGAATCATGATGAACTTTTGTGCTGTGATAGGAGAGGCCAATGGGAACTCACTCGCTTCTCCTAACATGTCAATACACACAAAAAAGCTTTCCTCATGAAGAAGAATTTAACAGGTGTCAAGTTGAACTTAAAATCTCTAGCCACTAAGACTATGAAGATAAAATGTGTTCTGATAAGCCACCAATTTTCCTATAGCAGTTCATTATATTCACCAGTTCATCATCACAGTCTAAGTAGGCTAAAAAAGCATGTAGAACACAAAATTAGTCTTTACTTGATTGTTTCAGATTACCCTACTCGGACACCTATTGGGAGAGGGGGAAAGAAGATGTAGCATAATAGAGACAGGCACTAGGAGTCAGTGATTTCCCGAGTTTGCTGCTTACTCCTTAATTAAGGAAGCTAAGTCTGACTTTATACCCACTCCCAACTTCCTGTTGGCTCAGGTGACTGACTCATTGGTGTCCTGTCAGGTGTCTCTTCTGTCAGAAGTCTCTGGCCATAAAGGCAGGCCTTGCTCAGGGAGGAAGTGTCTGCTCTGCATGCTCATGCAGGCTGGCCTTGGCACCTGGGCACCTGGGCACCTTGGCACCTGGGCACCTGGGCACCTGGGCACCTGGGCAGGGTAATTGCAGCTTGGTAGTCTGACCGGCAGTTTCTCCTACACTGGATGAAGCAAAACTCTAGTAAACTGGGACTGCCTTATAACATGTTACATGTATGAATACATGTATGCATGTATATATGCATGTATGCACATATGTATATGTGTATAAAACACAGAGTAATCACTAAACTTTAAAATTATATGGCTGAGTGCTCTTACTCATGTGAGTGTACACACACACACACATACACATACATTCTCATTATTCTATCCATTTTATATAATAAAATATCTATGGTACTCAACAGAAAAATAGGAAAGATTGGTTTTTACTCACTGTTTTGGAGATTTCAGTCTATGGTCAGTCAGTGACTTGCTTTTGGGCCTCTGGTGAGTCAAGACATCATGCTAGAAATGCATGTTAAAGGAAGAAGTTACCGTGGGTACAGGAAAAAAAAGAATAAGACTCGGAGGGTTCAATGTTTCTCCTAGGGCATATCTTCAAGGCCAGATCTCTCTCTAAAACCCTAACCATGATGCATGCCACCACCTCCTATTGGTTCCATGGGTGGGGATCAAGTGTTTGAGAGATAGTTTACCAGCACATAATGTCCCTCTACACAAATGTAAGCAAGGCACACACACAAACAGGAGACACAGAGACAGAGATGGAGAGGGACAGGTGAAGACACACACACACAAACACACACACACACACACACATATATATATATATATATATATACAGAGAGAAATAACTTAGTTTCCCTGAGTGAAGTAACTACTATCAAATTCTAAGTCTGCAACTAACATAGTGCAGCGATTCTACTATTCTGTTCTCTGTTCGTACTGTGGTTACTCCACCCCAACAGGAGCTTAATTGTACTTTAGATATGCTTTTAAGCAGTTTACATTTGCTTAACAGTATATAACATCTACACATACCCATAAGCTTCACTGAGAATTGACAACAATTTTGAGCATTTGCTATCTCTCTGCTTCTATCATCTATGTGTCTAATATAATTCTTATGAAACAACTGAGATTAATTTGGGAGATGATAGACATCATTTCTTTGGAAATTTGTCCAAAGAAATTTCTAAGAACAATACATTGATTGAAAAGCATTAATAATAACCTAAGAGTACCTGAGGTATCTCAGTGTTAGTTGCATCAAGGAAAGTAAATTATGAGGCACTCCCACATGGTGCAGTTCGAGCAAGAGCAAGCCTCCTTTTGAGTTCTCTACTTCTCTCTCCCTGTGTATTCCACAATTCTTGTCTGTAGCTTATATGAGTCTGAATTTGTGTCTGCATGTAAACTGTCTCACATATTCAGTTCTCCCTAACTCTATGTAGTTGCATACATCTCTGTATGTGTCTCTAAAAGGGCTTTGATTTCCATTCATTGAACAACAGAGAAACTATCACCTAGGAATGGAACACTGAGCAGAATTTTACAAGGGATTGAGTCACTGATTTCAGCTGACCCAAATAACAAATAAACAAAAGCTAAAGCTGTTCAGCAATATTCATATGTTGATTCCAACAACTATGTTGGGCATTAATTTTTTAAGGCCACTTTTTTCCTATTCTCTGTTCTCAACAAATTATTACCATAGCATATATACACACAGCAAAACTTTCTCTGTCTCTGTCTCTGTCTCTGTCTCTCTGTTGCATTACTCATATGCCATGGGAATGGAAGAGCACTTAAAATTACAGCTGTGCTTAGCTTAGGCTGTAAAAGTTGATTACAGAGGAAAGCCAAGAATAGGTTCACTGCTAAATTGTTCTCTTGAAGGCAGGTGAATCAAAAAGGCAAAGTTCACAGCAGGACGTCAGTCATAAGTCTCATATGTCCTTGAGGTTTGTTATTGTCTTTGGCTGTGAAGTACAGCAAAAGTTCCAGTTTCTTTGAATATTGAAATATTTTCATCATAATGCATTGCTACAAAAGTACATCTTCCTGTATATTTTTCCTGTGAATGAGTGCTTCATAATATGTGCTTAGTGAGCCTCTTACTTTAGATGCAGTTGAAGGAAATGGAGTGGTTCAGTGTGCAGACTTATGGCCCTAATCCAGTGCAGGTATCATAATTACTGTGGTGGGGCTCAAGGATATCAATCAATTTTAAATATGAGTTGTTCTCTTGGGCATTTAGCATAAGGAGCACCAGATAAGTTCTTTATAGCTTAATCAGTATGTGTAATATAGAGAGGTCTGTTAAAGCTACAGGGTTAGGGTTAGGAAAGAAATAAGGCATTTTTTTCAGAATTTCAAGAGGGATATAAAAACTGTCATGTGTCATCCAAAAGATATCTACTGAACCAAACTGATGAAACCAAAAGACTCGAGTTTCCAACCAGATTCATGTGTTTATTGAAAAGATTTATAATATAAATTTCTGAGCAGATGTCTTGTAGTGACATGGATGCGTCTATGATCTGGATTCAGTCTTCCTGAGCATGAAAGGAGATCCTTGGTGGGGACACACCCAATTTGCTTTCCTCCACAATACCCTTTGGTGCATTATTATTTTCATTTTTAGTGTATGACCATTTGGATATGAAAGTGTATAGAAAATATATCTCAGGTTTTACCTGAATTGATGAACCTCCCATTTAGAATGTGACTGTGTTGTGAACAACTTCTTATCACCGGTGTGTGTTGTTTCAAGAATACTTACCAAAATTCTGTGTAACAGTCCCATTAGAAATGCATACTATATTTCTGTGCTGATGGAGTCCACTATATTATCTACTTACTTTTGAGTTAGATTATCTCTGTTTTTTTCCATAAAACAATAAGTAAAGTAACAGCATGTATCTACCATTTTAGGTATTTGATGAAGTTATTTCTATAGTTAGTAATTCTGATTTTTTGGCAGAAAATAAGAAATGTTTGCTTCCCACTTAACAACATCATATTTTCAACAGATATATTCAAAGCTATGATTATTGATCCATCTATGAACCATGTGGCGGTGATGATGTGGTATGTATATGTTCATGTACCTGAACTAGAAGTGCAGCAGAATATTAATCTTAGTTGACAAGCAGCAGGGCAGTTATATTTCGGGGTGCCAGTATGAGTTATGATTTCATAATGCAGTTATGTCATAGTCAAACCATTGACAAAAATGTGGTCCTAGAGTGGCAAACAAATGACAGAGAGGTGTGCTTAGTCTTAATTTATCAGAATGTAGCTTTATCACAAGAGAAGGCAAGTGGTGGAATGAATGAATCGTGCCACTGAGTAGTCTCAGACGCATACATTTTAATACAGCTGTTTGTTATGTCACTCTACCAGCTATTTCCTTTAAAGGCAATATTCAGAAGGGTTTGATCATGGAAAATGTAACAAATAGCTGGGCGGTGGTGGCTCACACCTTTAACGTCAGCACTCAAGGGGCAAATCTGGTGGATCTCTGTGAGTTCAAGGCCACCCTGGTCTACAGAATTCTAGGATAGCAAGGGCTATACAAGGAAACCCTGTCACAAAAAGTGTTATGAAATAAACCCAAGGAATAAAATTCCAAATTGGGAGATATAAGTCATTTAGGTACAAAGTGAACTGGCTTTGACTAAATTATTTGTAATTTATAGTAAGAATAATAATAATAAATATAAGTGTGTAAATGGATGCAGAGGTTTTATATGTGACCTTACTGTCCCAAATAATCACACAGAAAAATTACATTAATTACAAACATTTTAACTATAGTTCTGGCTTATTACTATCTAGTTTTTACATTAACCTATTTCTGTTAATCTATTGTCACAAGGGCATGATGTTACCAGTCTGCTGCCATCCTGCTTCTTGAACCACTGGCAGGTGTGTCCTCCACATTCCAGTCATCTCTTTTCCATATTTTCAGTTTGAGTTTCCCACCTGGCCTCATTTTGCATTGCTATAGGCTAAAGCAGCTTCTTTATTATCCAGTGAGAGGAATGCATTGTCACAGTGTACAGAAGGGTATCCCACTGCATAAATGACTATGCTGTATCTAGTGGTATTTTGGACATTCTTTCATCAATAAACTGTATGAATCTGATAATGATGTCATAACAAAGTTCTACAAATTATTTTTCACAGTCTCGTGTATAAAGTCTCATTTGAGGGATTGATAGTGTTTGGTGTCTTGTGTGGATTCTCTTCTTCATTATGAATGGTATGTTGTTATCACATGGGCAATCCTTAGTGTGCACTCAATGTGAAGGGGTGGATATCTCTTGTGTTATTTATCCTTAGTGTATTTTTCCTGTGAAAGGATGGTCTTGTCTTTATCACTTTACTGTAGCTTATATTACATTACGGCTTTAACATATGATTTCTGCTGCAATGGAGAAAAGTCAGTAAGCATTATATTGTCCCTTCTAAAATGCATACATTTTGCATGAAAAATCTACTCTGTAAATTTCTGTAGTCACTAAATTCCTAACTCAGTCTAATGTCAAATCCAAAGCCTCAAGTCTTTCTTTTTTTAGTTATACATTGGTAAAAATCAAGGTGCAGTGTACCTGAGATGATTTTTCTTCTGTTGTGATGTCACCAAACCAGACAAGCTGTTTTCTTTGAAAAGGAAGGTAAGTCAGGGAACAGAAGACAGCAGGAAGAAAGGACAGAGAGTTGCAGTCTTCTAATGCAGACCAAATACTACAGAGTCAAGATCTATCAACTCTTGGGCCTGGAGAATTATCTTTTTCATCTTACTTTCTGAACCTGCACCTACTAGCTGATGCTGCTGTCTCTGCACCTCTAAAGATGGCTTCTGTTCTCCAGTAGTCAGAGTGGTGGTCATGATGACCTCTGGATTGATTTTAGTGTCCTCTTCCTTCTCTGGAAAATGAGCCACATTGCCAGGTGACCATCTCCATATTCTACATTGTCCCTGCAGTCCAAACTTGTGGCTTTCTGCTCCTGTAGAGCCATCATTAGTGCTTCCTTCTGTGTAAACGAGTGCTTAGTACACAAGGTATTCTCCTTAAGGAGTGACTGTGCTTAGTACTCAAGGGATTCCCCTTAAGGAGTGACTGTCCAACCACAATTTTGTTTTCCTTTCCAGAACGAGCTTTCTATTTTATTTCAAAAGGTTTTGAAATGTTTAAAATCCAGGTCCTTTTATTTTAAGAGTCGACCATTTTAATCTCTCCTTTCATATTTACTATAAGGCAACACTGATAGACACAGAGTTTTCTGGTGCATCTTACACAGGAATAAGTCTTATTTAACTTTCTAATGCTAGGAGGACATTCATCCAAGTCTTTTGTCACTTTTATCGTGGTTGTTGTCATTGCTGCATCATCACTTTCTTCCATTCCCCTTCCTTCTCTCCTAGTTCATCCCCCTTTGTCTCTTGCTCCCTTACTTGCCTACTCTCTGATCCTCATCTTGCTTTCTTGCCCTTTAATTCTCTTGTTTTTATTCTGACTTCAGGGTCTTACTATAATAGAAAATAACACTATTATTGTTAAACTATTACTCCTCAACAAATTTATGTAGTATCATGTAGTGAACTTGGGTTTAAATTTCTTTATAAAGCTTTATCAGTCAATCTCTTGTTAATAAGAAAGGAGGAAAAACTTTCTAGAGAGAATTATATATTTCACAGAATGTGCCACAAACTTTTTTAAGACTCCTGGTAATGAGAGACACAGCTCTTGAACTGTCCATCTTCTGTAACAAGTGGGACTAGGACATCAACCTAGGATAAAAACTCCACCTACAAATTGTTTTGCCTGCAAGATGTGTGAGGATCATGGTACAAAATTTGTGGATGTGGCCAGTTAAATTTGAACCCATGCCAGGAGAGGGATGCCCATGCCTAACACTGCCTAGATAGCCAAGAGCTAGAGGCTGTATAGCCCATGGAACTAAGATATAACCAAACACAACTGGCCAAAAATCATTGAAATGATTCTTACATATTGTGCTACACTAGTAGACAAGAGTCTAGAATAATCAACATCAGAGAGGCTTCATGCAGAATCTGAGGAGAGCAAATGTTGAGATCCACAGTCAAATATTAGGCAGACCTATGGAAACTGAGCAGAAGAGGAGGAAGAAGAATTGTAGGAGCCAGAGGGGTTGAGGCATCACAAGAACATGGCCCACAGAATCAAATAAGCAGGGCTCACAGGGACTCACAGAGACGCTGTATGGGTCAGACCTAGGTCCTCTGCAATATGTTGTGGTTATGTAGCTTGGTGTTCTTGTGGGACTCCCAACAATGGGAGTAGTATTTGCCTCTGACGCTTTTGCCAATTTTGGAACTCCATTCTTTCTACTGGGTTGCCTTGTTCATCCTTGATATGAGAGTACATGCCTAGTCTTATTACAAGCTGTTATGACATGTTTGATTGATGTCTCTGGGAGGCCTGCTCTTTTCTGAAGGAAAAAGGATGAGGAGAAGATCTAGAGGAGAGGGGAAGGAGAGGGTCTGGGAGGAATGGAGGGAGGGGAAACTGAGGTAAGGATGCAATGAAATTCCTAAGAAGAATTAATAAAAATAAAAACATTGTTGCATCTCTCTCCGTCATGTAGTAAAAGTACACTGAGAAGAGGGTCATATGCATAGATGAGACATGTTCAACCCAGCCCTTGTCTTAAGAGGGGAAAATGGCTTGTGGTGGCAGCTTACATCAGCTCTGCTCTGGAATCAAGGGAACAAGGACATTACCCTATAGTAGAGAGGGGCTTGGAATCTCATGAAACTTGAATTTCATTGTAACCTAGTAAAGTAAAAGTCCTGAGGTAGAAACCTCCTATGTACAACAAGAGCAATTGTATAAATTTGACTAGATGACCAGACAAGTAAATGAAGAAAGTTTGGAGCCATAGGAGCTAATCAGCTACACTTGACCACTGGTTTTTAAAATATGAAATAATTTTTCTGGTGTCTACAAACTAAGTGCTTTGGATGTTTGATCTTTGAATGACTCATCAAAATACTAAAGAGACACTGTAATAAAATAGTATGATTAGCTTGTTGCACTCAGTTTGTATAACAGTTTTGTCTATAGTAACACAGAACAGAAAAAAAATATAGACTTGATACTCTTGCCATATTCATTGGTGTAAGAACAAACTAGATAAATCCATTATCTAAAAGTCAGAAAGAGGAGGGGAGAAGGTATGGGGGAGCAGGAAGGTTGAGTTGAGGTAAGAATAGAGGAGAGCAGGATAAGGGAATAACATCATAGAATGAGTCATTATAGGCTTGAGGAGAGAGCTGACACTAGTGAGATCTCCAGAGATCTACAAGGATAACACCAACTGGCAAACTAAGCAATAGTGGAGAGACTACATTAAATGCTCCTCCTTGATGGTAAGGTTGATGACTACCTTACATACCATCCTAGAACCTTCATCAGGTGACAGATGGAAGCAGAGACAGATACCCACAGCCAAACACTGAACTGATACCCTGGAACCTAGTGACAGAGATGGAGAAGTAATGAGCAAAGGGATCAAGACCATGATGGTGAAACACACAAAGACAGCTGACCGGATAAAGGGGAGCTCTTGAATCTCAGACTCATGCCTGAGAGGCCAACAGGAGACTGATTCAGACGCCATGGATCAGTGAGGAGGCCACAGAAATCACTGGGGCCTTGGGAAGTAGATCAGTGTTTACCATGGTTTATGAAAGATCTTTGGGAGCCCATTCCAAGTAGAGGGATGCTCTCTCAGCCTGGACACATCGGGAAGGGACTAGGTCCTGCCCTGGATGAAATGACATACTTTAGAGATCTCCTCAAGGAGGGCCTCACCCTCCCTGGGGAATGATGTGGGGATTGGGTGGGGGGCTGGTGGAGGGACAAGGGAGGAGGGTTGGGAGAGGGAGCTGGGATTAACATGTGAAACATTCATGTTTCTAATTTAAGTAAAAACATTACAAAAAACAACATCTGTACACTTGTATTCCTTTTAAAATATGCACATGGTTTGCTTAAGCTATTTGTACTTGCCCCAATTCCCAATCCTACCTCAGCCACTTTAATGGTTGCTATTGTACCTGGGATGGCAGGCATGCACCAGCAAGTATTTCTGTAAAACATTTTTCTGTTTCGGGGTTTGTATCTACAAAATAATGTAACAGACAGAGTAAGCAGAAACTACATAAATCTGCTAACTAACAGGAGAGGAACACATTTTTCTTATGTATCCATATTTAGCTGTCTTAGTTGTTTTGAAGAAATCATACTATAGGTTCAAATGTGACACATTGTGACAGGCACATGTGTAACAATGGGGGAATCTTTACTTTAAGGAACACTCTAGAACAGTGCTTCTCACCCTTCCTAATGCTGTGATCCTTTAATACAGTTCCTCGTGTTGTGGTTACCATAACCATAAAATTATTTTCATTGCTACCTCACAACTCTAATTTTGCTGCTGTTATGAATCATAATGTAAGTATCTATGTTTTCCCATGGTCTTATGCGATCTCTGTGAAAAGGTTGTTCCAACTCCCGAAGGGATCACTATCCACAGGTTGAGAACATGCTCTCGATGATCCATGAAAGTATGTAGATTGTTTTGCTGAGAGAATTACATATATTTACAATCTCTCAATACCTGTAATAAATAGAAACAAACTTAACTGCTGCTAAAACAAAAAGGAATCAGCACTAAACAAAGCAGGACAATAAAGGTATCAGTGCTTACTGACAATTTCATACATGAAGTTTTGAAACTGCTGCAACTGCAAAGGGGGGGAGATGGAAGGAGAGACAGAGAGAGAGAGAGAGAGAGAGAGAGAGAGAGAGAGAGAGAGAGAGAGAGAGAGAGAGAGAGAGAGAAGGGGGAGGGCAAGAAGTTTCCTGGGTTTTGGCATGCAGTCATCTAAGAGGAAACTGAACTCCATTGCTATTGGTGGCTATTTCATTTTGGTCTAGTTATGAGGACTCCCTGTTTAGGCAATGGATAGTGATTATAGCGGTCTCCCTTATTTATTAGGCATCAAAACTAGTAGATTCATGCCTTGAGAGATGTTCTGGCTCTGAAATTTGGGCAGCAGAGCTATGATGTTACCTCAGTCCTCATTGAGGAGGAACTATGCTGTCTTACTGTCTCTTCACTAATATATGTTCCTCATCCCATTGGAGAACTGGGAAACTTGGCTTATTTCCCCTTAGTTATAGCCCCAAACCACTATTGAGCTGAAAAATTAATTGAAAACCTGATACGCTGAATTATAAATATTGATCAGGTAGCTGTTACTTGAAGGCCCTCAAATGATCTTCTTTTGTTTCAACAGTTTTGAGAGAATTTAATTAATTAATTAATCTAAATAATTTAGATCAGGCTGACTTTCTAAGTCTGCTAAATCATTTGGTGATATAACATCAATAACACACTTAAAATCAGTTATATTAGAGTAGGACTCACCATGATGATTAAATATTTTAGATAGAAACAGCTTGATATATTATAGACATTCCATAAACAACTCATTTTTTTCTGGAGACAAATTTCCTTTAGAAAATGGATGAATGAAAATTCCAACAATGCAGGATATTCAAATAATAAACATTTGAAGGCAAAGGCAACAAAATAATTAATTGAATAATAAAATACTAATCATATAGCTTTAGCTATAGGAACTCTTTAGGAACTGAGAATATGCAGATTAAGGAAGGATATGAGCTTTTGATCCTAGAAAAATAAAAGGCATAGGGACTCAAATTAAGTTTTATGGTCAATTAGAGAGAGAAATTTTAGCAGAACAATTACATATAAGTATGTGAGGAAAATGCCAGGAATGACAAAACTAAATTGGGGAAATTCTAAGCATACTATGCCTTTGCATTGATATTCTTAAATAAGTGAGATGTACACTTAGGAACTGAGAGTATGCAAATTAAGGCAGGATATGAACTTTTGATCCTAAAAAAAATGAAAGGGATAGGGACTCAAATTAGAGACAATGTTAAATTTGGTAATCTAAAAATTAAGTTTTTCCTGAATGAGAGAAAAAGATTGAAAAATATTCATGGAGTCAGATGTGTGAGGCGAGCTTGGAAAACATGGAAAGTTGTGTTTGTCCGGGTGACTGTGTTGCTCTCCTTTGTCTGTGACTTTGCTGTACCAACTCACTTGGGTGCAGTTCATCTATTGCAAACAATACACAATCTTTGTCTATTGCAAGAGCTAGTAGAATAAAGAGGAGTAAATTTGTACCAGTATCTTAACCTGTACCACAGGAAGTCCTGAATCATTCTTCTTGTACTCTGTATCTATGCTAAAATTCCAAATAAAGGTAAGTTTCTGGTATATGTGGATGTAAAGGATGAAGGTGTGTGCTAGGGAGCAGATATTTCTCTTTTGGGTTCCACCAGCTGAGAGGCCTTTGAGAAACCCACCTGTGAAAGATTCTAACATACTGATGATATCCAAAGGCAAGTTGCTTACCTGAAAACACATGAGCAAAAGGAATCATCTCAGTGGAGTCCATCCAGCCAAATACACATGAATTTAGTTAAGTACCAAAGGAGCATAGGAAGTATATTTTATCCTTCTCTAGTACTGGCACAGTCTGAGGTCATAGCTTGCAGCAAATCTAACATTCAAGGTCTAACACTGTAGACCTTGAAGCTAAGCAAATACAAACATTTTTCACTTTTGCAAAATAAATTTTGATACAATTTGCAGTTAAAATATAGAAAGTCTAGACAGGGACATGATGCAATAATAGATTGCTAACCTGTTGTCAAGGACAGTATGGAATTCAATGGACATAGAGGTATAGAGACCCAAGCAACTACTTGAGGAGTGTCATAGAGCCACAGCAATCTGATCTTGGCATAATTTGCATATAATGCATTGGCAGTAGAGCATACCAACTGTGGTTTATATCACTGTGGATGCTATGGTGTGATTGTGATGAAGGAATGCTAGAGTAGTAGATGGAGGCAGTAGAAGGAAGAACATATTTTAGATGATTCTCAAAGATAGGCGTATATCAAATTATACTGGCACATTTATCCCAGTAATGAGTTTAAAATGTGTGGCTTTAAAACAAATCTGAAAAATCATCAATTCAATATTAAAGAATAAGATTTAGGATCTCTTTCAAGTCTTTGAGAAAGCTGAGTCAAATTGTAACATTTTTCTTGTAGCACCATGGTCAGAGATGCAATCTGAGAACAACTCAGATACATGTGTGTAAAAGAGGAGGTAGACATCCTTGTACATTCACAATATTAAAGCTTAACATAGGTTTATGAGGGCAGTATTCTAGTGGACTTTTCCTCACTATAACTAATTCCTAAAATAACATACACAAAGAAAATATTTATTTTCGTTACAGTAGTTGGACCACCTAACAACCCCATATTTTAACCTGTTAAAATATGGAACTTAGGGAATATTCAATATCTAAGCTCTAATACTTGTACTAGAAGTAGCATATACATATTTAATTTCTAAAATTATCTTGATTGTTATGTTAGGTAAAAATATATCAACATAGAGACAATTTTGTACCAGTCAATTCATTTTGAGAAGGTTAATTGATATCTTTAAAATAGAATTTTTTCACTATCACATCATAAATGTTTGGGGTAGACAATTCTTTCTTTGTAAGTATAAATTTAACAAATTCGTAATGACAGAGCTGCATGTCATTTCTGAATCATTAGTTAATTTTATTTCTTTATGGAGCTTACTACAAAGTGACATTCTATGGTTTAAAAAGAGTTTTATGTCTTGTTTGATTTATGGCATATATTACCTTTGCCAAAGCCTTACTAACATGAATGCCTTTGAGCAGTGTATTTCAATGAATATATAGTTCAATTTATAAAATTCAAAATAAGTAAGTCAGATTACACTTACAAAAGCTACTTAAGTGTTAGAAGATTGACAGGTTTAGGCTATAAATGTAAATTGTTATTTGTGTGATATCAATAATAATAATACTTAAATTTATAACTACAGTTAAAGAAATTTTGTTACCAAGTTTGACATGTCTTTAACAGTAACTTGATATGTTCATCTTAGGTTAATTTAAAATTACTACAAGCAAAAATAAAGATGTCTTTTCTTTTTTGAATAGCTTTAAATAAATGATATAGCAATTTCAAAGTTTGAACCTCAAAAAACTGAATGATTTCATTTTTTTAAATTTATACACTTAATAAACTGAAAACCAATGATTACCCAGTAATTTTAAATAATTTTTGTCTGTGCACAGAAATCTTAACTTAATAGCATAATGGTAAAGTAATATTAACTGAGATTCAATAGGGGTTATAGAAGACATGTTGTCAGCAAAGTCGAGTCAAAGCAGTAGAGCTTCCAGGGTAGAAGAGGTATGGTCTACAGCAATGAAATCAACCTTCCTAATGCTGCAACACTTTAATACTGGTCCTCATATTGTGGTGACATGCCATAAAATTATGTCTTTGTTACTTCATAATGGTAGTTTTTCTACTCTAATGAACCATAATGTAAATATATGATGTGCAGGATATCTGGTACGTGATCCCCAAAGTGATCACAACTCATAGGTTGAGAACCACTGATCGACAGGAATCACCAGACTGCTGGGAGGACAGAACAGGAGGTTGAGGGGGCCCCAGGTTGGCTAATAAATTGTTACAGTGTCAGCAGATAGGCAATGCAGAAGAGCTTGGAATCAGACACAGAACCAAGCCATTTACAGGCATTTTCTCTTTCCTTGGAATATTTTCTCAGGTGAACCACACTCTGTTATAAACAACAATGAATTTTAGATTCACAAGTGATTAAAAGACAATCATTCTTTAAAAGTTCTGTGAAATCCAGAAGATTATTTGGGATAGCACTGATGATAGGTTACTTTCATAACTATCATCAACTAGAGGCTACTGAGACTGAAATGAAAAATTAACGTCTCCAGTAAAACCTTGGGCTTTCAAGAAAATATTCAGTCCTATACACACAATTACAAAGAAAACCACAAACACAAAGCAGATAAGCTTAGGCTTTCTGTTGCAGTAAACCAGCATGGTGGAGTGCCACGTGGGAAGGAACTGGTTGAGTTCATTATCCAGAGCAAGAATTCAAGCAGGTCTGGAAGGCAGAAGCAGGGACTGAAGCAGAAACGATGGAGGAGTGCTGTTTACTCACTTGTCTCCTCATGAATTGCTCAGCCTGATTCCTATACCATTCAGGATCACCTCCCTAAAGGTATCACTGCCCACAATGAACAGGACCTCCCCACTTTGATCATTAAGAAAAGACCCCTACAGACTTGTCTACAGGACAATTTTATGGAGGACTTTTCTCAATTTACGATGCCTCTTCACAGGTATGTTAGCAAACACCAAGCACGATGACTGCTTATCAACTTGCTACACAAACACAAAACTTATTAATTCATATCTTCTCCTTTCTTGCTCATTCATCAAAGCTAAAAACCACACGCGACTTTACAAATCTCACAGTCTCTCAGCAATGTCACATACCTTATTAACACAATAAAAAAAGAAAAGCCAAAATGAACTCTGGGATCCAGTCAGAGTTCCATCCTCTGAGCTTCATTTTTTTCAACTCTGCTATTCTCAGCACAGCAGCTTACTTCATAGGCTCTGACTTGCTGTTTCCCATAGCTCCTGATGTCACTGATGATCATCCCCTGGTGCTGGCATCCATGAAATGTTGGGATCTCCATTTCAGCTAGGCTGTGCCTTCACCAAAGGTTTCTCCTGAGTTCTCTTCTGGGATTTGTCACATGATGCCAAGCCTCAACTCCTCTGCATAACCTATCTAATCCTGTGGCTTGCATTTCAACTGAGGCTGCACTTTCCCCAGTGACCTCTCCTGACCTGTCATGAGGCCATGCCTCAGCTCTCTCTAACATCACTTCTTGCATTCAAAGTCAGGAGCACCTAGGGAATTCTTACATAATACAAAGTTTGGGTGCCAGCACAAGGTACAGCCTTGGCCCACTTTGGACCAAAGTTGCTGTGTGCTGACTCTGAAGAAACACTTTCCAGAAGATTACACTTCAATTATGCTGGTATCTTTTTAATCACTGTTAATTTTTCAGCTCCAGCTGACCAGCACTGATTGTCCCAGCAAAGCAAAGGTTTTGCTTTAATGGTGTTAGTCTTTTGTTAATCATCCCCAGCGATCAGAACTGCCAATTCTTAATTCAAAATATCGAGCAGACCCCCAAAGCTGTTTATTTCCTCCTGAAATTTTACAAACATGGCCTCTACCATCTACACTACTGTCAGGGTTATCTTCTTAGTCCCTACAACTGTCCAGTGAGCTCTGAAGACTCAATGGTTTTTATAATCCAACGTTCAGAATACTTTAAAATCCTCCTCTTAACCAATGCGACCAGATCCGTAAGAGCAATAGTGGCAACAACACTGACCCTCACAGTTAGGGTTTTATTTTTATCAAACATCAAGATGGAAAGTAACTTGGGGAGGGAAGGGTTAACTTTATTTTATATTTTAGAGTTCATCATCCAGTGAAGTCAGGCCAGGAACTCAAGCCCAACAGGATCAGGTAGGTAGAAGCCATGCAGGAGAACTGTTTACTTAGTAGGCTCTCAGGACTTGAACAACCTGCATATTTAAACCATTCAAGGCCACCTGCCCAGGACAGTATCTTTCTTTCCAGATGTGTCCAAGTCTATATCAAGCTGACAACAAAACAAGCACAAAGATAAGTAAAATAATGGTGGGCAGATTAACAATTTCTTAGCTTAGATCCTCCATCAGAGAAGTAGTTACTCTGTATTTTAAATTCTCTGTCTAACTCCACCTAAACTTATTGCATTTAATCTGCTTATGTATTTGTCTATCTTTTATTTGCCTGTTATAAGTTTAATCAAAATATATACATGGTGGACTTATTCAGCCTCCCCAGTATTTTATCTTGCTGAAACAACCCTCTGACATTTGATTGGAATAAGCGCTTGTCAACTTGTATTGAGACTCTGATCACATGGCTTCAACTCTGTACCTGTACGCTCTAATATGTTAACTTGTAAAACAGAGGACTAAGTGTCATGGTAGGGTACACGCACAGGATAGGTATGTTTGCTTTGCAGCATAATTAACCATAGTCTTAAAGTGCAGGCACTCACTGGTCTCGTACCAAACTGCATGTTTCTTGTTTTAAGATTTGTCTCGCAGTGTTTTGGATGCACTTGTTTGAGAAAGCAGACAAGAGAGATGAGCAATTCCAGATTCCTAGTGAGGCACTGCATTGTATCCTTGCCATGATTACTTTACTACCAGGCATTTGGCAAGATTCCTTTTCAGAAAATATATTAGTCTTGGCATCCAAAAGCAGCCAAATGACAAATATGAAAGATTACAAAATAACCATTGTTTTTTTTAAAGTGCTATTAGCTTCCTACTAAAAATGAAATCTATATTCTGTGTACTGTTAACACTTAGTATGGGTTACAGCTGCATCTATTATCACAGTCTTAACTTTTTTTGGCACACAAGATATCAAATTTTATCTCTCCAGGTGACTAATTATTATAAAAATTTAGGGCCATACAACTTTAATTAAATCTAACTTTCTGAAAATGTTGTGCTTTATAAGACGAATATTAGATAACATTACTTAAGAGTGTCAATTATTTTGAAACACTGGTAGCTAATGACAAAAGTTTCAATTCAGTCAGAAAATAAATCAAGGCATGAGCCTTGTTTCCAGCTCTTTGTAAGGATTTGCGTACACATGTTCCCATTGGGGAGAGCATGCAGCACTCTGGGCTGTGTTACAACTGTTGCTTATAAGTGAGGGACATGCAAAGACCAGAAAAATGTTTTGAGTTCAACAAAAGAGTGAACTGCATTGCAAAGTACATGAATTATTATTAATTTTTGGATTATCATTGCCCTAGGTCTCTCAAATTTGCTGAACATCCTCATGCTTTATAAACCCTCAAGTCTGCATTTGCAAAATGTGGCATTTCAGATAAAACTCTCCTACAATACATACCCTGGGATGGCACAGATGCCGCACTAATCCTGTGCACTATTCTCTATCATTGAGAATACTTGACATTTCATCAACACAGCGTTTGAGGACCAGGTAGAAGCTCACTGGGTGTGTAAGTGCCATCAGAGGCTGAGGAGGCCACTTGCCATTGATTGCCCTCCTATGCAACTCTTGCAGGCTTCCGACTGGATCAGGGCACTTTGCATTACTTCCTTCATTTCAGCTTTGCTCTGTTGTGCTGGAGGGATAACTTTCTTAGATTGACACATATATTTCTCAATTCAGTATAATCTTTCAGCCAATGCAATTCATTCACACTTGTCTGTTTAGTAACATAGATAGACAACTTCATGGTTTCTCATGTTAGGAACCATTAAACAGTCCATGCCATAAACCATTGCCTAATACTAATGTATAGAGGGTGAAGTCTAGTTTATTTTCTAGTCATTACACTCATCAATTCTACAGGGACCTTGAACCACAGTTCTCTTATCACCAGTGTTTCACTTGCTAAAAATGGACATAAGGAAACCTGTATGTTATTTAAAATATTGTATCAGTCAATGTGGCACTTAATTTTACAGAATTAAATTTAGTATATTTCTAAAATAATAAGACACTGTGTTATGTTTGGTTTTACTCATCATTAAAACAAGAAAACACTCCGTTTAGGATACTAAGAAATGCTTGAACAAAGATTTTCAGAGTAGCTCAGTAGTCAGCTAGTGATATGGTGAACCTTTCTGCACACTGCCTTTAAGACTAGATATTTAACTAATACCCAAATTAGGAAGATATATTATTTTTTCTTTATTTAAGAATATATCAAAACTATCTGAAGTTTTGAAAATCTAGAATTTAAGAAATAATTGACATGAACTCTCACCGTGTATCATTTTTTAACATATAGTTGAGGTCAACCAGGTCTTCACAACAAGTTCCATGTAATCCATGGCTATATAGAGATATCCTTGTTTCAAAAAACATAAGAACAATAGCAATAACAACAAAAACACACACAGAAGGGACTGTTGATCTTTCTCAGGCCTTAGAGCATTGGCCACTCTTCATGAGGACTAGGGTTCTATTCTTACCAAACACATGACAGTTTACAAATGACTGAAACTCCAGTTCCAGGACACCCAGTGTCCACTTCTGGTCTCCATGGGCATTCAACTGGTGTACAAGTACATATGCTAAAATATAAAAAAGCACACACTATCACATAAAACAAATTAGTTTTCAAAATATTAAGGAAAATAGTAATTAATTTTTCTTTTTTTTTCTTTTTTTTTATTAATATTTTTTTATTTTCCATTTTAAATTTAGATAAGAAACAAGGTTGCTTCACAAGTCAGTACGAGGTCCCTCTCCCTTTCCCTCCCCTCGCCCGTGCCCTCCCCCCCATCCCCCCCCCCGTTATCCCCTCATTCCCCCAGGGAGGGTGAGGCCCTCCCTGGGGGTGTCCGTAGTCTGTCATTTCATATAGGGCAGGGCCTAGACCCTTCCCCAAGAGTTCAGGGTGAGAGTGCACCTCACATTGTTCTATGGGAGTCCAGAGACCGTGTGTATACTTGGGATGGGTACTGATCTGCTGTCCAAGGCTCAATAGGTTACCTAGGCCTCCTCACTGACACCCAGATTCAGGGGGTCTTGATCAGTCTCATGCTGGATTCCCAGGCTGATGCCTGGGATTCAAGAGTTAACCTTTGTCTGGTCAGCTGTTTCTGGGGGTTCAACCAGCCCAGTCTTAATCCCTTTGATCATCAGTCCTCCCTATCTGATACTGGCTTTCTTGAGTTCAGCTCAGTAATTAACCAGCCAGTAAATGAAGTTTCTGTTTCCCAGACTCTCTGGCAATAGGATTGTAGGCTGGCACTCCCCAGATCTATGTCTAAAATCCATATATGAGAGAGTACATGCCATGTTTCTCTTTTTGTGACTGGGTTACCTCACTCAGGATGGTTTCTTCTAGTGTCATCCATTTGCCTGAGAATCTCATGATTCCATTATTTTTTTCTGCTGAATAGTACTCCATTGTGTAGATGTACCACATTTTCTATATCCATTCTTCGGGTGAGGGACATCTAGGTTGCTTCCAAGTTCTGGCTATTACAAATAAAGCTGCTATGAACATAGTGGAACAGACATCTTTGTTATATGAATGGGCATCTTTTGGATATATGCCTAAGAGTGCAGTTGCTGGGTCTTGTGGTAGGTTTATTCCCATTTTTCTGAGGAATCTCCATACTGCTTTCCAAAGTGGCTGAACCAGTTGGCACTCCCACCAGCAATGGAGGAGTGTCCCCCTTTCACCACATCCTCTCCAGCATAAATTGTTATTGGTGTTTTTGATTTTAGCCATTCTGACAGGAGTGAGATGGTATCTCAGAGTTGCTTTGATTTGAATTTCCCGGATGGCTAAGGATGTTGAGCACTTTCTCAAGTGCCTCTCAGCCATTTTAGCCTCCTCTAATGAAAACTCTCTATTTAGTTCTGCAGCCCACTTCTTAATTGGGTCCTTTGCTGTTTTGGAGACTTGCTTCTTGAGTTCTTTGTAAATTTTGGAGATCAACCCTCTGTCAGATGTGGGATTAGTGAATATTTTTTCCAATTCTGTGGGCTGCCTTTTTGTCTTGCTGACTGTGTCCTTTGCCTTACAGAAGCTTCTCAGTTTAAGTAGGTCCCATTTATTAATTGTTGATCTCACTGTCTGTGCTACTGGTGTTATGTTCAGGAAGCTGTCTCCTGTACCAATTCTTTCAAGGGTACCACCCACTTTCTCTTCTAAGAGGTTCAGTGTGGCTGGATTTATGTTGAGGTCTTTGATCCATTTGGACTTAAGTTTTGTGCATGGCGATAAACATGGATCGATCCGCATTTTTCTACATGCCAGTCTCCAATTATGCCAGCACCATTTGTTGAAGATGCTTTCTTTATTCCATTGTATATTTTTAGCTTCTTTGTCAAAGATCAGATGTTCGTACGTGTGTGGGTTAATACCCGGATTTTCAATTCGATTCCATTGGTCTGCCTGTCTATTTTTGTGCCAATACCAAGCTGTTTTCAGGACTATAGCTCTATAATAGAGCTTGAGGTCAGGGATAGTGATGCCTCCGGACGTTGCCTTGTTGAACAGGGTTGTTTTGGCTATCCTGGGTCTTTTGTTTTTCCATACAAAATTGATTATTGTTCTTTCAAGGTCTGTGAAGAATTGTGCTGGGATTTTAATGGGGATAGCATTGAATCTGTAGATTGCTTTTGGCAGGATTGCCATTTTTACTACATTGATCCTACCTATCCAAGAGCATGGGAGATCTTTCCATTTTCTGAGGGCTTCTTTAATTTCTTTCTTTAAAGATTCAAAGTTCTTACGATACAGGTCTTTCACTTGTTTGGTTAGCGTTACCCCAAGGTATTTTATGTTGTTTGTGGCAATTATAAAGGGTGATGTTTCTCTGATTTCTCTTTCAGCCCTTTTATCATCTGTATATAGTAGGGCTACTGACTTTCTTGAGTTGATCTTGTAACCTGCCACTTTGCTAAAGGTGTTAATCAGCTGTAAGAGTTCCCTGGTAGAGTTCTTTGGGTCATTGATGTAAACTATCATATCGTCTGCAAACAGTGAAAGTTTGACTTCTTCCTTCCCAATTTGTATCCCCTTGATCCCCCTTTGTTGTCGTATGGCTATAGCTAGAACTTCAAGTACCATGTTGAAAAGGTGTGGAGAGAGCGGACAGCCTTGTTTTGTTCCTGATTTTAGAGGAATTGCGTTGAGTTTCTGTCCATTTAGTTTGATGTTGGCTGTTGGTTTACTGTATATGGCTTTTATTATGTTTAAGTATGTCCCTGTTATCCCAGATCTCTCCAAGACCTTTATCATGAAGGGGTGTTGGATTTTGTCAAAGGCTTTTTCAGCATCTAGTGAGATGATCATGTGATTTTTGTTTTTCAGCTTGTTTATATGGTGGATTACGTTGATGGATTTTCGTATGTTGAATCATCCCTGCATCCCTGGGATGAAACCTACTTGATCGTGGTGAATGATTGTTTTGATGTGTTCTTGGATCCAATTTGCCAGTATTTTATTGAGTATTTTTGCATCAATGTTCATGAGGGATATTGGTCTGAAGTTCTCTTTCTTGGTTGTATCTTTGTGTGGCTTGGGGATCAAGGTTATTGAAGCCTCATAGAAAGAGTTTGGCAAAGATCCTTCTGCTTCTATTGTGTGGAACACTTTGAGAAGAATTGGTATAAGCTGTTCTTTGAATTTGTGGTAGAATTCTGCACTGAGGCCATCTGGACCTGGACTTTTTTTGGTTGGGAGACTTTTGATGACAGCTTCTATTTCCATAGGGGTTATAGGTCTATTTAAATTGCTTATCTGTTCTTGATTTAGTTTTAGCAAATGATAGCTGTCCAGGAAGTCATCCATTTCCTTTAAATTTTCGAATTTGGTGGAGTACAGGTTTTCAAAGTATGACCTAATGATTCTCTGGATTTCCTCAGAGTCTGTTGTTATGTCCCCCTTTTCATTTCTGATTTTGTTAATTTGCGTGTTCACTCTCTGCTGTTTGGTAAGTTTGGACAAAGGTTTGTCTATCTTGTTGATTTTCTCAAAGAACCAACTCTTCGTTGCATTGATTCTTTGTATTGTTTTCCTGGTTTCTACTTTGTTGATTTCAGCCCTCAATTTGATTATTTCCTGGCGTCTACTCCTCCTGGGGGAGTTTGCTTCTTTGTGTTCTAGAGCTTTTAGCTGTGATGTTAATTCTCTGGTATAACTGTTTTCCTGTTTCTTCATGTGAGCACTTAGTGCTATGAACTTCCCCGTAGCACTGCTTTCAAAGTGTCCCATAGGTTTGGGTATGTTGTGTCTTCATTCTCATTGAATTCGAGGAAGTCTTTAATTTCTTTTTTATTTCCTCTTTGACCCAGGGATGGTGCAGTTGAGCATTATTCAATTTCCATGAGTTTGTAGGTTTTCTGCAATTTGTGTTGTTGTTGAATTCTAATTTTAAGGCATGGTGGTCTGATAAGATGCATGGAGTTATTCCAATTTTTTTGTAGCTGCTGAGGTTTGATATGTTGCCAAGTATGTGGTCGATTTTTGAGAAGGTTCCATGTGGTGGTGAGAAGAAGGTATATTCTTTTTTATGTGGATGAAATGTTCTATAGATATCTGTTAATCCCAGTTGGGTCATTACTTCTATTAGACCCTTTGCTTCTTTGTTGAGTTCCTGTCTGGTATTCTTGTCTAGTGGTGAGAGTGGTGTGTTGAAATCTCCCACTATAACTGTGTGGGGCTTTAGATGAGATTTAAGTTCTAATAATGTTTCTTTAACGAATGTGGATGCCTTTGTATTGGGGGCATAGATGTTCAGGATAGACACTTCGTCTTGGTGGGTTTCACCTGTGATGAGTATGTAATGACCTCCTTCATCTCTTTTGATTGATTTTATTTTAAAGTCTAGTTTGTTAGATATTAGGATTGCTACCCCTGCTTGTTTCTTGGGTCCATTTGATTGAAAAATTTTTTCCCAACCTTTAACTCTCAAGTAATGTCTGTCTTTGAGGGTGAGGTGTGTTTCTTGTATGCAGCAGAAGGAAGGGTTCTGTCTTCGAATCCATTCTGCTAGTCTGTGTCTTTTTATGGGTGAGTTAAGGCCGTTAATATTGAGGGATATTAATGACCATTGATTGCTCATCCTTCTTCGATTTGCGATGGTTGTTGGTGGTGGAATTATGGGTGGAATTTCGCCCCTTTGTTCTTTTGGCTGTTGGTAGAGAGGGATTCTCTAATGCTTTTTTTTTTCTGGTTGTAGTTAGCTTCCTTGGGTTGGAGTTTTCCTTCCAAAATTTTCTGTAGGCCTGGGTTAGTGGACACATATTGCTTGAATCTAGTTTTGTCATGGAATACCTTGTTTTCTCCGTCTATAGTGATTGAGAGCTTTGCCGGGTATAGTAGTCTGGGCTGTCATCCATGGTCTGTTAGTGTAGGTAGAATATCTATCCAGGACCTTCTGGCTTTCAGAGTTTCCATGGAGAAATCAGGTGTAATTCTGATAGGTCTGCCTTTATATGTTACTTGACCTTTTTCCTTAGCTGCTCTTAATATTCTTTCTTTATTCTGTATGTTTGGGGTCTTGATTATTATGTGGCGAGGGGATTTTTTTTTGTGGTCCACTCTATTTGGTGTTCTGTAGGCTTCTTGTACCTTCATTGGCATGTCTTTCTTAAGGTTGGGAAAGTTTTCTTCTATGATTTTGTTGAATATGCCTTCTGCCCCTTTGAGGTGGATTTCTTCTCCTTCTTCTATACCTATTATTCTTAGGTTTGGTCTTTTCATGGTGTCCCATATTTCCTGCATGTTTTGTGTTAAGGATTTGTTGGATTTAAGGTTTTCTTTGGTTGATAAATCCATTTCTCCTAGCGTATCTTCAACACTTGAGATTCTCTCTTCCATCTCTTCTATTCTGTTGGTAATGCTTGTATTGGTAGTGCCTGACTGTTTGTCCAGCTTTTCTATTTTCTGCCTTTCTTCAGATTGTGTTTTTTTAGTGTCTCTATTTCAGTTTTCAACCCTTGCAGCGTTTGCATTGCTTCTTGCAATTTTCTGTTTATCTGTTCGTCCGTTTGTTGCCTTTTATGAATTTTTTGGTTTGTTCTTTCTTCCATTTCTTGCATTTTTTGGTTTGCTTTTTGTTCCATTTCTTGGATTTTGTGCTTTGTTTCTTCTTCCATTTCCTGCCTCTTTTGGTTTGTTTCTTCCTCCATTTTTTTCATTTTTTGCTTTGTTTTTTCTACCATTTCTTGCATTTTTTGCTTTGTTTCTTCTTCCATTTCCTGCCTTATTTGGTATGCTTCTTTTTCTAATTCTTGCATTTTTTGCTTTGCTTTTTCTTCCATCTCTTGCATTTTTTGCTTCATTTCTTCTTCCATTTCGTGCCTTTTTTGGTTTGTTTTATCTTCCAATTCTTGCATTTTTTGGTTTGTTTTTTCTTCCATTTCTTGCATTTTTTGGTTTGTTTTTTCTTCCATTTCTTTGAGGGATTTTCCAATATCCTCTTTTAGGGCCTCTATCATTTTCATGAAAGTGCTTTTAAGGTCGTTCTCTTCTGCTTCCTTCGCGTTGGAATATTGGGGTCTTGCTGGTGTGGAGTCTCTAGAATCTGGCGGTGTCATATTAGTTTTTCTGTTGCTGACTGTGTTTTTGTATTGTCTCTTTCCCATCTCTTCTTTTAGTGGGTGCAGAAAGAGCCCCTTCCTGGTCTGGGGACCAGAGTTCCCTTTTGGTGGGTGCTAGTAAGTCCAGTAATCTGGTGGTTCTTCTATGCCTTGTCCAAATGCTGGTCCGTGGGTAGAGAAGAAGAACAGGAATCTGGGGCGCTTAGCCTCCTACCTGGTCCCCTGGACCCTATGCTGGGTCCTGTTGTACCTGATCCGGAACAGCTACTCCCCTGGTCTCCCTGGCTCCTGTAGTTTCCTGGTCTCTTTGGTGGGAGAGAAGATCTGGAGTCTGGGGTGCTTGGCTCCCGCCGGGATTGGGAGCTCTGTGCAGTTCCCAGGCGTTCTGCAGGCTCTGGAACACAGGCCGGGAAGCTGGCCTGTTTAGCTGATGATGCCAGAGGGACAGCTACTTCCCTGTACTCCCAGCCTCCTCTCCTTTCCTGGAATCGTTGGTGGGAGAGAAGATCTGGAGTCTGGGGTGCTTGGCTCCCGCCGGGATTGGGAGCTCTGTGCAGTTCCCAGGTGATCTGCAGGCTCTGGAACACAGGCCGGGAAGCTGGCCTGTTTACCTGATGCTCCCGCCGGGATTGGGAGCTCTGTGCAGTTCCCAGGTGATCTGCAGGCTCTGGAACACAGGCCGGGAAGCTGGCCTGTTTACCTGATGCTCAATTAATTTTTCTTAAGATGGACATTTGTCCATTACTAAAATTATCTTTTTCCTCATGTCTTTTGTTACAATATTGTGTATAAAATGACTGAGCTGTGTAGTATTTGTCAGCTTTGCAATATTAAGGAAATCATTAATCTTAATTGTACATCTTTAGCTTTATTCTCAAAAAATAGCTTAAAATTAGCTTCCTTCTAGCTGTGCTATGGATACTAAATAAATTATGAAATGTCAGGCTAGGATGAGAGACTGGACTATAGAGAATATACTGACTGGGTCATGCAGTCCATGATAGGTATACCAGATGCTGCTAAATTTTTATGTGTGGAATAGAAAAAAATTAACATCATCCCCACTACTAAAGGGTTCTTCTTGGAACACTGTGTACTCCGTTGCCTTGATTATAATTTTACACTCTAAGTTAAATATAGTCACATTAGGTGCTCTAGAGATGGCTCATAGTTTAAAGAACACTGACTGCTCTTCCTGGATAAGCGAGTTTCCTGAGAGTTCTCTAGAGTCCAAGTTACTCATTCCGTTTTAGCACCATAACCTACTTGTTAAACTGGAGCTCCATGAAGAAATTTCTCTAGGTTGAAGTCAATAATAAGGGCCATGTTTTGTGCTATGATCTAAATCCCACAAAACTGCCCTCAGTTCTCCAGTGTAACTCACACATGTCATGAAGTAAGATTAGTCCTCTTTGCTTGTGTACCTGCATAGTAGTCTTATCTGTTCCTTCTCTGGTACAATATGTACCAATACATTAGAAATCTGGAAAAATCTGAGTGAAGAAGCCATTGTACTCTCCTGGCCTTTCAATGCTGACTAGCCTTATGTCACACTATTCCAGCCCAAGGATGAGCTACATATAATAACTCTGCTCTCACTCTGACTCAAGAAAATTGTACACAGAAATACATGTTTAATATACAGTACAGTGTGTACTGTAAACATTAGAGCATGAAATATATATATATATATATATATGTATGTATGGTTCAGAATAACTCTGTTTAGAATGAAAGAAATCTTTACTGGAATTAGCCTTTCAAAAGGAAAGATTTCTTTGACATCTTTATTCAGATAATTATGTAAATAAATGAAGAAATGACTAAGCTCCAAATGTGCTCATGAGTAACCTAGAATTACAATTATGTGTGACACCATGAAAATCTATACAAGCTTTGTGAATGTTCTATTCATTCAGCCCCAACAATTCTTTGTACTTTTTAGAGGTGTCTAAATTAATGTCACTGGCCAATGAAAATTCATGGGCAATAGTAGAAATGGACCTGTGGTCTCAAGAATGAATAAATAGTCAAAAGTATTGTGGCAAGGCAAACAAGATTTATTTCTGCAGAAGGGTGTGTAGATAAGCTTAAGCAAGCCCATCCTTTGACTGCCCTGCTGTGTTTTTTGCTTTTATCTTTTTATTCCTCTTTCATATAATACATCCAGACTACATTCTCCCCTCCCTCTGTTCTTTCCAGTTTCCCTAGCCCCTCCTTTCTCTCCCAGTTCTGTTTCTCTGTTTCCCTTCAAAAAGAGCAGACAATTGAATATGGTATAACAATATGCACTAAGATTAGGTATAAACCCTCATATCAAGACTGGATTCATCGACTCACTAGGAGTAAAAGGTCCCAGGAGCAGGAGAAAGTGTCAGAGACACTTCCACTCCCATTCTTAGGAGTCCCACAGAAACCTCAAGGTAAAGAACCACAACATACTTATTTAGGACCTAGGTCAGACCCATGTAAGTTTCCTAAACTCTTTGAGCCCCTATGAAATCTGCATATATGATTCTATGGGCTGTGTTATCCTGGTGTCCTTGACCCTGCTGGCTCCTACAAGCCTCCCTCTCCCTCTCTCATGGGCTTCCCTGAGCTCTGTCTACTAATTGCATCAGCTCCTATCAGCTTCCAAAGGAAACATCCTTTATGGTGCTTAGGCTAGGCACTGACCTATGAGTAAAACAGAAAATCTAATCTCTATGAATTATTTTATTGATTTTTCCTTCTGCCATTTGTTTTTGGTTCTACTCTAGGTCTCTGGGCCATTCAGCTTTTGTTATCTAGCCATTCAGGCAGGGTCTCCCTCCCTAACAGTTTCATGGTCTTATTCAAGGGCATACACATAGCTGTGATCCTGTTAGAACCTCAAAAAAAGCTCTTAAGATCCATTGGTGTTCTTTATTTCTAATGCAAAGAAGTCTTGGCACAGAATGGAATTGTGTCTAGGGAGAAATGGAACTTGAGTGTGTATTTAGATTTCAAAGACTTGGTGACCCTGGAGGAATTTGAAATTCTTCCAAGAGTCTCCTTTCCATTTTTAAATGGAGAATTTCTTAACCCTTTGTTAGGAAAAACTAGTTTGGTTCATATATATTCCACAGGAGCTGCAAAACATACCAACAGCTGCCCACATGCAGAGGGCCAAGTTTGGTCCCTTTCATGCTAACCAGCAGTTGGTCTAGAGTCCATGAGCTCCCATAAGCTCAAGGCAGCTATCTCTGTGGGTTTACTTGTAATGATCTTGAACACTATTGCCTGGGTCCTTGTTTTATACACTCTTGTTGTCTAACTCAAGGCATGTAAATGATCCTGAATTGTATGCTTAGAATGCTTGGCCTTCTGCTTGATTAGCATGAATGCTTTTCCTAGAATACATTGTTCAGTTGTGTAGCACTTAAATTTGTTAATGTTGAAGAACACAGGGCGAACACTAAAATTTGAAAACGGCAATGTGAAGAAAATGGGAAAATGAAAAATTCTACCAACTAAAAATAATATTTTCATTCATTTGAACCCCCCACTTTATTTCCTAATGACAGTTTTCCTCTGTACATGTCAAGAATTATTTTATATTTATAGTCATTCCTTATTGGTAAGTATGTCATGTTTAAGCACTGAATTAGCATGTGGCAACAAACCGTATACATTGTTCCTGTGTGTATCTTATATATGGTCTGTAGTTTAGTAGTAACAGATGTATAATTCTTGAAAAGTACTGCCAGACACATTTTAGAGAAGGGTAGGTATGAGGGAAGGTGGAATTCTGTTTTAAGATCTTTGTTTTCAGAGATTTCATCTTCTAAGATCAGACTCTGAACATCAAGAGCTCTCTCTATTGACTTTCTGTACTTTGCAGAATATTGGGGTGTCAAAAATAAAATAAAACAGCACACTCATCATCAGAAACTGTCGGCTATGAAAAGAACTCTATTTTGGAATTCATCATAAAATAAACGAGTTTTCATGAATGAATAAATATCCACTTATCCTTCGCACTCCAAGGATAGTGAAAAAAGGCACACTGTGCAGTGCACTTCTCAATGCCATTCGTTACTGTTTGCGGAGAGGCACTTATGGATTGGATGTTCTTGGGCAGATACCTTCTGTGCCTGCCCTGGTTGAAGACACCATCAGTCAAAAATGACTAGCTAAAGGAGAGTTGCATAAGTCTCTTTGAGGAAAGCTTTTATCAAAACATGGAGTGAAAGAAAAAAAAAAACTCTGTGGCTGGAGACTGCTGACTACGTCCCCTGTGCCTATCATTTTATAACAGTAAAATCAGTGAAAAATAAAATGTTGACCTTAACGGTGACACGGAATTACATGTTTCTGATAACTTTCAGCTCACATTACTCTCCAATATCCTTCCTAAGGCTCAGATACTCATGTTAAACTCAAATTTTTTCCCAATTTCTGGCTGTTGTCACCTCCCTTCAGTCTCCAGTCACCTGTATTGTCCTGTTTTCTTCTACAACATCTTCTTCATTAGTAGCAGCATTACTAATCTTATTTTCACTTTTATTCTTTGCCTGTCTTCCCTTTCCTTGTTCTCTTCCTCCCCAAACCATTCTGTTTCTCTGTGCTAATGTCAACACTTGGTTAATCAAAACAGAGCCTGGGTGGGAAAATCTGTTCCTTCTTGTTTTCTGCTACTTCCTGTAAATTCTGTCAGTAGGCATCTCTTCAGCATTTTATTCTGGTATGAGAAGAATCTCCGAGTTCATCAGGGCCAACTTCATTTTTCCTCTAAATTTCTGAAGTTCCACTATTGAGTTCTCCAATACATTACTCATATATCAGACTGACAACTTAATACCGATGTAATCTTCAGTTGTTTAATATTCTTCAAATGACTTTTGTTTTCATTTAAGCTCCGTTTTATAAAATCTCTTTTGTATAAGCATTGAGATTTTTTTTTTACCTATCAAGTCTGTACCCTCATGAACTCTTAAATCTATATAGATTCAACTATAACAGTTTCCCCATGCATCAGAGTCTTATGGGTTACATTTCCAAATGGACTACACCTTTCCTTTCCTATGCTTGCCTGGACTCCTCTTTTTCATTATTCACAGCAAAGCCGTCACAGGGTAATTTACTGACTCTTTTATTTAAATTGACTCCCTTTCCCAATGTTTTTCTTGAAGGCAGTACTATCTGTCTTCCATGGGTCTTGCTGAAGCTGTTGCTTACTTTTGTATTATATATCTTGACTACACTTGTGCTCTTCTGTTTCAGACTTTTACATTCTAGTAGAGAAGATCGTTTGACTACTTTTCTCCAAAGCCTAATAAACAAGAACAACACCAAAATGTGTTCATATTTGACCCAATGGATCTTTCTTAGATGAAATTTGTATTAACAAGTCACATAATCTGAGTGACATTTTTATAGTCCTTTCATATTACCAATATTTTAAGTGTGTCATAGTTTTAAGTAAGAGAACCAGACAAAGAAAAAACAAAACTAGAAGGAAGAAAGCAAGAAATAACACAAAGGTGATTCATCATAAAAAATAACCATTATTTACATTTGGTAAATAACTTCCACAACCCATTTCATCTATCCTTAACTCTAAATCCAGAATCATGTGGCCAAAGCTGTCAAGTTCTGCTGCTTGCCGGGGCTGCAACATGACCCCTCATTCAATTATATCTTCATCAGTCTTCTGTTTTTGATTGTTACCTTTACACTTAAGTTTGGCTGCCCTCTACCTTGCTCTGTAGACCAGGCTGGCCTCAAACTCAGAGATCTGCAAAATTCTGCCTTCTGAGTACTGGGATTAAAGACTTGCAGCACCAAATCTGGCTCTAAGCTTTTCTTTAGTTCCTTCAAAAATTAGCGGGGTAAGATATTACATGAGGTTACTACTCTCTTTATTCCATTTATCTCCTTGAACACATGATTTACCTCTCGTCCAAATCCCCCTTCCTGCTCATTTTATCAATCTACAAACTTTGTATTTTTATCTGCTCAGCTTGCTCTGTTTCATTATAAATCCTTATAAGCATGAGTACTAGTAATCACATCACAGAGTTTAGGCTGTTTTGAGATTTCTTCTGCCAGTGGACTTCAAAACCCTTGACTTTAACCTTGGTCAGACTCTTTGGACAATGGCAAAAGCCCCACAGTCTTCACCAAAATATCACAAGAGTAATCTCTAGGGCATATATTAATCTTCATCTCTATAACCTCTTGATCCACTCCTAAACTGTTCAAATAACTTTTGGAACCAGTACCTTCTGTGATCCGACTAGTATGGCCCATTAACCAGTGCTTAAAGCATCCCACTGCTTTCCTAACCCAAAGCAGCAAAGCCCACTTTCTGCCAAACAAAAATATGCTCAGGCTTATTATAACAATACCTCAACTTTCTTAGATAGTATTTCTGTGAAAAGACACCATGAGCACAGCAACTTTTATAAGGAAAACATTTAATTGAGTTGCTCACTTAGAGTTTCAGTGGTTCAGTGCTTTATCATTATTGAATGGAGCATGGCTGAATTCAGACAGATGTGGTACTGGCTACATCTTTATCAGAAGGAAACAAGAAGGGGCCTGAGACACTGAGTGGCATCTTGAGCATAGGAAATCACACAGGCTACCCCGAGAGTGACACTCTTCCTGCAACAAAGCCAAACCTCCTCAAATGAAGCCATGCCTCTTAATAGGGCCACTCCCTATGAGCTTATGGGGCCCAGTTACATTCAAATTACAAAACAGGCTTTGGGGATATCTGTTTCATCCCTCCTATCAGAACCTGGTGCTACTCACTGAGTGGCTTTCTACCTTTCTCTGTGTTATAGTCCCATTAGGGTTCCTTTCTTTTCAGAAGACGGTAAATTGCCTCTACATTCTGATATCAGCCATCGAATTTATTCCAAGGGTGCTTCAGTTGCTTTCATGAGAATTCATTCTCTTTCTGTTGTAGTGAGGGGGTTATGGAAGACCGAGCCAGAGTCATCCCATATGGGAAGATAATTGGAAAAGCAAAGAACCAATTAGAGAAACTAAGAAATCAGGTTTAGTGATAAAGGGGGTTTCTGCTTCTTCCATTTGTAGAGATCTGTGGTGGAGAAAGGGTCACAGAGGTAGTGATTGTCAGCAAAAGACCAAGGGTAACAAGGACTGAAGGAGGTGCCATGCCAGAACCAGAATCAGAGGAGGAGTCAGCAGGTCCACATGGGGCACGGCACCTTGGTGGGCGTGGGAGAGGAAAAGATAGGGGAGACAGGGAAGAGCAGAGTGAGAGATGATAGATGAAGGTAGGAGAACACTAGATGGTGGGTTAGGGGAAGGAAAATCCATGGAGGCAGAATGACGCCAAGGTGGTGGGGGCTTGGTAGAGAGGGGGGAGAAAGGGTTAAATATGGTTATGTGGAGAGAGGAAAGGTTCTTCCTTCTTTGAGTCCTGTGAAATGGTTTTCTGAGGGAGTTTTTTGGTCTCTAATACAGCACTTGAAAGGTCTGTTTGCAGACAACCAGAGCTTGACCACCTTGCCTGTTGTGAACCACAAAAACCTTCATTCAGCTCAAGAAAAGATGTATCCAATATGATTTGGGTGTTCAGGCTTACTGAGGGTGACTGAGTTACTTCCCAGGCCATCTGAGAAGGAAAAGTACCCTAGTAGAGCTAGTCTACCCTAAATGTGAGCCATTCAGTTTCACAGAATCTTTGGAGGTGACTCTTGGTGATAGGATAATCATAATCTTCCTTAACTATAGGGGATAAAATTTATCAAAATTCTTCAGAACATGAGTTAGAAGGCTGTTAGGCTTGCTAGTCATATTTTCCATACTGTCTATCAGTTCAGTTGTCTCAAGTCCAAAACAAACCAATTGACACAGAAAGTACAAAGGGTAGAAGACAGTCAACATTAAGGTAAAGAAAAGACTATTTTCTGTATTCATTCTGTTGGGTTGTTTGAGAAAGGTCTCATTATGTAGTACAGGCTGACTTCAAACCTGACTTACTCTTGCTGGAGTTTCCCAAGTACTGGGTTTATTGGATTGTACCATAATGTCTGAGTCATTTTTTCCTCTTTTCAAAATTGAAATTATTTTTCATTTTATATACAAGCTCCAGTTTCCCCTTTTTCCCAGATTCCCATATCCACTCCTCGGAAAGTATAAGGCCTCCCTTGAGGAGTCATTAAAGTCTGGTATACCAAGTTGAGGCAGGAACTATCCCCTGCTCCAGGCTGATCAAGGTATCCCACCATAGAGAATGGCTCCAAAAATCCAGTTTATGCACCCAGGTAAGTCCTGGTCCTACCATCATCCCCCACAACAGATCAAGCCACATAACTGTTACCTACATTCAGAGGGCTTAGTTTGGTCCCATGAAGGATCCCCAGATGTCAGTCCAGAGTCCACTAGCTCCTGCTAGCTCAGGACTGCTGTCTCTGTGGTTTTCCCCATCATGATCTTGACACCCCTTGCTCACATGATCCTTCCTCCCTCTCTTCAACTGAACTCCAGGAGCTCAGCCTGGTACTTGGCTGTGGGTTACTGTCTCTACTTCCATCAGTTACTGAATGTAGATTCTATGATGACAATTAGGATAGTCACTAATCTGATTATACGTGAAGAGCAGTTCAGGCACCTTTTTCACTGTTTCTAGGAGTCTTAGCTTGGGTCATTCTTGTATGCTCCTGGAAATTTCCCTAGCAACTGGTTTCTCCCTAACTCCCTAAAGGCTCCCTCTATCAAGATATCTCTTTCATTGCTCCCTTTCTCCATCTCTTCTCCAACTTGGTGCCATCTTGAGCCCTCATGTCCTCATTGTCTATCCCCTTTAAGGGTTCTATTGATGTGAAGAGACACCATGACAAAGGCAACTTTTATAAAGGAGAACATTTAATTCGATTTGCTTGATTATAGTTTCATAGGTTCAATTTTATTATCACCGTAATGTGTGCAGACAGTTGTAATATTACAATAACATTTGCGTGTCTTGTCGGGGTCTGAATATGATATTTTGGTATAGACCTCAGTTCAATTTTAGGAGCTTGAATCTCCTATTGTCTTTTAGATGTTTTCTGTCTACCTGTGGATGTCCTGGCCACAGTGGAGAATGACTTCTAGTTTGTGTAACAATAGACCTAGGCCCCACAACCATTATGGGGGCTGGTGGCACTTGCCTGGGGGCCAGTGAGACATATCTGAAGACCAGTGAAACCCTCAGACCTCTAGTAACCAGTGCTTTATGAGTACAAATGTCTGAGCGTTTGTATACGTGAATTCTAGGACCATCTCTAGGGTTAAAGGAAATGTTTCCTCGTCAGTCCTGTATATATGATAAAGATGTCTTCTGCTAGTACCTCTGCATTTAGAAAGCTATTTGAGAGGATGCTTGAATAAACCAGTGTCACCAGTATAGACTGTGAGCCCTCCTGAAATGACAAGATGTCTCTGTCTCATTCTTAATGCCATTGGGTAGCTAGGACTTCCCTGATCCACACTCCCCCACTCAGGATCAAACGTGGGGCTATTTAGCTAGTTCTGAACACAGCCCCTAAGACATCAGTCCAGGAGAGATGACCCCTGTAGCATATGACTGATACAAGCCAGTCCTCAGCAGTGTCCTGCATCTTGCAGGGAACAGGAAGTTGACTGAGACACTGGAGAGAATCCTGAGCATAGGAAACCTCAAAGCCTGCTCCCTACAGTGATTCATTTCCTCCAAAAAGGTCATACCCACTCCAACAAAGCCATACTCTCTAATAGTACCACTTTCTATGAGCTTGTGGAGGCCAATTAAATTCAAACTACCACAGATAATGGCACCTTGGGGAAATTTTATATTGTTTAACAGATTTGAAGGTAAAACTTGGAGTTGCTGGCTTTGGATCCATTCCTGCTAAAAGAAGTTTGCTTTGTTCCCTATGTTATGTAATGAACTCTATGTATAATTTCATTTTTATCAGGCTTCATCATATAACAAAGTATAAGTCACCATTGGTGATATTTTGCACAATAAATTTCCTTGGCAATAACAATTTCATTGGAAATATTTTGAACACAACACACAAATATGCATCTTACATAATAAGGATAACTTACATGTCTCCTAGGGCTGTTAACCATTAAGAAAGGCATATTGAATTTCATTCCTAGTTGAGTGACACGAACTATTTAGAATACTACTTGAAACCACTAAGTATAGCATTTCCTGAGTTGGAACAAGAGGAGAGGAGTGTCTTTGAGACATATAAGAGATCCCACATCTTCCTGAGTAGCAGGATGGTAGAAAGCACTTAAAACATTGTTTACAACTGCAATGTCAATGATACACTACATAATTTTCTATTGTAACTATTCTTCATAATGTTCAATTCTCTATAAGTAAGCAAGAATGCAGGAAAAGAGAATTTTGGTGTTTTTTAAGAAGGTCTTTGTCTATCCTGTGCCGCTCTGGAGCAGTTTTGAACAAAGGGACTTGCTGACAAACAGGCCCTTGAACCATCATAATGCCAGCACCAATATTCTGGGACCACACATGGTGCTTTGAAAAAGCTCTGCAAGACCACAATTGATTGTCCAACCAGGGTTATTCAGAATAACCCCTAAAACCATGATTTTGGAGATTCATAACCAGCCCCACCCTGGCCAGAGGGGGAGCACTTCCTCTGGCAAAGAAGAAACTTTGATAGGCAGCAAAGCTCTGATTACACCAACAGATAGGTCTTAATAATTGTGATTGAAGCTAGAGGTAAAGATGAGACTGGTCAAACAGTTTGTTGTAAATGTTCCAACACTACTCAGGCTGCAATGAGAGGCAATTTCATAGCACTGGGGAAGGAGCTGGTGTCATGTCCCTATGTTACCTTCCCTGGTGTTCTAGGATTAGGCCTAATAAAAGGTCTGTCTTGAGTGGCCTTTACTTGCCTATTTTTCACAGTGTGGCCTGAAGTAAAACCTTGTAGCCCCTTGTGATAAGGTGAAAGGCAGGGCAGCTAGACAGGAAAACAAACACTAGCCACTGGAGAGCCTCCTGTGACAAAGGTCTATCATGTGCTTTTGTGACTTAAAAATTCTGCAAGGGAATTCCATATTGTGAGGCAAAACCATCTGTGCACAAGAGCAGGGATAATCAAGTTACTTGACTCAGGACAATGCTTTTCTTTTCCCTGTACCTTCACCTGCATTGGATGTCATTCTGGAATGCCCATCTTGTTTCCTGTGCCCCAGGTTTCCAGACAATAAAGTATCAGCTACTGCTGACATCTGAATAGGTACCATCACACTTGTGGTTGTCACTCACACAATTTCTGACATTCAAACTCTGGGTCCCAAACAGCGCTGCCTTCCTATAGCACATTGGTGGTGTAGTACAAGGTTAGTGTCACAACACAAAGCACTAGCAGTCACTCATTGCAGCTCAAGGAGCTTCTGTAAAATAGGCTTTGTTCATCCACCATCTTCACCCACAGACTGTGATTGTGTCTGTGGTTATATGAGATAGGAACATTCTCAGTTTCTCCAGACCTTCAATACTATTATTAGACAATTAATAAATGGGACCTCCTGAAGCTGAGAAGCTTCTGTAAGGCAAAGGACACAGTCAGCAAGAAAAAAAAGGCAGCCCACAGAATGGGAAAAGATATTTACTAACACCACATCTGACAGAGGGCTGGTCTCCAAAATTTACAAAGAACTCAGGAAGCAAGTCTCTAAAACACCAAAGGGTCCTCTTAAAAAGTGGGCTACAGAACTAAATAGAGAATTCTCTTTTGTTTTTTTTATTATTTTAATTTTAAATAGCTTGTTTTACATGTCAATCCCAGTTCCCTCTCCTTCCCCTGCTTCCCCACCTCCCCATCATCCCCCCCAGACCCCACCCTATTGCCAGTTCCTTCCATATAGGTGATATCTAGAGTCTGTCATTTCACTCAGGGTAGGGTCCAGGCTGAGAGAGCATCCATCTTTGTGCTATGGACACACCATGTCTGTTTGTATTCCAGGGATAAACACTGATCCAGTGCTCAGGGTCCCATAGGTTGCCCAGGCCTCCTCAATGACACTCACATTCAGGGGTCCTGATCAGTCCCATGCTTGCCTCCCAGCTGTCAGTCTGGGGTCCAAGAGCTCTCCCCAGTTCAAATCAGCTGTCTCTGCTGGTTTTGCCAGCCCATTCTTTGCCAATTTGCTCATCGCTCCTGTCTCTCTGTCACTGGGTTCCTTGGGTTCAGTTCAGTGTTTAACTGTGGGTGCTTGATTCTGCTTCCATCAGTCACTGGATGAGGGTTCCTGGATGGTTATAGACATCAAATTAATTATCAGGAATGGGTATTTGAGGTGGTCTCTCCACTATTGCTTAGTTTGCCAACTGTTGTCATCCCTTTAGATCACTAGAGGTCACACTGCTGCCTGATCTGTCTTCTAACTGGAGTCTAAAATGGCTGAGAGACACTTAGAAAGTGCTCAGCATCCATAGCCCTTAGGGAAATACAAATCAAAACAACTCTGAGATATCATCTTATTCCTGTCAGAATAGCTAAGATGGAAAACACCAATGACAGCTTATGCTGGAGAGGATGTGGAGAAAGGGGACACTCTTCCATTGCTGGTGGGAGTGCAAACTTGTACAGTCACTTTGGAAATCAGTATGGAGATTCCTCATGAAAATGGGACTTAGTCTCCCACAAGACCCAGCAATTCCACTCTTAGGCATATACCCAAAAGATGCCCATTCATACAAGGATGCCTGTTCCGCTATGTTCATACCAGCAGTATTTGTAATAGCCAGATCCTGGAAGCAACCTAAATGCCCCAAAACTGAAGAGTGGATAGAGAAAACATGGTACATTTACATAATGGAGTATTACTCAGCAGAAAAAAAACAATGGAATCTTGAAATTTTCAGGCAAATGGATGGCACTAGAAGAAACCATACTGAGTGAGGTATCCCAGTCACAAAAAGACAAACATGATATATACTCACTCATATATGGGTTTTAGACATAGATCATCAGAGTGTCACACTACAATCCCATTGCCAGTGAGTCTGGGAATCAGGGAGTCTCCCAAGAGATATCCTCTATACCCCAGAGAAGGGGAATGATCCAAAATCTCATGTGCAGATTAGGAGCATGGGGGTAGGGGAGAGGGAACCGGAGAAAGGAAAGGAGAAGAGGAGAGGAGAGGAAGATATGGGGAAGCAGTAAAGTTGATGGGGGAAGAATGGAGGAGACTAGGATGAGAGACACCGTAATAGAGGGAGTCATTCTAGGTTTTAGGAGAGAGCTAAAACTAATGGGATTTCCAGAAATCTACAAGGATAACACCAACTGGCAAACCAAGCAGTAACAGAGACTAACTTAATTCCCCTCCTTGATAATGAGATTGATGTCTACCTTATATGCCATCCTAGAACCTTCATCCAGTAACTGATGGAAGCAGGGGCAGACACCCATAGCTAAACACTGAACTGAACTCCTGGAACCCAGTGGGAGAGGGAGGAATGACAAGGCAAGGGGTCAAGATGGTGCTGGTGAAACCCACAGAGACAGCGGACCTGACAAGGGGGAGCTCTTGGACACAAGACTGATACCTGAGAGGCCAACATGGGACTGACCCAGACTCCCTTGCAGGTGGTGTCAGTGAGGAGGCCTCGGTAATCTCTGGGACCTTGGATAGTATGATCAGTATTTACCATGGCAGAGAAATGAACTTTGGGAGCCTATTCCATATGGAGGGAACCTCTGTCAGCCTGGACACATGACAGAGGGCCTAAGCCCTGCCCCAAGTGAAGTGACAGAATCTGGAGGTCCCCCATGGAGGGCCTCGACCTCCATGGAGAATGGTATGTGGTTTGGGTGGGGCATTTTGGAAGGCTGGTACAGGGGCAAGGGAGGGGGGTGGGAGAGGGATCTGTGATTGACATGTGAAGCAAGCATGTTTCTAATTACAAAAACATTGAGAAAAAATTGTGTAGGTCAGTAGGTGAGTGCTGATTTCTGATAAGTTTTCTCTTACATTTGCCAAATTTCCAATGATGTTACTACTGTCTCTCAGTTATTGGTCTTCCTTATATCCCCCAGGTGATCTTGACCTGCTTTCTTAGTAGAACAGTACTCTCCCCATTATTAAAAACAGATTTTTCTCATACATTCTTATTACACTTTCCCTCCTACTCCTCTCACTTCCTTCCTACTTTCCCTCCCATCTGCATCTACTGTCTTTCTGTTTTTCATTAGAAAACAGTCTTCCAAGTGACAGAAAATAATGAAATATAATATTGTATGATACGCATTATAATATAGTTAATATGGTGAGATAAAAGAAACTAGCTCATTAGAATTGAATAAAACAACCACATAGAGGTGAAAAACCCAAGAGAAGTCACAAAAGCAAAGAACTACTTGCTCATGAACACAGGAGTCTCATAAAGACACTGAACTGGAAGGTATGGTGCATGTAGAGAGGACCTGGTCCAGGCCTATGCATACCCAGTGCATGCTGCCTCAGTCTCTGTGAGTTCATATGTGTGTTGATTCTGTTTACTTATAGGTCCTTGTTTTCTGGGTGTCCTCTACCATCTCTGATTCTTCTACTCTTTCTGCCTCCTATTCTGCAGGGTTCCCTGAGCCTTGAGGAGAGGGACTTGATGGAGACATCAAGTTTAGGTCTCAGTGTTCCAAACTTTCACACTACCTGTAGTATATTTGGCTTTTTGTTCTACATATTTGTTCCCTTCTGCTGCAGGAGTAACTTTCTTTACTGATGGATAAGCAAGGCACTGGTAAGTACAACAGAATGTTATTAGTAGTAATTTTATTACTACTTTATATCCATCTATCTATCTATCTATCTATCTATCTACATATCTATTATCTATCTACCCAGAACAGTAGTATTTGTTTTAAATCCCAGGTCCCTGGACTCTCTAGTCTTCAGAGTCTCAGTCACCCAAGCTGTGTCAGATACGAATTCCATTCATGGAATGGGCCTCCAGTCAAATCAGATATTGTCTGTTTACTCTCACAGTTTTGTACAAGCATTGTCCTTGCATAACATAAATTTTCTTTAATCACTATAATCCATAATTTGATGGTATCTTTAGTTAATTAAAAACTCTGAGATACTGTGTTCTTTGACTCATGGAAGAGTCATTTTTTCATATTTAAACATGGGGAATTACACAGTTATCCTTTTGATATTGTTTTACTGTGGTCTGAAATTATACTTGTTAAGCTTTCTATCCCCTCAAATGTCTTCAAATATACTAAACATACTTGGAAATGGTCTTTTGATAAGTATAGCATATGCACTTGAGAAAAACCCTATTTCCACTATTGCTGAATGGCAAATGTGTTAAATGTCAATTAGACCAAGTAGATTGTCAATGAAGGTCAAGCTGTATACAATTATTGATTTGCTTCCTGCCTGGTTCATCAATTCTTAGACAAGGCTGTTGAAGATTTCAACTCTAATAATAGATTTGACTTTTTGTCTTATCAATTTGGATAATTTTAAGTCATGGATTTCCATATTCCTCTGTTAGATGCATGCATATTAATAATTGTCTATTTTGTAAGATAATTAATCCCTTATTTATCATTATGCTCTGCTATATTTTAAACACTGATCATGCTATTTTTTATGTAGTAGTGTAGACTAAATTAAATGTCACTGGTCTAGTATTCTTTTGGTGAGTGTTAATACATCAAATGTTTTATTATCTCTTGGTCATTAACATATCTACCTTCACATTTTGCAAGGACTTCTAGAGGGCAGGTTGTTAAGTCTTGAATTTGTAAACAAATATTGGAATCTCTTTTTCTGTCTATTATATTTAGAACATTCCCATGAAAAATGTCTCTAGTGTATTAAGATTTGTCTATGATTCTTAGATTAGTTTTCTAAGCAACTAATATAAGAACTGTTGTATACATTTCCACTCTCCATAAACTAGAAAAGGAATTCTTTACCTCTAGAAGTCTGCATGTCTTGTCTCTTGTACATACATAGAACCTTTTAATATGACATGCTTATGGGTCATCCTCCTCCATTAAATCCCAGCCTACCCTGTTCCATACAGCTGTTCTCTAAACATCAGAACAAAATATCAGACATAGCTTTTAATTATTATTTTATTTGCTTTATTTTACCATTTATCTATTATTAAAGTGAAATGGTGAGGGAAAAATTCAGTGTGTCTCATTGTCCTCCTACATATGTTTAGTTAGAATAATTTTAGGTATCTTTTTTCTGAACTGAAGAGGTTACACTAAGCCTTTTCCCTGCATTGTGATCATATATCAATTAATTCCATGAATCTATAAGGATAAATGTTAGATGCTTTTTTATTTTTTAATTATTTAATGAATGCAATTGAGTTTCACATTTTAAACCAGATTTGAATTTCCAAAATAAAATACATTTGTGAGAAATAATGTTTGGAAAGATCATGAGGTTGTTAGAAAATATTTTGTTTGAAATTTTAGCATTGGGAATAAGCCAGTAATTTAAATACCCGGAAATGTCTGTTTTAGAAAGTTGATGGAGATGTTTAGATGTATTTGGTTTCTTGCTTTTTCTTTAATATGTAGCATATTCCTCATTAGCAGCATTTGGGGCTTGGTGTTTCTAAAATAGCACTGGGTGGTTGACACATTCTTCTGGAAGAATAAGTTTGTTTATTTAAATGTACTTTTCCATTTCAGCTCAATTTTAAAACATATTTAGATGTGCAATTATTATTTGTGATCTTGCTAGGTATAAGAACTTTAATTATGTCATGATTTTCTTTCTTAATATTGGTGATTTTTGACTTATATTGATAGGATTTATATACATCTTTTTGGGGCTTCTATTTGTTTTGCCGTTTTGAATTCAGCTTTTATTTTTACTTATGGTTTCTTTCACTTTTCTCTGGTTACTGCAAAATTTGCTGTTAGTGCCCTTTTTTTAATTTATTAATATAATTATGAATGTGTTGGAGTTTATTTGGTAATCGTTTAGTTTCTTCAAAAATTTCCTGTATCTCTATTTTATATTATTCCTTCAAATATGTGTAAATGTACCTATTATTTTGCACTGTTCTTCATATTATAAAGCTTTTACGTGAAGAAGTACACCATAAATCTTACAACAAACGCAGGTAACTAATATCAGAACGAATCCTACCTTCAAGGTTAGAGCTATGGCCGAGAAGTTAGGAGTACTTGGTATTCTTGCAGAGGACCAGGGTTTGAGTCCTAATATCATATGTTGGAGCATCCCTATCTCCAGTTACTGGAGATCTGTTCACCTTCTGAGCTGTGTAAGCAGAACACATACACATGTTGTATATACATACATGCAGACAAAATACATAAAATAAAGTACATCTAAGAAAAAGGAAAGAATTCCTACCTTCATGCACCTTGCACTATACAAAGGTAAAAACTGACCAGCTGAATGATTTATATAATGATTAAAATTAGTCCTTACTTTAGAAAATCTGCCCATTCCACTTTCTTGATAGGTTTTTATTTTAAAATTTCTTCAGCAAGTATCTACCTTCTAAAGATCCCATAACATCTCCATACAATGCAACTAATGAAGATCAAGTGTTCACATAAATGATTTAGAGGAACACGTATTCAAGTATCTCTTAATCATGCTTACTGGGGAAGTGTTTACATGAGATATTATTAGTTACAGAATAAGAAAAGCAATAAATCACAGAATTTACCAAATGTGTTGGTGGGTGCTGTAAGTAGGTATGTTACAGTAAAACAGAGAACCCTGTGCTATATGTTTAGATGTTATCTGATAACATTCTTAGCTCTAGATTATTAAAAACTGAATTTCTGAAAGACATTATAAGTATTTCATGAAGATATTAGGTCAAACACAGGTATGAGCAATTGCAGGTTTCAATGGGATTAAAGACAATCCAAGATATTTTGACTCTGATCTCCGGTATTTTAATTATCCATAAACTTGATGTTTATTCATTTGCTACTGTCAAATCTTTAACAGGAGTGTAGTTTTTTCTTTCGGTAATTATTTATTCTCACCCCTTCTTGAGAACTTTAGTTTATAGTTATGTATGCAATAATTTCCCTCTATTTATGAGACTTCATTAGTACATTACATTTAAAGTTTTTAATCTGTGGTGGTCAACACAGTTATTTAAATTATATGTCTCAATAATGGTTACTTTTGAATTTGGCATTGGTTCATTTAATCTAGTAGATTCAATGTGTTCTTTTATTTCAAGCTATTTGGCTTGTATACACATTCTGACTTTTGTAAAAAATATTAACAGTTGCCTTTTCCTCTGTTTTGTTAAAATGAAATAGTATGTATGTATTATTTTTGTATGACTATTACACAGCATTGCCCTACAACATATTGTCTTTCTATGTTGGACTTTCAGAAGTATGTTCACTATGAAAAATTTGTGGGACTCACTGCATAGCCTAGACAATAAGATAACTCTTATTATTTGACAGAAGTTTTACATCTGAACTTGTGTTTTGTAATTGCTCAATGATACCTTTTCATTGTTCTACTATGTGCTTGCCTTTTGTTCGCTGTAGTATAATTAGTAGAGGTAAAAATGCCAAAACAGTAGATACTAAAACTTATGTATGTGTGTGGAAATTGAGATAGTATGCCTTGTGAAATGGGATCACGTTTCTGCAGGAAATATGTCTATATTCCTTACATTGTCTTCACATTTACAAGATACATAGTCTAAATATTGCATCATTTTTTCACTGATTTTTATGTATTTTGTTGGGTTAATTCACTTGCTTTGGTTAATACGTACATGCTACTTCATTGCCAAGTCTGTACCCACATGAGTGGATACTGAAGCACTTCTCTTCTCTCTGGAAATAATTTCTGCACAATATTGAGGGAAAATGTTTCCTGATGTTGTAACTAAATGCTAAGGTTGAGGCTTAACTTTCCTCTACACCTGAGGTCAGGGCAGCAGCCACACTTGAATTCGTCCCACCCTTCCAGACTTCAGCAACTGTCCTATTTTCTTACTTTTGATATCACTTTTTAGAACCACACAGCATATAAATGGGGCATATAAGGTTAGCTACCCTTGTTTTTCTTTATCCTTATTTGCTGATGAAATAATGCTAGATATCAAAGATCATAAATACTCCACCAGATAGCTACTATATCTAATAAACACATTAAGCAGAAACTCATGACTCATCATAAAAGTATGTAGAAACCCTATATACAAAGAAATAAATCAGGGAAACAATTACATTCACAATAGTTTTCTAAGATCTATAATCTATCTATCTATGTATGTATGTATCTATCTATCTTCTCTCATTCTCTCTATCTATCTTTATCTCTATCTCTTTCTGCAGCAAAGGAAGTTAAAGTTTTATATTGTGAAAATTTTAAGAAGCTGGACAAAACTGAAGAGGATACCAGATGAACAGACTTCTCATGCTCATGGATTGCTGGGATTAATAGTGTGAAAATATCCATCCTATGAAGAGCAATCTACAGATTAAATTCAATTCTCATTAAAATTCCATTGGAATTCTTCACAGAAATAAAAAACCTTAAATTTTACCTGGGAATATGAAAGACTTAAAATCCTTCCTTTTCTTGCTCTTTTCTGCCTTGATCACCCCCTTTTTCACTGAATCATGTTTTACTTTAGTTCTGTAAGCAGCAATATCCTTTCCGTGTCTCTCCTTCAGCTTGGCAGCCTTCTTCCCGCAGGGCTGCTTGCCATCCGCTGCAGTGCTGTTCCGCATCTCTCCCAGTTCTCCGCAACATCACCAATGCACAAGCCACCGTGTTCTTTCATTTTTGGGTAACACTCAGAACAAGAAGAAGTACGAAGAAGGACTATTGGGTGCATTGGGGTCCTTGATCATCTTTTTCGTCTCCCCTTAGGTGGGGGCGATGTTTTATTTCTCTTTCATAACGAGCCTTGTCAGTCTTTGCCATATCGCCAGATTTCCCTTTTTCTTTAGCAGACATGGTTTTCCACCTTTCTGAGCACTTCTTCGAGAGCTCTGATAAGTTGACAGAAGCATCCGGGTGCTTCTTGTGTTCTGCCTTTCAAGTTTGCACAAAGAATGCATCTGAGGACATTTTGCCTCTCAGCTTCTTAGGATCTCCTTTGCCCACGTTTAGTAGATTTTCATCTGAGAGCCCGTCAGGCTTATGCTTTCCCGGCGCTATCTCTATGGAGCACAATGTACTGCAATGGCTGTGAGAGTGGGAACCAGAGGCAGCCTCTATCATGTTTTCTTTTAGAACATATTTTTATTGAATTTTATTGAATCAAACCTTCTCTCTTTCCCATTTTATCTATATCACATTAGAACATCCTATTTAGCCCCCTCACACTTAAAACTGAGTAAAGGTTTATAGTGTATTTCTCCTCATTGGGTAGTTTCGCAGCTGATGCTTATTGTTCATGGAATATATTTCCTATTTTATTTTCTTGAACTTTCCTCTATGATCTTGTTTGAAGTTTAGTTTTCTTTTGCGTGATCATGTTTTCTTGCTCAGAGGAAGCTACTCCGTAATAAAAGGGTCATATAATGATGTACATTCAAACTTTGAATGTACACGTTGTACTAAGATGTGTCAGTGTGTATGAGCAGACAATTTATATGACATAAAAATACTTGGGTTTCCTAGGAGAAATCTCAGAATAACATATTAAGCTTCTCAATATATTAATTTAATAAGCTGTGGGACCCTGCTACTATGGTATCTGAACTTTTTTCTGAATGTGATAAACACAGTTTCAGAGGTACATGTTTCTTTGAGTTTTGGGAAAGCTTTGTCACACATTTCTGGAGTGATCTTTCTTGGCTCCCAGTAGTTTGTAGTTTTGTGCTCGTTTGTCTTTTTTTGTTCTTGCTTTTCTTAATTTGAGATTAAGATATCAGGTTTTATTTTCTGTTTTGTTTGATTTTAAAGTAGGGTCTTGCTCTGTAGCTAGGTTGTCCTCAAACCCAAGACAGTCACCCAACAGATCCTCCTTAACGCTAAGAGCTCAAACATTAGCCACCATGCAACTAATGCACCATAGGACCAGCTAGCTATATCCAAGAAGCCCTGCTCTAGGCATACACCAAATCATGGGGCATCTGTGTTCTCTTGGGTTCGTTTTTGTACTTTGTGTTTTATATTTTTAAGTGGACAGCTAAAGCAAACATATGCTCTTCCTCTTTCTACTACCATGCATCTCATTAGGAAGATGCATTTCATATTTTACTGTCACATTACTGTCAATCTCTAAACTATAGCAACATACGTTTGATAGCTTACTTGCTATGTCTTAATATATATTTCAGAGGTTTCCTTGGAAACTCTACAAATAATTTGGATTAATTGGACCCTAAAGTCTCAGAAAATATAATTATGAAAATTAATTCAGTATACATGTATAAAATAATCTTTGACATATAAAATTCTGGTAGGTTTATGTTATGATGATGAAAATTCCAGGGATCAGAAATAAATGACATATGTAGAATATTTTACACACACACATGTGTGTGTGTGTGTGTGTGTGTCTTTCTTCACTTGGTATGTCATGTATCTTATTAGTTTTGAGTTTGAGCTTACAGGGGCTTATACATTGCATTACTGGGTAGAATACTAGTTCAAGTCAAGCATGACCCATCAATAAACCAATACCAAAGCATAATATTTAAGAAGACTAAGTCTGTTCACTTTTAACTTTCCAAAGTAGACACTTTTCCATCTAATTACTGATGTAAAATCTCAGGCAAAATCTTTTTCACCCATTGTTCAAAACAGTAAAGTTTCAATGATGTATATGTGACCCCACAAATTGAATCCTCAAAAATATTTCAGTTCAGTAATAAACTTCCCGCATCTAAGGTAATGGATATTCTTTGTACCATTCCCAAGTGCAACCCCCGGTGGGGACCCTCGACCCGCGGGGATGAGGTGATGAGGGTCGCTACTAATTTGGTGGGCCTTCACGAGCAGATCCGATCTGGAAAGTGAACTTCAAGAGGTTAAGGGAAGCAGGCTCAAGACAACTTTTGCTGATCAAGAGTGTTTATTTTTGGGGCTAGCTGGAACTTATAGAGGAAGAACTTCAGGGGGTGGTACAAGCATGCCAATCAAGTCTCAACTCAAATATACACCAAATAAGGTAGAGACAAATCTGTAATTTTCCATCAGTCATCAGTCGCATTCCACAAATGCTTGTCAGCGCAAGTCAGGTGCAGGAATTAGGGAGGGGTAGGAAGTATTCAACAGAACACTTTAATCTTTTGTTAACAAAGACAATTGCTCTGTAAGGGTTACTTCCCCCTGGCTAGGTGGGTGAGCTGCCCTGTATAAATTTTACTTTTATGGTTAGCCTTTTCCTTTGTCTCAAGGGCATGTGTGCTCACAGTCATGTAGGCAGAAGTCCAAGGAATGGTTGACAGACTCCATTTTGTTCAAGGTTCTAGCAGTCCCCAACATCTCCCCCCTTTTCTATATAGTAAAAGAAGAGAGCAATTGGGTGAAGTGCCTGTCTTAGGTTACCTGGTGGGCTTCCAGTTCTGGACATGGCGAGAGAGGATACGAATTAAGTTTTTGCCGGCAACGTTTAGAGGGCCATGTTTGCTCCCAGATTCTGGCACCAAGCGATCCCCGTCTTAAGCATCTCCACAGCCTGGAGCAGAGTGAACACGGGCGGTTGGCCAGGTACTCAAACTCCTGAAAGCTCAAAGGTTGGAATGTAGGTTTGTCTACAGCCTCAGGTTCTTCGGGGTCTTGTTGAGAGAGCTGCTGATAGTGAACCTGAACTGAATTTTTGGTAGCCTCATCAACCTGATTTTTAACAAAACCAGTAAGGCGACGAAATGCCCAAGGACCAAAGGAAATAAGTAACATGAAGCCAATAAAAGGTCCTAACAAACGAGGCAGCAAAGTTGACAGCCAGGGGGAGGTAGAGAACCAATTTTTGTACCAAGATTCACTTTCATCCAAATTTCTTTTTGTTTCTTCCAGACTCTGTTCAACCCTTCTGATACTGTTTCTAACTAATCCTGATTTGTCTTTGAAAAAACAACATTCCTCTTTAAGGGTGGCACAAACTACCCCCTCCCGCAAAAAAGGCGAGGTAGAGACCGCGACGGTTTTGTTGTACCACTTCAGCTAAGGACCCAACAGTTTGTTCTAAGTAATCTAAACCTCTTTTTAGCTTGTCTATGTCTCTAACAACAGTGTGGGTTAGAGCATTAACAGAGTCTTTTTTATGGACTAGGGAGTAAATTCCTGTGCCAGTTCCTGCTGCACCCAGACAAACCAATATGACTAATGTGAGGGCGGTTACCGGCTCTCTTTTTTGGCGAGAGAGAGTTACAGTTGGATCACTTTGGGGCAATAAATCAGATTCAGGGCAAACAGTCAATTTGGGCACGAGTACAACAAGGACGCAGTAGTCCTTGTGCGCAAGAAAAACATCTACAATAATATGCAGGGATAACTCTGTGGAGCAAGCAAAAAAGGTGAGGTTGGGGGCAATAAGGAAGGAAGCATGAGCAGCAACTTGCATGGTTTGAGTACATGCTTCTAACAGCGGGGTGGGGGGAAGCATGCGTGGTCCCAAAAGGCAGAGTCCAGATCCCACGACCTGTCCTAAGGTCATGCTGCGTGGCTGTGACTGCGCGCCCCAGAGAAGCAGATTGGTGTCGTTGGTGTAGATGGGTGAGCCGAAGGCTGCAATTGCTTCATCAGCACTCATAAGCGGTGTTGGAGAGTGCCTGGGCCGAGGCGTTGACCATCTGAAGGATGAGGTCCGCGGTGGAGACTGGACTGGGGACATGGTGGGTTGATAAACAGTGGTGGCAGCAGCGGGAGCTGGAGAATGGAGATTAGGAAGAGGGCGAGGGGTGGCAGCCTTGGGTAGGAATGAGCCACCACCAGAGGGGTATAAAAAAGGATTGGGGCCAACAGCAATAGGGTAAAAGGAAGGGATTTCTTACAAAAGTCTAATGGAAAAGGTGAGGCCTGGGTCTGTGCCAGAAACATATAGGCGTAGACCCCAGTGAGGGCCTCGGGAACCTTCCCAGAGGAACCTTTTTCCTGCAGCTGTAAACTGGATATGGAGGAGGTTGCACCAGCTGCGTGAACAAAGGGGATTAAGTGGTGGTGGGCCAGAATTAAGCTGTCTGGCCGGGGGACATAAGGAGAGAAACTAAAAATCAAAAGGAGAAATGGAAGAAGTAGCAGGCAATGCGGTGTCATCTTTACTGGGAGTTTTGTTATCAACAGCATCTGAAAGAGAAAACAAGAGATTCCTCAGGGGCTCTTTCCCTGGGAGGGTTATAAAGCTTGACCAGTTTGTCTGGAAGCCAGCGCGTTTCTCCATTGCTGGTGTTATAAAAGCAAGTATGTTCTTTTTCCCAGATAAGGACTGGGTGAGGACCGAGCCATTGGCCCGTGTGCACATCCTTCCAGAGTACCTGTCGAAAGTTTTTATGGGTGGAAGGGTGCCAGAGCTGATTAGCTGCTAATCGGCCACTGTTGTCCAGAGAGAGAAAAGTGAGCACAAAAAATGCATGATTTAAATGTAGGCGATGCTTGCCTTTGCAAACGTACAGGGTTTCGCTTTCTGAAGAAAGCTTAAAGAGCATATTTTTTAAGGTCTGATTAGCTCACTCTACGACTCCCTGTCCTTGAGGGTTAAGGGGAATTCCTGTTTTGTGGATAATGTCAAATTTTTTACAAAAATCCTTAAATTTAGAACTAATGTACCCTGGGCCATTGTCAGTTTTAATGGCGATGGGGACAGGAATAATAGTAAAACAATGTAAAATATGGGCAATAACGTCTTTGGTGGCCTCTCCTGTTTGGAGCGAGGCAGAAACAAAGCCACTAAAGGTATCCACCGTAACATGAATATATTTAAAATTGTTAAAGGCAGAATAATGAGTATCCTCCATTTGCCAAAGCTCACCAGGCACAAGACCACGGGGGTTGACTCCTGTATGAGGCTCAGGCAAAAGGGAAAGGCAAGCTTTGCACAATTTAACTATCTCTCGAGCCTGTTCACGAGTGATGGAATATTGTAGCCTAAATGTTTGTGCATTAAGGTGATGTAATCTATGAGCTTGTTGTGCTAACTGTAAAGAGACTGATCAAACACAAACCAAAGAGAAGTCAGAGGTAGCTTTTATGCATCTGTCTGAAAGGTTTTTAGAAACTACCTTCTGTAGTGATTTGGCTAAGCCGATACATTCAACTTGACAATAAAATGGCAGAACAAATCCAAAGACACAAAGTGAAGGCTCTGTAATGGCGCTGACCACACACACACACACATACACACAGCGGTTTGAATGTAAAAGCTCCTTTAGTTTCAGACACTGGGTACCCTGACCACAGACAGTTTGTGTGGGGCTGAATAAAGCATGGGCTTAGAACCCAGTAGGGTCACAAGGCTTCAGGTGCCCCTGCCACCCATGGATGTACCATAAACGACAGTGTGACACAGCAGTGACCTCACATCTTTAAGTTTAGGACTGGCTAAATAAATGCAGCGATGGCCTGGTAACACTAGCTGGGCCATTCAGATGCTGTCCAAGCTGACAAAGGTCACACAGAACTAGAATGACATACTTTTGGGGGCCTGGCCGATCACAAGAAAACTAAACAGACCAAAAGTGCCACAAAGACTCCTAACTAATACGTTTACATTCAAGCCTTCTCTTCAGGTATAAAAGAGCAAGCTGTTCAGAGGTGGAAAACTTTTTGTTGGAAAGCCAGACGAGGCCAGTCCACAGTGCTCGAGAGAGCAGAGTCCAGTCTGCACACTCTAGCATATAATACTGAAATGTGTTGGGATCGTGGAAGCAAGACAATGTTCCAGATCCACATCACTCCTGCCACTGCGGGTCTGTTTACAATCACTTTAAATAAGTACAGCAGATTCATTGCTGGATGTGATAAAGAAAACTGTCACAAGATCAGTGCAATTTACAGGATCAGCATGCCTGCCACAGGATGCCCATGATAGAGCTACACGTGTACTGTCTATGGTGAGCCAGCCAGCATGGTTACTTTGGGGAAGGGTTCAAAATATAAACAAAATGTTTGTATTTGCAAATGAGGCATATGAACACCAAGGGAGTGTAACTTCTACTCAGGGCACATTCCTTTTTTCATAGGTGTGAAAAATGAGTTAGGGAGAGGTCACAAAAAGGTTGCTTATGGCATGCCTGGGGCCACCGGGGTTGTCCACTGCCCGTGTAGCAAAATGCCCATGAAAAATCCTTGTAACAATCCAAGAGTTCAGGGCCATGCTGAGGGCCCTGAAGGTTCGTTCCTGTGACCAGCCAGCGCTACCACCACAGGGACTACCAAGAGAGGCCACCTAGCCTCTAAGGACTCCTAGACACTCAGGGGTCCCAGCTGTTAGCTGCATGACTCTAGGCTGAACCGCCTTTAACACATTGTATCAAATATAGAATTTGATTGAAAAACTGCTTGTAAAAATAAAATTTAAATCACCCTGCAGATCAATGCAAAAGCATACCACACCAATGCATCTATAAGAAAAACAATTCATCCAGAAAAACTACATCTGTGGCTTCCAAAAATAAAGCATCCACAAACCTGATTTCTTTTTGATAACGAAAATAGGGGTATTCCAAGGAGATGTGGAGAGTTCTATATGGCCAGCATTGAATTGCTCCTGCACAAGCTGCTAGGCTGCTTCTAATTTTTCTTTGACTAGAGGCCATTGCCCTACCCAGACAGGATAATCATTTATCCAGGTGATTTTATCTGTCAGGGGGTGAGGGGGTGCAGGGGAGGTAGTGATGGCTACTGAAAATTTTGAGCAGGGGGGCTATAGCCAAGGCCCACTCTATCATCGGGGTCGGGATTTTGGCGAGCCGCTTCTTTGGCTCATGCTGCCTGTCTAGTGCGTGGTCATCCCTGTTCTGCAGGAAGAGGTCTAGAGGTCTAGCAGGGGGAGGCAGCTCGGCTCTCTTCCATACAGGGCCAAAAAGAGGGAACTGGAGTTTACATGATGCCGAGGAGAGGAGCTGTGAAAACTTTTCACTGAGAGCTTCAATGAGAGAGGAAGCAAGAGAATCAACAGTGGAGGAGTATTTGGGAGCAACAGAACGAGGAAGATCTGGGAGCGAGAAAGGATTGTAGGCAGGAGGTCTCGTGGCCAGAGAGACCTTGCGCCCAAAGGTATGCTGCAGCCTCTTCCTCTATCTCCTGAGCGTCCCCAGGATCGAGAGGTTCCTCAGGAGGAGCAGAGGTGACAGCCTGTAGGGAGGGATAGATACAGGTGGCTAGAGAGCAAACTTTAGGGGCAAATGAGGTAGGTTGATCAGAAGGAGAAGGAGGAAGCTTATCAATGTCAGAGTTAGCAGAGGAAGAGGAACAATCTTTAGAAAGATCAGTGACAGAACTTGCCCTGGAGCTGGCACGAGAATACCCTCGGGAAGCGACCTCTAGATGTTGTTGGGCGTCTTTAAGAATTTGTTCATTTTGGGGGCTTTCCTCCATGTTAACAATGATACTTTTTACGAGATCCCAATACTGCTGCATAATCTTTTTATCGCTTTCACAGCCTTTGGTTTCAAAATAATTAGTTAATTCGGCCCCGACCTGTTCCCAAGTACTTCAAACTATTTTTGGACAAGTAATGACAAACCAGGCACAGACTTCATGGACAAAAAGCAGAAACTTAAGCAAATCTTTTCTCTTAACCTCAATGTTTCTATCTCTTAATTCTTTCTGAATTCCTTTAATAAATCTGGCTTCCTTATTTTTTTTAACCTCAATGTATCTATCTCTTAATTCTTTCTGAATTCCTTGCTCATATTAGTCCCCATTTTCGCAGGACGAATGGTACGGCGGTGTTAACCTAGGTTATTAGACTGACCATACTCTGCACCACCCGGATGGGGCTTACCTGACGCCTTATGAGTGGGCTCCAGACTCGTCGCGCCTCTGCTGTCCGATCAGTGGTCTGTAACTCGTGTCCCACATCAGGCGCCAGTTGCGACCCCCGGTGGGGACCCCAGACCCTTGGGGATGAGGTGATGAGGGTCACTACTAATTTGGTGGGCCTTCACGAGCAGAACCGATCTGGAATGTGAACTTCAAGAGGTTAAGGGAAGCAGGCTCAAGACAACTTTTGCTGATCAAGAGTGTTTATTTTTGGGGCGAGCTGGGACTTATAGAGGAAGAACCTTAGGGGGTGGTACAAGCATGTCAATCAAGTCTCAACTCAAATATACACCAAATAAGGTAGCGACAAATCTGTAATTTTCCATCAGTCATCAGTCGCATTCCACAAATGCTTGTCAGCGCAAGTCAGGTGCAGGAATTAGGGAGGGGTAGGAAGTATTCAACAGAACACTTTAATCTTTTGTTAACAAAGACAATTGCTCTGTAAGGGTTACTTCCCCCTGGCTAGGTGGGTGGGCTGCCCTGTGTAAATTTTACTTTTATGGTTAGCCTTTTCCTTTGTCTCGAGGGCAAGTGTGCTCGCAGTCACGTAGGCAGAAGGCCAAGGAATGGTGGACAGACTCCATTTTGTGCAAGGTTCTAGCAGTCCCCAACACCCAAGGAATGTTTTTTCCCTAAACCTTCCATGTGAGCACATTGCCCAGTTAATACAATCTCCCAAAATGAGCCTTGGCCTGTGAAATATGCTTTCCTTTAAAGTGTTCCATGAAGGATCATTCATGACAGTGCATGCCTAATTAACAACTTCTTGAGCTGTTGGGGGAAAGTGTCTTCTGAAAATGTGTGGGAACATCAGACCTTGAGCAGAGACCCACTTCCCCTTCTGTCTGGGAGTAGGCAGCTGTAAACAATGTTTAGTAAAAACATGTTTACTAAAAACGATACAATAAGTTTCTGGAAAAGGCCTTCCCACGGAAACCGCCCTGACCTCGACCTTGTCTAAAGACTAACCGCACCTTTAAAAACCTACACACATCCACCTCTGGTGTCAGAGCAGAACCAGCCAGGGTAGAGGAGAGAGCAGAAGCTTCTCTGGTGGGAGCTTTTCTTAGGAGTTTTTTTTTTTAACCTTTTTGGAGCCTGTTTAAAGTTTTTTTTTATATCGTTGAACGAGTCTCTGTGTTGTCAATCCCCGACACGCTCTGTACGTTCTCGGACACAGGCTGAGAAGTAGACGTGACAATTGGAGGTCCCACCGAGATGTGAAAGCGAGGTAAGTGGATGGGGTCGTCCCTTTTGCCAGCCAGGGATACATGGAGGAAAATAGGAAAAGAAACAATGGGAATTAGTCCCTGGAAGTTTAAATTACAGTATCACGTAGAAAAGTTGCTTGAAGAACAGGGGACTACAACCATGGCAGGCTTTTTAAAATGTATTGAACGAGGGAGCCCATGGTTCATTACTGGGGAAGGCTTAAATGTCCCAGATTGGGAGGATGTTTGCTATGATATTCAGAGAGCCGGGTGTTGGTGGCATATGCCTTTAATCCCAACACTCAGGAGGCAGAGATAGGAAGGAATGAGGCCATCCTGGTCTATGGAGCAAGTTCCAGGACAGCCTCCAAAAGGATAGAGAGATAACCCAGTCCTTCTCGGACCTGGAGGGAAGTCCCAGAGGAGGGGTCCAATGCTGCCCTGTGGTGGCCCCGGTAATGGAAGTTCCAGACCCAAACAATTCTCGACAGGTCATTCGGCACCATGACCCTTTAAGTTTCAAAGATATGAAACAACTAAAAGAGAACTCTAAATTATGGAGCAAGGCTCCCTTTACACTTTCCTTAATGGAATCTTTTGTGCCTCTTAATTTGACACCTGGCGATTGGTAACAGCTTTGCAGAGCAGCTCTGTCGGGGGGAGATTATTTGATTTGGAGAGGTGAGTTTCAGGAAAGATGCAGCCAGACAGCCCAAAGAAATACACAGGCCGGACAGCCCCAGAGAATTGTGGAGATGCTTACCGGGAGTGGTCAATACGCCACCATTCAGCAACAAATGCAATATGACATCGCAGTCTATGCCCAAGTGGCAACAGCAGCCCAAGGTGCTTGGAAAGCATTGCCTTCCAAGGAAGGAGGGGATCATCTGTCCAAAGTCCTTCAAGGACCTTCCAAACCTTTTCAAAACTTCGTAGACCGTCTCAGTCAGGTAGCAGAAAGAATATTTGGGGGCATTGGGCCTGCGATGCCAGTCATAAAGCAGATGACATTTAAAAATGCAAATAAATATTGTAAGGAAGCCCTTCGCCCCTATCACAATAAAAGTCTAAATGACTATATCCGGATCTGTAGGGACATTGATGGAAACTTCATCCAGGGCCAAGTGTTAGCTGCTGCTATTCGGCCCCAAGTGGGGAAAAAAAGACCTACTCTGGGAGGGAGAAAAACATGTTTCAGCTACAGCAGGGAGGGACACTTCCATAGAGAATGCCCTCAAAATAGTACTACGGGTCTCAAGAGACCTGGTTTATGCCCCCGTTGTCAAAGGGGATATCATTGGGCCAATAACTGCTACTCTAAAACTAACCGGGAGGGAAATTTCCTTCCTGCTAATAATAATCAGGAAAACGGAAGGAGGGCCCCGCCCCAGGGACCCAAAACCAATGTGTACGGGGCAATGACCCCTGCTCTGGGCAGTGGCAGGACTCATTTTCTCCCCCAGAGCAACCCCTTCATATCTCAGACCTCCTTAGAGCCACCTCAGGGAGTACAGGATTGGACCTCACTCCCTCTGCCCGGACAATCCTAACACCGGAAATGGGGATCCAGGCCCTCCCTACTGGGGTGCATGGGCCATTGACCCCAGGCATGGTCGGACTACTCTTGGGATGGTCCAGTACTATTCTTCGAGGCATCCAGGTACACCCCGGTGTTATAGACCAGGATAGTGAGAGGGAGATGAAAATAATGACATCAGTGGGCAGTGGGGTTGTTGCCATCCCTACAGGAAAATGGATTGCTCAGATACTCCTCCTCCCGGGCAACCAAGGTTTTGGAAGTACCGGCCCGACAACATTTTGGGTAGCCACTATGGAGAACCGCCCCCAGCTTACATTAAAGATAAAAAGCAAGTCCTTTAGGGGCGTCTTAGATTCTGGGGCAGATTTTTCTGTCCTCTCAGATAAATTCTGGCCCCCTGCCTAGCCGAAAGAGGAAGGGACAGTGACCCTCCAGGGAGTAGGACAGACTGTGCCCCAAAAAAGCCTCAAAATCCTAAAGTGGCAAGACTCTGAGGGCCACACAGGGCTTTTCCAGCCATATGTTTTGCCTGGCCTCCCTATTAACCTCTGGGGACGGGACCTCATGCAAGAAATGGGAGTGGTCCTCACCACCCAGGCACCCAAGTCCAAAAGCAGGGGCCCCCAGATGACACATGGGAGGGCCTGGAGCCCGGGGAGAGAACTAGGTAAACTAGAACAGGGAGAGGTTTGCCCTGTGGCATCCCTCCCTTTGGAGACCAGGGCCCCAGGGGATAGGAAGGGTTTTGGCCATTTTTGATGAGGGTCACTGTTGCACCGCCAGCCCCCATACCCATCACATGGCTATCACATGATCCGGTATGGGTGGAACAGTGGCCCTTACCAGCGGAGTAACTAAGGGCGGCTCACCAGCTAGTTCAAGAACAATTGGAGGCAGGTCATTTGGTTTCTTCCACATCCCCTTGGAATACCCCTATATTTGTAATAAAAAAATCTTCAGGAAAATGGAGGTTACTACAAGACTTGAGGGCCGTGAATGCGACCATGCAGCCTATGGGGGCTCTGCAGCCTGGCTTGCCTGTGCCTGTGGCCATTCCTAAAGACTGGCATTTGATTGTCATTGACTTGAAGGATTGCTTCTTTTCTATTCCCTTGCATTCTCAAGATAGTCCTCGGTTTGCGTTTAGCCTTCCTGCGATTAACTTTAGGGAGCCTGCCCTTCGCTTCCAATGGGTGGTGCTCCCCCAAGGGATGGCTAATAGTCCAACTATATGCCAGATTTATGTAGCTGCCTGTTTAGATCCCCTCAGACGTAAGTTCCCTGATCTTTACATTATCCACTACATGGATGATATTCTTTTGGCTGCGGCCGAAGAAAGACAATGTTACATAGCCTTTGCAGAGCTACAGGAGCTTCTGGAGGCCCGAGGATTTATTTTGGCTCCTGAAAAGATCCAAAAGAGACCCCCTTATACTTATTTGGGTCATCAAATTCAACAAACTGGCCTCCGGCCACAAAGACTCCAGATCGATTGTTCAAATTTAAAAACACTTCATGATTGGGAGAGATTTTTGGGAGAGGTGCAATGGTTTTGCCCTTCTCTTTCTATTAAAACAGGGGCTCTTAAAGAGCTTTATGATATTCTTCCTGGGGATTCTCCTCCAACTTCCCCTAGACAGATTACCCCAGAGGCCAGGGAAGCCCTACAATTGTTGTTAAGAAGTATAGAGCAAGCCCACCTTCGGCGTATAGATTATGGGCAGCCCCTTGTTCTGGTTGTACTTTCATCTAGCTTTTCGCCCACTGCCGTGTTTTGGCAGACTGGTCCTATTTATTGGATACATTTGTCAGCCTCCCCTAAGAAGGTAGTGACCCCTTACTATGATCTCATTTTACAATTGTTGTGGAAGGCTCACAAGTTTAGCATTCAAACCTTTGGAAAGAGTCCTGATAAAATTATCCTTCCTTATGGTAAGGAGGAGGTGGAACATCTACAGATCTTCCATGATGGGTGGACCCTGTTTATTACATCTACAGGCACCCAGTTTGATAACCATTATCCCAATAGCCCCTTGATGTCTTTTTTTAAACAACACCCTGTGATCTTTCCCAAGATTTTAAAGGAGAAACCTCTAGTTGGAGCTCGCTCAGTCTTTACAGACGGCTCCTCCAAGGGTTTCGCGGTGGTGGTTTCTTCTCAGGTGCAGAAGAAGGTACCCATAGGGCAGATGTCAGCAAAAGCTGCCGAGTTGTTTCCTTGCTTGATGGCTTTCCAAATGTTTGAGGGAGAGCCCTTTAATTTATATACTGATAGTGTTAATGTTGCCAACATTGTTAGACCTTTAGAAACTTCTCCATATGTTCTTCCAACCTCCCAGGTTCGTTCCTTATTAGTTCAGCTCCAACATCTTATTTGGCAGCGCATCCACCCTGCTTATGTGGGATTTATTCATGCACATACTAACCTTCTAGGACCCCTTGCCCAGGGCAATGAAATTGCTGACTCCTTGACCCCGCCCTAGGGTCTTATTTACTCAGGAGCAGCTGGCCCACCAGCTCCATGAGAGGTATCATCTAAATGCCCGCTCCATTAAATTTCACACTGGGTGCCCCTTATCCATAGCTACACAGATTACCTCTCAGTGCCCTGATTGTGACCCTTATCATAATTCTCCCAATGAGGGGGTAAATCCCCGGGGCCTCAGGCCCAACCATCTCTGGCAAATGGATGTCACTCACCTGCCACCAGTAACAGATAAATGAAAGAGTCAAGGAAGGAGGAGGGGAGAGGATGAAGAGTTTTGTACCTTTATTTTATTTTATTTAGCTTTTTTATTACATTAATTTTAAATAGCTTGCTTCACATGTCAATCCCAGTTCCCTCTCCCTCCCCTCCTCCCGTACCCAACCCCCACCCCCACCATCCCCCAGCCTCCCACCCTATCCCAACTTCCTTCCACATAGGGGATATCCAGAGTCTGTCATTTCGCTCAGGACAGGGTCCAGGCACTCCCCTAAGAGTCCACGCTGAGAGAGCATCCATCTTGTGTTATAGACACACGATGTCTGTTTGTATGCCAGGGATAAACACTGATCTACTGCCTAGGGTCCCATAGGTTGCCCAGGTCTCCTCACTGACTATCATACTCAGGGGGTCTGGATCAGTCCCATGCTGGCCTCCCAGCTGTCGGTCTGGAGTCCAAGAGCTCCCCCTGGTTCAGATCAGCTGTCTATGCTGGTTTAGCCAGCCCATTCTTTGCCAATTTGCACATCGCTCCTGTCTCTCTGTCACTGGGCTTCATGGGTTCAGTTCAGTGTTTAACTGTGGGTGTTTGCCTCTGCTTCTATCAGTCACTGGATGAAGGTTCTAGGATGGCATATAGGGTATACATCAAGTTTATCATCAGGAATGGGCATTTAAGTTGGTCTCTCCACTATTGCTTAGCTTGCCAGCTGTTGTCATCCCTTTAGATCACTAGTGGTCTCACTGGTGCCAGATCTGTCTTCTAACCTATGACTCCGTCTGTTATGGTATTTCTCATCCTGTTCTCCCCCATTCTACCCACCACTCAATCTTCTTTTTCCCCCATGACTTACTCTCTCTTCCTCTTCTCCCCCTCTCTTCTTCCCAGATCACACTCCCCCCTACCCCTCACTGTGTTCTCAATCTTTTTTTTTTTATAATGTGGTAAATGGGAAAAATCGAGCCACTTTTTTGTTATTGTTGTTGTAGATTGAGACAGTTTTTGTACAGCTGGGGAAAAAAAAAGACAGGATAATTATTTACCTTTCTGTTTTCTGTTCTGTTTGCTAAAATATCCTAAAATTGTAGCATCTTTTGTTGAAAACACTCTAAATAAACGAGACAGAAAGAGAAAGAGATAGGAAACAGTTCGTAGGTAATGAAAGGAGAAAGCAGGTAGTTTCAAAGTCTTCCATAGGGACAGAAAGATTGGTATGTTAGATGTTCAAAAGGAGGAGTCATCTGCTATCTTGGGCTATTAAAGCAAAGGAAGGCACATGGTTCCACCTGCTCTGTGACCTCAGAAGACCTCTGTATGCAAGCGAGGAGGCAGACAAGAAGGGAGAGATAGGAGGGTAAAGGAAGATAAGGCAGCAGAGAGGAAGAGGAGGGAGATATGAGAGGAGGAGGAGGAGAAGGGAAGAACAGGATCCAGACCCAGCTCATTCTAGATCTAGCTCTATTTTTTCTTAGAAGGGCAACAAACCAGTGAAATCAGGCCTTACTCCAGGACATCCCTGAACCCAGTTAACTCTAAAAGCCATGTCTCCAAACTGAGGCACATTGAAGGCCTGGTCCTTGACAGGAGAATGTGAAGAGAGTAGGATGGTAGAAGACAACATTCGGAATAAGTTCATATCAGAAGTTCAGCAAAAAGGCCCAGGAAGCTACAAGAAAGGGTGTTACCTAAACAGTCCATATTTCTGTCACTTTTGTGGCTTCTTGTCTAATTCTCAGCCAACATTCTATAACATTAGGAATCCATGAACATTTATTACAAAGATGCAACCAGAAATTTGGACAACCTGTGTTGACTTGTAAAATGAAGGTGAACTTTCAAACTCTATTTGTTCCCTTGAAAATTATAATGAAAGGATGACATGATAAGGGAAAATTCATCTAGACAGCGGCTGCAGATGATGTAAGAGGCTAAGTATACTTAGGAACACTTATGAAAAATTACAAGATAAGAAATAATTACAATTAAGTTTCTGAGATTACCAGAAAAATCCCTTATTAATGAGCTCTTAAGATTATGTGAATCTAGGCCTTGGAATAGTGCATTGTAAAGCTCAGAAGTGATTGTGTTATTTGTGTGATGTCATCATATCTTCCTGGGATTGTTTTACAACCTAAGAGCACAACAACAATCACAGAAGATATGAGTACTCACTGGAAAATTAACAGCAGTTAGTTTTTTGAAAATGGTTGCAATATTAACTGTGTTCTGAATATCATTATTATATACCAAGAATTCACTTTAAATGCAACTATAATTTCAATACATTTGAATTTATCCCATGTATACATTTCTATTCCTAAATGTGGTAATGTTTGACCCTCAAGAAACAAATAGATATACTTTGCTGCTTTTTTCATGCTTAATCTCTGGTGCAATTTCTCAGTGGAGGTTCTCCTCAGGAGGCTCCAAAGATCTGACTGATAATTACAAGTTTCTTTTCCTAAAGAATATAAATCTTACATGAGGTCATTTTTTTATAGCTGAATAATTCTCCATTGTATAAAAGTACCACATTTTTCTTATCTATTCTTCAGTTGAGGGGTATCTTAATTGTTTCCAGATTCTGACTACTAAGAATAATGTATCCTGGTCTCTTTGTAAGGATCTTAGCAGTGAGATCAGGACCTTTTCATGGAGCTTAGCAGGATTATGAAATCCTGCTCCCTGTGCTGTATTTCCTTGCCCAATCTTGACACAAAGGTAAGAGCTAGGTCCTGTCTCAATTTGATTCACCAAGTTTTGCTCAAGTCCATGGGAGGCCTGCCCCTTTCTGAAAGGAGACAGAAGAGTGGAAAAGGAGGAAGTGGGTAGGGGTGGTGGTAGTAGGAGAGGAGAGAGGAGAAACTTCAGTTGGTATGTAAAATAACTTTTAAAAAGTTATTTAAAAAGTAAAATATAATATATGTCTCACACAGACTTCAGAAAAACAGAAAGTACATAATAAAAAAAATGAGTCACTGCTTCACCAAGAAAATATTCTGAAACACTATCAAGAGCATAGAATCTCAAACACAGTATTAAGTTCACTTTCTCTTCCAATTAAAACCTTAGTGGATTCCACTCAGCTGCACCTCAGCACCTAATCTGCATGTGAACATGAAAGGGCAGGTAGCTCCCCAAGCTCCTGGGGATTGACTAATGCCTTTGACACACTTACCTGGCATCTGCTGAAACTACAGTAAGTGACTAATAAATATTGAGTTACTATTATTTCTATAGACCATGAATGCAGTCACTTCATTTTTGAACTAGCTGAAATCAAAATGACATCAGCCAATAACAATCATTATGGTTCTGTAGTAAATGCAGACACACTACACTGATGCATTTTCCAAATGAGAATTTTATGTTGTAACATTTCCTTTTTTGTTGTATGACTGTATAATATTAAAGCTATATGTGATACTGCTCTGAATATTATTCATGACCTTTTAATATCAGCAAGTAACCTTCCCTTAGTTATGTGTTCCTTCCAGTTTGAAATCATTGGAAGAATGAAGAAAGGAGTCCTGGTTCCCAATTGGGACACAAGTTTTTATACCGTGTACCTCTTGCTTGTCTGTGTTCAATTCCCACAGAAGTGCCTTGAACACTTTTAATGCCACTTCTAACACATTTCTCCTTTTGTCTTATATCAAGAGATGAGATGTAGAAAACTTCCCCTCTGAGGAATCTTCAAACATGACATTTCCTTTACAGCAAAGCTCTTCTTTTCCCTTGGTTATATTTTTCACAAATGTAGCCTGACTTTAATCACTGCATGACCTTGACAGGATTTAGGATCAGAAAATATTATCCTCTGCATGGACCTGTGGGGATATGCAGTTGACCACAATACAGAATATGTCTCTCCAACAATTTAGATAAATGGCTCTACATCCCCTGAGGTTATTTCTGTAGAGGTGGGGTAGACAGTACCTGACACTGAGAAAAGCCTATTGTTGGTGAGCCCAGAAAACATGCATGGTCTAGCTAATACATGACTCCCTACTGTTTACCCTTTCCAGTGAACTGTGGATGAGGGAAGAATGGCAGAACATAGGGTAAGAACACTCTCTGAAAGTTTTTCCAGACTGACTGGTATGATAGAAAATTTTCATCTCTCTGTGTCATGGACTTAAATATGGGCAGTGAGAATGATTTAAACTCCTGCATATCACCAGACACACAGGGACCTCTAAGACACTAGCTAAGGTGGAAACCCCATCCATCAAGGGCTGTTCTTTCAAGCTTCACTGTTTTTTATTATTAATCATTTAGTTCATTTACTGTCTGATTGCTTTAAATAGTTGTCTGTTAAGCCAATGGCTAATTAAAGTTACTTAGAGCAGACATATAGTTCATTATTTTTATTAAAGTGGAATGATAGCTCTGGGTCCAACTTTATGTAACAGAAGGTATAACTCAAATATAAAACTGCTTAATATGTTCCTATAGTTAAGCCATTATTCAAAATCATATTAACACATGCCTATGTGTTTGAATTAATTAGGAAAAGTTCAATTTTTATAAAAATGAATGCCTGGAAATAATATTTAATAATATTAGCACATAATTTGTTACAGAGCAACCTTCTTTTCATCTTGGGAATGAAGAAAACTAAATTTTGAAGAGGAATTGCAGCTATGAAAACATTTTTATTCTAAAACTTTCTGTATTATTTTCTTTTTATTGAAAATAGATTTATTTTTATACAATATGCTCTAATCATACTCCCTCCACACACATATTTCCCCCCAAAAGCTTCCCACCTCCCCAGGCATCCAACTCCTTGCTTTCCTTTTATCTCTCCTTAGAGAATGACAACAACAAAGTGACAAACAAACAAAAGCAGAATAGAACAAAGCTGAAAAAGGAAGAGATACAATCATCCCAAACTCAGATGCCTAGACACCAGTGCAAAAGCACAATCATTAACAAACAAAGCAATTTGCCTTCACCAGAATCCAGAAACTCACTCTAATAGATCTGAGAAATGCACCATAGCTGAAGTACAAGAGAAGTACTTCAAATGAACTATTGTGAATATGTTCAAAAACATACAGTGGAAGGGAACAATGAAAACAGTTCAGACATGAAATCAGGAACAGAATTACTCAAGAAAACCCAAACTGAGATTAAAAACTAGATATGATAAATCCTCAGAGGTGAGAAAGCCAGCAGATAAAAGACATGAAAGAGAGAATCTAAGGCATTGAAGACAAGGAAGAAGATCTGGATACCACAAACAAAGGAAATATTAAATTTGAAACACCCAAGAAATCTGGAAAATAACACCTTTTGAGTAATTAAAATACAGAAAATAGGAAACTCAGGTCAAGGACACAAAATTATTTTCAATACAATATAAAAGAAAAATTTCCTATCCTAAAGAAGAAGGAAGGAAGCACCTATCAAAATATAGACCAAAATACACTGGATTAGAAAAGAAACACTTTAAAAAATTTTTATAACCAAAGCCCACTACTGTAACATTTGGTACAGCGCAGGCTAGTCTTGGCTTCTGAATTTCCTGCCTCAGGCTCCCAATAGCTAGGATTCCAGAGATGCTACTGTGCCCACCCAAATTTTCCCTACTCTTCAGGCTTATGTGTATCTCATTTTTTTTATTGTGACAAGCAAAGTAATGTGCCCATTGTAATGAGTTTGGGGAAGAGGGCTTATGGGTAGGAGCAGTTGGGAGATGGGGATGCAAGGTAATGAAAAGGTACACACAGGCAGAGGTCTATCTCTTCCTACAAGAACTGTGACTATTGTCTCTCTATAACACTGTCAGCTACTGGAAGGATTAAGTTTTCTGGTAACTGATCATAAATATCTCTTTTACTACATAATATTTGAAACCAGTGATCCCTTGAATTTCTCTTTGAAGTAAATATCAAATTCAAGAATTTGGATATTAAAGTTACAATGATAGGCATCCATCAATATTTTGAAAATTAAACTTATTATAATTGTTTTGGCTTTAAAGTAGGACCAGAGAGTAAAATTCCAGTGTCTAAGACAGTGCTCCTTTTCAGTGTCTCATTTTTAATTAGCTAATGTTTCTGAGGTTAATTATCATGGGAGGTGATTTTCAGACTAAGTTTAACACTGCCCATCATCATGTAATGGATAGAAAACCTCAATACACTCTCCACTTTCATATGATATTTATGTTTTTAATCTTAAAGTCATTGTTAGGAGGTCATGTATCTAGGCAACACAAGATTAGTGTCCTTCTAGCTTGCTGTAGACAACATCTTCATGGAGCAGGAAATGATAACCAATGAGTAGGTTACTATTCAGGGACTTCAAGGCCATTTTGATGAAAATAATGATTAATTAAAATGCAGATGTCTACAAAGTTTCTTCCTTTGTACTCTTGTGGTGGTTTGAAAGGGAATGGCATGTTAGGAGGAACGTCCTTTTGGGAGGAAGTGTGTCACTGTGAGGGTAGGGTTCGAGGTCTCATATATTCTCAAGATACTGCCCAGTGTCTCAGTCTACTTCATGCTTCCTGAATGTCAACATATAGCATCTTCTTCTACAGTGCCATTTCTACCTGCATGCTCTCTGCCATGATGATAATGGAATAAACCTCAGAAAGTGTAAGATGCCACCTCAATTAAATGTTTTTCTTTGTAAGTGTTGCCATAGTCATGGTGTCTCTTCACAGCAATAGAAATCCTAATAATGTCATCTCTCAATATTTAGTGTAAAGATACTGTCTATCTCCATGCCTGGAAACAGCAGATCAAAACGCATCCAAGAGATGTGGCTCTGGGATCTATCCAGGAAGGTCTCTGCTTATTCTGAGTATTCTTCAAAGACAAGAGTATCCTCCCCCTTTATCAGCCTCTATCTTTCTCATTCATGATTTTGCTGTATGGTGCCCTGCAATATAGCCTAGGATGGCCTTTAATTCCCAGTCCTCTTGCTTCAGTCTCTCGGATGCTGGGTTGCCAAGCATGTGTCACTACGAACAGCTGAAGGTCATAACAGCATTCAGTTAGTTTCAGGCTTTGGCCTCGTGGCATCTGTATGCCATTAACTTAGTGTCACAAATGTGTATTAGGTCATTGATCCTCTAATTATTTACCAGGGCTTTGGACTATTATTACCACACACTTTTAGTATGCAGTGAGTCTGACAGCAAGAAGAGAACATGGAACCAGATGGAGTACAACATCAGTTACATAATATAGCATCAGTCTATACTCTAGTTTGCCTTTCTGCTTAGTCAACAACCAGCAATTTGCAACCTGCTTTATTGTAGTGTTCATGATTTCATTAGGGACCAGAAATTGGGTTCCTTTTACACTCAGGTCAAATTCGAGCTGAATATCTAAGTGAAATGTTGGTAAATAAGATATGTTTTTCCCACTGGTAAACTGTGGCTCGAAGAGGTATTATGATTACTATTTGTGGACCGTGCATTAATTCACTTCAATCATTTCATAAAGTCTACAACACAACCTCCATTATCAGGTGTCAACTTAGTTTGAACCATACCTAAATGTTTCTACATGGGAGTAAAGTGACTCAGAAAGGACCAACCCTCCAACTTTAAGGCAAATATTAGGCTTAATATATTTATTTAAGCATTTATATTGTAAGGATAGGAGTTTTGCCAATTATAAATTATTTAAAAGATATATATTTTGGATTATAGGCAAAATTGAAAGTCTTAAAATATTGTTAGCTATCTGTAAGCCTCAGCCACTATATTTGATGAAAAGCAAACTCAACATGTGAAACATGACTTGATTATTTTGGTTGGGTAGAATACACATCTATCATATCACATTATATACATTGAATATGCATTTTGCAGTCAGCCTCTACTTGTAATATGTTGTTTTGAATATACAAATACAGATAGAACTGTAATACCACAAATCTGTAGTTCAATGTTGATATGAATTCTCCTGAAACCAGTGACATTCTAGGAATCAACTCCAGGGGGACTTCAGGCTACACTGTTTGCCTGGTATTTTAGAAAACACAAAATTAAAACGGTAGAATGATAATATTCATAATTAGTATTTGTACAATTACTATACAAGTTTAGAAAGAATACATTTAGCAACCTTGTAACAATATCTGTTAGGATATCTAATCTACCTTCCAGCTCCTGCTTATATAGCCAGGATACAGCTGTCAGATATAGATATCTGTAGGATTCACATGACGACTATCAGATATAGTTCTTGACATAACTTACAATTTGACATTCTTCAATGTCATATCAGCCTTTGAGGCAAGGCACTCAGACATCTCAAGCTTGGAGATCCTCACCAACATGGCTTAGTCCTAATTGCACTGTGACTAACCTCTTTATGCCAAGGCCTTCCACTCATTTCCAGGTATTCATTAAATTGTGTACCCTAAAGAATATTTCTGAATATTGATATTATTCAAGTATTTTGTTACCTACTGGACCTGGAAGCTTGTTGTAAAATAATATCTTTAAGATAAGAGAAGGATGCTTCACTCATGAATTCTCAACAATATGGTTGCCTGTCCAACCTTTGCAATGACAGCAACAGCTGACATATCAAGATGAATGGGGATATTTCAGAAGGTTTCACCTAGATGATGAGCTACAGACCATCAGTGGCTGATAAGAGAGGGGGAATCGGTTTTCTACAGGAGAATTCTTGTACATTATCTAGTTATACAATCCAAGGGAGTCAACACTAAACACATGTGCATAGTGGTAACAACAGCTAAACTCAGCAGAATGTGTGTGTGTGTGTGTGTGTGTGTGTGTGTACGAGAGAGACAGAGAGAGAGAGAGAGAGAGAGAGAGAGAAGGGATCATGGATTTTAATGGAATCAGGGAGGGGCAAAAGAGGAGTTAGATGGGAAAGTAACAATGGTAAATATAGTACTCACATAAGGCATTCTAAAAGGAAAAGTGTATCCAGTTGCCATCATAGAAAAAGATCTGATTTCCATTTTACAGTCTGATCAATCATTGCGTAATGAGATTCACCTGGAGATTCACCTGCGATTGTGGTGATTGCAAAACTTTCAATTGCTTTTTAACCCTTTATTACATGAATGAAAGACTAAGTTCTATCTTTTCCAAGATCATATAAAATATCAAAACTTGGTTTGAACTGAAGATGAATCTGGAACATATTTTCCTCCTGGGTGCTCTCCTTTTCCTTTTTGTAGTCTCCCACACTTGCCAAAGGTGTTAGTGTGTTCTGTAGTGAGCACAGATTAGCTCTATTTCTGTCTTTCCTATACTCATACCCTTAGAAGCTGGAGTGTCAAAGTCAAATGCCTTGCATGGCTTGTCTTGCATACATGCTCATGTTCATACTCATGCTTCTTCATCAGCTAAGAGGAACTTCCTTCACAGGCTGCTGAGGCTCTGTGTTGGGGGTTATCATGTAAATATTTTAAAGTATATAAAATGCCTTTTTTATCTTGATGTAAATGTTTCATGTGGTCTTCATACACATTGTTATTCCTCTTCTTTCTATTCTTTTCTTTCTTTCTTTTTCTTGGGGGTGGCTTCAAGACAGGGTTTCTCTGTATTGTTTTGGAGGCTGTCCTGGAACTTGCTCAGTAGACCAGGCTGGCCTCGAATTCACAAAGATCCACCTGCCTCTGCCTTCCAAGTGCTGCTGGGATTAAAGGTGTGTTCCACCAATGCCCAGCTCTTCTACTCTTTTTTTAAATTGTAATAAGCATTTTATTTTACTTTTTATTATTTATTACATTTTTAATTAGAAACATGCTTGCTCCACAGTCAATTCCAGCTCCCTCTCCCTCCCCTCCTCCAGCACCCCCCCCACCAGGCCCCCCTCAGCCTCCTTACCTATCCCCACTCCCCTCTCCATAGAATATATCCAGAGTCTGTCACTTCGTTCAATGCAGGGCATAGGCTTTCCCCCAATAGTCCAGGCTGAGAGAGTATCTCTCATTCTTGTATGGGTACTCAAAGTCCATTTATATGCCAAGGATAAGTACTGATCTACTGCCAAGGGCTCCTTAGATTATCCAGGCCTCTTCACTGATACCCACATTCAGGGGATCTGGGTCAGTCTCATGCTGGCCTCCCAGCTATCGGTCTGAGGTCCAAGAGCTCCCCCCTTGTTCATGCCAGTTCTTTTTGTTAGTTTCACCAGTCCATTCTTTACCCCTTTGCTCACCACTCCTCCCTCTCTGTTTCCAGGGGTTCAGATCAGTGTTTAACTGTCAGTATTTGCCTCTGCTTCCATCAGTCTCTGGATGAAGGTTCTATCTCTCTTAGGTTCTTTCCTGTTTCCCAAACTCTCTGGCAGTGGGATTGGAGGCTGGCACTCCCCTGATCCATGTCTAAAATCCATATATGAATGAGTACATACCATGCTTTTCTTTTTTGACTGGGTTACCTCATTCAGGATGGTTTCTTCTAGTGCTGTCCATTTGCCTGGTGGTTTTTTGTTTATTTACTTTTAGACCAGGCCTCATTCCTCTGGATGCTTAGTGCTGGAATTATTGTTATGAGTTCTCTTTTTCCAAAATTCACTGTGTCTTCATTTATTAAAACTGTATTCCCAATAGTTCTTGGAGATATATTCAAATTCCAGTTCACTATAGTTTGATTTGAATTAAAAGTGTTCTGTTTTTAAATGTCATTTGGATTTCATTTTGCCCTTGTGATTCTAGCAACTAAATATATCAGACATTTTTTGAGAACACAATTAATGAAAGAATCTGGGTTCTATTATCCTCAAAGTGATAAAATGGACTGTCACCTTGTCCTCTTCTCTAATCAAGGCATGTGAAGACCATTTGTTTGTGGGATTTAACTACCCTTTCAAAGCATGTATCATACTGCATGCTACAAAAATATAAGTTGTTAATTTTAATTTATGTTTGGTTTGTGTTATGATTCACTCTGAAGCATCATATGGAAACCATTGAAGCCTCATGCTACACAGTCAGTTTAGAGGACTATCATGAGTGTATATTGATGGCAGAAAATATTTTCACCTTATCTTTTCTACTTCTGCAATTAAAATGAAGTTTATGGAGCTTTGCAAATTATGTCGGAAGCATAGCATTACACTAATTGTAGTAACACCATGGAAAAGAATAGTCTAGTTAAGCTTACTTTGAGAGTAATTGAGTATGTAAAGCAATACCTAAACAATGTAAAGAAAATTTAGTGAAGTTTTGAAGCAATAAATTGAAGATGCTTTTACTTCTCTTTGGTTTACCCTTATTGTCTGTCCAGATCTGCATTATGTCTTGATTCTACTATCTTCTACCTCAAAATAAAACTCTCTGAAAGTAATACCTTTAATTTCTTCAGATTATATTTCCTCAGTCTTTTTTCCACTTGATAAATGTCTATGTATATGGGGAATATGGAATATTATATGTCTTTATGTATAGATATTCCACAATTATATATGTATGTATATGTTTTATGTAAATATGGTAGAGATAGCAGGATGAAAGGAAAGAGTGAGTCACAGAAAAAGAAGATAGAGAATATGACTAAGTAAATACCATGCAAGTGTGGATGAAATCATTTCTGTCATTGATTATCTCTCTCTTCTCTACTGACTTAAGATTGGTGCCAAAAACACCAATCAGAATGTATAGTGTTGACTGATTAATTATGAACTACATGAAGGCATGTGAAGGCTACAAACCATGCTGAACAGGCTGACATTAGAGCCAAAGATAGAGGGATAAGAAAATTTATTGCTTTATTTACAAAAATTATCATGGGATACATTAATTTGGAATAATTACTGGACAAATATTGATTTTCCTTAGACACTGAGAAAGTTATGAAGATAAAAAGAAACCCTTTCCTTTATTCTTACAAGTTACAGGGAGCTGGATCAGGTGGCAGAGGCAAGTGGACCTCTGTAAGCTCCAGACAAGCTGAGTTGCATATTGAAACTCTGTTACAAGGTAAATAATTACACAAATAAATAACTTGATAAGAATATGGGGTATAATAGTACTGGAACATCTTTAAGGGACATGTGATCAAAACAAAAGTGCAGAAGCAGGCAGTGGTGATGCGTACATACCTTTAATCCCAGCACTCAGGAGGCAGAGGCAGGTGCTTCCCTGTGAGTTTGAGGCCAACTTGGTCTACAAGAGCTAGTTCCAGGACATGAACCAATGCTGCACAGAGAAACCCTGCCTCCAAAACATAAAACAAGTAAATATAACACAAGTGTGCATGGAAGACTGAGCTGGATCTGAGGAAGGGTAAGTGTGCTGTTCACCCAAGACTCCCAGGATCCCAGAGGCAATCAGATGGAGTGATGAGTCTAGTCAAGCAGGAATTTGTTTATTGCCCCACAGCAAGCCTCTTTTAAAGCAAAAATTCACAGAGCAAGAAAAGAGCCAGACAATGGTTTTAAACTTCAGCCTATCATGTCCCTATGTGCCTTATACTTTACCTAGTGAACATGAGCCATTCACGCAGTGATTTCAACTGGTTCAGTCTTGGCAACTAATCACCCATTTTTGTAAACCTCTCAGGACTCACCCTCCTGACTTCCCCTCGGCGCCATCTTTAAATGGCTTGTGTGTCCTTCACAAGGACAGTGTGATTGTGTAACAGGAAAGTAGACAGATTATAAGTCTTGAGTGGCTTCTTTTCAAAAGGAAACTGAGCTGAGATGTGGCTGATGAGAAGCACTGTACTGGTGAGGGGTGGCAAAAAATGATCTGCCAGCAAAATCAGGTCTGAGATAAATACAGGTAACAAAGGAAATAGGCCACTCCATGCTGGGCAAAAAGGTCTTAAAAACACTTTAGGGCATCTGTTGACTAGTTTCATCAAGTTTCTCAATCTTAAAAAGGAAAATAGCACTCTAAATACTGTGGGAGAAATAATGCAGATGAACTGCAATTGGTGTATATATTTATCTTAAACAGCGTTTGCTACACTATACTGAGGAAATTATATGGTTTTTATCAGAGCATGATAATAGTGTAGAGTAATAAATGTAGAGGGAATTGAGAAGGTAAACAAATGTGCATATTACTTTAAGTTCCTTAGAATGAGACAGAGTAATGAATAATATGTAGACAGTGGCTCCATGCTTTGGCTTTTTTGGGTGTGATGGTTACTGATGTTGTTGCCTAAGATGGGATAGACAGAAGGAGTACTAAGTGGTGGATAACAAGTGTGTATCATCATAATCTTTGCTCCTCACACCTTAAATTTATTTCTTCTTCTTTTCTTTTATATTTTTTACAAAATCATCAAATGTCCAAAAGAAGCTTCCTTTGCTTTAATGAAGATATTATCATTCTGATGTACAATGAGGAACAGATGGTTATTGACATAGTATGGTAGTGATGTTCATTAGAGGAAAACACATGATAGAAACAACGTATAATATAAGGAGATTTATTAGATTGGCTTACATAAGAGTCTGGGTACTTCAATAATTTTCATACTGGAGGGGCTGAGAATCTTCCAGTTGCTCAATTCACAATGCTGGATTCCTTGGCAGTTCCAATCTGGTGCCAAAGGCCTGGAGGATTCCTAAAGGGCACCTGGTCTTCAACACAAACTAGTCTAAAGAAATCGGTTATCTGATGTCAGCAAATGTCACCAATGAGTTAGGCAGGCTAAAAGAAGCAGGTAAGAAATGAAAAGCTTTCTCTCAGACCCCTTTGCTTCCATTCACATTCAGAGTGGGTCCTCCCACTTCACTTAACATAATTACGAATACCAAGAGTCATGACAGTAGGCTAACTTACTCTGTTAATCCTTCCCTGGAAGCTTGTACTATAAGTGATTCTAGAGCCTGTGAAAATGATGCTAATAACATTTATACTGTGGGGATCACAGACCCTGGCCAGAAACCCACCCCTCCATCAGCCTGGGAGCTGGCAGCTGTGAGACAATGTTTACTGAAAACATGTTTACTGAAAACAATTCAGTGTCATAAGCTCCTGATAAGGGCAATAAGGGCTCTCTCACTGAAACACCATGACTTTGATCTAGTCATGGTGTTTCAGTGCATTGGCTAGCTACTCCCTGCTGTTTTTCCCTATTCTGGGGCCAGAGATTTAACCACCAGCCAGGAGGTGTGAGAGGTCTGTGAGAGGTGTGTGAGAGTTCTGTTGGAGATTTGTGCGTGTATGGATGGCAGAATTCTTTCTAAAGGGAAGCGTTTTTCTTGGAAAGTTCTCCTAAGCCGATTTGGGGAGCATAAAGTTTTCTTAACGCAACTGACCAGTGTCTGTGTCATCTATCCTGACAACCTCGCTGCATTCTTGGATACAGGCTTCACAGCAGGCACGGCATTATACATAGAGTTTAATATCATGGGCTAAAATGCATATGGACCAGACCTGCATATCTGACTCAGTGGTAAAGAAGGCAAGTTCACAAATGGATAATTATAATGTCCAAGAGTTTGGTCATGAGGCTATGTTAAGACAGATCGATTAGGGTTGGTTAGCACAAATGCCAAGATGGAAGGAAGCCTAGATTCCAAATGTTCTGAGAGTACAAATATGATCCTGTTTCTTCTGTCATTCTGGCCACAAACAACTCTCCTCAAATCTGTCTGGTGCTCCCATGTGAGCCTGCAGATGTTCCCTAAAGACAGTAGAAAATACAGATGTGTACTTTGGAATACTTCACACACCACTTTTATGTCCGCCAGACAAAGTCTGAGTAGCTATACTTTTGTAAACTTGATGCTTTAAAGTTAAGCATTCCTCAAAATTAAGATATTTCTGGAGGACCTAACTTCTGATCTAAAAGTGAGTGGAGAAGGTATCATCTTGCAGATATTTTTCTGTGTTAAGGACATTTTGTAACTGCTGATAGAGTACAGTTGAAAGAGTAGTTCATTATTTAACCACATCAATCATTCCGTTGATGGCTGTCATTATTTTTTGATGCTAGAATAACAAATTTTTTTAATTAAGGGAAAGTAGTTATTTTCCAATAAGTCAAATTAATAGTTTTCCTTGAGATTTATAGAAAAGTATTTTAAATTATATATTCAAACTTATCTTCCTATGAAGATGACTGCAGAATACAATCTATAAATGCTGACTTCTTCTTATTAAAATAAAAATTCTGTCATGTAAATGTTATTTGCATTGGTCTTATTTTTCATAAAAATATGAACAGTAAATAATTATAAAGCCTGAAGAAATTGTATATCCCAAAGAAAGTATTTATCACTCAAAATTACTTGGAATCCAGAATTCTAAACCTTAAACACCAGGTCTTAGAAATTTGTAGCTGTATTTTGCATATATCCATGTGCACGCACAAACACACACACACATATGCACACATGCACATACACACACACATAGAGGAATTCTTAGAGAAATTCTTGAATGTTTATCATTTGTGATACTTCCTAGTGGTTTTTATAGAGGGCTATATTCAGATGTTTAAAGAGAAATGAAATATTGAACAGTTTAACCTCAATACTGATACTTAAATATATTTGAGATAGTATTTTCAACAATCATATAATAGTCCTGGGAATACACAAATACATTATTTCTAAAATAAACATATTCTTAAGTCATAAGTTGAAAACATCTTGTCAAGTTTGGGTGATGCACCTAGCCTCCTTTCCTTTAGAGGCCATGGAGGCAAGTGTCCCCTTTTCCCCCATGATATACACTATTTATTAGGTTGTTGCTATATCTCTCATTCCCACAGCCTTTTCAGGTTATCCGTGACTTATAAGAACACTTGCTATTATAGTTAAAATTGTCTTGGATAACACAAGATACTTTTTCATTTTCAACTTTACTAACTCAATTATAGATATGAAAATTCTAATGTCAAATGCACCTATGTCTCCGAGTTCCAGTGGTCAGTATGGACTCATACAACATCTGACCCATCTAAATGACAGGGCATACTGAGGTATACTTTTATCATTATTTTGTTTTTTATTTGTTTGTTTGTGATGGCTGATAATTTTTTAAAGCCACACTGTGTCTCTACAGTCCTCTGTCTGAAGCTCTGAATAGTTTTCTCAAGGTCAAGGAATTGAATGAGAATCAACCTTTATACTTGTCCATGATAGAAGCACGCCCTTCCTTTACTTGTTGTTTGTGTCTTTTCCAGCTACAGAATAACTGGGAAGGGTATTAAAGATAAATAGTGACTGAGACCTAGTATTAAAGTGACATTTGGATTATGAATGGGATTTTAAGTAGCAATTTCTCTATGTTCTGTGTATTTCAGTGCAACAGAAATTAATGGAATCCCACATGTGCCACCTGTGACAGAAGCCAGTGGCTTATTATTTGTGCCCAGTGACAGCAAATTCTAATCCGAGGGACACTGAAATACTTAAATGAATCATAGCAATCAAGAAGACTCTGACATTTCATTTGATTTACTTCCTCCTCAAGGACTTACTAGTTAACCTGTTAGCCCAAATATTAAGGAGCCTAATTGAAAGACTGACAATTTTGTATAACTGTGAACTGTGTAGGTGATTCAGAACACAACCTAAAGAGAAAACTTCATGGGACTCTGGCTAAAATAGAAACTGGGGTGATATAAAAATAGGTGTCCATGAAAGGAATGACAGTATAGAGGAAAGACAGTATAGAGGAAAGACAGAGAATATATCATTTATTATCCTCCACTGCAGGAACGAAGAACAAGGCAAACAGAAGTGAGAGAAGGCTTGTCCAAGGTGATCTCACCTGGACCAAGCTCTAGAAGTGCTAATGACAGAGCACACTGTGGTTCTGAATCTAAAAAAAAAAAAAACAGGTACAGGCATGACTTGCTTCTGCAAGCCAGGCACAAATCTCTGAAGCCAGACGAAGCTTCTCTTCTTATGTGAAAGAAGTGTCTTTTCAAATCTCAAAGTTGATGTTGGGGGTGAGAGAAAATTTCATGAGTTCTTAGTCCTTTGGTCATGAATCTTTTTCATGCGATATGACAAAGCAGCCACTGTGATAATAACATGCCATTAGATTTCAGGTTGACACATGGAACTAAAACATTGTTCCTTGTATGTATGCTCTTATATTCATTACATCACAGTGATGACAAGTATAGAGACTCCCTCTTAAGTGGGTAATTCCTGACACACTATGCTTGCACCCCATTATAATTAACTGTGGTTAATCTGGCTTACAAATGTGTAAAGCACAGAGGCATTTAAGAGAAAAATATCCATTTCTGTATATGATTTTCTCATTAAATAGGAAATTCTGACATGAATTGCTCCTTAGCAATGGTGGTATGTGAGTTAGACAGTTTGAATTCATGTCTTACTGAACTTTTGGCTAAGTTAAAACATTTACTTCTCTCTCTGTCTGTCTGTCTGTCTCTCTGTCTCTCTCTCTCTCTCTCTCTCTTGTTCTGTTTTTCAGAGAGGGCTGTGTATTGTCTAGGTTGATATAAAAGCTCAGTATATAGTAAAGCTGAGGTTGTTACTTGAACTTTTCATTCTTAGCATTCTCAGGTCTCACTTTCCCATGATATGTGATTAAAATTTTGCATACTACTGTCACTAATTCGTTTTTGAAAGGGATACATATTGTTAACAGCTTTTCTACAATGCAAGAGGATAAGACAGAAGTGAAGAAAATGGAGACAGGTCACTCCAGGCTACAGCATCAAATGGCAGATTTAGTTGAGGATCTCCACTTACCTGCTTTGTCCACATCATTCGTAAGAAGATGGTAATTATCTCATCAATTTTATCATTGTAATAAACAGAAATACTGCTATGAATAGTATACAGTTATCAATATTATACATTTTAATCATTTATTATTTTGAGCTATTCACAGTTATTAAACTTTATAACACCTTTACAAAGGAAATAATTGACCTAGATATTCTTAAACATTTGAACATCAAGTGTTCTTTGTTGAGTTCTAACTCTTTTATGTTTTCGAAAAACAGACATTAGGTTCTTTATTTTTATTAATAATTATCCATGGATAATAAGTGCCTTTTCATCAACACACTTGACTTGTAAAAACCCATATTTTATCATATTTATTGCCATAATGCCTAGTTAGTGTGGCCTAGAGTTAGATTGAGCTAACCAGCTCATCCCTGAAGACTCAGTAATCAAACACAGTTTCATTATTATTCAGTGAATGAAATCAATGAAGATTAGTGGGTCTGGGTAGAGAAATGGAGAAGTGGGTGGAAAAGGGCTTTGATTGATGATTAAGTAATGAGCTAGTTTTTTTATAGAAATGAAAAGTAAATACTAATTATCAATTTTCTGGTATGACAAAATATATACATATAGAGTAAATTGGTTTATGTGACCCTTTTACTTTCTCTTTGTGTGTATGTGTGTATATATTAGTCAGAAAATCTTGGAGACAGAGAAACAACAAATATATATGTATAAAACTGAGCTCAAACCTAGGTCCTGGAGAGTAGGTTCTCCAAAATGAACCTTTTTCAAACTGGAGGGTGATGAACTCAGGTTAGCTGAGTGCAACCAAGTGGTCATTTAATTAAGATCAATTATAATTTAACCTATACATATTTTTCATAAATAGTAAGGCTGAGTGTTGGTTTGTGGAGTTTTTGCTTCAGAATATGATACATTAGATACCTGAAATTGATTGGCAGGTGATGGTGATAAAAAGATTTTGTGTTTATAAGCATCTATAGTATAAAGGATAATTCTTTCTGTCTAGACAGACAGATGTTTGAAGACTGTCACTTTGGAAACCTAAAGAACGTTTATCAGTCCATAACTATTAGCTACTTTCATGTCTCGCACATATCATTGAATTAATTCACTGCGCAGGTGGTTCCTCATAATTTTATGTATAAAGAAGACTAACAGTTGTTCATGGGTGTAGGAGAAACAGGTCCTGTGATGTGATTATCTTGCTCAAGGCCACAAGAGCTATCATTGGGACTTCTGAATTTCAAGTAGCAATCTCCAGCTCCATTGTGGTTTCCATTCTCAAAATTATTAACATTGTCAACAACTGAAAAACTGTTATGCCTGTATAAACTAAAATGCCTGGAAAGAAGCTTTATATGCTTACCTTTCCCACCAATTTTTTTAAAAAGTAAATATTATCTTTATCTTATCTCTGACATACTATAAAACAATAATGGTCACTTTTTCTTTATGGTACTTATTCATTCTATGCTATCACAACTAATCACATTTCTAATACTTAGATCTCCTTATATTTTACAGATATCATTTGTGTAATCTAAAGTTAATAAGTATCTCTATTTTTTCAAACATCATGAACTTCTTTGAAGGGTTCAATAGAAACTGCACTTCTGATTTTCACACTTTTGGACAATTTTTATTAACTTCTAAATTATAAATATCGGATGTAATGAGGCTTTTTTAGGTGAACACTCTAGTAACAATGATTTGGAGACTGTTATTTCTTCTCTAATTGTTTTCATAACTCATTTCAAGTAGTAGTATTTTAACTGGTCTCCACGTGTATCTCCAATTCTAGGCTGAGAGGAAGTGTTTTTGGTGAGGTCTGATCATTCGGAAACAGGTCTCTTGGTATCTGACAATTTGCAGTTATCCTTTATTCCATTTTATGTTACTTTTTGGTCCTTAATTTTAGTGGCATTTTTAAATGAATAATTTAAGTTTACCATTCAAGATCATAACCAAATGATTTTAAAAGAACCCACATATTCATCTTTAGCTTCCAGAGGAGATGACTAAAAGTTCACCAAGTCACATTGCTGCCTCCAGAGTGCTTACCCTTCTGACTTCTAAAATCACAGATTGTTCATGCATATTTGGCACCATAATATGAAGGAAAACATACAGAATATAATTATGTTGTCCAATTTGGCTGTCTTCTTTCACTCTACATTATATTTGAGAGATCCTTTCATGCCATTGTACATGATAATCATTCATTCATTCTCATTTATATCTGATTTTCTATTTTAAAAACATATCAGAGTCTATTTATTCATTCTAGTGCCAGATATTGTTATGCATTATTCAATTTTTCTTTGTTACAAAATATATTCCCTGTGATTATGAAGAAATATTACTCAATGCAATAAAAAAGCAAATAATGTCCATGTTCCATATCATTTTTATCTTTTTAAATCTTTGACAAGAAAGCAAAAATTGTGTGGATGTCAACACAGAACACAAAATATTTAATCAAAGTTGATGTTCAGAGAGAAAGTAATATCTTTTCCTTGGAAGGGAAGGTGAGTTCCTTTAATGGCTTCTACAATGAAAGAATGCTTCCCAACAGATGTGTCTCTTTGTGTGTATCTCAGAGGAAGGTTTACCTGGAGGATATAGGTCATTGGAGCACTCATTTGGGCCTGGGTCTTTTCCGAGAACTCTTTATGACTCTTCTCCTTCCCTGTTGCTCCTAAAGTTAAAGGCTTTCCCTCTGAACACTCCAGTCACCATGCCCAAGAGCATGGAGTCAAACATCCATGGAGTAGACACTCAGAAACAGTGAATGCAATTAGCCTTTCCCCATCAAGTACTTTTTGCCAAGACCACAGTCAAGGGAAGAGGAATTGAAATAGGGTTACTACCTGTGTGTAACTTGATGTCATGAGTCAGATATTGTATATATGGGTATATAGAGCTCACTTCATTCCCAAACCTATGTCCAGGCATTGCTATTAAGACCCTTTATAAGTTGGGTCCAGTGCTACCTCACTGTAATCCAAACAGTCTGAAGTCTGAAACAGGAGAATTGCTAGTTTGGTTATATTCTAAGGAATGTAGCAAGAGTTGTCCAGAGAGAGATAGAGGGAGAGGGGGGAGAGAAAGAGAGAGAGAGAGAGAGAGAGAGAGAGAGAGAGAGAGAGAGAGAGAGAGAGAGACAGAGAGAAGAGGAGGAAGAAATGAGGCACACAACACAATTTAGTAGCACTTATTGTGTAGATGAGTGAAATGACTGATTTCATCCATCTTCCCCTCATATTTGTGCTTGATATATAACTCTGTTGGTTCTTTGCACAGACTTTGTATGCACAGATACACAGAAGTAAGTTGGATGTTGGAAAACATTTAAAAGTTATGTTTCCTTAGGCTTCTAGTGAAAATGGAGATTGGCCTTGGCTGAAGTTAGTTGGAAATAAGAAGAAAGTCATACAATAACCTGAAGATGTGCTTTTCAATTTCTTCATGGCAAATCAACCCAGGGAATTATTGTGTTTTGTGAAAATGCTTTGTTTTATGATAGCTACTTGAATGAAGACCCAGCCAGAGTCCAGATGCTGTAAATCCAGTGCTGCGCCTCTCCAGCACTCATTAGTTTTCTTTGCATCTGCATTATTGTAAAAACACTTCTTTAAAAGAATTCACATTTTCCCACAATTTTGAGTTAGTAAAAGCAAAAGAAAGAAAAAAAGCACTGCGTCATAAGAACCTTTTAGCATAAACAGCCCTGGTGATTATTGCAGAGAGATACTATGAACATGAATTCTTTCAACTGGAATTCAGTGTTGTGTGTACTTCCCCTAATTTAATTGTTCCTAGTAAAATACTGAAAGACATTTCCAATTTGTTATTATTTTATTATGGAATACTCTCCTGACATGTTCAGTGCATTTATTTTTTCCAGTTTGTAATGCTATTTTTGAAGATAGGAAAAATTTTAAGGTATAGAGGCATGCCTGGAGAAGGATGCTTGGAACCATGCTTTTGAGGGTTGATGTTATATATAGTATAATTCAAGGTACCAAAGTATCTTTCTTACTCTTTGCTTCATATTCATCATGTGATAAAACTTCTCTACTAGACTTTCTTGACAGTATCATATTCTCCTTTAAGACATGGGACTATAATCAGTGTGGCCAAAAACTGAGAAGTCTGAACTAAAAACATAATAGCTGTTTCTTCCTGTAAGTCACTGCCTATGATATTTTGATGAGAGTCATGCAGAAATAATCAATATAAGCACTCCAGATTCAAGAGTTATAATATTTGAACTTGAATTAATTGATATTAGCATATCTTTGGACTCAAGAGTACTCTCTGGAAGCTTTCTTAAGTATTTTTCCCTATGAAAATATCTCAAACATTATTTTCATAAATTATTTCATAATTGCATCAATTCAAGTTCTCCAATAGGTAGGGAATATCACATTTAAAATGCTAGATTTACACATTTTAATGAAGCTGGCATTTGAGTCCATTTAAAAATATACTGAATGTTATTCCCAAAGTAAGACTATCTGATTATGGTTTTGTATAGATAAATATACTAATATATGTCCTTGAGTCAGATTGGAACAATTTACCCCTCAATGCTGTATTGAGAGTTTTCTAATTTCTTGGAGAATTTTGGTTTTCCTCTATCAGAAAAAAAAAGAAAAAAAATAGTCAACATCTTTGCATCATTTTCATACACTTTAAAAGTTTTGTAGTATTTATATCTGAGGCATTTCTGAAGCCAGAAGGTAGAAAGAAATTATGTTTGATGAGGAATCAGCAAATATAACAAAGTTGCTAGGATAGAATTTTTAAAGAAATGTAGAAATATGTCATGTGATGACTGGAGTAAAAACATGAAGTGGTGAGCTCAGAGTTAAAAGATATTCGAGACTCTATTTGAAAAAATAACATCAATTTACAGTAGAAGTCTATCAGCTTCTGCACACACTGCAGTTCAGTGGAATCCTTTTAGTTTTTTTAATTTAATTTTATTTATTTTTAGGTTTACTAGCACTTTTTAAATTTAAATTAGAAACATGCATGCTTCAAATGCCAAACCCAGCTACTCCCACTTCTCCCTCCACCAGTCCCTACCCCAATCCACCATCTCAAGCCCCATCCCCACATCTTATCACAGAGAGGGTGAAGCCCTCCTTGGCGGTATCTCCAGAGTCTGTCATTTCATCCATGGCAGAACTCAGGCCCTTCCCCATGTGTCCAGGCTGAGAGAGCATCCCTCCATGTAGAGTGGGCTCCCAAAGTTCATTTGTATGCCATGGTTAACACTAATCTACTACCCAAGGCCCCAGTGATTTCTGAGGCCTCCTCCCTGACACTACATTCATGGAGTCTGGATCAGTGCCCTGTTGGCCTCTTTGCCTTCAGAATGGGGTTCAAGAGCCCCCCTTGTCCAGTCACCTGTCTTTGTGGGTTTCACCAGGACAGTCTTGACCCCTTTCCTCATCACTCCTCCATCTCTGTCACTGGGTTCCATGGGGTCAGTTCAGTGTTTAGCTGTGAGTATCTGCCTCTACTTCCATCAGTCATTGGATGAAGGTTCTAGGATGTCATATCAGGTAGTCGCCAACCTTATCATCAGGTAGGGGTTATTCATGTTGTCTCTCTGCTATTACTTAGTTTTCCAGTTGATGTTATCCTTGTGGATCTCTGGAAATATCACTAGTGTCAGCTCTTTCCTCAGATCTATAATGACTCCTACTATTATGGTATCTCTCATCCTGGTCTCCTCCATTCTTACCCCAACTCACTCTTCCCGCTCCCCCATGTCTTCTCCCCTCCTCTTATCCCCCTCTCTTTTTCTTAATTCCCTCTCCTCTCCCCCCATGTTCCCAATCTGCTCAGAAGATCTTGCCTCTTTCCACTTCTCTGGGGTATACTGCATATCTTTTGGGAACCTCCCTGTTTCCTAGACTCACTGGCCATGGGATTGTAGCCTAACACTCCCCTGATCCATGTCTAAAATCCATATATGAGTGAGAACATACAATGTTTGTGTTTTTGTGACTTGGTTACCTCACTGAGGATGGTTTCTTCTAGTGCCGTCCATTTGCCTGCAAATTTCAAGATTCCATTGTTTTTTTTTTCCACTGAGTGGTACTCCATTGTGTAAATCTACCACATTTTCTCTATCCACTCTTCAGTTGTGGGCCATCTAGGTTGCTTCTATATTCTGGCTATTATAAATAATACTGCTATGAACATAGTGGAACAGACATCTCTGTTGTATGAATGGGTGTCTTTGGGGTATATGCCTAAGAGTGAAATTGCTGTGACATGTGGTACAGTGATTCCCATTTTTCTTGAGGAATCTACATACTGATTTCCAAAGTGGCTGTACAAGTTGTCACTCCCACCAGCAGTGGAAGAGTGTTCCCATTTCTCCACATTCTCTCTAGCATAAGCTGTCATTGGTGTCTTTGATTTTAGCCATTCTGACAAGAATAAGATGATATCCCAGGGTTGTTTTGATTTGCATTTCCATAATGGCTAAGGATGTTGAGCACTTTCTTAAGTGTCTCTCAGCCATTTTTGACTCCTCTATTGAGATTCTCTATTTAGTTCAGTTCCCCACTTTTTAATTGGGTCCTTTGGTGTTTTTGAGATTTGCTTCTTAAGTTCTTTGCAAATTTTGGAGATCATTCCTCTTTCAGATGTGGGGTTAGTAAATATATTTTCCCAATCTGTGGGATGCCTTTTTGTCTTGCTGACTGTGTATTTGCCTTACAGAAGCTTCTCAGTTTAAGGAGGTCCCATTTATTAATTGTTGATCTCAGTTTTGTGCTACTGGTATCATGTTCAGGAAGTGGTCTCCTATACCAATTGGTTCAAGGGTACCTCCCAGTTTCTCTTCTAATTGGTTCAGTGTGGCTGGATTCATGTTGAGGTTTTTGATCCATTTGGACTTAAGTTTTGTGCATGGTGATATACATGGATCTATCTGCAATCTCCTACATGCCAAAAACCAGTTATGCCTGCACCATTTGTTGAAGATGCTATCTATATTACATTGTATAATTTTAGCTTCTTTGTTGAAAATCAGCTGTTCATAGGTTTGTGGATTAATCTCGGAGTGTTCAACTCAATTCCATTGGTCTACCTGTCTATTTTGCTTCCAATACCAAGCTGTTTGCAGGACTATAGCTCTATAATAGAGCTCGAAGTCAGGAATGGTGATGCCTCCATATGTTGCTTTGTTGAGCACGGTTGTCTTGGCTATCCAGGGTCTTTTGTTTGCCATATAAAGTTGAGAATTGTTCCTTCAAGGTATGTGAAGAATTGTGCTGGAATTTTGCCAGGGATTGCATTGAGTTTGTAGATTACTTTTGGCAGGATTGCCATTTTTCTACATTGATCTTACCTATCCAAGAGCATGGGAGATCTTTCCATTTTCTGGTGTCTTTCTTTAAACACTCAAAGTTCTTGTGATACAGGTCTTTCACTGGTTTAGTGTTACCTCAAAGTATTTTATGTTTTATGTGGCAATTGTAAAGGGTGATGTTTCTGTGATTTCTTTCTGAGCCCCCTTATTGTGTGTATATAGCAGGGCTACTTATTTTCTTGAGTTGATCTTGTATCCTGCCACTTTGCTAAAGGTGTTAATCAGCTGTAGGAGTTCCCTGGTAGAGTTCTTTGGGTCACTTATGTAAACTATCATATCATCTGCAAACAGTGAAAGTTTGACCTCTTCCTTCCCAATTTGTATCCCCTTGATCCCCCTTTGTTGTCATATGGCAATGGCTAGAACTTCAAGTACCATGTTGAAAAGGTATGGAGAGAGTGGACAGTCTTGTCTTGTTCCTGATTTTAGTGGAATCACCTTGAGTTTCTGCCCATTTAGTTTGATGTTGGCTGTTGGTTTGCAGCATATAGTTTTTATTATGTTTAGGTATGTTTCTGTTATCCCAGATCTCTCCAAGACCTTTACCATGAAGGGGTGTTGGATTTTCTCAAAGGATTTTTCAGCATCTCGTGAGATGATCATGTAATTTTTGTTCCTTGGCTTGTTTATATGGTGGATTACATTGATAGATATTGGAATGTTGAACCATCTCTGCATCCCTCGAATGAAGCCTAATTGATCATGGTGGATGAGTTGACTCATTTGTTCTTGGACCCGATTTGCCAGTATTTTTATTGAGTATATTTGCATCAATGTTCATGAGGGGATTTGTTCTGAAGTTCACTTTCATATTTGTGTCTTTGTGTGGCTTGGGTATTAATGTTATCGAAGCCTCATAAAAGAGTTTGGCAAAGACCCTTCTGCTTCTATTGCATGGAATATTTGATGAGAATTGGTATAAGATGTTCTATGAATTTCTCGTAGAATTCTGCAGTGAAGCCATCTGGCCCTGGCCTTTTTTTGGTTCGGAGACTTTTGATGACTGCTTCTATTTCCATAAGCGTTATAGGTCTATTTAAATTGCTTACCTGTTCTTGATTTAATTTTGGCAGGTGATATCTCTCCAGGAAGACATCCATTTGCTTTAAATTTTTGAATTTTGTGGAGTACAGATTTTCAAAGTATGATCTGATGATTCTCTGGATTTCCTCAGTGTCCATTGTTATGTCTCCTGTTTAATTTCTGATTTTGATAATTTGCATGTTCACATTCTGCCGTTTTGTGAGTTTGGATTTTCTTGTTGATTTTCCCAAAGAACCAACTCTTTGTTACATTGATTCTTTGTATTGTTTTTATATCTTCTGCTTTATTGATTTCAGCCATCAATTTGATTATTTCCTGGCATGTATTCCTGCTAGGTGATTTTGCTTCTTTGTGTTCTAGAGCTTTCAGCTGTTCTGTTAATTCTCTAGTGTGACTGTTCTCCAGTTTATTCATGTGGGCACTTAGTGCTATGAATTTTCCTCTTAGCACTGCTTTCAAAGTGTTCCACAGGTGTGGATATGTTGCGTCTTCATTCTCATTGAATTCTAGGAAGTCTTTAATTTCTTTTTTTATTTCTTCTTTGACTCAGGAGTTGTGCAATAGCACATTATTCACTTTCCATGAGTTTGGGTTCCTGCAGTTTGTGTTGTTATTGAACTATAATTTTAAAGCATGGTGGTCTGATAAGATTCACGGAGATATTCCAATTATTTTGTACCTGTTGAGGTTTGCCATGTTGCCAAATATTTGGTCAATTTTTGAGAAGCTTCCATGTGGGGCTGAATAGAAGATATATTCTTTTTTGTATGGATGGAATATTCTATAGATGTCTATCTAACCCAATTGGATCATAACTTTTATTAGTTCCTTTGTTTCTTTGTTAAGTTTCTGTCTTGTTTTCCTCTCTAATGGTGAAAGTGGGGTGTTGAAGTCTCCCACTATTAGTGTGTGAGGATATGTGTGGTTTGAGTTTTAGTAATATTTCTTTTATGAATGTGGATGCCTTTGTATTTGGGGACTAGATGTTCAGAATCAAAACTTCATCTTGGTGGGTTTTTTCTGTGATGAATATGAAATGACCTCCTTCATCTCTTTTGATTGATTTCAGTTTAAACTCTCATTTGTTAGATATTAGGATTGCTATCCCTGTTTGTTTCTTGGGACCATTTGATTGGAAAAGCTTTTCCCATCGTTTAACTCTTATGTAATGTCTGTCTTTGAGGCTGAGGGGTGTTTCTTGTATGTAGCCGAAGGATGGATTCTGTCTTTGAATCCATACTGTCAGCATGTGCCTTTTTATGGGTGAGTTAAGACCATTAATATTGAGGGATATTAATGACCTTTGATTGCTCCTTCTCACTTGCTTTGGAATGGTTGTTCTTGGTGGAATTGTATGTGGATTTCCACCCCTTTTTCTCTTTTGGTAAAATGGAATTATCTATTTCCTATATTTTTCTGGTTGTAGTTAAATTCTTTCAACTGGAGTTTTCTTTCCAGAATTTTCTGTAAAGCTGGGTTAGTGGAAATGTATTTTTTGTTGTTGTTGTTTTTTTGTTGTTTTTGTTTTGTTTTGTTTTTACGAGACAGGGTTTCTCTGTATTGTTTTGCAGGCTGTCGGTCCAGCCTGGCCTCGAACTAGCAGTGATCTGCCTGCCTCTGCCTCCCGAGTGCTGGGATTAAAGGCGTGTGCCATCACTGCCCAGCGGAAATATATTGTTCAAATCTGGTTTTGTTATGTAATATCTTGTTTTCTCCATCTATAGTGAATGTATGCTTTGTTGGGTATAATAGTTTGTGCTGGCATCTGGGGAATCTTAGTGTTGATAGAATATCATATATCTAGGACCTTCTGGCTTTCAGAGTTTCCATAGAGAAATCAGGTGTAATTCTTTTTTTTTAATTTAAATTTACATTAGAAACAAGGTTGCTTCACATGTCAATTCCAGGTCCCTCCATAATTCCCTCCCTTCCTCCCGTGCCCTCTCAACAACCCTCCCAATATCCCCTCATTTCCCCAGGGAGGGTGAGGACCTCCATGGGGGGTTCCATAGTCTGTCATTTCATACCGGGCAGGGCCTAGACACTCCCCCCAAGAGTTCAGGATTAGAGTACATCTCTCATTGTGGGATGGGAGTCCAAAGTCCATTTTTTACCTGGGATAAATACTGTTCAACTATCCAAGGTTCAATAGATTACCTAGGCCTCCTCACTGACATCCACATTCAGGGGGTCTTGATCAGTCCCATGCTGGAATCCCAGGCATCACTCTGGGATTCAAGAGCTAACCCTTGTCAGGTCAGCTGTTTCTGGGGGTTAAACCAGGCCAGTCTTAATGCCTTTGGTCATCTGTCCTACCTCTCTGTCACTGGATTTCTTGAGATCAACACAGAGCTTAGCTGTGGGAGTCTGCCTCTGCTTCCGTCAGCCACTGAATGAAAGGTTCTGTTTCTCAGACTCTCTGGCAAAGGGATTGTAGGTGGGTGCTCCCCAGATATATGTCTAAAATCCATATATGAGAGAGTATATGCCATGTTTCTCTTTTTGTGACTGGGTTACTTCACTCAGGATGGTTTCTTCTAGCATCATCCATGTACCTGCAGATTTCTGGATTCCATTTTTTTCTGCTGAACAGTACTCCATTGTGTAAAAGCATCACATTTACTCTATCCACTCTTTGGTTGAGGGGCATCTGGGTTGCTTCCAAGTTCTGGCTATTACAAATAATGCTGCTATGAACACAATGGATCAGACATCCTTGTGTGAATGGACATATTTTGTATATATACCTAAGAGTGGAGTTTCTGGATCTTATGGTATGTTTATTCCCATTTTTTTGAGGAATCTCTATAGTGATTTCCAAAGTGGCTGTACAAGTTGGCATTGTCACCAGGAGTGGAGAAGTGTTCCCCTTTCACCACAACCTCTCCAGCATAAATTATCTTTGGTATTTTTGATTTTAGCCATTCTGACAGGAGTGAGATGGTATCTCAGAGTTGTTTTGATTTGCATTTCCCAGATGGCTAAAGACGTTGAACACTTTCTCAAGTGCCTCTCAGCCATTTTAGACTCCTTTAGGGAGAAGTCTCTATATAGTTCTGTAGCCCACTTTTTAATTGGAACCTTTGGTGTTTTGGAGACTTGCTTCTTGAGTTCTTTGCAAATTTTGGAGATCATCCCTCTGTCAGATGCGGGGTTAGTAAATATTTTTTCCCATTCTGTTGGCTGCCTTTTTGATTTGCTGACTGTGTCCTTTGCCTTATAGAAGCTTCTCAGTTTCAGAAGGTCCCATTTATTAATTGTTGATCTCACTGTCTGTGCTACTGGTGTTATGTTCAAGGAGCTGCCTCCTGTACCTATTCGTTCAAGGGTACCACCCAATTCTCTTCTAAGAGATTTAGTGTGGCTGGATTTATGTTGAGGTCTTTGATCCATTTGGACTTAAGTTTTGTGCATGGCGATAAAAATGGATCGATCTGCATTCTTCTACATGTCAGCCAGTTATGCCAGCACCATTTTTTGAAGATGCTTTCTTTTTTCCATTGTATACTTTTAGGTTCTTTGTCAAAGATTAGATGTTCATACATGTGTGGGTTAATGTCAGGGTTTTCAATTCAATTCCATTGATCTACCTGTCTATTTTTGTGCGAATACAAGGCTGTTTTCAGGATTACAGCTCTATAGTAGAGCTTGAAGTCAGGGATGGTGATGCCTCCTGATATTGCCTTGTTGAACAGGGTTGTTTTGGATATTCTTGGTCTTTTGTTTTTTCATTTGATTATTGTTCTTTCAAGGTCTGTGAAGAATTGTGCTGGTGTTTTAATGGTGATTGAGTTGAATCTGTAGATTGGTTTTTGCAGGATTGCCATTTTTGCTACATTGATCCTACCTATCCAAGAGCATGGGAGATCTTTCAATTTTCTGAGGGCTTCTTTAATTTCTTTCTTTAAAGACTCAAATTTCTTATGAAACAGGTCTTTCACTTGTTTGGTTTTGCGTTACCCCAAGGTAATGAGTTAATTAGCTCTAAGAATTTCCTGGTATAGTTCTTTGTGACATTTATGTAAACTATCATTGAATCTGAAAAGAGTGAAAGTTTGACCTGTTCCTTTCCAATTTGTATCCCACTTCATCTCCTTTTGTTGTCATATGGCTCTGGATAGAACTTCAAGTACAATATTGAAAAGGTGTGGAGAAAGTGGACAGTCTTGTTTTGTTTCTGGTTTTAGCAGAATTGCATTGAGTTTCTGTCTATTTAGGTTGATGTTGGCTGTTGGTTTGCTTTATATAGTTTTTATGATATTTAGGTATGTTCATTTTATCCCAGATCTGACCAAGACTTTTATAATGAAGGGGTGTTGGATTTTTGTCAAAGGCTTTTTCTGCATCTAGTGAGATGATCATGTTATTATTGTTTCTCAGCTTGTTTATATGGTGGATTACACTGATGGATTTTCATATGTTGAAACATCCCTGCATCCCTTGGATGAAACCTACTTGATCGTTGTGAATGATTGTTTTGATGTGTTCTTGGACCCAATTTGTCAGTATTTTGTTGAGTATTTTTCATCAATATTCATGAGGTATATTGGTCTGAAGTTCTCTTTCATATTTGTGCCTTTTTATGGCATGAGGATCGAGGTTATTGAAGGCTCATTGAAAGAGTTTGGAAAAAAACCTGTCAGTTTCTATTGCATGGAATACTTTGAGAAGAATTGGTGTAAGCTTTTCTTTGAATTTATGGAAGAATTCTGCCCTATTACCATCTATACCTGGACTTTTTTTTGTTTGGGGTCTATTGATGACTTCTTCTATTTCCATAGGGATTATAGGTATATTTACATTGCTGATATGTTCTTGATTTAATTTTGGCAAGTGATAGCTATCGAGGAAGTCATCCATTTCCTTTAAATTTTTGAATTTGTGGAGTACAGGTTTTCAAAGTATGACCTAATGATTCTCTGAATTACCTCAGAGTCTGTTGTTATGTCCCCCTTTTCATTTCTTATTTTGTTAATTTGCATGTTCACACTCTGCTGTTTGGTAAGTTTGGACAAAGGTTTGTATATCTTGTAGATATTCTCAAAGAACCAACTCTTTGTTGCATTGATTCTTTGTGTTGTTTTCCTAGTTTCTACTTTATTGATATCAGCCCTCATTTTGATGATTTCCTGGCATCTACTCCTCCTTAGGGAGTTTGCTTCTTTGTGTTTTAGAGATTTCAGCTATGTTGTTAATATTCTAGTATAACTATTCTCCAGTTTCTTCATGTGGGCACTTAGTGCTATGATCTTCTCCCATAGCATTGCTTTCAAAGTGTGCCATAGGTTTGGGTATGCTGTGTCTTCATTCTCTTTGAATTCTAGGAAGTCCTTAGTTTCTATTTTTATTTCTTCTTTGACCAAGGAATAGTTCAATTGTGCAATATTCAATTTCCATGTGTTTGTAGAGTTTCTGCAATTTTTGTTGTTGTTGAATTCTAATTTTAATACATGGTGGTCTGATAATATCCATGGAGTTATTCCAATTTTTTGTAGCTGATGAGGTTTAATATGTTGCCAAGTATGTGGTCGATTTTTGAGAAGGTTCCATGTGTTGGTATGAAGAAGGTATATTCTTTTTTTATGTGAGTGGATTGTTCTATAGATGTCTGTTAATCCCAATTGGGTCATTACTTCTATTAGACCCTTTGCTTCTTTGTTGAGTTACTTACTGTCTGGTATTCCTGTCTAGTGTTGAAAGTCATGTGTTGCCCTCTCCCACTATAAGTCTGTGGGGCTTTATATGTGATTTATTTTTAGTACTGTTTCTTTTACAAATTTGGATGCCCTTGTATTTGGGCCATAGAAGTTCAGAACTGAAGCTTCTTCTTGGTGATTTTCACCTGTGATGAGTATGTAATGAGCTCCTTCATCTCTTATGATTGTTTTCATTTTAACGCCTTATTTGTTAGATATTAAGATTGTTAACCCTGCTTGTTTCTTGTGTCCATACGATTGGAAAATCTTTTCCCAACCTTTAACTCTCAGGTAATGTCTGTCTTTGAGGGTGAGGTGTGTTTCTTGTATGATGCAGAAGGATGGGTTCTGTCTTCAAATCCATTCTGTTAGCCTATGTCTTTTTATGGGTGAGTTAAGGTCATTAATATTGAGGGATATTAATGACCATAGTTTTCTCATTCTTCTATGATTTGGAATGTTTGTTATTGGTGGAATTATCTGTGGAATTCCACCCGTTTTTCTTTTGGCTCTTGGTAAGATGGGGTTATCTAATGCCTATGTTTTTCTGGTTGCAGTTAACTTCCTTGGGTTGCAGTTTTTGTTCCAGAACTTTCTGTAGGGCTGGGTTAGTGGATATGTATTGTTTGAGTCTAGTTTTGCCATGGAATATCTTATTTTCTCCATCTATATTGATTGACAGCTTTGCCAGGTATAGTAGTTTGGGCTGACATCCATGGTCTCTTAGTGTTGTTAGAATATCTATCTGGCTTTCTGGATTTCAGACTTCCATGGAAAAGTCAGGTGTAATTCTGATAGGTTTGCCTTTATATGTTACTTGGCCTTGTTCCTTAGCTGCTCTTAATATTTTCTTCATTCTATATATTTGGGGTCTTGATTATTATTTGGTGAGGGAACTTTTTGTGATCCACTCTATTTGGTGTTCTGTAAACTTCTTGTAGCTTCATTGGCATGTCTTTCTTTAGGTTGGGAAAGTTTTCTTCTATGATTTTGTTAAATATGTTTTCTGCCATTTTGAGGTGGTTTTCTTCACCTTCTTTTATACCTATTATTCTCAAGTTTGGTCTTTTCTTGGTGTCCCATATTTCCTGGATATTTTGTTTTAAGGATTTGTTGGATTTAAGATTTTCTTTGGTTGATGAATCCATTTTTCCTAGTGTATCTTCAACACCTTTGATTTTCTCTTCCATCTCTTGTATTGTGTTGGTAATGCTAGTATCTGTACTTCCTGACTGTTTGCCCAGCTTTTCTATTTCCAGCCTTTCTTCAGATTGTGTTTTTTAATTGTCTCTATTTCAGTTTTCAACTCTTTCACTGTTTGAATTGTTTCTTGCAATTTTCGGGTTTATCTTTTCGTTCATTTGTTGCATTTCTTGCATTTTTTGCTTTTTTTTTCTTCCGTTTCTTGCATTTTTGGTTTTTTTTTTGTTCATTTCTTAGAGGGATTTTCCTATATCCTCTTTTAGGGCCTGTATCATATTCATGAAGTTGTTATAAAGGTCATTCTCTTCTGTTTAATTTGCATTGGAATGTTGGAGTCTTGCTGGTGTGTAGTCTCTAGAATCTGGTGGTGTCATATTTGTTTTTCTGTTGCTGAGTGTGTTTTTGTATTGTCTCTTTCCCATCTCTTCTTCTAGTGGTTGCACAAAGAGTCCCTTACTGGTCTAGTTGTTAGGGGACCAGAGTTCCCTTTAGGTGGATGTAAGCAAGTCCAATACTCTGGTAGCTCCTCTTTCTTCATCCTAGTTCTGGTCCCATGGGGGGGAGAAGAAGACCAGGAATCTGGGGTGCTTGTATCCTGCTGGTATTGGAGGCTCTGTGGGAGTCCTCAGGCACTGGAAGGCACACTGAGATGCCGGGCCTTGTTTACCTGGATTCACTGCTTTTCTTGTCTCATTGGTGGAAGACCAGGTACATTTTTTAAAAGTTTGCCTTTATATGTTATTTGACTTTTTTCCTTAGCTGATCTAAGTATTCTTTCTTTATTTTGTATGCTTGGGGTCATGATTATTATGTGGCGAGGGGACTTTTTTTGTGATCCATTCTATTTGGTGTTCTGTAAGCTTCTTGTACCTTCATTGGCATGTCTTTCTTTAGGTTGGGGAAGTTTTCTCCTACGATTTTGTTGAATATATTTTCTGCTCCCATGAGGTGGTTTTCTTCACCTTCTTCTACAACTATTATTCTTACATTTGGTCTTTTAATGTTGTCCCTTATTTTCTGGATATTTTTTGTTTGTGACTTGTGGACTTAAGATTTTCTTTGATTTATGAATCTATTTCTCTTACTATGTCTTCAACACCTGAGACTCTCTTCCATCTCTTGTAATCTCTTACCATTTCACCAGTTTATCTATTTCCAGCATTCATTCAGGCTGTGGTTTTTTTTATTGTCTCCATGTCAGCTTTTAACCTTGCCCTGCTTGAATTGTTTCTTGTGATTTTTGGCTATTGTTTTCTTCCCTTTGTTGCATTTGTTGGATTTTTTGGTTTGTTTTTTTCCATTTCTTGCATTTTTATGGTTAGTTTTTTTCTTCCATTTCTTTAAGGGATTTTCACACATCCTCTTTAAGGGCCTCTATCTTTTTCATGAAGGTGTTTTTAATGCCATTCTCTTCTGCTTCATCTGCATTGGGGTTTTCAGGTCCTACTGGTTTAGAATCTCTAGACCCTGATGATGTCATATTTGTTTTTCTGTTGCTGAGTGTGTTATTATATTGCCTCTTCCCTATCACCTCTTCCAGTGGGTGTAGAAAGATTCTCTTCCTCACCTGGTGTGTATGCTAGCACAGTTTCCTTTTGGTGGGTGTAAGCAAATCCAACATTCTCTGGCCTCTGCTCTCTTTCCTCTGCCCTCTGCACTGAGTGAGGTCTGAAGTGGACCAGCTCTCTCTCAGTCTCCTGGTCTCTTGGTTTTTTGTCCAGGGTGAGTCCACCTGGCTGCGTTCCCCAAGTCAGGGGATCTGAGAGTGAGCAGGAGAAAATTGGGTCTAAGATGGGGACCAGGTGCTCACCTCTGCTCTCTGCCCTGGGTTTAGGTGGAACTGGACCTGCTTTTTCTGCAGGCTTCTGGTCGTCGCTTGGTTGCCTGTCCAGGGGAAGTCGACATGGCTGCAGTCCCCAAACCTGGGGATCCGAGAGAGGACAAGCTGGCTAATTGAAGTGTATGCAAGTGATTCAGCGACTATACTTGCAAGTAGTGTTCATGCCTCAAAGGGAGCAGAGGTTTTGTTGTCCCAGGAAAAAAAAGAAATGAGAATAAAGTCTTCTTTGCCTATAAATGACAAATTCTGGGAAGAGTCAATGACTAATGAAGACTCAAAATTATGATTTATGAACAGCTACTTGAAATTACCAGCAGATCACCTGCATCTCAGCATGTTGAATTCAGGGAGAAAACTTAAAAAGTGAAGAGCCAACAGGAGAAGAAAACAGGTGATAACAAATTAGAAGATGAGTGTGGTCTGATTAGCATTTATATCTTTCAAAACTCTGTGCTCTTATAGTTAATGATGTTTGTTGAATAGATACCATAAAAATTATATTATAAATGTCACAACTTCATTGCACAATCTTGATAGACCACCATGTGAATAAGGGAGCAAAAATAATTAATAACTGTATTGGTTAAGACTGTCATTTTATATAGAGCAAATATTCAATGTGACAAAAATATACGATGTAAATAAAAATCATTTATATACATATTATTGGAATTATAGGTGGAAGAGGCACAGTAACGGGGCATAAGACATCTTAATTGGGAGTAAGTTAGAGTGCAAAGACAGGAAATTTACAGTGGAAATTTATAGTAGATATGAGAGTGTATCCTAACATATCTGTGCGACTCCTGTTTGATGTACATAACAGTAGACTTTTGATTGATATAGCAATAGATCATGTTGACAGACTTAACATATAAGAGATATAAGTAAAATAACAGCACAAGTAATGAATGCAACTAAGTTAGGTAGACAAAATAAGTGCAAAGCTGACATGAAAAATGAAGTATAATTTTATTAATCAAATGTTTAAATCTTCAAATGATAAACCAATCTGCAAGTTAAATTCTTTTGATCATCAAACAATGAGCAAAAATATGTAAAATACATTGGGAAACAGTCAAATAGTGATGATAAATGTTACCATCTGTCTTCAAGAATCTCTAATTTGTGAAACATGACATTAAATATAACTGGAATTAATATTGTCTTCGGGCCATGGTAACTTGTTAAAAAAAATGAAAGAAAAAACGATAAAAGGAAAAAGACTATTATCCTATCCTCTTAAAAAGAGAAGAATGGTGCTTTTCTGTTAACAAATATCCTTGCTGTAAACTACATTCAGTGACAGTGAGATAGTATAAAATATAAGGGAAAATTATCAGAACCTGAAAAGGGATAGGAACCTGACATCTTATAATCTTATTGAAATTCATCTGCAGCTGAGAGTCAAGAATTCCAACAAAATTAATGACATTTGCTGTGAAGATTTCCAACTTAGAAACGATATTCCTTCTTTTTTTAATTTGTTGATTAATTGCATTTTACATTCTGACCACACTTCTCTCTCCTACCCTTCCTCCCATGTTCCTTCTTTATAAAGACATTTCAAAGGAGAATGCTAAAATAACTTTGTTGTGCTTAAAGCCTGGATGTTTATAACTTTTCTTATTTTCTTGCTGTAACCTGCTGCAGTTTTCTAGGAATCTCACCAAGCATGCCATTTACAGCAAACAATATGTCTTAACTTCTTCAGTTCCTTGTGTAAATTTCATGCACCATAGCTTGATTTTATATCATGCAAGGCAACTTGAGAGCTACTCTGGAATCTCACTGAAACAAATAGGAGATGAAGATTCTTGAAAAAACTTTGCGTTGTAACTTGGGAGCCATCAAAATGGCATATATACTACTGTATCTAAGGTAATCAACTCCATTTCCATTCTACTGGAAAGACTCTATTTTACTGGTGTACTTTCTACTTTCCAACTCTGTATACAAATTCAATATCATGTTGTTTTATGTAGCAAAGTCATGGATCTCTTTTACTTAAGTGGAGATTGCTAAATGATGAAATTCTCAGGAATCTTCTGACAATCCTACTAGTTTGGGGCTGTGTGTCTACCTGCAACACCACTGGCATCTGTCAGGGATCCTCCCAGATACATATATCTGAAAAAAACATTTCTATTTTTACACAACTGAAACTCCTATGTTTAACTTTAATCTTTTTTCATATGCTTCCTTTATTTCTCTTTTCTTTTGCTTTCTGGCAAGAGACCCCCACAATATTAAATAAATGTCACAGGGACCAAAGAAGAAAGACCATAATTTTGCCAAACACAAATAAGCTAAATATTATAACTGTAATTCTTACTTGATACCTGCTTTTTCTATGTAATTTTACAATTTAAAGTTAAAACTTTCCTTCTTGATTACCTAAAAAAGAGGAAGTGATGCATGCTATCAATGTTTTGTAATCATTGGTTAATAAAGAAGCTGATTTGGCCAATAGCTGGGCAGAATAGAGCCAGGCAGAAAATCCAAGGGGAGTTACAAGTAGAAAAAGGATGGGGTCTGTGGCATACCAGCTGGCTGCCAAAGGAAAAAGATGTCTGAGCATCACCGGTATGCTCCAGGCAATGAAGTGAAACACAGATGAATAGAAATGGGTTAATTTACATGTAAGAGCTACTTAATAATAAGCCAGAACAAATAGGCCAAACCATTTATAATTAATATTAAGTCTCTGAGTGATTATTTGGGAAGTGGCAGGCAGGAGAGAAATGCCTAGTTACAGCTTTGTGATTGAAATTCTATAAGCAATGCAGGAGTATACCATGTGCTCTGTATCCTGGCCAGCATGTTATGGGTTTTAATTATTTTGTCAGGTATAAGAGGTCATCTCAGAGACATTTTGATTTGCATTTTCTTGACTGCTAAGGATGTTGAACATTTTTTAAGTTCTTCTTGGCCATTTGAGGTTCCTCTATTGAAAATTATTTGTTTAGATGAATACTACAGTGTTTTAATTGAATTTTTTAATATATATTTGAGCTCTTTATGTATTAGGGATAAAAGTCTTTTAATAGGCATGGAGTTGGTAAAAATCTTTCCTCACTCTGTAGGCTGCTGTTTTGTCCCATTAATGGTGTTCTTGGCTACAGAAACTTTTGAAATTCATGAGGTCCCATTTATTAATTGTTGATATTAGAGCCTGTGCACATGTTATTTGTTCAGAAAGTCATCTCCAGTATCAATGCCCTCAAGGCTATTCCTTGATTTTTCTGTGAGCAGGTTCAGTATATTTGGTATGATGTTGAGGTTTTTTGAGACACATGGGGTTGAGTTTTGTTCAGAGTAATAAATATGGATCTACTTGAATTGTTCTACATAGAGATATGCTGTTTTTTATTATTTTTAAAAAATATTAGAAACAAGCTTGCTTTACATATCAATCCCAGGTACCCCTCCCTCCTCTCCTCTCCCGCCCCCTGCCAAATCCCCAATCACCCACCACTTACTCCTCTGCTCCCAAGGGAGAGTGAGGCCTTCCATGGGGGATCTTCAAATTCTATTATATCACCCTAGGAGTGGCCTAGTCCCCCCATCATGTGTCCAGGCTGGGAGAGCATCCCTACATGTAGAATGAGCTCCCAAAGTCAATTCAGATGCCAGGAATAAATAGTGATCTACTATACAAGTCCCCATATATTATTAAGGCCTCCTCACTGACACCGACATTCAGGGGGTGTGGATCAGTCCCAAGCTAGCTTCTTAGTCACCAGTCTGGGGCCCATGAACTCCCCTGTGTTCAGGTCAGCTGCTCTGTGGGTTTCACCATCTTGGTCTTGACTTATTTGCTCATCACTCCTCCCTCTTTGCAACTGGGTTCCAGGAGTTTACTTCAGTGTTTAGCTGTGGATGACTACCTCTGCTTTCAGGAAGGATCTAGGATGGCATATAAGGTAGTCATCAATCTCATAATTCAGGGAAGGCATTTAAGGGAGCCTTGATGCCAGTTGGTGTCATTCTTCTATATCTCTAAAAATCTCACTAGTGCCAGATTTCTCCTTAAAACTATAATGACACCCTCTATTATGGTATCTCTCATTCTGCTCTCCTCTATTCTTACCCTGACTCAACCTTACTGCTCCCCCATGTCCTCCTCTCCCCTCCTCTTCTTCCCCTCTCTTTCTGCCAGCGTGCTCTATCCTCATAAGATCCAGTCCCATTCCCCTTCTCTGGGGTACTATGCATATCTCTCTTAGGGTACTTCCTGCTTCCCAGTCTCTCTGTTGGTAGGATTGTAGGATGGCAATCCCCTCCATGTCTAAAATCTGTATATGAGTGAGTGTACATACCATGTTTGTCTTTTTGTTACTGGGTTACCTAACTCAGGATGGTTTCTTCTAGTGTAATCCATTTGCCTGTGAATTTCAATATTCAATTCATTTTATCTCTGCTGAGTAGCACTCCATTGTGTAAATGTACTGCATTTTCTCTATTCACTGTTCAGTTGAGGGGCATCTATGTTGCTTGCAGGTTCTGGCTACTACAAGTAATGCTGCTATGGACATAGTTGTACAGGTGTTCTTATTATATGAATGTGCATCCTAAGAGTGGAATTGCTGGATCTTGTGGTAGAGTGATTTCCATTTTCCTGAGGGATCTGCATCCTGATCTCCAAAGTGGCTGTACAAGTTAGCACTCTCACCAGTAGTGGAGGAGTATTCCCTTTCTCCACATTCTCACCAGCATACTATCTTTATGAACTGCACCATTTGTTGAAGATGTCTTTTTTTTTAGTACATATTTCTAGCTTCTTTATCAAAAATCAGGTTTCCATAGGTATGTAGATTTATGTCTGTGTCTTCAATCCAATGAAATTTATCAACACATCTGTTTTGTTATCATGTAGATTTTTTAAATACTATAGCTCTGTAATAAAATTTAAAATAATAGATGGTGATACCTCCTACTATGCTTTTATTGTTCAGGATTGTTTTAGCTAGCCTTGGTATTTGTTTTTGTATATGTAGTTCATAATTGTACTTGCAAGGTTTGTAAAAATAGTTTTGGAGTTTTGATAGGAATTTTGTTGAATCCATACATTGTTTTGGTTGGGTGACCATTTTTTTTCTTTCTTTTTTTATTTTAATTTTAAATAGCTTGTTTTACATGTCAATCCCAGGTCCCTCTCCCTCCCCTCCTCCCGCACTCCCCTTCCCCCCTCCCTCCCACCCTATTACCAAATCCTTCCCCATAGGGGATATCTAGAGTCTGTCATTTTACTCTTGGTAGGGTCCAGGCACTCCCCTAAGAGTCCAGGCTGAGAGAGCATCTCTCTTTGTGCTATAGGCACACGAAGAAAGTTTGTATACCAGGGATAGACACTGATCTACAGCTCAGGGCCCCACAGGTTGCCCAGGCCTTCTCACTGACACTCACATTTGGGTGGTCCAGATCAGTCCCATGATGGCATCTCCACTGTCGGTCTGGGGTTCAAGAGCTCTCCCCTGTTCAGTTCAGCTGCCAGTGCTGGTTTTGCCAGCCCATTCTTTGCCAAATTGCTTATCACTCCTCTCTCTCTGTCACTGGGCTCCTTGGGTTCAGTTGAGCGATTAATTGTGTGTTTGCCTCTGCTTCCATCAGTCACAGGATGAAGGCTCCCGGATGTTTATAGACATCACGTTCATTATCAGGGATGGGCATTCGAGGTGGTCCCTCCACTATTGCTTAGCTTGCCAATTGGTGTTATCCCTTTAGATCACTCGAGGTCACTCTGGTGCCTGATCTGCCTTCGATCCTATGATTCCCTCTTCCCTCTATTCTACCCCCACCCCCTCAACTTCCTGTTCCCCCATGACCAACTCTCTTCCTCTTCACCCCCTCTCTTCTTCCTAGGTCCCACTCCCCCTACTCCTCGCCGTGTTCCCCATCCATTCAGAGGATCTTGTCACAATCCTCTTCTCTTGGGTACTATGCATATATGCATATTTTTTAGGTTCTTTCCTGTTTCCCAGACTCTCTATCTGTGGAAGTGCAGACTGGCACTATCCTGATCCATGTCTAAAATCCATATATGAGTGAGTACATACCATGTTTGTCTTTTTGCGACTGGGTTACCTCACTCAGGATGGTTTCTTCCAGTGCTATCCATTTACCTGTGAATTTCAAAATTCCATTGTTTTTTTCTGCTGAGTAATACTCCATTGTGTAAATGTACCACATTTTCTCTATCCACTCTTCAGTTGAGGGGCATCCAGGTTCTGGCTACTACAAGCAATGCTGCTATGAACATAGTGGAGCAGATGCCCTTGTTGTATGAACCTGCCTCATTTGGATAAATGCCTAAGAGTGGAATTGCTGGGTCTAGTGGTAGATTAATTCCCATTTTCCTGAGGAATCTCCATACTGATTTCCAAAGAGGCTGTATGAGTCGGCACTCCCACCAGCAGTGGAGAAGTGTTCCTCCCTCTCCACATCCTCTCCAGCATAAATTGTCTTCAGAGTTTTTGATTCTAGCCATTCTGACAGGAGTAAGATGGTATCTCAGAGTTGTTTTGATTTGCATTTCCCTGATGGCTAAGGATGTTGAGCACTTTCTTAAGTGTCTCTTGGATATTTTAGCCTCCTCTACTGAGAATTCTCTATTTAGCTCTGTACCCCACCTTTCAAGTGGATCCTTTGGTGTTTTGGATACTTGTTTCTTGAGTTCTTTGTCAATTTTGGAGATTAGCCCTCTGTCAGATGTAGGGTTAGTTAATATCTTTTCCCATTCTGTGGCCTGTCTTTTTGTCTTTTTGACTGTGTCCTTTGCCTTAAAGAAGCTTTTTAGTTTCAGAAGGTCCCATTTGTTAATTGTCGATCTCAGTGCCTGTGCCACTGGTGTTATGTTTAGGAAGTGGTCTCCTGTACCAACTCATTGAAGAGTATCTCCCACTTTCTCTTCTAAAAGTTTCAGTGTGGCTGGATTTATGTTGAGATCTTTGATCCATTTGAACTTAAGTTTTGTACAAGGCGATAGACCTGGATCTATCTGCAGTCTTCTGCATACCAGTGCCCAGTTATGCCAGCACCATTTGTTGAAGATGCATTCTTTTTTCCATTGTACAGTTTTAGCTTCTTTGTCAAAAATCAAGTGCTCATAGGTGTGTGGGTTAAAAGTAGGGCTCTCTATTCGGTTCCATTTGTCTACCTGCCTATTTTTGTGCCAATACCAAGCTGTTTTCAGGACTATAGCTCTATAATAGAGCTTGACGTCAGGTATGGTGATGCCTCCTGAAGTTCCTTTATTGTATAGGAATGTTTTGGCTATCCTGGGCGTTTTGTTTTTCCATATAAAGTTGATTAATGTTCTTTCCAGGTCCTTGAAGAATTGTGATGGAATTTTGATAGGGATTGCATTGAATCTATAGACTGCTTTTGGCAAGATTGCCATTTTTATTATGTTGATCCTACCAATCCAAGAGCATGGGAGATCTTTCCATTTTCTGGTACATTCTTTGATTTCTTTCTTTAAAGACACAAATTTCTTGATATACAGGTCTTTCACTTCCTTGGTTAACATTATCCCCAGATATTTGATGCTGTTTTTGGCTATTGTAAAGGGTGATGTTTCTCTGATTTCTTTCTCAGTTACTTCATCATCTGTATATAATAGTGCCACAGATATTTTTGCGTTTACCTTGTATCCTGTCACATTGCTGAAGGTGTTTATCAGTTCTAGGAGTAACCTTGCAGAATTTTTTGGGTCACTTATGTAAACTATCATATCATCTGCAAATAGTGAAAGTTTGACTTCTTCTTTTCCTATTTGTATCCCCTTTATCTCCTTTTGTTGTCTTATTGCTGTAGCTAGAACTTCAAGTACAATATTGAAGAGATATGGAGAGAGTGGACAGCCTTGTCTTGTTCCTGATTTTAGAGGAATTGCTTTGAGTTTCTCTCCATTTAGTTTGATGTTAGCTGTTGGTTTATTGTATATTGCTTTTATTATATTCAGGTACGTTCCTGTTATCCCTGATCTCTCTAGGACCTTTATCATGAAGGGGTGCTGGATTTTGTCAAAGGCTTTTTCAGCATCTAGTGAGATGATCATGTGGTTTTTCTTTCACAGATTGTTAATATGGTGGATTACATTGATAGATTTTCTAATGTTGAACCATCCCTGCATTCCTGGGATGAAGCCTACTTGATCATGGTGGATGATTTTTCTGATGTGTTCTTGAATCCGGTTTGCGAGTATTTTATTGAGTATTTTTGCATCAATGTTCATGAGGGAAATTGGTCTATAGTTCTCTTTCTTAGTTGTGTCTTTGTGTGGCTTGTGTATCAAGGTAATTGTAGCCTCGTAGAGAGAGTTTGGCAGTAAGCCTCCTGCTTCTATTGTGTGGAGTACTTTGAAGAGTATTGGAATTAGCTCTTCTTTGAATTTCTGGTAGAATTCTCCACTGAAGCCATCTGGGCCTGGGCTTTTTTTGTTTGGGAGACTTTCGATGACTGCTTCTATTTCATTAGGGGTTATAGGTCTGTTTAGATTGTTTAACTGTTCTTGATTTAGTTTTGGCAAGTGATATCTATCCAGGAAATTGTCCATTTCCTTTAAATTTTCAAATTTTGTGGAGTACAGATTTCAAAGTATGCCCTGATGATTCTCTGGATTTCCTCAGAGTCCGTTGTTATGTCCCCTTTTTCATCCCTGATTTTGTTAATTAGCATGCTCTCTCTCTGTCTTTTGATTAGTTTGGACAGAGGTTTGTCTATTTTGTTGATTTTCTCAAAGAACCAACTCTTTGTTTCATTGATTCTTCTCAGTGTTTTCCTGGTTTCTACTAGATTGATTTCAGCCCTCAATTTGATTATTTCTTGGCGTCTGCTCCTCCTGGGGGAGTTTGCTTCTTTTTGTTCTAGAACATTCAGCTGTGCTATTAATTCTCTAATATGACTGTTCTCCAGTTTTTTCATGTGGGCACTTAGTGCTATAAACTTTCCTCTCAGCACTGCTTTCAAAGTGTCCCATAAGTTTGTGTATGTTGTGTCTTCATTCTCATTGAAATCGAGGAAGTCTTTAATTTCTTTTTTTATTTGTTCCTTTACCCAGGGATTGTGCAATTGTGCATTGTTCAATCTCCATGAGTTTGTAGGGTTTCTGCGATTTGAGTTATTGTTGAATTCTAATGTTAATGCATGGTGGTCTGATAAGATGCAGGGGGTTATTCCAATTTTTTTGTATCTGTGGAGATTTGCTATGTTTCCTATTATGTGGTCAATTTTAGAGAAGGTTCCATGTGGTGCCGAGAAGAAGGTATATCCCTTTGTATTTGGGTGGAATGTTCTATAGATGTCTGTTAAACCCAGTTGGTTCATAACTTCTGTTAATTCTTTTGTTTCTTTGTTAAGTTTCTGTCTGGAGGTCCTGTCTAGCGGTGAGAGCGGAGTGTAGAAATCTCCTACTATTTGTGTGTGAGATTTTATGTGCATTTTGAGCTTTAGTAATGTTTCTTTCACGAATGTAGGTGCCTTAGTATTTGGGGCATAGATGTTTAAAATTGAGACTTCGTCTTGAAGTATTTTTCCTTTGATGAATATGAAATGCCCTTCTTCATCTCTTTTTATTGATTTTAATTTGAAGTCTAATTTGTTAGATATTAGGATTGCTACGCCTGCTTGTTTCTTGGGGCCGTTTGATTGGAAAATCATTTCCCAGCCCTTTACTCTGAGATTACATCTGTCTTTGATGTTGAGATGTGTTTCTTGTATGCAGCAGAAGGAAGGGTTCTGTCTTCGTGTCCATTCTGCTAGTCTGTATCTTTTTATAGGCAAGTTGAGGCCGTTGACATTGAGGGATATTAATGACCATTGATTGGTGATCCTTGTTTGCGCTTGATTTATTGTTCGTGATGTTATTTTGTGTAGTTTCTCCTCCCTTTTTCTTTTGGTGTTTTGTAAAGCATGATTATATATTGCCTGTGTCTTTGTGAATGTAGTTATCTTCCTTGGCTCTAGGTTTTCCTTCTAGCATTTTCTGTAGAGCTGGATTCATGGATACGTATTGTTTAAATCTGGCTTTGTCATGGAATATTTTGTTTTCTCCATCTATGGTAATTGAGAGCTTTGCTGGATATAGTAGTCTGGGATGGCATCCTTGTTCCCTTAGCATTTGTAGGACATCTGACCAGGATCTTCTGGCTTTCATCGTTTCCATTGAGAAGTCAGGTGTAATTTGGATAGGTCTGCCTTTGTATGTTACTTGGCCTTTTTCTTTAGCTGCTCTTAATATTTTCTCTTTACTCTGTAGGTTTGATGTTTTGATTATTATATAGCGAGGTGACTTCTTTTTCTGGTCAAGCCTATTTGGTGTTCTGTTAGATTCTTGTACTTTCATAGGCATATCTTTCTTTAGGTTTGGGAAGTTTTCTTCTATGATTTTGTTGAATATTTTTTCTGTACCTTTAAGTTGAATTTCTTCACCTTCTTCTATGCCTATTATTCTCAGGTTTGGCTTCTTCACGGTGTCCTCATATTTCCTGGATATTTTGTGTTAAGGATTTGTTGGTTTTGAGATTTTCTTTGGTTGACGACTCTATATCCTCTAATGAGTCTTCAACACCTGAGATTCTCTCTTCTATCTCTTGTATTCTATCGATGATACTTGCATCTGTAGTTCCAGATCATTTACCAAGCTTTTCTATTTCCAGCATCCCTTCATTCTGTGTTTTCTTTATCGTTTCTATTTCAGCTTTCAATCCTTCAACTGTTTGAGCTGTTTCCTTAATTTTTTTGGTTGTTTTTTCTTGGTGCTCTTTACATTCTTTGAGAGATTTATTTATTTCTTGATTTTCCCCCATTTCATGGATTTTTTGTTTGTTTGTTTTTCTATTTCTTTAAGAGATTTCCTCGTTTCTTCTTTGAGTGTCTCCATCATCTTCATGAAATAATTTTTAAGGTCTGTCTCCTCTTCTTCATCTATGTAGTGCTTTTCGGGTCTTGCTGGTGTTGGATCCCTGGATTCTGGTGGGGTCATGTTGGTGTTTCTATTGCTGAGTGATCTCTTATTCTGTCTTCTTCCCATCTCTTCTTCCAGTGGGTGCTGGTGGGGTCTTTCTGTCTCCACTTGTCTCCTTCCTTCCTGCAGCTGAAGCTGGACTAGCTGGGGTTGGGGTCTTGGATGGGCTGATGTCTTTCCTGTGTGGGCGGGTCTTCTGGATGCCGGGAGCAGCCCGGAAAATCGCAGGGGATGGGTGATGGGCAGGCGGTCACCGCTGGAGACCCAATCTCACCTGAAGCTGGACTCGCTGAGGTTGGGTTCTTGGAGGGGCTGATGTCTTTCCTGTGTGGGCGGGTCTTCTGGATGCCGGGAGCGGCCCCTGAAGATCGAGGGGGATGGGTGATGGGCGGGCGGTCCCCGCCGGAGACCCAATCTCACCTGAAGCTGGAATCTGGGTGACCATTTTTACTATATTAATCCTACTGATAACTGAGCATGGGAGATTTTTCCATCATCTTGAAGATTCTAGTAATGCAATTCTTTTACTTTCTTGGTTATAATTACCCAAAGATATTGTATATTATTTGAGGCTATTATGAAAGTTATTGTTTTCCTGACTTCTTTCTCCATATTCTTTTCATTTTATATAGGATGGCTACTGATTTCTTTGAGCTAATCTTGTGTCCAACCACTCTGCCGAAATGGTTTATCAGCTATAGGAGTTCCCTGATAGAATTTTTAGGGCCACTCCTCCATATTATCACATCGCCTGTAAATAATGTTACTTCAACTTCTTCCTTTCCAATTTATATATCTTTGATCTCTTTCAATTGTCTTATTGATCTAGCTAGAACTTCAATCACTAGATTGAATAGATATTTAAACAGTGGAAAATCTTGTCTTGTTTCTGATTTTAGTGGAATAGCTTTGAGTTTCTCTTCATTAAATTTGTTGTCGGTTATAGGCTTATTGTAAATTGCCTTTGTTAGCTTCCAGGATGTCCCTAGTACACATAATCTCTCCATGACATTTACCATGGATTTTCGTCAAAGGCCTTTTCTGCATCTAAATTGATGATCATGTGATTTTTTTCCTCTCTGTTTATATGATATGTTACATTTATTTAATTTCCCATGTTTACCCATTTCTGGATACAGAGGCTAAAGCCTACTTGATCATGGGTGATGATTTGCTTTATGATTTCATAGATTCATTTTGAAAGTATTTTATTGAATATTGTGGATCTAAGTTCATAAGTAAACTTCACCTGTAAATATCTTTGTTTATTTTTGTCATTTGTGTGTCAGGGTATCTGTAGCCTTATTAAATAATTGGGCAATATTTCTCCTGATTCTATATTATGGAATAATTTGATGAGAATTGGCATTAATTCTTCTTTGAAGATCTGATAGAATTCTAGGCTAAAATGTTCAAGCCCTGGGCCTTTTTAATGGGAAACTTTTAAAGACTGTTCTATTTTACTAGTATTATGGATCTATTCAAATTATTTTTTGGTCCTTTATTTAACTTTGGTAACTGGTAGTTATCAAGGAAATAATCCATTCTTTTATATTTTCCAATCTGATGGAGTACAGTTTTTTTAAAGAATGTGTCCTTAGGATTTTCTAGATTTCTAATGTCTATTGTTATCTGCCCATTTTTTGTTTCTGATTTTGTTTATGTAGATATTCCATCTTTGTCTTTTAGTTTGAATAGAGTTTGTCTATCTCCTTTCTTTCTCAAAGAGCCAACTCTTTTTTCATAGTTTGTTTCTATTTTCTGTTGCTATTTTATTGATTTCAGCCCTCGGTTTGATTGCTATTTATTGTCCTCTCCTTCTGAGAAGGTTTACTTCTTTTTGTTCCTTAAATTTTAAATGTGCTGTTTAATTGCTAAAATGAGATCTCTGCCCTCACCCCTGATTTTTTAAGGTATTAGTTCTATGAACTTTCCACTGTCACCAACCTCATTGTATGCCATAAATTTGGGCAGCCTGTGAATTAATTTCCATTGGATTCAAGATAATATTTTGTTATTTTCTGCCTTGAACCTTTTTTTTTGTCTTTTAGGTATAGTGTTTTTCAGTTTCCATGAGTTTGTAATTTTATTTTTTCCATTATTATTGAAATCCTAATTTAATCCATGGTGGTCTGATAGGATGCAGAGAGTTATTTCTATTTTCTTATCTGTTTAGCCTTACCTTGCATACGAATATGTGGTCAATTTTGGAGAACGTTCCATGAGGTCCTGAGAATACATTATGTTCTTTTGTTATTGGGGAAATGTTTTGTAGATATCTGTTATGTTCATTTGGTTATTATTTTGTAGGCAGAATTTTGTATCTTCTCTTTAACATCTATTATCTTCATATGTTTTTTATGGTTAAAGTCTTTCCTTTTCTTTGTTTGTGTGTTTTTCTGCTATATTGAAATGCTAGAGCCAGCTGTGGTAACATAGCAAGGCTCTAGTGGATTCTGGCTATTGTTGACTGATGTTTTAAACTGGCTTCTAGGCATCTTGGTTTTGGGTAGTTATCAGTATAGGTGCTGATTTCTGGAGATTAAGAGTAGACTTATTGTGAAATATATAGGTAGTATGTTTAGGGGAATGGAAGCTGCAATTTGAGAGGATTTTGTAGCTGTAGAAGGCCCATTTGATTCTGGTAGTCTTGGCCAGTTTTTAGTAGGGAGTGTTTGCTTGCATTTGAGTCAGCGACATCAGTATGAGGCAGGGAACGGAAACCAGTTGAGGATGGTCTGTGAATACATCACAGGAATGGAAAACTGCAAGGGCAGGGTTTAGATGATAGGGTCCATTGTAGAGAGAAGCTTTTTCCTTGCCAGATATTTGGTGTTTTCCCTACCAGTCACCGGGGCTCTGCCACGTTGTAATCCCCAAATAACACAAAATGCTGTATTAATTATGAAGCTGTTGGCCTTGCTTGTTTTTACTGGCTAGCTCTGACTTAAGTATTATCCCATAATAGTTAATCTTACTTCTCTGGCAGGCTACATCATGACTCCCTATGTTTCTCCTACCCAGAGTCCTCTTCGACAGCTAGTCCCACCTATCTTGCTTCCCTATTGGCCAATGGTGCTTTATTGACATATACACAGGACTTCCTCCATCATCTCCTCTTTTCTGTCTAAACACAAAGAAAGGTCTTAACTTTAACATAGTCACATTATATATAACAGAACAATTATCAAGTTAGAAAACAGTTACAATATTTTGTCCATCAACATTCAGGAAGATTTAAAGAAAATATCATCCATCCCATCCTTGTGAGTCCAAAGTTCTATATTTAGCTTATCTTTTATCATAACTAAGGAAAACTATGATGATAACTATCTGTCTTCAACTCCATTAAAGATCACAGAAGGACAATACATAACCACTAGGATTGACAGAGATATCTTACTACCTGGACAGTCACCCGAAGTTCCTCTGTAATGTTGGGACATCCATCTTCAGCTCCTTGGCCACAATGCATCCAGAAGTTTTCTCAGCAAGCAGGAAATTTCAAACTGTCCATCTGCATTGGCAGTCTGTCATTCATTTTTCTGTGTCCTACAGAAAGTCTCATACACTCTTCCATGAAGCAGGAACACTGTAGGACTGTTTGAGTTCAGCAGTCACTTTCCTGTTGGTCCTGCATGTCTAGATTATACAGCAACATTCAAGCACTCCAGGCAAGATCAGTTTCTTGCCCGCATGGCTAATCTTGCCACATTGAAAGCAAAGTCCATAATTAGTTTCTTTTGCCCATCTTCCTCTCAGATGAAATTGATGTGCCAGGAGCAGACATTTCTCATTGTCAAGAAAAACCTTAACCATTTTAAATGCCATTTTCTGAAGGTCTTTGAAAGATTTGAAGACTATCTATCTCAAATATATCTGTGTATATCTATAAAACCTAACTTACCTAACTAAAAATCCTGATTAATATAAGTAAATATCTATAGCCTGTATTCAATTATGCATTATGTTTTAACAGATCAGTATAGGCACAATACTTAATCAAGAGGAGAAATATACATATCACAAAATTGACCTTGAATTTTTATCAGTAAATGAAAAATCATACCAATACAAAGTACTCATTTCCATACTATAATCCCCTTTTTCCTTTAAAAAGAGATTGATTGTGATCATTAACCGATTACAAACAACACCATCCAAATGAAAACAAAGATTTAGAAACAATATGGGGATTTGGACATCGCTCATTCCAAAATGCTTTGTGCTGGAAGGGGGTGCTGTTCATACCATGGGGATCATGACAAAACTCAGAAACCTGTTTAAGTCCTTCTTTTTGTGGTCTGTAAAGATGTATCATCTTAGCTGTTTTAGATTTTGAATCACTTGGGCCATTGCTTCTGGGGGTCTTGTTTCAGCAAACCACAGAAGCCTAGAAAGAATCCTCAGCTTTTCATTGTCTGTGGAAACATAAACAAAAACTCTTTTCCAAAGTAACATATCCTTATACTTAAATTTTGAAGTCAAGGCATTTTTAAAAGATATAAGTTGAATTAATTCAGCAGCATTTATAATCTAGTGTACTTTAGTAGTTGTTCCTATCAATCAAAAACTGAATAACACAATAGCATACAGTATCCAGACTTTCTGTGTATTTTCCATCTTTACGTGGCTTATTTATTTATCTATATTATTACTGTAATTCTTTTACTTTTATTTCTTTATTTATTTCTCTGAGACAGGGTTTCTCTTTGGAAATCTGCCTGCCTCTGCCTCTGGAGAAAATCCTACCAGGATGCGCCACCACAGCCGGCTTCTCTATTTACAACTATGCCGTTTCTTTTTCTCTCTCAATCTTACATATATTTTTAAACACACTGTAAACCTTTAGAGGTTTTTCTTCATCCAAGTCTGACTTTACTGTAAATCTTTATGTTTTTCTGACCACCTGTCTTATCTGTTAAAACCGCGGCTGTCTAAACTGCAGTTTTTCCAAGATGGCGGGCGTAAGTGTGATTCCAGCTCATCGCCTCAGTCTATGGTGACATCCCGCAAAAGATTGTCGGGTTAGAGATGTGGTCACTACCATTTCCAGCTGTATGTACACACCTTTTAATTGTTAGCAGAGCCTCTTAAAAGAACCTTATTTTTTTATGATGTCCAGAACTTTTCTGTGCTAAGAGAAGTACTTAAATTAACAATTATGGGATAAATACTTAAGTCAGAGCTAGCCAGTAAGAAACAAGCAAGGCCAACAGCTTCATAATTACTACAGCATCTTGTGTGTTATTTGGGGCCTATAACACGGCAGAGCCCAGGCAACTGGTGGGGAAAAAAACAAGTGGCTGGCAAGGAAAAGGCTTCTCTCTGCAGTCCATCTGGAAGGATTCGGTCCACTGGATGATCAGGGAGCTGAGAATGTCTATGAGTAGCCTATCTTATCTTTTGGTAAGCTTACTTACAGTTTTTTATTTTATTTATTCATTTTTTATTGCTGGATTCTCCATAGATGATGGTTTTGTCTTAAAAGCTTCCAAAACTAAGGTGGGAAAATTTAAATTCCACAGTTTCTAATTTACCTGATTGCTCTGTGCCTAACAGACCATTTATATCCAATGAACATTACACCTCTTATGATATCTAGTCATGGTGGAAAACCAAAATACAGTGAATGTCTGTAGAAATCCATGTCTTTTCTATTTTTCTCTTTTCTTTTGATGTTTATGTAAGCAAAGAGACTGTAATTTAGCTTTACTCTGAATTAGCAATTTGAAATTAGAATGATATTTTAGAAAAATTTTCCATCTGTTAGGCCATCTCCTTATCTGTTATTTAATTCTTAAAATGGTTTAAAGAGTAGCTAAGTCTGCATGATTAGTTTGTGATCTATGTCTTTAAGTAGTACATCTTCTTTCTATTGAGACATGACTTCAGAAGTACAGGTTTTGATTCAGCACTACTTAGTGCAATGTAGAAAATAACCATAACATAAAGATGTTTCAAAATTATTGTGTCCTAATCTATTTCAGTGCATACTTGTATATGTACTGTTGATCATGCTTTCATATTTTTTACATAAACTTAAATTGGTTAATGAGACAGTAAATGTAGGCTGGGGAGAAGCCGTCGTTGTTTTAAGATTTTCTGCACTAGAGTGAAGATTGGAGTGCAGGTTCTCAGAACCTACATTAAAAATGGTGGGAGTGCTGGACTTCAATGTTTAATACAGCACAACGAATGTGGAGACAGATAATACTAAGAACAAGCTGACTACCAGACTAACTGAAACAGAGTTCTAGAATCAATAGGAAGACTTGGATCAAAATTTAATATGGAACATTCTCTAGGAGGACACTCCATGTTAACCTCTGGCCTCCACAAACAAATGAACCTACATGCAAAAGCTTCTGTACTCACACTTGTGTCCACATAAGTAAAGACACACACACACACACACACACACACACACACACCAAATACATATTCAATGTATATGTATGCTCATGTTCATGTAAGTTAGTTAAATTAGCTTAATTCCTTTTAGTTTAGTGCAAATAGATATTTAATATGAAATGTTCTGCTTTTGCCATCTCTAACAAACTATACTTTGGCACCTTTCCTAATATATAAATTAATAATACAAAGCAATAATAAATGTCAGATAGAATTAAATTAATAAGGCAATGTTGTTGGAGGTACAACTAGAAAGGTCTGATAGCATTTTACTTCATGATATCCCTGAATAATCAAAGAGGAACAAAAAGGGGACAATATTTGCTGTACTTGTGGAAAACAAGAGCACTGTAAGATATCTTGTTTCCTGGGATTCTAAGAATAACCCCAACCCCCTTTGCTAAGTTGCAAATCACTATAAGTGATGATGTTACAAACCCTGTAGGGAGTACCGGCCTTCAGTTCTACTATGATTTGCTCTTAAAGACTGATGTTACCCCAATTTCCCTAGTAATAGCCCTACACCACCAACTACACACAGCCTTTAAGGTTCATTGTGTGACTCCTGACATTGAGGCTGGAAAGCAGAGGCACTACTTAAGCAACCTGGTACTCTTCTTGTTTGGGGCTGTGGATACCCTCTTTCTATAGTGTAGCTGACAGCTTTGGACTCTCATCTGTGGATATTTTGAACACACAAAATAATTTGTTTTAAAAACAACGTGCCTACCTATGTATTTGTAACCTAATACCCCCTGTGCATCAGATGAGTAAATACTTTTCTCACCCAGAGACACCAAATAGGTGTTATTACGAAGAAAATCAGGATATTTACAAACTATGACAGTTTCCAAGAATGATTTGATGCTACCCTCATGGCTTGATAACTGCATCTTAAAATTAAGTAATATGATCTTCTGTATTAGTTTTTGTCTACTTGAAAGAAACTAGTGTCACCTGGGAAGGCAGAATATAAGCTGAATGGTTACCTATATCTGGTTGGTCTAAGGGGCATTATCTTGATTAATGATAGACTTAGAAGCATTTATCCTTCTGTGGATGGTACCACCCCAAAGCAGGTTATCCTGGATTGCATAAGAAAACCAGCTGAGTACACACAAAAAAATGAACTAATTTACAGCATTCCTTCTTATGTGTGAGTGTGGGAATAGGTTCCTGAAAGGTAAATCACATTTAACCATTTTAGCAACATCTGTGTAAAGAATTTTAGTGGTTCTCAAGCTAAAGCTCATTATTGCTGAGAATTTCCCCATATATTTTTCATAATCTTTATTACAAAATCTAGAAATTAAGCAGTAACATCACACACCAAGATTAATCACGTTCAAAGTCTATACAATTCAATGAACTACTATACACTTAGAAATATATATTTTGTAAGCCAGATTGTAGAGTGACTTCAGAGGTCCTTGAATGAGATTACAATGTGCTAAACTTGAGTTATAATCTGTAACGGTTACACAAGGATTTAAAATATTTTTATTGTAAATGGAATGTGTGGCAAGATCCCTGAAAATGAAATGTTTAGCACTGGAACAAAGGGGGAAAAACCTGCATATTTGAGCCTTAAGCTTGAGTAATTATTAATTTAGCATTCTTTCTTGAAGGACAGTTTTATTTTGGTATTCTCAACTCAGCTGGCTAGAGGTTTTCACTAGGCTCTTTAAGGGAAGTCCAGTCCCCCTTACCATATCATGTAAAGTTTTCCTTTTGCTTGTCTCAATTTCGCACTCTAGGCCATTGATTCCTTAATCTCAAGAATTAATGAAAGCTGAGAGTTCCATTTTATACTGTTTCTTCAGTGATAACTAGGAACATAGACATCTTTGAAGAAATCAGAAGTCTCCAAATGTCTGGTCCTTGAGAAACATAAGCAAAGTCAAGCCTGAGGTTTACGGATCTTTTGTCGATAGGAATGTGGACAAAATGATGTAACTACTTATGATAAACTACCATATAAATAATAGAGCATGAAGGAGTCTGTCTAATCTCAACAATACCGCTGCCTTTTAATATGAGGTTCCTAAGTGGCAAAATGTTAGTAAATTTTTAATCTTAAGTCATAAATTGGCACAGGTTTACTTTTGGTTTACAAATCTTGTACAACTGAGAGTTCATCACCCCAGTGGTCAGGTATAAATACAAAGCACTCTATACGTGGCACAGATTTCCTTGTATTTCTGTTAGGATTTTAAGCATTGATTTCCTCTCCATCTAGATATTTGAGCTTAGACGTAAGATTTTTGGTTGGAGAAAAAAAGAAACCGAATCACACATACTTAAAGCATATAGAATGTGACAAAATAGAAAATAACAATTTCAAGAAGCAACCCAATGCTAGGGCAGATGTAAATGCAAACAGTGTGAGTAGGCATTCTACCAGCAGTGTCTAAAGGACACAGAATGGAGGAAGCCAAAGCAAAAAGAGAACTTGAAACCTCTCACAAGTTCGAAATAGAATTTATGCTCATATTAAAAAAATATTCCAATTTGTATCCCCTTGATATCTTGGAGTAACGCTAACCAAACAAGTGAAAGACCTGTATCCAAATAACTTTGAGTCTTTAAAGAAATAAATTAAAGAAGCACTCAGAAAATAGAAAAAACTCCCATGTTCTTGGATAGGTAGGATCAACGTAGTATAAATGGCAATCCTGCCAAAAGCAATCTACAGATTCAGTGCAGTCCCCATTAAAATTCCAGCTCAAGTCTTCACAGACCTTGAAAGAACAATAATCAACTTTGTATGGAAAAACAAAAGACCCAGGATAGCCAAAACAACCTTATTCAATGAAGCAACATCTGGAGGCATCATCATACCTGATTTCTAGCTCTATTATAGAGCTATCATCCTGACACAAAAATAGACAGGTAGTACCGTGCCTTCTGCACAGCCTGTGTAAGAGAATGCGCAGAGGGTGTCAGATTGATGGCACAGAGACCAGTCAGTGGTGAAAGAAGGCTTCAAGGAGGCCTCCAGACAACTTCAAGAAACCCCAAGAAGGCCTCAAGAAGGTCACAGTTTATTCTTACCCTGGCTGGTTATTATATGCCCTGACACCAGAGGTGGTAGGGGGTGGTCAGGAAGAGGCAGTTAGTCATTGTAAAGGTCAAGGTCAGGGTGTTCCCATGGGCAAGCCCTTCTGAAAACATCAGGAACTTATTGTTCCAGTAAACATGTTTTTAAAGACCCCAGATGATTTTTGGAAAACATTTTTTCTACTAGTTACAGCTGCCTGCTCTCAGGCTGATGGGTAAGTAGGTCGCTGGCCAAGGTCTGTTGTTCCCACAGGTAGACCAGTGGAATTGAATTGAACACCCTGATATTAACCCATACATGTATGAACATCTGATCTTTGAAAAGATGATAAAAATATACAGTGGAAAAATAGCATCTTCAACAAATGGTGCTGGCATAACTGGCATGTAGAAGAATGCAGATAGATCCATGTCTATTGCCATCCACAAAACTTAAGTCCAACTGGATCAAAGACCTCAACATAAATCCAGCCACACTGAACCTGTTAGAAGAGAAAGTGGGAGGTACCCTTGAACAAATTGGTACAGGAGACTGCTTCCTGAACATAACACCAGTAGCACAGACACTGAGGTCAACAATTAATACATGGGACCTCCTGAAACTAAGAAGCTTCTGTAAGGCAAATGACACAGTCAAGACAAAAAGGCATCCCCCGAATGGGAAAAGATATTTACTAACCCCACATCTGACAGAGGGTTGATCTCCAAAATTTACAAAGAACTCAAGAAGCAAGTCTCTGAAACACCAAATTATCCAATTAAAAATTTGGTTACAGAACTAAATACAGAATTCTCAGTAGAGGAGTCTAAAATGCCTGAGAGGCACTTGAGAAAGTAGTCAGCATCCCTAGTTATCAGGGAAATGCAAATCAAAACAACTCTGAGATACCATTTTACTCCTTTCAGAATGGCTAAAATCAAAAATACCAATGACCACTTATGTTGGAGAGGTTGAGGAGAAAGGGGAACACTTCTCTACTGCTAGTGGGAGTGCCAATCCATAAAGCCACTTTGGGAATAAATATAGAGATCCTTAAGAAAAATGTGAATCAGTCTACCACAAGAGGCAGCAATTCTAATCTTAGGGATATATCCAAATGATTTCTATTCATACAATGACATCTGTTCCACTGTGTTCATAACAGAATTATTTGTAATAGCTAGAAAGTGGCAGCAACCTAGATGCCCCTCAACTGATGAGTGGATAGAGAAAATTTGGTACATTTGTACAATGGAGTACTATTCAGCATTAAAATAAACAATGGAATCTTGAAATTTGCAAGCAAATGGATCACACTAGAAGAAACCATCCTGAGTGAGGTAACCCAGTCCAAAAAAGACAAACATGGTACGTACTCACTTGTAAATGGATTTTAGACATTGTTCAGGGGATTGCCAGCCTACAATACCACTGCCAGATAGTCTGGGAAACAGAACCTTCAACCAATGATTGATAGAAGCAGAGGCAGACTCCCATTGCTAAACACTGAGCTGAAGTCAAGGACATAGAGGGAGGACTGATTATCAAAGGGATTAAGATTGGGCTGGTTTAACCCACAGAAACAGCTGTCCTGAACAAGGGTTAGCTCTCAAATCCCAGACTGATGGCTGGGAATCCAGCATGGGACTGATCAAGACTCCCTTAATGTTGGTGTCAGTGAGGAGGCCTAGGCAATCTATGGGGCCTTGGGTAATAGGTAATATTTATTCCTGGCATACAAATAGACTTTGGGTGCCCATCATAAAATGAGAGATGCACTGTCAATCTGGAATCTTGAGGGAGAGTCTAGGCCCTACTCTGGATGAAATGACAGACTATGGTGATGCCCCATAGAGGGCCTCACCCTCCCTGGGGAAAGGAGTGGGGATTTCGGGAGGCTGTTGGGGGGTTGGTGGGAGGAGGGGAGAGAAAGGGAGAGGGATGTGGGATTGACATGTGAAGCAACCTCTTTTTCTAATTTAAATTTAAAAATAAAAATAACAATCATTTGCAAATAATATTAGTGCTAAAAAATAAAAAAAGCAATCTTGTTTGTTTACAGAGACATTTCCATCTTGAAAAGAAAATGAGCACTTTACATCTTAAAGCAGATTCATGTTCCCAAAGCTGTAAAGATTCAGAACAGGCTGCTTATTTTCCAGAGTAACTGCTCAGGTTCTTTCAGTGTGGGTGGGGTAGGTCTCTATCCATCCAGAGAAGCAAGCATTAGAAGATATTTAGCAGGGAAACATTTGAGCCATTTCTAATTGTAAGTTTTGGAATCCTCCTGTATTTTTTACTGGGTCAAGGAAACAAGATGGCTTTATTTTAACACTCAGATTGTTATTACATAGGCTTGATAGTTTTGGGAGATGTGGATTTTACAGTCCTTTTCTTCTTGAAGGTTCCAGTGAATATAAAAGAGCTAAACTTTCACTTTCCAGATAGCACAAAATCATTAAGTTACTTACAACAAGTACAAATACATATGTCCACATTCATGCACACACACACACACACACACTTATACAGACATATATATATATATACACAGACTATTTAGAGACACTGTCTTATTTGGTAGTTCAGGATAATATTAATATCATGCCTCTTGAGTGCTGGGTTTACTTGTATGTAATGTTATTATCCTCATAAGAGTATGTATTATAAAATCTTCATGCTCCCTTTTCTATGCTCAATTTCAATTTAAATAAAATTTGAAATTTTTAATATGTATATATGGATAAACATGTTCCTGCAGAATTTATTCATTTGTGTAGATCAGCTTCACATGCATGCACACATAATTCCCAGAAGGAATTTATATTTTCATTTCTGTTGTTCTTTAGTTTTATACTGAAACCTTTCATTCCTAATAATATTTTTACATATTTGCAAGATTCTTTCAGAGTTACAGAATCAGTACTACCACTGACAAATTCATAGCAGTTGAGTGTTAAAATTTGTCTTACTTATAAACTGTTAATATCCCTGTGACAAAGCATTATATTTAATTTGTCTTAAGTTTAATAAAGTTCCAAATCTGATGATTTATTTTATAATAATGTTATATTTTTGTTTAATTTTATTTGTTTCAGTGAAGTACTCTGAGTCCTTTTCATTATTTTTATTCCCAAACACTATATATTTTTTACTTTATTCATTGCATGAGTGTTAATGAATAATTTCTTGGCAGCATTTTTGCTACCAAACTTGGTTTTGCAATCTGTAGCTCAAGAAGTTAAGTTCAGCCACCTGCTCTCCAGAGGGCAATTAAAATAGCAAATAAATATTCAAAAGCAGACAAAAGATTTATGAAACATGGTCACATTGGGAAAAGGGACAAAGAGGTTTAGTGGTTACATATAGTACATATTCCTTGGTACTGAAGTAGGTTAAAAGTTGAAATAGAACACTAGGATCATTTAAACAATCCACCAGGGACCTGTCATTTTTCAGGGCTCCAGCCTCATCTAGCAAGGGAATCTAGCAAATCCTTAGAACTGTGCTGTGTGAAATCTCCTTTTGGGGTGACAAGTTTCCCCTCTGGCTGGGGCCAGGCCTTTTTTCTACCACAATGTGAATCTGTGTAGAATTCCAGCTCCCTGTGGTCCATTGGTTCAATAGTCTGTTTAGCTGAGGGGCATGGGTGTCTCTCAGAATGCTTTTTCCCTCTGCTAAACCAGTTAAAGCCTTTCCTTTACCGTAGTGGCTACATTACCACCAGCTCCCTCTTGAAGTCCTGTGTTGTGTCAGCTGGGCTGAGGTCCTATTCCTGGGTTGTATCCTCCTCCCCTCTCCTGGAGCACCACCACCCCCATATTCCTGCATTTCCTAATTTCTTTTTATCTTTTTAAAGTCATTTTTTAATTTTAAAACAATCTTTTCTCATTTTACGTACAAATCCCCATTCACTACTCCTGCTCTCTCCACCTTTCCCCCACCCCACACCCATCCACTCCTCAGAGAGGGTAAATGAGGAGTCAAGGAAGTCTGGCACATTTCTTTGAGTCAGGACCACACACCCCCATATCTAGAATGAGCAAGGTATCTTTCAAGAGAAAAGGCTATAAAAATCCTGGTCAAGCACTAGGAATAAACCCTTGTCCTACAGCCAGTGGCCCAACAGACTGCCCAAAGCACACAATTGTCACTCACATTCTGCGGGTCTAGTTTGTACTATGCGAGCTCCCCTACTATGCAGTTTAGAGTCAGTGAGCTCCCAGTAGCTCAGGTCTGCTCTTTCTGTGGGTATTCCAAAAATAGTCTTGACACACCTTTCTCATATTATCACTCCTTCCTCTCTTCAAACGGACTCTGAGCGCTTGGCCCAGTGCTTAGCTGTGGCTCTCTGCATCTGTTTCCATCAGTTGCTGGATGAAGGTTCTAAAATGATATTTCAGGTACTCATCAATCACATTATATGTGGTGGCTAGTTCAGGTACCCTCTCCACTAATGTTTAGTGTCTTAGCTGGAGTCATCCTTGTGAATTCCTGGGAGTTTCCCTAGTGCCAAGTTTCTTGCTAGCTTCATTCCCCCATCTAGACAATCCCATTCCCTCACTTTCTCCATCCACATACCCCTTCCCTATGCCTTCCTTCCCCCCAATTTTCTCAGAAGATCTTTTCTATTTCTCTTTCCCAGGGGGATCTCAGGGTTCTCCTTGTTACCTAGCTTCTCTTTTATTTCATGGGCTAATGGTTTGTGGAGAATTTCTTGCTGATTGAAATTCAAGGATCTTTTCACACCTTGGATTCAGCAAAAGGGTATCCTCTGGGAATGAATTAGGTAATTTCTTATATCAGAAAGATAAATAATAGACTTTGTCCAAAAGGAGAAAAGCTATCTTTTTGATTAGTCATACCCATGCCATTAAATTTTGAAGAGCTTCTCTTAGAAACTAATCTCTGCATTGAAAATTAAATTTATGTTAGCCACAGAAAAATATCCCCAATGTATTATATACCTAGCCTGGTTATATTGCCTAATAAATGATTATTTTAAAAGTAACTTACACATATATAGCCATGAATTTCAAGGAAGTCTAACGCTGACATGTTTAATAGAAACAGTATTGGGTATAATGTATTCATAAATGTGGTATGCTAGACTTACTTCTTTTTTTGAATGATAAATAACATTTAATTATGATTTAAAATTATTTAGATCACAAATGAGTTTTTAAAAATGTCTCCCTACTACATCCAGCCCTTATTTTGAAAGATATCCTTAGACTGCCTTTCATATGGTACATTGTACTTATCATGCAAAAAATGTTTATAAAAGAAGAAACAATTTTATTCAATCACTATAAACAAAGATACATTTTTTTAGGAAACAGAAAGTTTTCTTTATTTCTAATATGAAGAGTTGATTAAATATCACCTGTTTGTCACAGCTTCAAAATTCTAAGGTTTTTGGAGAGAAAAAAAAAGATTTGAGTAAATTAGTTAGGTTTATTCTTTTGTTTTGAAATTTAGACATCTACTTTTATTTATAATTTAATTAATTTTTTTGCTTTTTTTTATTTAGGTTAGAAACAATCTTGTTTCACATGTCAATCCCAGCTCCCTCTCCCTCCCTTCCTTGCCCGCCCTGCCCACCAGGTCCCCCAGTTCTCCACCCAGTTTCCACTCTGATCACCAAGGAGGGTGAGGCCCTCCATGGTGGATCTCCATTAACTGTCATTTCATCCAGAGCAGGGCCTAGGCCCTCCCCCAAGAGTCCTGGATGAGAGAGCATCCATATTGTTGCATGGGCCCGCAAAGTCTATTTGTACACCAGGGATAAATACTACCCAAGGCCCCATAGATTACCTAGGCCTCCTCACTGACACTCACATTCAGGGGGTCTGGGTCAGTCCCATGCTTTCCACACAGCCATCAATCTGGAGTCCTAGAGCTCCCTCTTGTTTAAGTCAACTGTTTCTGTGGGTTAAACAGCCCACTCTTAATTCCTTTGCCCATCAGTTCTCTCTTTCTGACACTTGATCTAATTCAGTTCAGTGTTTAAGACTACGAATTCTGTCATTTTCCAGGCAATGTTTAGGAAAACATCAAAGGACAGAAATGCCCTTGTTCTTCTGTAGGTAGAACTGGGTGAAAAACTTATTGCTGTGATATCTGCACATTTAAATCAAGCAGATTATGCAAATGGTTTGTCAAAATGGATTGATTGTAATTTCAATAAAGGCCAGACAAATTCTAATAGGTTTTATGGCTGGGAATGATATGTTTATAAAATACTTAAGTAGTTGAATGACCTTACAAATCTACCATATCCTCGTAACATCACGTTTGGTAGGCCACAGTGATGTCATTGCCCATCAGCACTGCAGAATCTGCAGAAATATAAGAGCAGGGTCATTAAAAAAGTTAATGAAAACAGCCAGATGAACTTGGAGTGTTCTCATTGTGGGATAATTTAGATTGAATGATGCATCAGAGGATTTGTTAATAATATCAGGGCCCTAAATATATAACTTTCAAAGAACTACTCAATATTGATTCTGAATTTTAAATGTTTGAAACAAAAACATGTTTTACTTGATAAAAGACTCTATGAGCCTATAGCACAATGCGATACTAGTTTATCATTAAAAGTCCTGAGTTTTATCATTTCGTGGTGTTTCTTAGAATAATTGGCTTGGTTTGACAAGGACAGTAATGGATTTATCATACAAGCAGTGTGTGCTACTGACCATTCTCTGTTCTAATATTTAGGCTAGACATTTTATGGATATATTGTAATAAGTGTTGCCAAAATATTATATATTATTCTTCATTCTTATAGAAAAACTGATAATCACAAAATGACTCCAGATTTACTTCAAACACTCTTAAGAAGCATATGCTCCCATATCTCAGTACTTTTCTGTCCTCAATTCATCATCAGTAAAACGGAGCTGGCAGTGCCCCTCTCAAAAACTTTTCAGGAGAATAAATCAGATCATGTATTTTTTATAATGGCTTATGATCTCTACTGTGGGGGATAATGGCCAGTTAATTATAAATATTTGACATTTTAAATGAATAATCAACTGGAAATTTCCCTGGCATAATATAATGGTCTTACTATTGGATTCATGGCAGCTATGTTCTTTGTTCTCATGAGAACTAAGCTGCACTGGGTGTTGTAACAGGTGTTCATCAGCTGTATCTAAGGCCCAAATGGAGTTGGGAAATAAGAGAGGTACTTGAGATCTGAAGCACAAAACCAGAAACACACATACTAAAAGGAAATTCATATAGGCCCCATCAGAAAGATATGCATGAGTGGATAATATGAACATAGAAGCTATCTATCACCTCAGCAACATGGCAATGAAACGGGTAAATGTCAACAATACTCATGTGACTACATCATTAGAGGGTCATAACATTTAATTCTCTAGTTTTTGATTGAACAACATTACCTTCCTTATATAATGAAGAGTTTATTTTGGCTTATGGCTTTAGAAAGATACCCATGAACATTCATGCAAAGAATCAAGGAAGCAGCTGAGAGCTGACATTTCAAACTATAAGCAGGTAGCAGAGAGAGCAAATTGGCAAAGGGCGTGTGACTTTTGAAACCTCAAAGTCTGCCTATCTAAACCCTCCTAAACTGTGCCACAAACTGAGGAACACATATTCAAGCATCTCCGACTGTGGAGGACATTCCCATGCAAACCACCATAAGGGGACTTGGCTGCTGTGAAGGTAATAAATCATAGAGATGAAGGTGGTCAGTGGAATCCATGTTGTTCTAGAAGCAATGTAATAATACTCCATGTTGGCTATCATATCAGGAAAAAATCCTGCTTCTATAAGTTGCAGACATGTTACAAAACATTCATATTTTAATTTAGTTGTTTTTGCTTGCAAGTGATATCAGAATGTCAACTAGCAAAGAGAAATTGATTTAATGCAGAATCATGAAAAATTCAGGCCCAATTCCATCATCTTCATCAGGCACTTCATATAGATAATACTATTTGGAAAAACAGAGTTCACAATAGTTCTTTAAAAGTTGTTTCAGTATTTCTCTTTCACTCACACATGTACACGGTCACACCCACATACATACAAATGTACCAAGCAAATTTGGCAAGTTTAATTAGACTTCTGTGTCCATCTGCCCCCAGAAAGAGCTATTTAAGTTCCTTAATGAAAATTACTGAAGTGAAAGAAACTCAAGTGTTTTGATTTTTATGAATTGGTTGATTAAAGTGGAATCTCCAAAGCCAACACATGGATCATTCACTTGTGCTCAATTGGAACCTCTATAAAAGATGCTACATCTCAGTGTTGACAGACAATAAATGTTCATGTACTTCTTCCTGATATATATATTGTAACAAAATCAGTCAACAAATGATAATAATGATTTTAAGCACAACTAAATATGACCATCACTGTATCCTGCCCATTTCTGGCTTAACTATTGGACTGTGTCTTTGGGTAGCTCATCTTCGCAAGGAAAAGTCCAGTTGGGGAATTCAGTGGGGCCTTTTCCCCACAAATGCCTTTTGTCTTTGAGGAATATTGCCATTCTTGTGGCAACTGTTGCAACAAAGACAGTGGCATTTATTGGAGAATGAAGAAATAGACCCTGAATTAAAATCCAAATGGAAATGCAGGATGACCTTGTTTAAAACTGTGACCCAAGTCGGACGTTGTTGGCGTATGCCTTTAATCCCAGCACTCGGGAGGCAGAGGCACGCGGATCACTGTGAGTCCGAGACCAGCCTGGTCTACCGAGTGAGTTCCAGGACAGGCTCCAAAACAATACAGAGAAACCCTGTCTTGAAAAACAAAACAAAACAACAACAACAACAAAAAATTTGACTCAAATCAATAAGAGAACCTTGATTAGTGACATAGAAAGATGAGCATTGCAATATTATTCATACTCTAAAGTTATAGAACTCCCTTTTGTACACTCTTTCCTACATGAAATTATTAAGTATTTCCAGGAAATGTTTTTCCAGAAAAATCTTTATTTTTCCTTTCAGATTAATTTTATTTTTAATTATGGAATATTTTGTGGCGGGGGAGGGAGGGGGCAGGCATGTAGGGAGGGTGTCAGATTACCTGGAGTTATAAGCAGGATAAGCCACTTTACTGGCTCCTGGGAACCACACTTGAGTCCCCTGGAAGAGAAAGAACAATTTGTAACTGCTGAGCTATCTCTCCAGCCCCCACCTGAACTGGAATGAATTTAGGAAGAATAGCTGTCTGGGAAGCTATTTAAAGGAAAGAGATGTTTGTGATGGCTAATGCTGTTGATTGAGAATGACTTACAAATTACGAATTCTGATCTCTCATCTGCTGTGCTGAATAGCAGAGTATGCTTTATATCTCATTTAAGATTAAATGAAAAGTAAGGTCTTAGTATCAAACCATTCTAGCATTTATTGACTTATTTACATGATTGAATCTCTTCTTCTCAACAGTGCTGATTGCAGATTGATAGCCAATTTAATCTGTCAATAAATACTATAACTCCCCTAGACCATTCATTTAAGAATCATCATTATAATTAATGAGGAAGACACTGTATTTATTTTAGTTAGATATTTTCTTAATAATAATAGTAATAACAATAATATTAACCACATGCTCAGGAAATACACAAACTATATAACAATGTTCTGTGAATATGAGAGATAGATATCTGTCTTTGTCACAATATTTCAGTTAGGTTAATGGTTTTGCTTCTTGTGAATCAAGACCTTGGTGTGTACAACAGCTGGCCTCAAACTATGATACTCCTCCTTCAGCTTCTTTCCTATTTCTGATTAACATTTAACCTAAGGAAAAATCTCCATTTTCTCTTTGTAAGCCCAGTCAAAAATAAAAATAATATATCCTAAAGTATATATGTTTAGAAAAATGACAAATAACATACAGTACATGGATAAAAACAGATGCGAATTTAGTACTTAATTGAAAATTTGCTACATAAAATATTCTCAATGTATGTATGTTCTATATATTGTAAGATATTTTCAGATATAACTCTTTTGGAATACCAGGAGTGGCCCAAGAACTGAACACATACTTGATAGGTACCTGGCCATTGTAGGTGATGGACTACAATTCCTTCTGTGGCATTTGCTTTTCTGTAAGAACTAAATTTGAGGAGCATCTTTTCCTTTGTTTACTCTACATGTGGACATCTTTAACAATTGTGAAGTGGCTAGTCTTTATTTATTCATTTTGCATGCTTTAATAAAAACCTTTTTAAAAAATTAATGTGTGTGTTAGAGTTGGATATATGTGTAGGAATGCAGGTGCACACAGAGATCAGAGATCCTCAGGAGATGAAGGGATAGGCCACACTCAGCTGCCTGACATGGGTAGTAGGATTAGACTTGGGTTACCTGAATAGACAGTACATTATCTTAACTGCCAAGATCTTCCTGTCCCATGGGTTTTATTTTATCTTATTATTTGGATGTTGTATATTCTAACATTTTATTTATAGGAGTACTTTATAGGTGTCAGTTCAATCAAGTATGTGTTATTCACATGTTCTGTCAGATCATAGATTACATTATTATTGTCCTAATAATAGTTGTTGAAAGAAGTCTTAATTTAATTCAGTAAAATTTACAGTTTTAATATTTGTTTGCTTTTTAAATTTTTTACCTAAGATCCTATTACAAATGTCATACTTTTTCCAGTTGTTAAGGTCTGTGATTTATCTCAACTTGGTAATTACATATGCTTGGAATCAAAGTCACGGCTTGTTCTTTTTCCAGGGACTCAGCACTTTAAAGATTGCATTGAAATTCAGTGAAGTGTCTGCCTTAAATGGGGAAATCAAACAATAATGTTTTCATCTTGGCATTGCTTATTCTGTTTCACTGGTCACTTTGAATAATTTGCACCAGCATCAAGCTGATTCTGCCATAAGTGGTGATGGGCATGCATTTATCTTTAGATTGATTTCTCCTTTGGCTTTTTTTCCAGAGCGTCACCATCATTTTCATGTATTTTAGAGAATCAATCCATGGGGGGACAACTAATAGTGAACTCCAGGTGACTCCAGAATTTCAGTACTGCATTTTGAATGTGTGAGAATATATGTGTTGAATTTATATCAGCATCTAACTTTTCTGGGAGACGTTTTCTGGTCTTCTATAGTGGGCTTGGAAATTGTATATAAGATTTATGTATCAATAGCAGCAGATTTTTCATGCTGCTGTGAATACTGTTTTTATACATGTGCTGTTCACTTTTCTGCCACTAACATGCTATCCCCTCCGTCAGATTATTGCTGTGAAGTCATCCATGGTACACAAAATAACTTGTGGCCAGTATTTTGTAGACTTTTATGCTGTTTCTCTTCCACTGTGTGATTGAATCCATCCGTTGAATGTACCTGCAATGGAAATGCAAATATACATACATACATACACACATGCATACATACATATGCATAAATATACACATGTAAATATTAATATGCATACATAGAGGATTAACACTTTCTTAATAGTTAATTATGTTATTTTATTCAAGTTATCTCAATTTCTCAGATTAGCATGTGGGGAGTCATTTTGGACTGTTTTAAACAAGAAAAAATAATAATGAACAATTTTATTCAAGTCATGCAGTTTAATAAATAGCCAGACTAGGTGTAAATCAATAAATTTATAATGTGATTATTTGACTATTCCACTCGTTTCTCCTTGCCTCTTCCTTTCTGTACATTATCTTAGAACTTCTCGTTCTTTATATCTATACCACCTAAGTCTTGTGTTGTCTGTTGAAAACACTGAACACTTTTATCTAAAATATGAGCAAGCCTGTATTATTGTTTCATGCAATTGACTACAATCGCAATTCAATGTCTTTTCTTCATATTGCTGTTTTATTATCAGAGCACATTAGTTCTGTAAGTATTAATTTTGTCTGCTCTAATAGTCATCCAATGAGAGCAGTTTTCATTAGCACTTTGATACATCTTATGTTTTCTTCATGCAATACTTTTCATTAAAAAATTCCTTATATTTTCCTTCTAAAATAATGACATGGGGGCTAACATTAACAAGATTAGCACTTATAAAAGTAACTTAATCATTTTGGCCATGTTCAGTTTCTAATGCAAAAGTTCTAATGCTCAATACAAGTGGACTAATCTGAGATGTTATTTTCATTTTGAACTATTGTGATTCTAAGCTAACTATAGATCATCAGTGTCTATCCACCTCTTACATTCCTGTCACTTTTGTGACTGGGAACTTCGAGCTCTCATCTCCAGCCACGTATTCAGGGTGCATGCCTTTATGCATGTCTACTAATCATTCTAATTTACAGTACTGTCCTTAATCTGAGTTGCTGCAATGACTGTATACAAGTATGACAAAAATCCGTATCCTGGCATAAATCATTTTAATCTGTGGACATTTTCATGCTACCTGCTGTATGGAAAAGAGGCTCACTTTGCCTATAGAATTAGGATTATTGGGGAATTAGTCAATGGAGATTCAAAAAATAGCAGAGTTCATACTTTACACATGAAAACAAGCTTTGAAGAACTGATGGATTTTCAAATTAAGCTATTTTAGGATAAACAGATCTCAACACAAAGAAAAGTATGTTATAATCATTTAAATGAAACAGTGGACATTTAATTGACTCAATCCAACTGCACTGAAAGAGTTTTCTGTATAAGACGAACATCAGCTATCCTATGAGAGCTATGTCTGGACTTGATTAAGAGCCATGAATATCATTTACTTTCTCTAGAAAGCTTGGTTTGACAGTTTAAATACTGAGAAAATACCAAATGCTAAATAAATCTGTGCAAATTCCTAAGTAGATCTGTATCTGTTCAGTTACTAATTTAATTCTTAACACAACAGCACATGCAATTTTAAATCAAGTGAGTGAACTCTTATTCAAACTGATGCTTATCTTTGAAAATATAAGTTCCTTATAAGATGGGTCTACATTTTTACTTTTATAATTACTGAAGAGTCATGTTTTGCATGCTCGAAAAAATGAGACCAGGTGGATATTTTCTTTATATACATTTCTGTGGCTTTGTATTCTGTGAAGAAACTCATCTTTATGAGGCTCATTCTACTTTACTAAGCTCTGCCCACTCTGGAGGCTTCTTTCTTCCTTTGGACTTTCCAAGAAAAACGTGAAGCATCTGGTTCTGAGAGAGTGTGCCTATGTTACATTCCTGGTCTGTCCTAGTAAATAGTCACCTGCAAAATGTGGTAAAAGCTGGCATGGGCTTCAGAAACACACATGTAAGTAAATATGTGTTCTTATCACTCAGGTGTTCACTTGTAGCATATATCTTACTATTGCTTTGGAGCAAACTTTCCTTCATATTTTGCAGTATATGAGTGCTTCGTTTCAATTCTTGGAAAAAGATGGCAAGAACCTGGAAACACAGTGTCTAATCACTCACCACCAGTGAGATTATATATAGAGACTACCAGGGATACATCTGTTTTAACTAGAGATTCTATTAATGTTTTGTTTGTTAATTTCTGATTCAAGGTTTTACTCTGTAGCTCAGGTCACCCTTGAATTTGTGATCCTTTTGTGTCAGCCTCCCGTGTGCTAGAACTAGAAGTGTGAATCACAAGATCCTGTCCTAAATTCTTTCATCTCCCTTTGTTGTTGTGAATTCATTATCAGCTAATAATTTTCAAATTTGAATTACATATATCAAATTAATTATTTTGTAGAATCATCCTTTTTGTGATTCTTGAACCTTATAATATCGCTACTACAATCATGAAGACATCTTATAGTGTAAAGGATTGTCCGAGGCAGTTAGCTGCTGGAAGAATGTAAGCTTATAAGCCTTGGAAGAATTGAATGAAATAATAATAGAAATTTTATCAAAGCTCATGATTTTGTGATTTGAATAAGAATTACATTTCAATATAAATCCATATAAAATAAAAAATCTATTCCTGAGCAAATATTCTGTTCTGGGGGCCTGGAAGAGTTAGATCATGCAATTTTGAAGTTTAGAGAGATAATCTCATCCGTGCAGTTTCAAATAGCTTTTCTCTGAGATGGCTGTAGATTGTTAGATAAATCTTTAACAAGCACACTCGCAATTCTTACAGTAGAACTGATTTGACCCAATTTAATCATACCTAAATATATGTAGATATCTGGGGGAAAGAAAAGAAAATTAAAATGGAATATCTTTGGGGTATCTGAGGATAGTATTTCCCTCATATCCTTAATCTTACTTAGATGATGTATCTCCTTCACAAGCTAGTAAAAGCTAGTACAATTCAAAATTAGATAGTTAAAGAAAATATAAAGCTACACAGATCCCTATTTAACTTATAGGAATCGTCACAATGATGGCTATCTGGAAGTAAGTCACAGCACAGAACAGTGAAAGGAGATGTACTGGGAATCAGTCTCAGCAAGGGAAAATTGAAAGCCTGCCATAGCAACAGAGAACATGCTCCTCCTCACTTAGGTTAGCTGAGGGCAGCTCCCCAACAGAAAAAAATATGAATTCGTTGCTGAAAAATATTTTCTCCAAACTTTTTGCAACTTTCCTAATGGTACTGGGATTCTACTGAAAGTTTTGTAAATACACATGAGAGAAAGACAAAATGGATTTGCACTCTGTAGAAACTGTCGTGCATGAAAACATGAGGCAGAGCAACAGATGGGGACTCTGCTGTTGTTGTACTGGCACTGAAGTCAAGTCTCTCTCTGTCTCTGCCTGTATTTGCCTCTCTGTTTCTCTGTCCCATCTTTTGCTTGAAGAAAGAAATTCTAAATTACCATTCATATTCCACAGTTCCATTATTACACAATGTTCTCAGGAAGAACTGCATAATGTTTCCTTCTTGTCCTAAGTTGTAAGTTTGCTACTGTGCAATGGTCTCCCCAGAAGCATGTCTGCATTTATAATCTGAGCTATATAACATGAGCACACATGCAGATTCATGGTTCTTTAGAAACAGAGAACAGGTAATGGATGCAGTTGACGTGAGATGACCCTTCTAGAAGAGATTTATTAGGTTGCAGTGAGAATTTGCACACCTTGTTATTTAGCCTGGCCTAGACCATGTGCCAAACAGGAAGGGAGCCAGGTTGGTCCATAAACGCAAGGAGGAGGGTCTTTTCCTGCTGAGATATTAAAGTTCTCTCTGACTTAGCAACTGACTGTTAGTTCTTTGTTCTAAGTGACGAAATGGAGAAGGATAAGGCCTGATTGGGGGAAGAGAGAGAAAGGTGACTAGAGGATGTGTGACATAACAGTTGTATTCATAAAAACTTACTGAACAGTTCAAGCATTTGGGAAATGAAGCCAAACAAAAGCAAGGTTTGCATTCTGTGTCTCATCTTGTTCTTTTCCAATTTGGGGTCTAAGTTCAGTTAAATATATACCAATACAGATTCCATTTATTTTCTCCCTGTAGCTCTCACAAACTTAACTCAACTCAAGATGGAATTATCTTGTCAAAAACTGTAACATTAAATTACTCTAGGGAAGTCTGCAGGTGCAAAGTTATTTTTTCATGCAAATTTTGGGGTTCTAATCCAAACACAGCCCCATTGCAAATCTATCACATACACTAAAAATAAACACCGGTGCATTCAAGATTGTGTGTGTGTGTGTGTGTGTGTGTGTGTGTGTGTGAATGTTGAAATTCAACTCAGCCAAAAACATTGATTCTGTAGAATAGAAAAATTCTGCTTTTTATAGTGGCCTAGATCTAGATGATTTACATGCTAAACATTACCAAGAGCACATTTAATGTCAGTAAAAATATGTTTTCTAAAGTCAGAATAAAAAGCTAACCAATTATTGTGAGCAATAAAACTTTTGACAAGTGTTATCCTAGGAATAATTATATAAAAAGTAGTGGGTTCTTTTCATTGAATATTGATTTCTGTTTTAGAAGTTGCCTATAAGATGAGAGAAGTGTTCTCAGTTCTTGTGAAATCTTTAACTCATTTTCATATTATAAATTCCTTTCATTCAAATATACTAAGGCATCACACAAAGGATAATATAGACTTATTCTGAATGATGCCACAAAGTCAATATTCTATGAAAGCAGCCTTTAGAAAGGAAATATTTAGATTAGTTTCCAATATTATATCTATCCAAGAATAACTACACCATAAAGAAATTAAAATATATGGTGCAGGAAGTCAGTCTGTGTTCAGTCTTAGTGTGACCTTCAATACCACTTTGTTTGGTTTTGTTTTTACCTTGAAGGAAGTCTTGAAAGTGTCTTTCATGACATAGTGAAAATAAATAGAGAAGCAAGGTGATTAGCTATTTACAAGTCAAAACGAAAAAAAATTCACAGAAGTAGGTGGTTAGTGACAGCCAAGCAGCACAAGCAATGAACTATCTCTGCTGCAGATAGTTCAGGATTCCCCACCTAAGTACCTTCCTACCTGGCCCTGGACTATAACTACTACAGTTTCTTAAGCTGACTCTTAGGAAACACTTCTTTAGGTAGTTTCCTTCAAGGAGCTTGGAACCCCTGAGTTTGGGCCTTCTTCCTTAGAATGAATTAGGATCTTGATGGGATGTAACTTCTGATGGGTGCATTTGATTTAAAATATTTTCCTATTATGCCAGTGCTTCTTTTCAGTGGTGCTGAGCTTAGATTCTTCTCTGTCTTGAAATGCCCTCCGCCAAGCAAATTATTCCATTATTTTCAAGTTCAATTTACTCAAGTTCTAAAGATGTAGGTAGAGTAAAATTAGATTCTTGGTCAAAACTTTGCACCAATGACCATTCTCCCACTTTCTTATAGTTTTGCGGTCTTCTGATAGTTAATGAGCTAGCCTCTACTGTTCACAGTTCTCAGTTTACCTGTCTACTAAGATCCTGCAGAAAGCATGATTAAGCTGTACTTAGAGCACTAAAGTTCATGTCTAGTTCAAAGTTCCAACCTCTTTCACTTATAACCACAACATAGCTTCAAAGCCTAAGAACTACATGCTGGCATTTGTTATATAGATAGCCCTATTTCTCAGTACCAACACTAGGTTTAATTTCTTTTCCTTGTTGCTGTGATAAAATGTTCCCCAACAAAAGCAACTTAGAGGAGAAAGAGCTTACTGTGGCTCAAAAAGTCCATCCTGTGAGAGAAGTAAAAATGAGAGGAGGGTGAAACAGATGATGACATCATATATGTGATCAGAAAATAGAGAGGGATGAATAGATGTATGGTAGTGAAATTGCTCAAAGTTTACTTCCCGTATCATTTGACATAGTTAAAATCCATCCCCCATCTCACAGGCCCACTTACTAGGTGTTTTTATATTTTGTCAAATTGATATCAGGGAAGAAGGAGAGAGGGTATTTAAGAAAGAAAGGCATCAGGTCAACTAGTCCTGTGGCAAGAGATTTATAAATATCAGTAGGCAGGAAGTACACTATTATGGTGGTCTGCAGTAAGAAGCTTCAGTTTTGCCTGACAAAGCAATATGTCTACTCTTAGATTTTCTGAGGGATCTCAAGATCCTTCACCACGAAGAAGTAGTCTTAGTTAAAAGGTGACCAGTACTATACAATACAGGTAGTGAAGTATATCTTTGGGCCATTTAACACTGTATAGGGGAATGCGGCATGGCTAGTATATGTATACATTCAAAGTTTCCTGGCCCCTGAATAAATGCTGGTTGTGGGTGATTTGGTTCTAGGAGAGCTAGGGAGAAAGGCTATAAGATTGTAAAGCCCTTTTGCAGAAGCAGCTGGAGATTCTGGCTTCTAAAATCTGTGGACAGAAACATTTAAAATAATCTAGATACAGATGCCTCACAAGCTAATCATGTAAAAGTCTGTTTTGTGAGAATAAGGTATAAGCTACTCTAACTGGAGAATGAAATCATAGGCTTAGCTCTTAGATTGTTCCATGAGTTTTCTATATGAAAAAGCAATTAAATTAAAGCCTGATGAATATAAACAGCATATGTATCTACCACTCATGAGGGAGGGCATGTAAAACAGACTTAGAGATAATGAGATTGATGACTACCTTAAATACAGTCCTAGAGCATTCATCAAGTAGCCAATGAAAGCAGAGGCAAAGATTCACAGTTAAGCACTAAGCTGAACTCCTGGAATCCAGTAACAGAGAGGGAGGAGTGATGAGCAAAGGGATCAAGATCATGTTGGGTAAACCCAAAGAAACAGATAACCTGAGACCATGGACTCCAGTCTGACAGCTGTGGAATCTGCATAAGACTTAACTAGGCCTCCTAAACATGGAGGTCAGTTGGGGGGCTTGAGCAGTCTATAGGGCCGCTGGCATCCCTAGAGTATGAACTGGCTTTTTGGAGCCCATTCCCTATGGATGGCTACTCTATCAGCCTAGCTACAGTAGAGAGGGCCTTGGTCCTGCTCCAAATAAGGTAACAGACTTTGATGATGCCCCATGGGAGCCCTCAACCTCACTGAGGAATGAATGGGGCATGGGATGGGGAGATGGTGTGGGAAGTAGGAGGACAGGAAGGAGAGGGAAATGGAATTGGTACATAAAATAAGATTGTTTTTAATTTAAATAAAGAAATAAAAAGATGAATAAAAGCAAAAATAAAGAAAAAGAAAACCAGAGTTAGTTACCTGACCTAGCTATTGTTGCATCAGGTTTCTAGAGCAGGGAAAGCCACGCCCATTTTAAAGATTTTCCCGAGAATTAAAACCTTTAAAATGATTTATTAGCAACACACTGGATTTCAACAAATTGGAAGCTTAAGTATATCATCAGACCCATTTGAAAATTCTATTTTCTTTCCCCTTTCTCCTCTGCAGTAGAACTCAGCTCTCAGTCTCATTCTCAAGCCTGAAACCTTCAGATTTTTGAATGCAGCAGCCACAGGTTCCCCAGATTTCTCTCTCACTTGTTCAATTAATCTGCCCTTCAATGCAAAGACTGTATCATCAGATTCACAGCTTCAGGCTCTTAGTAGTGTTTGAAAAGCTGTGAAAAAAAATCTCCAGACATTCTGTAGCCTATGACACAATTGCACACAGACAAATTTACTACATTATATGCATATATATTGGATCATTTGGTGTTTTGGAGACTTGCTTCTTGTCTTCTTTGTAAATTTTGAAGATCAGCCCTCTTGCAGATGTGGGGTTAATGAGTAACTTTTCCCAATCTGAGGGTTGCCTTTTTGTCTTGCTGACTGTTTCCTTTGCCTTATAGAAGCTTCTCAGTCTCAGGAGGTCCCATTTATTAATTGTTGATCTTAGTGACTGCCATTGGAGTTAAGTTCAGGAAGTGGTCTCCTGTACCAATTCGTTCAAGAGTGCCTCCCACTTTCTCTTCTAACAGGTTCACTGTGGCTAGATTTATGTCGAGGTCTTTGATCCATTTGGACTTAAGTTTTGTGCATGGCAATAGAAATGGTTCCATTTACATTCTTCTTCATGTCACCATCTAGTTATGCCAGCACCATTTGTTGAAGATGCTTTCATTTTTCCATTGTATATTTTAAGCTTCTTTGTCGAAGACCAGATGTTTATGCATGTATGGGTTAATATCAATGGTCTTCAATTAGATTCCACTGGTCTACCTGTCTATTTTTGTGCCAGTACCAAGCCATTTTGAGGACTACAGCTATGTAATAGAACTTGAAGGCAGTGATGGTGATGCCTCCACATGTTGCTTTGTTGAATATGGTTGGTTTGGTTATCCTGGGTCTTTTGTTTTTCCAAATAAAGTTGATTATTGTTCTTTCAAGGTCTGTGAAGAATTGTGCTGGGATTTTAATGGGAATTACATTAAATCTGTATATTGCTTTCGGGAAGATTGCCAATTTTACCATGTTGATTATACCCATCTAAGATCGTAGGAGATCTTTCCATCTTCTGGTGTCTTCTTTAATTTCTTTCTTTAAAGACTCAAACTTCTTGCTATACAAGCCTTTCACTTGTTTAGTTAGTGTTACCCCATGGTATTTTATGTTGTTTGTGGCTATTGTAAAGGGCGATGTTTCTCTGATTTCTTTCTCAGCCATTTTATTATCTGTTGGGCTACTGAATTACCTGAGTTTATCTTGTATCCTGCCAATTTGCTTTATGTATTTATCATCTGCCGGAGTTCTCTGGTAGAGTTTTTTTTCGTTCACCTATGTAAACTATCATATCATCTGCAAATATTGAAAGTTTGACTTCTTCTTTTCCAATTTGTATCCCCCTTGATCTCCTTTAACTGTCATATTGCTCTAGCTAGAACATCAAGTACAATTGAAGGGGGATGGAGAAAATGGACAATCTTGTCTTGTCTGGTTCCTGATCTTAGAAGAATTGCATTGGTTAGTGTTACCGCAAGATATTTTATGTTGTTTGTGGCAATTTTAAAGGGTGATGTTTATCTGATTTCTTTCTCAGCCCTTTTATCATCTGTATGTAGTAGGGCCACTGATTTTCTTGAGCTGAACTTGTAGCCTACCACTTTGCTGAAGGTGTTAATCAGCTGTAAGAGTTCCCTGGTAGAGTTCTTTGGGTCATTCATATAAACTATCAAATCATCTTCAAATAGTGAAAGTTTGACCTCTTCCTTTCTAATTTGTATCCCCTTGAGCTCCTATTGTTGTCATATGGCTCTAGCTAGAACTTCAAGTACGATGTTGAAAAGGTATGGAGAGAGTGGACAGCCTTGTCTTGTTCCTGATTTTAGAGGAATTGCATTGAGTTTCTGTCCATTTAGTTTGATGTTGGCTGTTGGTTTGCTGTATTTAGCTTTTATTACGTTGAGGTAAATTCCTTTTATCCTCGATGTCTCCAAGACCTTTATAATGAAAGGGAGTTGGATTTTTTTCAAAGGCTTTTTCAGCATCTAGTGAGATGATCATGTGATCTTTTTTCTTTCTCATCTTGTTTATATGGTGGATTTCAATATGTTGAACCATCTCTGCATCACTGGAATGAAGCCTACTTGATAGTGGTGGATGAGTTTTCTGATGTGTTCTTGGATCTGATTTGCCAGTATTTTATTGAGTATTTTTGCATAAAATTTCATGAGGGATATTGGTCTGAAGTTCTCTTTCTTTCTTTGAGGGGCTTGGATATCGAGGCTACTGAAGCCCTGTAGAAAGAGTTTGGCAAAGACCCTTATGCTTCTAATGTGTGAATTACTTTGAGAAGAATGGTATAAGTTTTTCTTTGAATTTCTGGTCGCATTCTGCACTGAGGCCTTCTGGCCATGGGCTTTTTCTTAGGAGACTTTTGATGACTGCTTCTATTTCCTTAGAGGTTATAGGTCTATTTAAATTGCTTATCTGTTCTTGATTTAATTTTTACAAGTGACATCTATCCAGAAATTTGTTCATTTCCTTTAGATTTTCGAATATTGTGGAGTACATTTTTTTAATGTATGAACTGATGATTCTCTGTATTTCCTCAGTGTCTGTTGTTATGTCCCCCTTTTCTTTTATGATTTTGTTAATTTGCATGTCCACATTCTGTCATTTGGTAAGTTTGGATAAAGTTTTGTTGATCTTGTGGATTTTCTCAAAGAACCAACTCTTTGTTACATTGATTTTTTTGTATTTTTTCCTAGTTTCCGCTTTATTGATTTCAGCCCTCAATTTGATTTCTTGGTGTCTACTCCTAGGTGAATTTGCTTCTTTTTGTTCTAGAGCTTTCAGTTGTGCTGTTAATTCTCTAGTGTAACTATTCTCCAGTTTCCTCATGTAGGCACTTAGTGCTATGAACTGTCCTCTTAGCACTGCTTTCAAAGTGTCCCATATGTTGTGTCCACATTCTCATTGAATTATAGGAAGTTATTAACTTCTGTTTTTATTTTTTCATTGACCCAGGAATGGTGTAATTGTGCATTATTCAACTTCCATGACTTTGTAGTGTTTCTGCAATTTGTGTTGTTGTTGAATTTTAATTTTAACGCATGGTGGCCTAATAATGTGAGTGGAGTTATTCCAGTTTCTTGTACCTATCAAAGTTTGATATGTTGCCAAGTATGTGGACAATTTTTGAGAAGATACCATGTGGCACTGAGAAGAAGGTATACTCTTTTTTATTTGTGTGGAATGTTCTATAGATGTCTGATAATCCCCATTGGGTCATAACTTCTATTATTTCATTTGCTTCTTTGTTATGTTTCTGTCTGGTAGTCCTCTCTAGATGTGAGAGTGGGGTGTTGAAGTCTCCCACTATAAGTGTGAGGGACTTTATATATTATTTGAGTTTTAGTAAAGTTTCTTTTATGAATGTGGTTTCCTTTGTATTTGGAACATAGATGTTCAAAACTAAACTTCATCTTGGTGGATTTCTCCTATGATGAGTATGAAGTGCTTTTCTTCATCTCTTTTGATTGATTTTATTTTAAAATCTAATTTGTTAGTTATTAGGATTGCTACACCCACTTGTTTCTTGGGTCCATTTAATTGGAAAATCTTTTCCCAACCCTTAACTCTGAGGTAATATCTGTCTTTGAGGCTGAGGTGTGTTTCTTTTATGCAGTAGTATGATGGATTCTGTCTTCGAATTCCATTCTGTTAGCCTGTGTCTCTTTATGGGTGAGTTAAGGCCATTAATATTGAGGGATATTAATGACCATTGATTGCTCATTGTTGTTTGTTTTGGAATAGTTGATGGTGGTGGAACTATATGTGGATTTACACCTCTTTTCTTTTGGCTGTTGGGAAGGTGGGATTATCTATTGCCTTTGTTTTTCAGGTTGGAGTTAACTCCCTTGGGTTGGGGTTTTCCTTCCAGAATTTTCTGTAGTGCTGTGTTAGTGTATGCATATGGTTTATATCTGTTTTTTCATGGGATATCTTTTTCCCCCATCTATAGTGATTGAAAGCTTTGCTGTCATCCATGGTCTCTTAGTGTTGGTAGAATCCAGGACCTTCTGGCTTTCAGGGTTTCCATGGAGAAATCGGCTGTGATTATGAATTGTTTGCCTTTGAATGTTACTTGTCCTTTTTCTTTGCTGTTCTTAATATTCTTTCCTTATTCTATGTGTTCAGGGTCTTTACTATTACATGCCAAGGGGGTTTCCTTTTGTGGACCACTTTATTTGGTGTTCTGTTAGCTTCTTGTATTTTCATTGGTATGTCTTTCCTTTGGTTGGGAAAGTTTTCTTCTATAAGTTGTTGAATATGTTTTCTGCACTTTGAGGTGGGATTTCTTCACCTTCTTCTATACCTATAATTCTTAGGTTTGATCTTTTCACAGTGTCCCATATTTCCTCGGTATTTTGTGTTAGGGATTTGTTGGACTTAAGATTTTCTTTGGTCGATGTATCTATTTCTCCTAGTGTATCTTCAACATCTTAGACTCTCTGTTCCATCTCTTGTTTTCTGTTGGTTATGCTTTCATCTGTAGTTCCTGACCATTTGCCCACCTTCTTCTATTTCCAGCATTCCTTCAGACTGTGTTTTTTATTGTCTCTATGTCTGCTTTCAACCCTGTACTGTTTGAATTTTTTGTTGTAATTTTTCCTTTCTTTCTTGCATTTTGTTTGTCTTTTGGTTTTTCTTTTCTTTAATTTCTTGCAATTGTTGCATTTTTATTGTTTTATCCTCCATTTCTTGTATTTTTTGGGTTTGTTTTTTCTTCTATGTCTTTAGGGGATTTTCCCATATCTTATTCGAGAGCCTCTATAATTTTCAAGAAGTTGTTTTTAAGGTCTTTCTCATCTTCTTCTTCCACAATGGACTGTTCAGGTGTTGCAGGTGTAGATTCTCTAGTTTCTGGCAGTGTCATATTTGTTTTTCTGTTGGTGGGTGTGTTTTTGTATTGTCTCCTTCCCATCATTTCTTCCTGTGGGTGAAGAAATAATCTCTTCCTCCCCTGATGTGTATGTCCCACGTTTCATTTCCAGTGGGTGGGAGCAAGTCCAATATCCTGTTGACTTTCCTCTTGTGTGGATGGAGGCCATCCTAGTATCAGGACCTTGCCTGTCCCATGGGTGGAGACTGGGACTTGGAAGCTGGCAATCTCTGGGCTGCCTGAATCCCGTTGGGCTGGGATCCGGATCTGCTGTGTCCAGTCCTCAGGTCTTCCATGGTTCTGCTCAAGCCATTCTAAAGCAGGCTGGAGACAGACCCACACTTACCTTGCCTGTCTCATGGGTCGAGAATAGGACTTGGAAGCTGGCAGTTTCTAGGCAGGCTGATTCCAGCTGGGATCGAAATTAAATTTTTGAATAACTAAATATGAATTTTTATGTTTGAATCAAAACAATTAAAATCACTTGGTTCCATGGAAGACCTGTGTGGAAACCTCAGGAAAAGGTGATACATTAATCATTTGAAAATAACTAATTTTCTCACAATGATCAGCAATAAGAAAATGTATCATTTTATTGTATATTATTATTGTAGCTTATGTTATTTTCTGTGATAGTTTGGCATGATTTTGAATGCACACCAACCATGAAGTAAATATGAAAATATAAAGGAAAACACACACACAATTCAGAGATTAGAGAAAATAAACTTTTCACTAATGTAATAATGTAAAAGGTTTCTTAGCAATTTAAGCAAATTAAATGGAATCTATGTATTCTCTACATGAACTAAAATTATCAAAAGTTGGAGTATGAAATATGTTCCTGAAATAACAGAAATAAGCGCTAGTGCAGACTTTCTTTGAAATGTAAATTGACACACCCACTCTGGTAAAGGTGGTATTTTCAAACAGAATGAAATTATGAAATCTGTGATTCAAGGACTTCCTTTATCACCACACAGTGTGGGGAACTCTCAACCTATTAATGATGACACATCTGTAGGATTTCACTACAGGAAAACAAAAGTCATCATAAGCAGTTTACAAAACCTAATCTTTTAAAATGGAGACAAATGTATGAATTGTCAAAAGTCAAAGGTAGAGAGAAAAAATAGGTATATATACAACTACTTCATATTCAACAATAATAAATCAGAATAACATCACAGCTTCAGGGTAAATCAATCAAAAAAGATTATGCCTATCACATTTATGTGACAGTTAACACCTAAAAGCATAGATACTGTTTGCAAGAACACTTGGGTATGTTAGTGTGCATATATGTATAAATGCATGTATGAAACTAGCAAAAGATGAGATGCTTCCATAAGGTTTCAAATAAATCAAAATTATCAGTGCTGTGTAGCTCCAGAAAACTAATGTTCATAGTGTTGTGTTATTGTGTTAAATATCCACCAAAGGCTAAGCAGCATTGCTTATGTTTATAATGTATGTCAGGACATATTCTAGAATACATGAGTTAATTTTTCCACACTGAACTTCCTCATAGGTCCCATTAGCATTTTTATATTATGAACATGTTATCTATATTTATTAACATTTCCCCTCATAAATTCAATAACTCACTATTTTATTTGTTGAAGATATGGTGTTTTATTTAGCTATAGTTATTTGCTAGGATGAGAGGCCAACCATGTTAGTGATCACTAAGAATTCACTGGCTGTGACTGAGAAACCATCTGTTTGATTAAATGGTAATATGGAGAAAGAATTTGGAGGAAGAGTTTCCATAGCCAGGCTTGCTATAGGTGTGCTTGGGATAGACTGGAAAGTTCCCACACTTTTCATGACCTCAGAAAGTGTGCAAAGTGAAAATGTCACTCTCCTGGACTTACAAGGGATCTCAGCATTTCACAGACTCTCTGACTCTCCTTTACCATATTTGAATTTATGATATTAGATAGGGATGCATTTTCGCACTATGGTAACACCGCTCCTGTAAAAACTTAATTTTTTCCCCTTTCTTTTCCTTGTTTTAAAACCCACTCCATCTAACTCATGTCATTGAACTTTTCACTTCCGTTTTAATGCAAATTTCTCAAGTATTAATTACACCAACTAACATGAATTTTTTGTAAAATCTCCATAGTTGTCAAAATAAGGCATCCATCATGTGTGTCCACTCTGCCATACTCAGAACCTTCTTTCCCCTTAGGACTCATTCTGGTTCCTAAAAGTATGTCTTATTATTTCCTCTCCCTCTTCCTTGCCCTTCTCTGTCTCTTGGGACCACTATTCCAACACATACTTATAAAGTACTGATTTATTGACTTCTTTCAAATATAACATGTGTCATTTGTCTTTCTATGCCTGGCTTCACTTAATTCATTTAAGGTTCTTCAGTTGATTCTGTGTTGTTACAACTGACAAGATCTCTGGTTTGTTGACTGGCTAAGTAGTATTTCATTGTTATAACCTGTTGTTATTTTGAACATTTTTAAGACAGCTTTTTGCATTTTCTCCTCCTCTTCTATTCTCTTTTATTTCTATCTTCTAGATAGACAGCTGTAGATGACATAATCACAGATATCTGAATGCAATCACGTCTTTAATATGAAAGACACCTTCCCCAACAATAGTATACAATCAGTAATTTTCGCAATGTTGCAAAAATATCAGGAACTAGTACAGCAATGCTGTGATAAGATATCAAAAATAAAAAGAATAACAATAGGTAAATCTGAACAATAAAATTCAAGAAAAACAGCCGGGCGGTGGTGGCACACGCCTGTAATCTCAGCACTCGGGAGGCAGAGACAGGCAGATCTTTGTGAGTTCGAGGCCAGGCTAGACCGACAGCCTCCAAAAGAATACAAAGAAACCCTGTCTCTTAAAACCAAAAAAAAAAAAATTCAAGAAAAACAAAGATCATTTAACCAGCGGACAGGGTCAATAAACAGTCTAATAAATAAGACAGAGTAGTCCTAAGTGTTTATTTCTCTGACTATAGCTCTCTTTCCTCAATCTTTAAACTAAACCATATTCTTTATAGATATGTAGAAGACAAAAATACACATAGTTTACAGAACTTAGTTAATATCCTTAATTTATGTACTTTCAAGCTACAGTAGATTACCACTAAAAATAAGATCCAAATTAAACATGGTTAAAGCAACACATTTTTTACAGATGTCAAGGGCAGTGGGTACCAGATGCACACAGATTTTCTGCTGTCACAGTTGAGCTTTGCTCACCGGAACTGCATCTGAATCTGTCATGTTGACCAAGATGCCCACAGAGACTCACAGCTTTGACATCTGGTATGAAGTGGTTCTGCCTGGTTAGAAATCAGGAAAAAATTTTGATATTCTGCAATTTTAGAAAAGCAATACCATTCTTATAAAAAGGAAAAGGGATACAATGACTGCTTCTTGGCTATGAGATGCTAATATTTTGTGTGTTTATCTAAAACCTAAGATTCTCTGGGGGTAGGAGGAGCCCAGCCACCTTGCTGCTTGTCTAATGACTCTCCATGCTGATTATGTCAGAAATTATATGGTACCATATGCAGTGGTTAAGAGGTTAGAAACAGGAGACCATTTGGCAGCCTGTATGGAAACAGGACACAGCAGTGAACAGGATCATCACACCTTCTGCTTGTGCTGAGCTTTGTCATCATGCATGGGTTAAATACACAGGAGTTTCAGTAAACAGTAGTGTCAGACAGCAATAAGCTGTCCCAGACGAAAGTCTGCACATGTCTCATTCAGCATTGAAATTTCCTTTCAGTATGCAAAAGAAGGAAAATATCCATGTGTATTTAGAGACATTCTTGTTTTCTCGTGGCAGGATGTTGGCTTATTCATTTATTCATTATTTTTGTTTCTAAGGATTTATAAAACCTTGAAAATTGTACATATTATTGAGTGCCATTTGACATTTTATTGTGGAAATATAAAAATTATTTTCTGCTGCCTTTCAAAAGATACAGTTCATTTTTTGTTGTATTTGATAACCATTTAGTATACCATTCCATCAAAACATTTACCTTTGAGTGGTACCCTGACACCGCCACTAGTCCAGAAGCAATACAGACACAAATGTTGGGTAGTGTGTAGTAGGACATGTGTAGCACAAACTAGAAGTTATTCTTAATGGAAAACTGCCTTTTATTATATGAATCTAAATGTTTTGCATTGTTTCTATATTGCACTATGAATCGTTTTGGGCACAATAATTCAAGTTGTGGAAATACTTCAGTAAATGAGAAATTAAGTCCTACATTTTACTTTTGTGTGGGAATTCTTAAAGAGTTATTTGCACAAAGATTGCTGACTAGTAACCCTCACAAGTACAAAACTAACATGTAAAACAAACATCAAAATCTACTGAAAGTTGGCAGTGAGTGAGCTTAGATCCCAAGACAATAAGTCAGCAGAATCAATAGGTGAATAATTCCTTTCTTTAAACATGACTTCATGGGCTACATATTCTTTCAAATTAATTTTGTCCATTTTGAATTTCAATACTTTCAAATAAAATCCAGTTGGAACTCATTTTATGGGTAGGAAATACTAGAAAATTGAAAAAAAGGCTTTCATAGATATTAAATTCTACATTTTATTCTTTTAGCTTTTCAAGATAGAAAATCCATCCTCTGGTTTCCATCAGTGACAGCTGCTTCTTCTACAACTACCAGAGACCTTTTGTTCTCTAGTTCTTTATGGATATTCTTCTCTATCAAACTCACCACCACAACAAAGATGCTTATGCACATATTCACAATTTCTTTTATTTTGGGGCAATCAGATGTTAAACAGTTGATAGTGAAAATGGCTCAAGGAAGCATTACTTCAGTGAGATGTTAAAGCTGACACTTCTGGGCAAATACCAATGAGAACCCAATGCTTGTGGGACCATGAATGCTGTGTTTTACATCACATCTCTGTGGTAAAATCACAGAGGAGAAATACACGCAGAGTTCAGGCACAGCCTTTGGAATACAGTGATCCCAAGGACCACTGAATTGAATCTTTACTCTCCCTTAAATTCAATACACATTGTTTCTTGATAAAAATTTTCTACTGACTTGAAACTCAATGATTAGGCTATGGTGCCTGTCTAGTGAGCTCCAACGATCTACCTACTCATTCCAAGGATTGCATTCAGACCCCTGAACATTTTGCCTAACTGACTTTCTCAATAATAAAACAAAATAGCTATTAGTTTTTGTTTTTTATTTTAACAATCCTTCATATACTCCTTCCACAGTTGGATACATTCTCTCCTACAGTCTTAACGGGAGAATCTTTTTAACTATGTTCCTTTCTAAATAACACATAGGCTTATAATTAAATCTTCATTTTCATTGATTTTGCAGTTGAATACTGCTTCAAATCCTACTTCCTGCTTAATGTTTTCATCCATATATTCTGCAATTGCCTTAACTCACGATATAGGCAAAAAGTGATTACATTCCTTGCATGAGCAATTTCTTTCCCCATTTGCTTGATTCTGCTAAGAGTGAATTTTCTCTAATTCCTTCTCTCTATTCTATTTGTCTGCATGTATGTTAAATCAGAGTGAGCACAAGCCACCCTGAATCTTGTGTAGATTCTCTATATCCATTTTTAATTCTACTCCCAAGGGCTGTCTGTGTCTTTCTTGAATTTCTGTACAAATGATCCACTATTATGTTTAAAGTTGTGTCTTTCTCAGATTTGTCTCTGGAAGATGAAGTTTTAGAGATGGTAGACATTGCATATTGACTCATTGTTTTCTTGTTTGAGTTGTATTGGTAGCAGGAAGATGAGTGCTTCCATGTTTTTGTGTCTAAGCAGCACTGTTCAAGATGTGCTAAAATTTGCTTGTTGTCTCAACACTTCATAAACCCTTCAATTATTTACAAAGCTTGGTGTACTAAAATAGAGCATTTCATAGAAATCCTTGTGTGGAGAGATTTACTGCTTACTTGAGAAAATACCTGGGAATGGGATGTTTGAGACATATAATGCCCATAAAGTTTCAGTTTTGTTATACTCTATACTAGAATATCTTACTTGCTCCAAACTAATCAGAATGCATTGCAAAGGTGTACGAAGTTATCACAGAACAAATTTAAGTAGTAAAAAAAGACTCAACCTTAAATCGCCAAGACTGTGAACAAAAACAACCATGATACATTGGGAGTGGTTGGTTAAACCAACTGTGAAATACTGGAGTGCATGGCCAAATCAATTTTCTTCTCTTTAGTTGTCACTTTTTAATTTCTTACTAAATAAGAGTAGACTATTTCTTATAAGAATATTATGTCCTTACCAATCAAATTTGCTATAAGTCAATTATTAACTTTTGTTGACATTCTCCTAGATAAGATTAATGATAATGTAGAATATAATGAGGTTTGACACAGTTTGAATTAGGTGAGAAATGCCTGTCTGTGTGAAAGTGTCTTGAACACAGTCATCTGTCTGTTATTTAAGAACCTCATTAAAATTGTCAAGACAGAAACAAAGAAAAAAACTCAGAGACTGGGATGATGCTTTCAACTGCACCACAAGGAAGTCACCATTTTCTTTATTAGGTAAATAGCAGCTGTTCTAGGAAGTTAGTAGAGAACACCCTGGAAGAATGTCAATAATATAGGGACAATCAGGTTTAGAACAATGGTCCTCAAAGGAGGTGACTAACAGGCAGTATCAACAATACCTGGGAGTATGTTAAATTCACAAATTTTCTAGCCTAGCCAATGTTTACTGAGTACAGAATTCTGGAAATGAGCCCAGAAATTGGTGGGGTTTTCATTATTTTGTTTTAAAAAACTCTACAAAGGATTCTGATGAAAGCTCAAGTATGAGAGGCAACATGCAAAGAAAAATGTGTGTGCCAACTCACACAGACCGTTGTTTGCACATACTTCTGGTAGTTCATTCTCTGAAGGGTGCCTCTGAAGCTCGCTTAGTCAACACATTCAAGCAAGTCAGATCTTCAGCTTGCACTTGAAATAACTACAAAACGCTTTAGTGGGGTCCCATGATAACATTATCCCAGAGAGGATTTGCAAGGGATAGCAACAGGATAAATGAAAGGATGACTGTATTCAAATACATTTATCCTGGGTCAGTCAATCAGCATCAGTTTTGTTACTTTGAAAAGTCCCATTAGGTGGCCAGAAAGGAACATAATATTATGATTGTCAAGAGTCTGGCTAAAGACACCTAACTCCTTTCTGAAAATTTCTAATATTTGGCTTAGTTAATTCAGTCTGCAAGGACAAAGTACACTAAAATCATTGCTTATAAACTTCAGAAGTTAATCTCAGACAGCACTGAAGGCCTTGAGGATAAAGATAATTTTATTCTCTTAAATTAGGCTTCTATTTTTATAAAGAGACATCATGACCAATGAAATAATTATAAAAGAAGAGTTTAATTGTGGGACGTGCTTACAGTTTCAGAGTACTTGTCCATTATCTTTACAGTAGAGACCCTGGTGACATACAGACCTGTGTGGTACTGGAGAAGTAGCTGAGAACTTTATATCCTGATCATTAGCATCAGGCAGAAAGAGAGAGAGAAGACAGGAGGCAAACAGACTGACAGACAGACATGCACATACACACACACACACACACACACACACACACACACACATGCACACACACACACACACACACAGAGAAACAGATACAGAGACTGAGACTGAAGAGAAACACTGGAGAGAAAAAGGGTTTAGAATTTTGAAAGCTGAAAGCTTACTTTCAGTCAAACACCTTCTCCAACAGGACCACACCTTCCAATTCTTCCAAATAGTCCATTAACTGAGAAGAAACTTTCAAATGCATGTGGCTATGGGGCACTTTCATTCAGCCATCACACATGCTAATGTGACGGGAGTCTAGAGAAAGCGACTTCCTTCATGAGAGCTGTCTTCTTGCTATATGATTGAGTACTCTAACAAGCTGATTCATAAGGAAGGTGATTTTATTTATAGGGGCAGAGATCTCATGACTTCATTACTTCCCAAAGGCCACATGTCATCATTATTAATTAGTTCAGGAGTTAGAATTTTAGTGTGTGCATGTACAAAGGGTGCAAACATTCAGGCTTTCTCCTTTCTGGAGACCTCAACAGGCAGAACAGCAAACAAGACAGTACAAAATGGTGAGATTTTTCCACACTAAACTTCTGTGAACTTCTAATTTGACATGATTGTCTCTAATAAATTTTACTGCATGTATAAAAAGACCCAAACCTATCTGTACTTACTGAGTTAGCAATTCAACTTGTCCAAACTATTCCTGAAGAAAAATGATTGTCCAATTACATATATGAAAATATTTATAAACAGAAGCAGGGCTACAAAACAAATGGCATATCCATATCTTACATACAGTAAGTATCACTAGAGATAACAGATTCATCATTTTACTTGATTCTTAAAGGTGGAATCAGACCTCATATCATGATATCAAATTATAAAGCAGAAGATAGATATATTTATGATGTGTGTTCCAAAATATATATATATGAGTTTTTTATTTTCTTTTGGAAAAAGATGATGGCTTCTTCCAAAATACTTTCATTGTCTCTTTGAAGCATATTCATTATTTCTAAATTTTATTCTTTAAAGTAGCTTAACATACATTCATCACAAATTATTTTATAGTTATGTATATATATATCATACTTATCATGTAGATTTTAATATCATTTTTATCTTATTGCTTTCTTTGCTATTTAAATGCTTTTGTACTTTAACTAGGTCTGAATAGTCTTACTTTAAATGATATTTTTAGTTCCTTTAAAAAGAAATCCTTAGCAGAGACACTTAGAAGAAAGAAAAATAATGAGAAAAGTATCAATAATAGTAATAAATCTCTACTTCTAATGAAACAATATATAATCATAGACTAGGAAAGGGAATTGAATTTATGATGTAAAATTTTTATTCTAGAAGAAGAATCACAATCAAAGAAAAATGTGTAAAAATAAGTAAGAAAATTAATGTTTGAAAACTTAAGAAATATTTCAGAACAAAAAAAGATTATTTTCATATATATAATACTCGTTTTCAGTGACAAATACAAGCCCTTGTTTTTTTTTTTTTTCAGAAAATATCATACCTGGTCTACTATGAAATTATCTTTCAACTCCTGTCAGTCAATAGTTATAGAATAATTTACATCTATATAAAAATTTGGTATATAGTTTGACTTTAGGTTTGGGTGATAGGAATAATTTTCCATAGTTATTTAAAGGAATTTTTCATCAATACACATTAAAACACTAACATTATCTTTAGAAAATCAGTTTGCTATGTTGCCTAAAACATTAGAGCCAACAACTCCTCAAACATCCTTCTGCACCCTTCACAGTTTGGTTGGCAAGAAAGAGAAATTATGTAGCACATAACAGACCATGGTTTTGTATTTTGACTAAAGCAGGTACCTTACGTACATATCATGTAGCACACTGCTTTCACTGTTTCTTACTCTGCTATAAATAAAATACTTCATGTTTGTAGGCTACATAATGAGCTCTTGGGTGCCTGAATCACAGCTTGAGAGAATAAGACACTATCTCAACACAACAGTCTAGCATGTAGATGCATGATTCCTATGTGCATTGTCTGCTTCAAAGAAAATTACAATTAGAGGGTCAAAATCTGTCCTTGTATGTAAGCAGGAATCACTATTTTCCTGTTTATTACATAATTGTTGAGCTAGAAAATACTATCATAGCATAATTCCAAGACAACATCGAAACTTCATGAATAGTACAGATGAAATATTATGAAGAGCTTTGGAGAATACTGTGGGAAATGATGATACATATGGCTGAGAGGCTATGTTATACAGAGGCAGAAAAATGACAACACTGTCATCCCTTTCCTAACATTCTTCTGAGCTCACTAGAAATCTTTAGGAGGTTGATGACTCACTGAATTTATGTCACAGAGAAAACTCCTTTGTGAACTCAGAAGTGAGGTGTAGATGCTTGCTTATGTGTGTTTGTCTAGGAAACAAAGATGCCAGTGATGCCTACTCTGGGACAGTGCAGGATGCTTCTGTGTGCAGGAGAATCTTGAACAGAACAAGGAATCTTTGCCTGATGAGTTGCAGAGAATAACTGTCAGTCAAAGCCAGGAATGTGATGTCATATCATTCAGACTGACATCCAACAGCAGCTCAGACACTGTCTTTATAAAGCTTGATAAATTTACTTTACCTTAATTATGTGACCTATTGTTGATTGTTTGGTGCCAAACTGCCTTAATGGCCTGTGTAGAGTCAAATCTGGCTTAATCTTGGCCACAAAACAGAGAATATAATAAATATAAAATATTTGTGATTGCTCATATTTGGATTGTAATGATTAGAAGCCTGTAGGGAAAGATGTTGGGTACCTGTACTGTTGACCATGTCCGTTTGTGTGTGGTCAAAAATACATAGTAGGTTATCTTTATCTAAAGAACTGACGGAAAGGAGATAGGCTCTCTTTTGGGGTTCCTGTTGGTTCTCGGTGAGCATCAGAGAGCTGACATTAGTTTCTCAGCTTTTCTTGTAAGTGATTTCTTCCTAATAGAGTATCATATGACATATCTACCGTGTATAGTTTAATATTCCGCAATAGAAGTCATGAGTCCTGTGTATACCATGCCATCTTTATGATGTTTAACAGGCTTGTCCTGTAGACCAGAGGTGACATATGAAACTTTGAATATGAATACTTCTACAAAATTTAAGTTGTTATGGTTTGAATGTGAGATTTACCTTATAAGACTTCTATGTTAAATGGCCAGACCTCATCAAGTGGCTACTTTGGTAACAGAAACTGGAGAGGGTAGAAAGTAACTCAAAGAAATAGTCATATAAAGGTTATCTGCTTCCATGCCCCTGGCTCACTCCTTGCTTCCTATCTGGAATGAACTGATGTTACTTGATGCAGATATTACACCTTCCCACTGGCATGATGTTTTCCCAAACCCAGAGTGCCAAACAACAGCAAACTGGACTCTGAGGTTGTCACCCAAAATAAATCCTTTCTTCCTTTAGGTTGTCTCTTAGGAATTTGGCTATAATGATAATAAAATTAATATATAAGTAGAAGCAGAGTCTAAAACAAAGGATAACCAGACTACAATCCACAGCTCCAGAGAAGCTTGGTCACAAGGAGAACCCTAAGAGGGATTCATGGATCACCCTGAGAAGGGGAATTAGATGAGATTTTCTGGGTAAACTGGGGGCAAGGGGGCTGGTTAAGGGGAGGAAAAAGAATAGCATGGCCCACAATAAGTTGGGCCCTCCCCCACATCAAACACTAATTAAGAAAATGCACCATAGGCATGCTAACAGGCCAGTCATGTGAAAGCATTTTCTCAATTGTACTTCCCTCTTTCAAAGTGACTCCTGCGTGAGGTAATGGGATGGTCGAGGAAAGTTGGGACAGAGAGGGAGAGCAAGGAAAGAGATACCTTAATAGACAGAGCCACTATGGGGCTGGGAATAAAGCTGGTGCTACAGAAATTCCCAAGAATCCACAAGGATGACTCCAGATAAAACTCCTAGCAATAGTGGAGAGGGTGATTGAACTGACCTTCCCATGTAACCAGATTGGTTAAAACCCCAAGTACTATCTTAGAGCTTTCATTCAGTAATTTATGTAACCAGATGCAAGAAATCTACAACCAAGCAAGGGGCTGAGCTCTAGGAATCAAGTCGAAGAGAAAGAGGAAGGAATACATGGGCAAGGGAGGTCAAGTTCTTGATGGAGAAATCTACGGAGACAGCTGAGCCAAGCTCGTGGAAACTCATGAACTCTGGACTGACATCTGTGGAGCCTCCATGGGACTGAACTAGGCCCTCTGTATGTGGAGGGAAGTTGTGAAGCTTAAGCTATTTGAGGGGACCCTGGCAATAAGAACAGTGTCTGGTGCATGAGCTAGATTGTTGGCACCCATTTCGTATAAGGAGATACCTTGCTCAGACTTAATGTAGTGGGGAGGGGCTTGGTGCTGTCCCAACTTAATGTGTCAGACATTATAGGCTCCTCCTGGGAGCACTTACTTGTTGGGAGGAGTGGATCAGAGTGGGCTTAAGGGGTAGGGGAGGGATCACTTAGGTTGGAATGTAAAATGAAATTTAAAATAATTCATAAAAAGGAGGAAAAAACATTGTAATATTAAAATATGTGATGCAGTAATAGTTACATAAGGCATTCTCAAAAAGGCCTCCTACAAAATATGCTTCTGAGCTGATTTGATAAGATGATGCAGAGAGCATTTCTATTTCAGAAGAATTAGAATTTGACAAGCATCTGAAGTCCACGTTTGGCTCTGAGTGAGGGCTAATCATGTTCCTGATTGCTTTCTAATAGCTCTAAGATTGAGCCTCCAAGGCTGCTGGCAGCTTCCTTGTTCCAAGATGTTCATGTGATGGTATGAGCTTCAGACTCACAGAGCATGGCCTAAGCTGTCAGTCCCACACACCTACCAACTGAGACACATCTGCTTGCATTTTCTATGGCAAAAGACCATCTTCATACCTGTACTTTCTTTCTTTCTTTGTTTGTTTCTTTCTTTCTTTCCTTCTTTCTTCCTTCTCTTCTTTTTTTTCTTTTCTATCTCTCTCTCCCTCTCTCTGTGTGTGTGAGAATGTGTGTGTGTGTGTGTGTGTGTGTGTGTGTGTGTGTCTGTCTGTCTGTCTGTCTCTTGTCATTCTGTTTTGTTTGTTACAGTGATAACTTCCCTATCTGGAAAAAAAGGTATCAGTGAGTTCTGGTCATAGACCATCAAATGATTCTATCATGCAGATGCCATTCACTTAGACACAATAGAGACAGCTTCTATAACTCCTAGAGGAAACTTTAATCACTTTGTTTGTAAAACACACAAGTTGGTTTCATATGGTGTATTATGTAAAATTATGCTTTAATTTATACAGAATGATTTATTTCACTAAATACACATTGTTATACTTAGTAATTAATAGCATTGATAAGTAATTTTATTAACTTCAAATATACATTCAATTATACAACCTAAATAATGATGTGATAGCAGAGGATTTTTTTCTGTCAGAATATGTAAAACTAAATTAAACCTTTTCATAAATTACTGTGATAACTGTGATATCATAGAGACATCATAGTTTAAATTTGATAGTTTATGGCCTTCAGCAACTGCCTCAGATAGCATTGGCTTATCATACAGTATTCTCTCACCTCTCTCTCTCTCTCTCTCTTTCTCTCTTTCTCTCTCTCTCTCATCACAGATGTTGACTACTAATGTCTTTTACTCTGCTTATATGGCATGAAAACTCCTAGTGGAATATTTTGTCTGCTTTAAGATCTCAAATTGTTTGCTGTGGATTAAGTGGTATGAGAATATCTTGAGGTAATTTTTCAAGTTTTATATCTCATGAATGCTATTCTTTTAAACTATTGGTTTAAAGCTCCTTTGTTAATGACTCTGTGTGTGGAGACCACATTGATGCTTGCCTGTCTTTGCCTCCGTATGTACCTGCTCATATTCAGATTTAAATATAGTACTCGTGCTTTAGTATAGATACAATGGTCTGATTTCTCGGGGAATCACTGTGAATACCCTCTTCAGTCTTGTGTTTTAGTAGAGGAAAGGGAGGCAGCTAAATAACATGCTCATCAATGGTATAATCACAGTCATCTGCGTATATTTGTACTTATGTCTCTGAAAAATAACAGGAGATCCTGCTTCTACACTCCAGACTCAGTGTGTGTTTTTTTACTAGTAACTAATGGGGGAAGGGTCTGAGTCATCGACACTCACCACCCTGCAACACATGGCACAACCAATCTCTGTCACTGCTCTTCTCAGTGTGTAACATTACAGAATCTTGGTGACCCAGTACGAAGGACAAGGACAACCTGGACACTGCATGTGAGACCTCCAGGACTTGACTGCACTCATTTGAATGTGGCCAACTTTTTTGATTTTTTGTTTTCTAACAGTGCTGGGTACCAAACCTAGGGCCTTTTGCATGCTAGCTTCCTGATCCTTGTAATCACCATTAAAATAATTCAAGGGAGGCAAGAGGTCGACTCATCCTCAACAATCAAACAAGTGACCAGGAGCCTCAGAGAGAGCTGGTTCCCTTCTGCCCACACCCAGGGCAGAGTGCAAAGGTGTGCACCAGGGCCACATTTTAGACTCAAATTCCTTCTGCTCGGCCTCTCTTAGATCCCCTGGCTTGGGGACTGTAGCCAGGTCGACTCATCCCCGACCCTGAACAGTTGACCAAGCGACCAGGAGCCTTGCAGAGAGAGGTGGTCCACTTCCACCCACACCCAGGGCAGAGGGCAAAAGCAGATCAACTCCTCCCCGGACAGACCACCAAGCCACAAGGAGCCTGAGAGAGAGCTGGTGCACTTCTGCCCACACTCAGGGCATAGGGCAGAGGACAGAGAGCAGAGGACAGAGAATATTGGATTTGCTTGCACCCACTGAATGAGAACCCTGGTCTCCTACCCACCAGGAGAGGAAGAGACTCTTTCTACACCCACTGGAAGAAGTGCCAGGGAAGAGGAAATATAAGAATGCACTCAGCAACAGAAAGCCAAATATGACACCATCAGAGTCAAGAGATTCTACTACAGTAAAACCTGAAAACCCCAATGCAGATGAAGCAGAAGGAAATACCCTTAAGAAACCTTCATGAAAATTATAGAGGCCCTCAAAGAGGATGTGAGAAAATCCCTTAAGTAAATGGAAGAAAAAATAAACAAACAAAAAATGCAAGAAATAGAAGAAAAAACAAAGCAAAAATTCTAACAAATGCAAGAAAGGGAGGATATCATGAAGAAAAATTACAAGAAGCAATTCAAAAAGTGAAAGGGTTGAAAGCTGACATGGAGACAATAAAAAACCATAATCTGAAGGAATGCTGGAAATAGAAAAACTGGGGAAATGGTCAGCTACTATAGATGCAAGCATAACCAACAGAATACAAGAGATGGAAGAGAGAATCTCAGGTGTTGAAGACACACTAGGATAAAAATATTCATCAATCAAAGAAAATCTTAAGTCCAACAAATCCATAACACAAAATATGGGACACCATGAAAAGACCAAACATAAGAATAATAGGTATAGAAGAAGGTGAAGAAACCCCAACTCAAAGGGACAGACTACATATTCAACAAAATCATAGAAGAAAACTTTCCCAACCTAAAGAAAGATGTACCAATGAAGGTACACAAAGTTTACAGAACACAAAATAGAGTGGACTGTAAAAGAATTCCCCTCTCCACAAAATAATCAAGACTCCAAGCATACAGAATAGAGAAAGAATATTTAGAGCAGCTAAGGAAAAAGGTCAAATAACATATAATGGCAAACCTATAAGTATTACACCTGACTTCTCCATAAACTCTGAAAGCCAGAAGGCCCTGGATAGACATTCTATCAACACTAAGAGACAACAGATGACAGCCCAGACTATGATACCCAGCAAAGCCTTCAATCACTATAGATGGAGAAAACAAAATATACAATGACAAAACCAGATTTAAAAATACATATTCACTAACCCAGACCTACTGAAAGTTCTGGAAGGAAAACTCCAGTCCAAGTAAGTTAACTACAATCAGACATACATAGGAAATAGATAATCCCACTTTACCAACACCCAAAAGAGAACAAGTGTGGAAATCCACATATAATTCCACCAAGAATAACAATTTTAAAACAAAAGAGATCTAGCAAAGGTCATTAATATCCCTCAGTATTTATGGTCTTAACTCACCCATAAAAAGGCACAGGGTAACAGATTCAAAGACAGAACCTATCCTTCTGCTGCATAAAAGAAACACACCTCAGCCTCAAAGACAGATATTACCTCAGAATTATTGGTTGAGAAAAGATTTTCCAATCAAATGATCCCAAGAAACAAGCAGGGGTAGGAAACCTAATTTTTAACAAACTAGACTTTAAACTGAAAGCAATCAAAAGAGATGAAAGAGGTCCTTTCATATTCCTCACAGGAAAAATATTCCAAGATGAAGTCTCCATTCTGAACATCTATGCACCAAGTAAAAAGGCATCCACATTCGTAAAAGAAACATTAATGAAACTCAAAACACACATAAAACCTCACACACTTATAGTGGGAGATTTCAACACGCCACTGTCACCACTAGACAAAGGAACTAATAGAAACAAAGAAACAAACAACTAAGAGAAGTTTTGATCTAATTGTGTTTGACAGACATCTATAGAAAATTCCATCCAAACACAAAAGAATATAGCTTCTTCTCAGCATCACATGGAACCTTCTCAAAAATTGACCACATACTTGGCAATGTAGCAAACCTCAACAGGTACAAAATAATTGGAATAACTCCATGTATCTTATCAGACCACCATGCTTTAAAGTTAGAGTTCAACAACAACACAAATTGCAGAAACCATACAAACACATAGAAATTGAATAATTTGCAAGTACACCACTCCTGAGTAAAAGAAGTAATAAAAAAGAAATTAAAGACTTCCTAGAATTCAATGAGAATGAAGATAAAACATATCAATACCTATGGGATACTTTGAAAGCAGTGCTACGGGGGAAGTTCATAGCATTAAGTGCCCACATGAAGAAACTTGAGAATAGTTAACACTAGAGAATTAACAGCACAGCTGAAAGCTCTAGAACACAAAGAAATGAACTTACCCAGGAGGAGTAGATGCCAAAAAATTATCAAACAGAGGGCTAAAATCAATAAAGCAGAAACTAGGAAAACAATACAAAGAATCAATGTAACAAAGAGTTGGTTTCTTTGAGAAAATCAACAAGATAGACAAATCTTTATCCATAATTACCAAATGGCTGCATGTGAACATGCAAATTAACAAAATCAGAAATGAAAAGGGAGACATAAAAATAGACACTGAGGAAATCCAGAGAATCATCAGGTCATACTTTGTAAACCTGTACTCCACAAAATTTGAAAATCAGTAGCCCTAATATATACAGATGATAAGAAGACTGAGAAAGAAATCAGAGAAACATAGCTCTATTATAGAGATGTAGTCCTAAAAACAGCTTGGTTTTGGCACAAAAATAGACAGGTAGACCAATGGAATTGAATTGAACAATCTAAGATTAATCCACAAATATATGAACAGCTGATTTTTGACAAAGAAGCTAAAATTATTCAATGGAAAAAAGATAGCATCTTCAACAAATGGTGCTGGCATGTAGAAGACTGCAGACAGATCCATGTCTATCGCCATGCACAAAACTTAAGTCCAAATGGATCAAAGACGTCAACATAAATCCAGCCACACTGAACCCGTTAGAAGAGAAAGTTAGAGGTACACTTGAATGAATTGGTTCAGGAGCCCACTTCCTGAGCATAACACCAGTAGCACAAACACCTAAATCGACAATCAATAAATGGGGCCTCCTGAAACTGAGAAGCTTCTGTAAGGCAAAGGACACAGTCAGCAAGAGAAAAACGCAACCCACAGATTGGGAAGAGATATTCACTAACCCCAAATCTGACAGAGGGATGATCTCCAAAATTTACAAAGAACTCAAGAAGCTACTCTCCAAAACACCATTAAAAAGTTTGGGACTGAACTAAATAGAGAATTCTCAATAGAGGAGTCTAAAATGGCTGAGAGACATTTAAGAAAGTGCTCAACATCTTTAGCCATTAGGGAAATACAAATCAAAACAACCCTGATATATCATCTTACTCCTGTCAGAATAGCTAAAATCAAAAACACCAATGACAGTTTAGCTGGAGAGGATGTGGAGAAAGGGGAACACTTGTCCGTTGCTGGTGGGTGTTCAAGCATGTACAGCCACTTTGGAAATCAGTATGGAGATTCCTCAGGAAAATGGGAATCAGTCTATCACAGGACCCAGCAGTTCCACTATTAGGCATATATCCAAAAGATATCCATTCATACAACAAGGATGTCTGTTCTACTATGTTCATAGCAGCCTTATTTGTAATAGCTAGATCCTGGAAGCAACCTACAACTGTAGAGCAAATAGAGAAAATGAGTTACATTTACACAGTGGAGTACTATTCAGCAGAAAAAAACACTGGTATCTTGAAATTTGCAGGCAAATGGACGGCACTAGGAGAAACCATCCTGACTGAGGTAACCCATTCACACAAAGAAAAACATGGTATGTACTCACTCATACATGGATTTTAGTCGTGCATCAGGGGAATGTTAGCTTACAATCCCAGGGCCAGTGAGTCTTGGAAACAGGCATGTTCGCAAGAGATATGCATTATACTCCAGAAAAGTGGAAAGAGGCAAGATCTCCTGAGCAGATTGGGAACATGGAGGGAGGGAAGAGGGAACCAGGGAAAAGAGTGGGGTATAAGAGTAGTGTAGAAAAAGACATGGGGGGAGGAGGAATGTTGAGCCAGGTTAAGAACAGAGGAGACCAGGATGAGGGATACCATAATAGTTGGAGTCATTATAGCTTTTAGGAGAGAGCTGATACTGGTGAGATTTCCAGAGATCTAGAAGGATAACACCAACTGTAAAACTAAGTAATAGCAGACAGACTACATTAATAGCCCCTACCTGATGATAAGGTTGACGACTACTTCATATGACATCCTAGAACCTTCATCCAGTGACTGATGGAAGCAGCGACAGACACTCACAGCTAACAATAAACTGACCCACAGGAATCCAGTGACAGAGATGGAGGAGTGATGAGCAAAGGGGTCAAGACTGTGCTGTTTAAGCCCACAAAGACAGCTGACTGGACAATGGGGAGCTCTTGAACCCCAGACTGATGACTAAGAGGCCAAGAGGGGACTGATCCAGACTCCATGAATGTAGTGACAGTGAGGAGGCCTCATAAATCTCGGGGGCCTTGCATAGTAGATTAGTGTTCACCATGGCATACAAATGAATTTTGGGAGCCCATTCCAAATAGACGATGCTTTCTCAGCCTGGACACATGGGGAAGGGCATAGGTCCTGCCTTGTATGAAATTACAGACTCTGAAGAGCCCCTCAATTGAGGCCTCACCTTCCCTGTGGAAATATGTGAGGATTGGGTTGGGGCTGGGGTGTAGGGGTGCAGCTGGTGGAGGGACAAGGTGGGGAGCTGGGATTGACATTTGAAGCATGTATGTTTCTAATTAAAATTTTAAAATAGTTAAAAAATAAATGTAAATGTTAGTAAAGTTCTTTTCTCTGTAATGTGTAAATAATATATTGATATTTGAAGTATGCTTTTATATTTAAGAAATATTAAATACTACATGTATTAAATCATAATTTTACATTCATTTAAAATTATGTATTGTGACCACACAAAATGTGATATGTGGTGGTAGTTTAGCTTTTTAAATTTTTGCATAGTTTTATATATTGTAAATAAAATGCAAATTATTTATTTATAAAAGACAATTGGTTTGTTTGGAGGCTAGAAGTGTTCTGAGTAATACTGTTGAAAGTAACAACTTTGTTTTCATGCCCTGGTTACTATTTTTTTTTTTTTTTTTGGTTTTTCGAGACAGGATTTCTCTGTACTGTTTTACAGGATGTCCTGGAACTCACTCTGTAGACCAGACTGGCCTCGAACTCACAGAGATCCACCTGCCTCTGCCTCCCAAGTGCTGGGATTAAAGGCGTGCATCACCAATGCCCAGCCTTGTTACTATTTTGAAGTATGAATAGAACTATGACTTTCACTATGGGAAAGGTTTATCTTGATTTGATGATTTCTGGAGAAATTCCACATTCTAACCTGGAGTGTGTTACTCACATCTAGAGAGAAAATACAAATGTATTTCTAAATATCCCAAAACATACAAAAACCATTGTAGAATTTTCTAGCTGAAAGTGTCTATTTGCCATTGTTGTGAAACTTTCATCTAAAGTAAATGCCTAAGGGTGAAATTTCTTCAGGGTGTAAAATATAAATATAGCACTATGAGCTTAATGAAAAAGATGGAAAGTTTTCTAAATAGAGTTTTTACATTTTTATCAACCTTTCATAAGATTTAAAATTCCTGTCATCCAAAATACTATGTTTTCATTCTTCTACAGTTTTTATGGCTATGACAAGTGTTTAAGTGGAGATTGTTTACATATTACAATAAAAAGTTATGCCTGATCATTTCTGTTTCTATTGGACTCTTTGATTCTTAATTTTCAGTACTATTCTGTATCTCATATACTAATTTCTTCTGCTTTATAGGGCTACTCTTTTGGAATGTGCCTTGCACATTTCTTTATTATTGTGGATTCTTTTGTTTGTTTCTTGAGGTGGAACTAGATCCCCTAGCTAGGACCTCTTAGGTCACACTATGCAAGGTGCAGGCATTATAAGAACCCAGTGTTAGGCTGGGCGGTGGTGGCGCATGCCTTTAATCCCAGCACTTGGGAGGCAGAGGCAGGCGGATCTCTGTGAGTTCGAGGCCAGGCTGGACCAACAGCCTCCAAAACAATACAGAGAAACCCTGGCTCATAAAACAAAAACAAAAACAAAAAAAAAAAGAACCCAGTGTTAGAACCAAGCAGCTGCTTTGCAGCAGCTCTGTCCATCACAGATACTGGCTGACAGGTACGAACTGAGACATTGAAGATGTCTCACCTGGGAAGCAAATCAACACTAAAGGGTATTGGTGTGTTTAGTACTATGGGGGTGTCTTAGCTAGGAATTGCAGCAACGAAACTCCATGACCAAAAATCAATTTGTGGAGGAAGTAGTTTATTTGGCTTGCACTTCCACAGCCCTGGTCATCCTTGAAGGAAGTCAGTATGGAAACTCAAACAGGGTAGGGTCTGGGAGGCAGAAGCTGATGAAAAGACCAAGGGGAGGAGCTACTCCTACATCAATCACTATGTAGGAGAATGCCCTGGAGCTGCATCTTGTGGAGGCATTTTCTCAATTGTCATTCCCTCCTTTCATATAACTCTTGTTTGTGTGTCAAGTTGACATAAGACTTGTCAGTATAAGGGCCACACACATACTTCTCATTCCCTTTCCATGCTTGAGCCACATGAGGTCTGATTTCTCTTCAGAGTCTTGTCCATGTTGTCTGTCTTTTGGTATTGGAGCATTACTTAACATCTCCACCATGCTGTTGTCTCTATCTGTCCATGATATTAATAACTCTTGTAATAAATCACTAATCTAGTATCTCATCTTAGTGTCTCTTAAACTACCATCTCTCACATCTGAAGCCTAAAAATATTCTGCCTCTGAGGCATAGCCTCTGCTACAGTGGTGAATTTTAATCAGCAATAGTACTTAATTTTATGGAGTTGAGTTTACTACTATGCCATTCTCCTGGTGCTATTCAATAAATATCATTTATTTGATGGTAAATGGCATACATTTTCTTTATAAAAGCTCTTCTTTTTATCCAAGCATGGGGCTATAAGAAATCTTGGTGCTGAAGACTACACCTACACAACTTCTTGAACATGGAGAAACAGAGCTGATACCTATGTAGAGCCTTCACCCCTGTGAGCTTGCATCTTTGGTGCAGAAAGGCACTCTGCATGCTGTCAAAGGAGAAATAGAAGCACTCAGGCAGACATAAACTCTTCCATCTAAAATGATGTCCTGCTTCAGTATATGTTAGCTCAGTGGTGGCACAAGGTTTGTGGTGGTAACCAATCAATATCTTATTTGATTTAATTTTCATCCATGAGATGGAACCCACAACCTGCACTGCTTGGAAAACCAACAGCCTGAGACTAGATACCTTGGGGATCCAGGGTAAAACCAAATACTACTGTTCTACTAAAAGAGCATAAAGTAAAATAACTCCTAATGACATCCTGCTACACTCATAGTCCAGAAACTTACTTTGTAATCATTCAGAGGTTCAGTCCATTATCATCATGGCAAAGAGCATGGCAGTGTATAAACAGACATGGTACTGGGGAGGTAGCTGAGAGTCCTATATCTTGCAGGCAATACAAAATGGTCTGAAAGTTACACTAAGGGAAGCTTGAGCAAGAGAGATAACAAAGCCACTCCCCCAATAACACACTTCCTCCAACAAGGCTATGCCTACTTCAACAAGACCACACTTTCTAATAGTGCCATTATTTATGAGATTATGGGAGCCAATTACACTCAAACTACTGTAAGACTTAACTCACTTCTCATATTAAAAGCTACTTGTTCTGAATGTTGGGTTTTTAGCTAATTAGGCCATGTCACCTGCAGAAACCTGTTTCTTTTTTTTCTTTTTTTTTGTTTTGGTTTTTACGAGACAGGGTTTCTCTGTATTGTTTTGGAGGCTGTGGGTCCAGCCCATCCTCGAACTCACAGAGATCCACCTGCCTCTGCCTCCCGAGTGCTGGGATTAAAGGCATGTGCCACCACCGCCCGGCAAAACCTGTTTCTTAATAACTGCCACTGCAAATGAATCTTTAACCCTCCACAGTTTCCAGTGTCCTAGATCCTAAAAGAATACCTGGTGCTTTCTAACTTCCCCCAGCAAGTTTACAGGCTCAGCTTACCAGACTCCATAACCTCGATCATGTCCCTCAGCTGGATAATAGGTACACTTTAACAAAATTTCCCCTTTGTTCTAATAATCACAAGGAATTTCCCTGGGATTCCCTCATCTTCCTGCAACCCAGGAATCAGGGATGGCTTGGGCTACTAATAAATCACATGACATGATTCCACACTTCCTCTGAGACACATAAGGGCTCTGACCCTGTCTCATAGTTCAGAATGATCCTCAGAATTCTCATCATGCTAATTCCTGCCTGTCTGTTTGTTCATGGCACTAGTAAGTCTCTTAGTTAATAACTCTCTGATTTGAAATGACAGTCTACTGTTGACTAAAATCCACACTAGAAAACTTATCTGCCAACTTCCTCATAACTCTTGCTTTCTTCCAGTGTTTTGCACTAACTTTAGCATAAATCAACTTCCAGATTATTCTTCTTTTCTTTCATGCCCATTGCTCTGTTCCAATAACCTGTTTATTTTTCTACACATGGAATTTATCCATTATGTAATGGGTTTGTGTAGCCACATGACTCTCTTCATTACACAGACCTCTTTCCTACCTTACATTTTTCTCTTGGAATTAGTTGGCTGTGTTAGTCTTTTAGGAACAATATTAGTAGTCTGAAAGACTAGGTCTCAAGGCTACCAAACTGAACTTAAGAGATTTCTAACTGATGGGTGAAAACTGACATACACAATTTGAGGGTCATTTTTGTTTATTATTCTGCAGCTCTAATTACCTTTAATTCTATTTAGTTTCAATTCTCTGTCTCAGTTATCCCTTGCTTCTTTTTTTCCACATAACTTAGATACATCTTTTATGGGAGTCTTGAAGCAATAAGGTAAAAAAAATTTAAAAGAATTAGATCTCATGGGTCATGGCACATTCCTTGGGTAAACAATAGGGCAGAGCCATTTACCATGGCAGCACAATGTCTCAAGGTTTCTGGTACAAGACTGTGATCAGAGACTGGGGGTACAGTGCCTGGTGACACAAGCTGCAAGACAAAGGTCTTTATCAGTCAGACTTGGCAAGTGAAGAATTGGCATGATTTTTTAAGGCTATTTTGGGTTATAACCTTGGTTATATATTTGCAACTTTAACCTTCTGTATGTATGTAGTTTTTAAATTATGATCCATTTACAGAAACATTCATGCTAGTTTGAACTTGCTCTGAGGTAAAAATGAGCTAATTGTGTGTAATTTGAATAAAAGAAGAAAAGCAGGTTTTTAAATGTCGTACAGTCCTCGTGGGACAATAGATTTAATAATGAAGCATATCACACTATATTTTATATGTATCATAATTATACAATGAATGAGAAGTAATTTTACTGACAACTCACAGATATATGTGCGCATAAGATTGAAATGTAATCATGAGATTCCATATTCATGCCACATGAGATTATACACTACAATGCAGGTATTGGGGAAACACCATAGCTGCTTTGTAAATGTGAAATTACAGACAGGAGCAACAGTTTCCCTAGTCAGTGGTTCCACAGCCTCTGTCTGGAGGGGATTCTCCTCCATCAGAGAATCATTCCTCTGTGGGTTGATACCTGCAGCAACACCCATATCCTCCAACGGTACAAACCTAAAATTTGTCTGATAGTTTCTATTTTTCCAAACAGTCTTTAGTGGTTATCCATGAAACAGCATTAAGTAGATTGATTAATTTTGGCTAAATTTACCTTTAAAATTATTTAACATCTGTGTGCACTTATCCTGATATCTCTTGTTTACTGACTATCTGAACTACACCTTCTATAAAATTTATAATTTCAATTTATTTCTGTCTCTCTTTTTTTCTCTGTCTGTCTTTCAAAATCAAATTAAAACACTGTGAATTTACTTGACTAGGGTCCTTTTCTTTTTTTATAGATATACCTAATATACCAAGAAATTGCCTGGGCTCCAATTCTAATACTTTTCTACATTTATCTGTGGTTACCAAACCCCAGGAAACCATTTGCTCTGTTTGATTCTGATAAAGCTTTTTGTTCTTCTTCCCATTAGCACCTTCATTGATCCTGTCACTGAGATGTTAGATGAAGTCCTTTATCTGCTCAAGTCCCTCCCCTGGATCCTTGTTGCCCACTAGATAAACAGCAACTTCCAAAAGATCTGGGGATTTTCGGGTGGGTTGCCCCTGTGCTTTTGATCATTGCAGCCTCTGATTTTCCTTAGTCCTCTGGTCAATAGTCACCATCTTTCACATTTTTACCAGTAATAACTGTTTCCTCAACATGGGTAGAAACCTGCAGTGCATTTGTTTCTGTTTGGTACAATTTTCCCATCTGCTTTTGTTTTGTTTTCTTTATATTGATCACATTTTGCACAGACTGTGTTACATTGAAAGATTATTTCTTTTTTATTGGGGTGGGGGTTTATAGACAGAGTTTCTTTGTATTGCTTTTTTGTTTGTTTATTACATTTTTCTTTTTATTTAAATTAGAAACAAGCTTGTTTCACATGTCAATTCCAGCTCCCTTTCCCTCCACTCCTCTCCCATACCCAACCAGCCCTCCGCAAAGCCCCACTGCACCCCCCTTCCCCAGGGAGAATGAGGCCCTCTATGGGTAATCTCCAAGTCTGTCATTTCATCCAGGGAAGGGTATAGGCCCTCCACTATATGTCCAGGCTGAGGGAGCATCCCTTCATGTGGAATGGGTTCCCCAAGTTCATTCATACACCAGGGATAAATATTGAACTACTACCCGAGGTTCCATAGCCTCCTCACTGACATCCACATTCAGGGGATCTAGATCAGAACTATGCTGGTTTCCCAGCTATCAGTCCGGGGTCTAGGTGCTTCCCATAGTTCAACTCAGTTGTTTCTGTGAATTTCACCAGCCTGGTCTTGACGCCATTGTTCATCACTCCTCCCTCTCTGCAACTGGATTCCAGGAATTCAGTTCAGTGTTTACTGTGGGTGTCTGCTTCTGTTTCCATCAAATACTGGATGAAGGCTCCAGGATGGCATATAAGGTAGTCATAAAACTCATTATAGAGGAATGGGTAGGATAGCCTTTCTACTATTGCTTAGATTGCCAGTTGGTGTCATCTTTGTAGATCTCTGGAAACCTCAATAATACCAGATCACTCCTCAAATTTATATTGGCTCCCTCTATTATGGTATATCTCATTAGCTCTCCTCTACTCTTCCCCCTATTCAACCTTCATGTTCTCCTATGTCCTCCTCTCCCCTCCCCTTTCTCCTCTCTCTTTCTCCCCGCTCCATCTCCCCTCCCCCTATGCTCCCAATCTGCTCAGCAGATGTTGTCCCATTCCCCTTCTCAAGATTATCATGCATGTCTCCCTTATCTTACCTCCTTCCCAGATTCTCTGGCAGTGGGATTTTAGGCTGACAATACCATTGTCCAAGTATAAAATCAATATATGAGTGAGTACATACCATGTTTATCTTTTTGTGACTGGGTTACCTCACTTGGGATGGTTTATTCTAGTGAGATACATTTGCCTGAAAATTTCAAGATACCATTGGCTTTTGTCCACTGAGAAGTACTCCATTGTGCAAATGTACCACATTTTCTCTATCCAGTCTTCAGATGAGGGGTATCTGGGTTCGTTTCAAGTTCTGACTATTACAAATAATGCTGTTATGAACATAGTTGAACAAATGTCTTTATTGTATGAATGTGAATTTTTTTGATATATGCCTAAGAGTGGAATTGCTGGATCTTATGGTAGACTGATTCCCATTTTCCTGAAGAACTGCCATACTGATTTTCAAAGTGGGTGTACAAGTTAGCACTCCCACCAGCAGTTGAGGAGTGTTGCCTTTTCTCCACATCCTCTCCAGCATAAACTGTCATTGGAGTTTTTGATTTTAGCCATTCTTACAGGAGTAAGATGGTATCTCAGAGTTGTTTTGATTTGCTTTTCCCTGATAGCTAATGATGTTGAGTACTTTCTTAAGTGTCTTTCATCCATTTTAGAATCCTCTAATTGTGTTACTTGCTGTTTTGGAGTCTAGCTTCTTCAGTTCTTGGTAAGATTTTGAGACCCACCATCTGTCAGATGTGGGGTTGGTGAATATCTTTTCCCATTCTGTGGGCTGCCATTTTCTCTTGTTCTCTGTGTCGTTTACCTTACAGACGATTCTCAGTTTCAGGATGTCCCATTTATTAATTGTCGATCTCAGTGTCTCTGCTACTGGTGTTATGTTCAGGAACCTGTCTCCTGCTCCAAGTCATTCAAGGGTACTTTGCACTTTCTCTTCTAAGAGGTACAGTGTGGCTGCATTTATTCTGAGGTCTTTGAACTATTGAGATTTAAGTTTTGTACACAATGATAGATACAGGTCTATCTGCAGTCTTTCATATTTAAAAATAATGTTGCCTCCTTGAAAATTTTATACAATGTGGCTTTCCTCATATCTACTCACTCCCCCAACTTCATTCTTCTGTGTAGAATGTCATTTTCTTCTGAAAAGGGTAACTATCATAATGAACAAAATCTATCTCTGCTTTTGGAATCTAATATATATATATATATATATATATATATATATATATATATATATAAATACAGGTATATACAGTAATGAAAATTACTGACTTTGTTTTAGAAATTCTATTTCACAATTATCCTTTTAATAAATGGCACCCATGGTTTATTTCAGTCATAGATTACAAACGGGTTTTCTAAGACATTGTATAATGTACATACATGGCTACTTGCTTTATTATTTGATAGAACTAATGAAGATTTGTTGTATAGCTTTAATCATGATAATTTGATTTTAGAAATCTTGTAACATTCCTGGTTAGATTAGTTTAACATTTTGGTCCTTGGATCTTTTTATTTAATATAATGCTAGAAATTAAAGCGTTTTCCCCTAAGTTTTTGTATCTATAATGATAGTTTGGTGCACAGAATCTAATAGTACTTTAATCCTCACACTGTAGTTATATTCCTCATATGAATTTTACATCATGTCTTTCTTCCTTTCATTATTCTTCCTTTTTCTTCTGTTCAATTTTCAAATGATTCTCAGTTATTTGTAGTTAAAATATGAAAATTTATTTACTTTGCAAGTCTATTCTAGTGTGTGTTTATCTCTTTTTATTAGTTTTAATAGATATATTTTTATTCATTTATCCTTTGGAATTGTTTTTAATCTTTCAATGCTTGGTGAGTAAAACAATAGTGTTTAGTATTTCATTTTTGTTGTCATTAGTGTTTACAGAATACCCATTTCTCTTGACAAAGCTCTGAGCCAGAATCTCAGATGTTAGGTGATGAGTCACCACTGTTTTGCAGTGCAGGAATCATGGATTTTTTTGACTCAATACATATGCCCATTATTATTCATATGTTTCTGCCAATCACCATCCACAGAATGACAGTATTCACTGTCATTTCATACCAGAACCTACTGAGTACTTCCAGCAGTAGTTCTGTACTTCATAAAATAGAGAAAATTAGAAAATCCTTGTCCAATTTGCATTATTAGTTAAATCTTCAAATTACTGTTGATTATTAGGAATTTAATTGGTACATTTTCACACTGGTAATATCTGTGCCTTTCAACAGTTTTTCAGTGACACATACTCGGGATTCATTAACAAGTTGTGATTTAATTTGAAATACAGTAATTGATGCCAAAAGGAATATGAAGCTGCTTCTTCCTCATCTATTTTTCTCCTAAAATATTTGTATTAAATTGTCTGTGAATAATATTGACTATTGATTATTTCAACTTAAACTAAACCTCTTATTTAGAAAAGAAGTAAGTAAAAGTGGTACAGAAATTGTGGGAGTTGGTAACCATTGACTGGTCTAGGTTGAGAACCACAACATAAGAGGGAGGCTACTCCTGACACTTCCTGGATGGCCAGGACCCAGAGGCTGGACGTGAAATTATTCCTAATGATATTTTGCTAAACTCATAGATTGGTGCCTACCCCAAATGTCATCAGAGAGACTTCACCCATCAATGGATGTAAACAAATGCAGAGACCCAAAAAAAACATCAGACAGAGTTCAGGGAATGTTGCATAAAGAGGAGGGAGGATAGTAGTGGCTAGAGGAGTTAAGGATACCACAAGAAAATGGAAAGAATTAACTGATCTGGTCTCATAGGGACTCACCATGACTGAACCAACAACTAGAGAGGCTACATGGGACTGACCTGGGAACTCTGCATATGTGTTATAGTTGTGTAGCTTGGTCTTCTTGTGTGATTCCCAAAAATGGGAGCAGGGGCTGTCTATGACTGTTTTACTTACTTTTTGGACCCTTTTCCTCATACTGGATTGCAAATCCAGAATTATTAGAAAAGGAGGTCTAAAGAGAAGCTTCTTCCTTGAAAGAAACCTTACTGTCAGCCTGGTTCTAGAGACACATCAGTCCCAAATAAACACACAGGAGTCTATATTAATTATGAAGCCGTTGGCCTTGCTTGTTTCTTACTGCCTAGCTCTGACTTAAGTATTTACCCCATAATTGTTAATCTAAGTATTTCTCTTACCGGAGAATAGTTCCCGGCTTCCTATCCCATGGTGGTTACATCTCGACTCTCTTGTGTTTCTCCTACCCAGAGTCCTCCCTGACTCCTATTCCCTCCTATCTTGGTTCCCTATTGGCTCAACAGTGCTGTATTGATATAAGACTTCCCCAACATCTCCTCTTTTCTGTTTAAACAAAAAGAAATGTCCTAACTTTAACATAGTCAAATTGTATATAACAGAACAGTTATCAAGTAAGAACATAGTTACAATATTTTAGCAAGATTTAAAGAAAATATCATCCATCCCATCCTTGTTAGTCCAAAGTTCTATGTAGCTTATCTTTTATCATAACTAAGGAAAACTGTAAGTATAACAATATGTCTTCAACTCCATCAAAGACCATAGAAGAATAATATATAAACACTAGAAATGACAGAGACATCTTACTGCCTGGAGAGTCACCTGAAGTTCCTCTGTAATATTGGGGCATCCAACTTCAGCCCATTGGCCACAGTGTGTCCAGCAAAGCAGGAAATTTCAAACTGTCCATCTGCATTGGAAGTCTGTCAGTCATTTTCCTTTGTCCTGCAGAAAATCTCTTAGACTCTTCCATGAAGTAGGAACCCTGTAAGACTGAGTTCAGCAGTCACTTTCCTGTGGGTCCTGCATGTCCAGTTTATACAGTCAAACCGTCTAGGCAAGAGCAGTTTCTTGCCCAAATGGCTAATCTTGCCATGTTGAAAGCAAACTCAATAATGAGTTTCTTTGATGCCCACCTTCCTCTCAGACGTAATTGGTGCTGCCAGGAGCAAACATTTCTCATTGTCAAAAAAACCCTAAACCATTTAAAATGCCATTTTCTGAAGGTCTTTGAAAGGTTTGAAGTCTATCTATCTGTCTCAAATACATCTCTATCTATCTAGAAAACCTAACTTACCTAACTATAAATTCTGACTATTATAAGTAACTATCTATAGTCTGTATTCAATTATGCATTACGTTTTAAAAGATCAGTATAAACACAATACTTAATCAAGAGAAGAAATATACACATCACAAAATTGACCTTGAATTTGTATCAATAAATGAAAAACCATACCCATACTATAATTCCCCTTTTTACCATTAAAAGAGATTGGTTGTGATCATTAACCAATTATAAGCAATCCCATTTAAATGAAAACAAAGTTTTATAAACAAGAAGGGAATTAGGGCATCGCTTATTCCAAACTGCTTTGTGCTAGAAGGGGGCGTTTTTCATACCATGGGGATCATGAAAAAACTCAGAAACCTGTGTAAGTCCATATTTTTGGGGTCTTCAAGACTGCATCATCTTAGCTGTTTCAGTTGTTGGAACACCTGGTCCACTGCTTCCGGGGGTCTTGGTTCATCAAACCACAGAAGCCTGGAAGGAATCCTCAGCTTTTCATTTTCTGTAGAAACATAAGCAAAATCTCCTTTTCCAAGTAACATATCCTTATACTTAAATTTTGAAGTCAAGGCATTTTCAAAAGATAGAAGTTGAATTAACTCAGCAGCATTTATAATCAAGTGTACTTTAGCAGCTGTTCCTTCCTGAGCAATTATAAAACTGAAAAACACAATAGCGTACAATATCCAGACTCTCTGTGTATTTTCCATCTTTATGTGGCTTATTTATTTATCTATTATTACTTTATTTATTTTACTTTTATTTATTTTTCTCTGAGACAGGATTTCTCTTTGGAAATCCACCTGCCTCTGCCTCTGGAGTAAATCCTACCTGCGTGCGCCACCACAATGCCGGCATTTCTATTTATTTTCCACTTTGCCGTTTCATTTTCTCTCTCAATCTCATGTATATTTTTAAACACACTGTAAACCTTTAGAGGTTTTGTTCATCCAAGTCTGACTTTCCTGTAAATCTTTATATTTTTCTGGCCGTTTCCATGATGGCGGGCATAAGCATGATTCCAGCTTACCGCCTCAGTCCATGCTGACATCCAGCAAAAGCTGACACTTCCAGGTCTACATACACACCTTTTAATCGTTAGCAGATTCTCTTAAAACAACCTTGCTGTTTTTTTTTCTTTTTATGCCGAGTCAGGAAGTCACGTGGTAAGTGAGCCACGTGAATCTTGGCTTGTCGATAGCAAAACAGAGGCCACCTGAGAAAATGCTGCTACCAAAAATCTGTACTTCTCTCCGTTCTTCTGTTTCTAAAATTCCTTTAAAGCTTTTGTTATTTTGCGTGGAAATTCAATCCCGCTTCTGACAACCATTATGTAAAGAGAAGCTTTTTCCTTGAGAGTAACCTTCCTGCCAGCCTGGTTCTAGAGCCACATCAGTCCCAAATAAACACACAGGAGTCTATATTAATTATGAAGCTGTTGGCCTTGCTTGTTTCTTACTGCCTAGCTCTGACTTAAGTATTTACCCTATAATTGTTAATCTAAGTATTTCTCTTACTGGAGAATAGTTCCCGGCTTCCTACCCCATGGAGGTTACATCTTGACTCTCTGGTGTTTCTCCTACCCAGAGTCCTCCCTGACTCCTACTCCCTCCTATCTTGGTTCCCTATTGGCTCAACAGTGCTTTACTGACATAAGACTTCCCCAACAAGGAGGTGTCTATAGGCTTACTGCAACTTTATATGCCATATTTGGTTGATAACCATAGGAGTTCTGTACTTTTCAGAAGAGAAGCCTAAGAGGAATGGATGGTGAGGACAAACAGGAGGTGGAGAGAGCGACTGATTCAAGAGGAGGGAGAGGACATTCTATTGGTATGAAAATTATATACAAAAAGAAAAGAAGATAAAAAACTTGATTATAAAGATGTGATAAAGAAACTTCACTATTTGCATTTCTATGTGATATATTAATAGCATATAGAATATTCTGGAATTGATAAGCTCAACAAAATAATTAAAACTATAGTAGTTTTGAAAATTTTCATCCTCAACAGTTCCTATTATCTCATACAGCTAGTGTTATATATTCGTTATTCAAAAACAGAATCCCATTTTGTTCTAATTAAAATGTGGAATGTCGATATCATTTCCAAGATCCCAAAACTGAACATCCAAACTTAAAGAACTTAAGGAAAACATTTAAATAGACTGTAATGTTCTACTTGGCAAGGAAACAAGAAAGCTAAAGTGACTTTTAGTTTACTCCAAATTTCACAATACTTTTCTTTTGCTTACACTCTGGCAGTTATTGAATAGGGAAAGCAGAGATAAACAAATGGGATTATGAATGACCAATAACTACCTCAGAATTGAAAGCTAAAATGGAATGTAGAGATATGGTGTTCTATACATCAAAGTCATTCAGGTGTTCCTAATAAAAAAAATTTTGAAGTGCTTTAAAGTTAATGAGAGAAAAGATTTGATCTTTCCTGAGGCAGTTTCTATCCTTAGTAGGATGGCATCTATTTACCGAACACACAAACCAGCCAACAGGCAGCAAAACAACAGATGAAACAACCTATCTGATCTTCAGCACATACTGTGAATGGGATTTTAGGATTAGAAAAAACAAAAGTATTCTTTCTGTTGTTAAGACTTAATTTTTGTATTATTCTGTGACTTGGTATTTTGATATATTTACCATTTATCAATAAATTCTCATTCGAAAAGATATGCTGAGCCTTGTAGCTGTGTCTTGCCTCTGAACTTGTAACAGTGGCCACACCCATTTGGGTGTAGCTTCAGGTGGAAAGAGGGAAGTGTAAGGCTTGAAATCTGTCACACTGCTCTCTGTTGGGTCAGCCAATCTGCTAGAAAGGTCAGTGAAAGGCTCCCACGGTTCTTTTCTATTGTCTCTTTAAATGTTTCCCAGTAAACACTCATTTATTATTTATCTACAGTCTAGTGAAATCTTTACACCTGTGCCTTCAGAGTCTGGACTACATAGTAAGTTTGAAGGATTTGAGTCCGTCTTTGCCATTAAGAACAAGCAACCAATTACATGCATAAAACAATTATATATCCACCTCACATTATAGTAGACATATTTAGTGAGAGGTTATTAATGTTCATTTTATGGATATATACGTGGAGCTGCAATGTATGGATTCTCATGTTACTTTTTCAGAGAGATCAAGGATATTTTTACTCCTTCAGTGCCCTAAGGGATCTAATCAGTATAAATGTCTTGAATGACATGAAAGTTGGGATAAAAAGTTTTTTTCAGAGAATAACTGGAAACACATAAAATTAACATGTAAGTGAATCATTTCTGTATAGACTTCCAAGAGTTTTACAAAGGGTCTTGAATAACAGAATCTCTAATTACTTGACTTATCAGAAGTTGTCACAAAATTCATTTTGGTTCTAATTTTCTTCATCTCTTCCTCTTCTTCCTTCCTTTTCTTCTCTCTAACGTGTCTATACATGTGTATTCAGTTATGTGTATACATGTGCATGTGAAAAGCATAGGTAGATGATGGTTATCTTTTTAGTTTTTCTTTACCTTTTTCTCTTGAGATACTATTACTGAACCCAATATTCACTAATTTGGCAGAATTTTCTGGCTAGTGAGCTCTGGGGATCTTCCTGTTTCCACCTTCCCAGTGCTAGGTTTATAGGCATGTACACACTCAATTTATGGGTTGATGTGGGGCACCTGATTTTTTTCTGTAAAAGTAAGTAGAAAGAAACATGGATTTTAATAAAATCTTCTGCTAAGGTAAACCAGCATTTCTTGTTATAGCTATAATTTTTATATTATTTTTATTATAATATAACTGACAGCCATAAAAATCGCTCAAAACTTGTATGTGTATTCAGCTAAACAGTAGTCACCATATGACACCTCACATCACCCTCGTGTACAGGATCATTCATCTCAGTCATTCCTCTTCCACCCTCTACACTGCAACCACCATGAACACTTCTCCTTTTACAATACTCATTTCACACTTTGTGCTTTATCTACTATGTCAATTATCTACCTTTGAAATTTCTTAATGCTCTCTTCAGTTTTTTTAAATTATGTGTATATGCCTAGAGGTGGTTGGGTTATTACGTGGGGACGCAGTGTCCCATGGAATCCAGAACAGGATACTGAACACACTCTAGATAGAGTTACTGCTTAAGGAGGGTGCTGTGAACCAAACCATCTCTACTGAAAGAGCAGAATGCAGTCTTAAACTACTGAGCCATCACTCTAACTGTTGTTTCCTCCCTGCACAGCTGTTAGGTCTGCACTTCTTACTTGATAGTTTGAGCTTAACTCTATCACAAACAGTTTGCCATCTGTCCCATCTGCTGGCTAAACCCTGTCACACCTTCTTCACTCAAGACTTGTGTTCTTCCAGTGATAGCTTCCCCGAACGTTGTTATGAACCACATTAAATTTTACCTATACATTAGCTTTGAAGGCTATTCCTATTTCAATGATCTTAGTCAAAAACCAACAACTGTAAGTCAATAGAGGGTTACACAAAAACTCATATCCCTATTTGTATGTAAACCTGAGGCCACTCACCTTATATAAACAAAACTGTATTTTGCATAATTTCCAAAAGACTAAATTTAGAAACTTAATTCCATCTATGCCTGATTTTTTATGCCCGCAACAAACTGTGAAGTGAGGTATAAAATTGGATAAATTTTAATGTCTCCTATACCTCTTAGCATTCTAAACTCAACTAATTTCCACATTTTCATAAGGCCAAAACCATTCTGAGAGAATTTGTATGAAGTATGGAGACTGGGACACAGTGCAGAGGGATATACTCTGACATTTATAATGCTATAATTGGTAATTGGACCTATCATAAATGGGATTATGAGAACATTCACTTTGCACATCTAGTAGTGTTGGAAGTAATAGAGAGCAAATAAGAAGTAAACTCTGCTTTGCAGTCCTTGATCTGCTTGAGAGCACCAAGCTTCTCCATACCCTCACAGAGGGTAGAGCTTCTTATACTCAGGGGCTTGTGAGACACAACATATATTCACAGTACTAAAGCCTCAACCGTTTCCACCACATTAAATCCTGTAAAAGAAAATGAAAAATTCAAATAAAAACATCTGTGTGTCCTCAGTTGCACCAAGTAAAATTAGAAATAAAACTCAGTTTCAAATAGAAATTCAGTAGTTATCAGAGATATTTGACTAAGTAGCCTAAAGTAATTTTCATGATTCCAAGACTAGTAACAGAAGGAGAATATCTCATTACTAAGTAGTTCTATGAAAAAAATTCATAGCCTACACCTTCCTGAATCATGAGGCAATGGCTTGAACCTGTTCTCATGGGTGTAATAAACAGATTCATCGAAAGAAGTAGTGAAAAGAGTGGAAGGGCCAAACTTGCTCTCACTGAGGGTCACGGGATGCAAACTCCACTACTAGAACCATTTCAGGAGAGTTTGGCTTCATTCTCTTTGCCATGTATGTCAGCCACAAAAGGTTGTGGTCACAAGTATGAAGAGGAAGAAAGTATGTTCCTGGGATCTTGATTTCAGCTGATAAAATGCAAAATCTCTCCATCAAACGTCAGACATTCCTGCAAAGACAGCAGCATATTAAATGCTTGTCCCTAGTTGGTGAATATGTTTGGAAAGGATTAGGAGTTGTGACCTTGTTGGAAGATGTGTGTATGGAGGGACACTCTCTGAGGCTTCAAAAGACAGACTATGCACTCCAATAGTCTCTTTGTCTCTGTATCTGTCTCTCTCTCTCTGTCTCTCTGTCTCTCTGTCTCTCTGTCTCTCTCTCTCTCTCTCACACACACACACACACACACACACACATGGATCTAGATGTGATCCTTCAGCAACTTTTTCAATACCATACGTGCCTATTTCATCTTTCCCTATGTGATGTCCATGAAAAATCTTCTATAACAATGAGTCCCAAATTAAATACTTTGTTGTATAAGTTGCCATGGTCATAGTGTTTTATCACAGCTATTGGAAAGTAACTAAGACATTGGCTGGCAGCTTTGGACTGGGACTCACTACTGGCTGTTCCTATTGACAGGTATTTGGATTTAGAGTTCACTTACTACATTGGGAGCAGGGAGCTAAACCTTATTTATTTATTTACATTGAACTAATATTGTCAGTGCTCTTACTCATATTGTGCAATAAATATGTAAGGCATTTAAAAAATTGTCCACATGCATGTGGACACAAATTGGAAAAATGTGAATTTCTTAGTGGTTCAGGGAAATAATGAATAATGCAATAGCAATTGCTAACATGATTTTAAAATCTACAAGTTTATATATAGGCTCCTGTAGGCCAAGTATATGTCCTTCTTATAGTGGATTCAGATGAAAATGACAGGTAAACACTACATAACTTTACTCAGATGAAGGCAGTGGGAGACTGATAATGATTACCTCTGCAGGTAATGAGTCAAACACAACTAAACAAAACAAACAAACAAACAAAGAAAACAACCTAGCTTGGTTTAAAACAGGAGATGCATGGGATGAGAAGGTAAAGGTGAATAACAAATGCAGACTTGTAAGGTTTATTCTGTATGATCCCTCTGAAAAACTCAGATGGAGTTTGAGCCTTAGAAGGAGTGTATTACTTTAGAGAAGTGGGTGAGTGATGACTGAAATCTTTAAATAATGTAGATGATGCCAGATGGCTGTTGTAGAAAAGTCTCATGCCATGGGAGAGAGCATTGCCTGTGCACTCATAGCTATATGTTGATCTGTGGTGTTCCTGTTCTGGCCAATGGCAAGAGAAATAAACCTCCACACGTAAGCACTAAGTAAGGGCAAAAATAATTTACAATTCCTAGCAGCTTTAGAAGAAATTCTTAAAGAATTTCCACTTAGGGAGATGCTTGAAAGCTGTCAACACTGGATGGAAAGGCAGGAAAAGAAACATCTTCTGTGGAAATTTGGGTTGTACAGGAGGACAGGTGACATTGCAGGAGGAATTGATATCACTTAACAGAATATACTTTTAAATGTACTGTTCACAGCAGGATACTGAAAAACAAGAAACTCTTGAGCTATGGTGTAGTGTGATCCAAATGGAAGACAGTGTAGACACTGCATGCCTTTGGCAGTCCACTGTTCACAATATCCTCATCATAACATAAGAGGAAGTTTCCTACTGATACAATGTAAACAGTGGAAATGTCCTGCTGATATTAGAAAGCAATATATTCTAGATGCCAGTCCTCCTTTTGTAAGACATTTGTCACAATGCTTTCTAATTTAGGGGCTATCTCCCTGGTTTAGTTGCTTGAATACCAAATATTGATAGAGAGAAATATCCATGTGCCTTTCCTCAGAGTTTCTCTTTTCTGGGGAAAACAGCTCAACTTGTAATCTTGGATATTTTGATGTTATTTTTCTTCTTTTCCATTATTAGAAATGAAAAGATGTTTTACTAGCAAAAACAGATTTACAACAAATCCCGAACAACTCCCTTGCCCTGTGATTGTTGTTTGATAGGAACAAATGTCTGCTACATTTCAAGCAAAATGGGAGATCTCTGCTTACTTAGAGTTTGACTTTGTACTCTAAAATACCATGCCACAGATATCTGCCCCAGAGCCAGTGTTGTTTCTACTTGAATTAGATTCTGACATTCCCTTCTTACCTACAGTTTTCATATCTCTGCAAACTGGAAAGACACATAGCATTCTCCAACATAGGAAACTGTGGTTTGATTGGGCCTCCTCTTCTTCAAAGTCTTCTTGCAGCAATACACTAATTCCCTTTGGTCTGATACCATCAGGTTGTTTTTTCTTGAACATTTTTTGGCATATAGCATCAGTTCTTTCTCCTTTATGCTTGAGGCACTGCCAAGTAAGGAATGTCCTCTTATCCCCTTTCCATAAAATGTATATAGCCCTTCAATAAATTCCATTAGTCAACAAGAGGTAATAAACAGCACTTAGGGTACTGGGTGGTCCAACTTCATTTTGCCCCTCTGATTGGTTGGAGCTGTGTGGAAAAGACAACACACTACAGTTGTGTTCATACTGACTTCTTACCAATCATCCTTCAGGTATCTGAGAGAACAGTATATTTCATAGAGATATCTGTTGAGAGGCCAAATAGCAAGCCTTAATTTGTAATAACCCCCAGTAGTAAGAGCTGTTTCTAGATATGAATAATTTTGAACATATAAATATTTTAAAGTTAAACTTTAGTATTTACACTTAAGAATAATACCATTATTAATATTCTGATACCATTTTAAACAAGTTATTCTGTGACATTGGAGCACAAGTTGCCTAATAATTACATACAATACTTCTTTAAAAATGTTTGGAATACATTCCTTTGATAACTAACCCAAATTGTGAAATTGTGAGCTCATTGCTCACAGAATTTCTTCATTACAAAGATAATCTGCATTCTAATGTGCTTTGTTACCTGAGCTGACATGACTGCTGTTCAAGATTAACAGCCACAGAAAAAGGAGCAGCAGCATGGAAGGAGGTGTTATGCTGTAGGCAGCACTGAGTGACAGAGCACTGGCATCCAAGGGACATTTCCAAGGTCCTGGGTTCAACCTCCAGCACTATGAAGAAAACAGGAAAGCAAAAGAAAAGGAAGAGTACAGGAAGAAAAAAAATTAGAAGACAAGAGATGAGAAGAGGAAGTGAGTGGCAGGGCAGAGTTAGTGCCTGTTGACACACACCTTATGGTAAGATGTGGGGATATTCTGTAGAAGTGAACTTATTTCCTTCTGAAGGAAAGGTTTGTACTGGTAAACAAGACCATTCCTTCTGCTTTACACAGCAGAAATCAAATGTGTCAATAGAGGATAGGGCTGTTGCTAATTCTTCAGCTTTAGCAATTTTAGTAACATAAACATGCAATATTTGTTGACCGAAAAGCACAGGATATATCCATGTAGAGAAGAAATACCCTCAGTAACAATGCCCAGATAATTGGCTGAATGCTTATGTGCTGCCAGAGCCAGACCTAGGGTTTTCTCTGATAATGCCAGCAAGCTCTTTAACAACTGTATAATTCATATTAGTTTTGCTGTGAAAACATGTAATTGCTTTCTCTGGAGACATGACAAGGAGACTCTTTAGTGGTGTTGTTAGAAGGAAGTTTATGGTCCCAATGAAAGAAACCTCTACCACAGAAGTAGTGCCTGGACAAGGCCAACTTTACTTTTGGTCAAGAGACCACCCACTGAAGATAAAAAACACTTGATTTTTATTCTGACTTGGGTGAAACTGTTGCCCTACCTTTTAGGTGTGGTGCTATCTCATTTTTTAATTTATAGGGCAGGAAATGAATGAGGAAAAGGAAGTGGGTCACAACTCCAAAGTGAAAAGGCTCATCAAATTCCCAGAATACAACAGTGGACCTTTGTGTAAGCAAAGTTTTTTTTTTTTAAACTGGGCACGAGCAATTTCAACTTTTTTGCAAAAGTCTTAAAAGGCAATAGAATAAAAAGACCTGAATCCCTTGTCGCAAACTCAAATTTTACTGTATTTGATAGAAAATATTAATACTTATTATTTCCTACACTGTTGATTGTTCTCTTGAAGCTAAAAGCATTTTGACCCTCAGAACTTCTGCCTTAGAGAAATGGGCTTACACTTAATGAAAACGTTCACACCAAAGCTAGACTCTTTTAATATCTAGCTTAATATATCTTTACCACCATCAGAAATAACTATAAACATGTTGGATGTTTAAAACAGTGTTCTAGTTTGAGCTTTGTTGTTGTTCAACTTAATTTTTTTCATATTTAAAAATAATGTTGCCTCCTCGGGAATTTTGCACAATGTGGCTTCCCTCATATCCACTCACTCTCCCAGCTTTGTTTTGATATAGGGGAAGTCAGGATCCCCTTTTGGTTCTTAGTCTCACTAGTCAAATAATTCAGAACAGGTATCAATTTCATTAGAACATAAAAGAGAAATCTCAAGGCAAGCAAACTACAAAATCTCAGATGCTCCAAAGATATGGGAGGAGCAAAGGGAAAAGCTGAGCCACTTAAGCAGGCATGGGAGGTCAGCCACACGGGAGGGAGGTTTTATAGAAGGCTAAGGGAAAATCCCAAACTGTTAAGGAAAGCATGTTCAGAAAAAAGTAAAATGAGAAACGAGAATGCAACACTTTTCTGAATCCTTCAAAAAAGAGCACACTTAGGACCTTGAGATGCCATGGCCTCTAAGCTACTGCACTTGAGGTAGGGCTTCTGGAAAGGAAATGTACAGAAAATCACTAAAGAACTAATCATTGTTCTTATCTCTGTGGCATGGCTTAAGTGATCCCAGATTCCCTTAGCCAAAGGTGACCGAGCCAGCATGACCAAGCTGTTAGATCTACAACCAGGCCTGAGGTTTGAGGTTTTTTGTTTGTTTGTTTGTTTGTTTGTTTTTACTCTAAAGTAGTCAGATCAATCCTCAATCTCCATAAATACTCACACAATTTTATAGATGTCCTCTTTTATTTATTTTTCACCCATTAAATGCAATTATTGATATATATATATATTATACTTTTATGTTTAGCCTTCCCCTCTGATATAGTCAACTTGCAAAGGAATGTACTCTTGATGAAAACAGACATCTCTCTCCCTAGTAACAATGAATTGCCAGTAGCTCCTAGGTTTAGGGCTAGAGGGGATAAGTCTTCCACTTCCATCCCCATGATAGGAGTAAGACTATTAAAATTCCTGATATAATTTCATAATAAAAGTATTAGAAAACCTATACATCAAGTCTACAGCCAGCATCTTGCTAAACAGAGAAAATCCCAAAGCATTTTGACTAAAATTGGGAACAAGAAAAGGATGCTCACTCTTTCCTTCTTTTCAGTATAAGAAAGTCTTAGCTAGAACAGTAAGACAAGTATAGGATACAAACAGGAAACAAAATAAGAGAGGAAGAATTCTAAGTATACATATTTTTGATATTATGATTGTAAAATTAAAAAGATCTCAAAGATCAGCTTCTTTCTATAGCTGATGAATACTTTCAACAAAGCAGTAGTATAAAAAGTTAATACACAATACTCAGTAGCCTTATTATATACACATTACAAACATGCAGAGAAGGATATTGGGGAAATAGTTAACATTCTTAGTAATCTCAAAAACAAAATAAAATATCTTGGAATAAATTTAGCTAAGGAAATAAAAGACATGTACAATGAAAATATTAAGACATACGCATATACATACAAAGAAGAGGCAAGTAAGATAGAAAGAATCCCAAGACTCCCACTTTGTTCATTTATTGGTAGAAATATTATTGAGAAATTGGCCATCCTATCGAAAACACTCTACAGATTCAACATGATCTTTATAAAATACAATTACTTTTTTTCACAGAAACTGAAAAATAGACTTAAAGTTTGTGTGGAAACAAATGAACAAAAAGACTCAGGGTAGCCTAAACAATGCTAAAGAATTAAAGAGCTTCTAGAGATATCACAATTCAGATCTCAAGTCATATAATGGAACTACAGTTCTGGTAAAACAAAAAGGAACACATTATGCAATAGAATAGAATTAAGAATCCACATATGAGCAACACTCTTATAACCATCTGATATTTGCCAAAGAAATCGGCAATATATTTTGGAGAAAGGACAGATCTTGAAACAAATGGTCCTAGTGAAACTCAATAGCTACATGTAGATGAATGAACATAGTTTCAGTGTTTCTAAAATAAATTTTATTTAGATAAAAAGATATTGTTTATATACCAATCCCAGTTCCTTCTCTCCCCCCCCTCAGTCCTCCCATACTTCTCACTAACTCCCCATCCCACCCTTCATGCATTCCTCAAGGAGGGTGCGGCATTCCATGGTGGATCACCAAAGTTTGTCTTATCATTTGGGAGAGGACCTAGGCCCTCCTCTGTGTATCTAGACTGAGAGAGTATTTCTCCATAGGGAATGTGCTCCAAAAATCCTATTCATGTACTAGAGATAATACTGATTTCACTGCCAGATGCCCCATAGACTACCCAGGCCTCCCAAGTAACACCTATGTTCAGGGGACCTGGTTCAGTCTTATGTTGGCTCCCCAGCTGTCAGATTGGGGTCTGTGAGCTATCACTTACTCGGGTCAGCTGTTTCCAGGCATGGTCTTCAACTCTTTGCTCATCACTCCTTCAACTGGATTCCAGAAGTTCAGTTCCATGCTTGGCTATGAATCTCTTCTTCTGCTTCTATAAATTACTGGATGAAGGCTCTGGGATGGCATTTAAGGTAGTCATCAATTTCTTTATAGGGGAAGGGCATTTAAGGTAACCTCTCCACTATTGCTCAGATTTCTTTAGATTCTTAGTTGGGATCATCCTTGTGGATTCTTGGACAATAGTTTTAGCTTTTTGACATGCAAGATAGGCAGATTGTTTCACTCATCATATGAGAAAATAATCTCCAGATAGACAGAACCCATGTGGAACTGGGAGAGAGAGAAAGAAAGAGAGAGAGAGAGAGAGAGAGAGAGAGACAGACAGACAGACAGACAGACAGACAGACAGACACAGAGAGAGACAGAGACAGAGAGATTGGTCTGCTAGTCAGTCTACTTTAGTCCGTAGGGTGATTGGATAGGCCACATCCACAGCATACAGATTAATGTCCTTAATTCAAAATAGTGTAATTTGTCAATCTCATCTAACAGCCATCTTCACAGAAACATCAAGAAAAATATTTTGCCAATTATCTGGAACTGTGCCCACATGGAGTCACATGTGATATCCATGCTTATGGGACATACTTGGATATCTCATGGGATAATTCTGCTTTACACACACTGGAACCTGGGAATGAAGATCACAGGATACTGCTGCTTACTTTACATCATGTGTCATATCTATAACGTTGTGCCTGTAACACAGGGAGGAATTAGCCAAGTCTTTACCATGTGCCTAGATCATGAACTGATTTTTAACTTCTTGGCAACAATATACTCCTGTATATATGATAGGGAAATGTTATTTTCCTGGAAACTAAAAATCATCCTGCTAGGATCCATTGTGGGGTGTAGTAATACTTAATATTGTTTTACCAATATGAGAAGTAAAGTTCAGAGAGATTAAATGATTCTGTCAATATTTATGCCTGGTAAAGAAGTAGCCAGTCTAAGAGGTCTTAAACTTTTTCATATGTGACTGAACTAGAAATGCATTTCATAATAATTCATGCAGTAAGAAGAAATATATTTTTTCTTTTTTTTTTGCAAACCTATATGTGGAGAGAAGTAGATTTTTAATGCTAATACCAGGTTACAAAATATTATTAATCTGAAATTCATAAATATTAAAAGAAATTGTCTCTGCTTTTAAGGAACTAAGAATATTTAAGATTATTGTCCCTGCATATTCTAATTCATTATAATGGACATGTTTCTTCTCCCATTAGCATACTCAAAAATGTTTTATAGGCAAAATTGGGCTTCCCTTAATTTTAGTATAAATAACATTTGACACATGGATGCTCACTTATTGTTTTAAAGGAAATGTTGAGATGTAAGAAAAGATCGATATTCATCTAATGGCGTTTATCTTGGACAATGCTTTGATTAGTAAGGACAGAAGTTGAAGTGGGATAGTCTTAAAGCAAGGGAATTTACATTTTTAAACTTCTTTTTGATTCTTGGTGTATTGCACATCATTCATTTCAATTCCACTTATATCCTTGTCCCCTCACATCTGCCCTTGCAAACCCCCCAAAAACCCAAGGTTAAAAGACAAAACAAAAACTAAACAATATAAAGAAACAAAACAGAAACAAAAACAAGACAAAAGGGTAAGAGCAATAAAGAAGAATCTTGTCATGTAAGCTGTAGTGTGGCCCTTTGTGTCACATAGTTTACCCATTAGTTCATTCATCTGTTCATCTTTACGTAGAAGTGTTCATTGGCATGGGTCATTGGTCTATCTCAAGGCCCCTGGCTTCTGCTAAGCCAGTGATAAAGGGAGCTCAGTGGGGCTTCTGTTGCATATCTTCTTGTCTTGTATCACAGAGATCCTGCTGTTGCAGGATATTCAAACACACTATGAACCCCAAGTTTGCATTTGCATTAAGAAATAAATTTGCATTACATAAAATCAATCTTGTTTCAGGGGCAGAACCAATAGCTGGTTGAGATAAAGTAATCATAGAGAAACAGAGGGAGTCTGGAAGCCAAGTAGAGGAAGTAGAGAAACTGCTAGAAAGGGACTTTGAGTATGGGTGTAATTATTGGTTTGGCAGAGCTCTAGTGACAGCCCAGGCTACCCAAATCAGTATGGCCCCAGTGGCAGCATGGCCCCCAGATGCCAACATGGTGTCAGGTGACAGACATGCATGATGAAGCATCTGCTATGGTGTGTAGCCCCCTGTCTACCCTTGTCTCAGCTCTAAGTCTCTTCTGCAAGTTCGTCTGACATGTTGAGCTTTTTTCTAGGAGACAAATTCCTCCTCTCTCTGCCAAGTTTCCTTTTGGAAGCATCCAATCTTTAAACCATTTCCTGTCCCAGCAGGAAATTCCTGGGGAAATGACAATCTCATGGGGGTCCAATCTTTCAGTAGTCTGCTAGAAACAGATGGAGCATAAGTACCTGCTTATCTCCAGTCTGCCCAGGGAGGTTGGCTGTACTCAGTTTCCACTGCCTGGGAAGGACATGTAAGCCTTTGTTTGACACATTCGCTGACAGGAAGTCTGACCTATAGGAAAACATTGCAGCCATGCAACTTTTGGGTGAATTCACACACATAGAAACAAGAATAACTATGTTAGAAAGGATTGTTATCACAGAACAATTGATACTTCATTTCTGTCCTCTATGAAATATTTTTCAAGCACCCATAATCACATATTAGAAATGCTTGATATATATCTATGTTGAGTGAGTTGATTGAATTACTACATAACTTACAATTATGGCATGAAAAATATTAGAAAAGTTTTCATGATAAAAGGACACACTTTGACCTTGACTTTTATCACAGAGTTGTAGTTAAGGACTCAGTCACTGGTCTCTAGAGAATCATTCTTGAAGACAGTAGATCCTATAAGGGATGGGGACTAATGAAGGATTGAAGTATATACTTAAAGGTGATTTGTCAGCGTTGGTTTGCACATTTCTTCTGTGGTTTTATCAATTGTTTGTTTCTCAGCTGACATGAGGGGAAGGAATTAATAGCCATGGCCCTCTTGTCCCACAGAATGATATTTTCTGCCACTTGGGCCCAAATCAATGAGACCAAATTGGCAGATAACACTGGGAAGAGAAAAAGGCAGGCAGTCTGGCCTTCTCCCCCAGGATACCAATGAGGGAGAACTTTCACATGAGGTCTAATTGATTGCTTATTAATTACATGACAATGGGAAATCATTAATGAATTGCAACTCTTCTAATGTACACAGAACTGTTACATTGTCAAGATGGAATTGGATGGAGGAGGATGTTTCCAGAGACTAGGGAGAAGGTTCCCACTGGCCATACCATGAAGGGTTGTGCTGGCAAAGAAGGTACCTTGTACTGGCCAGTGGGTAGGCTGTACCAACAATTGGCTTACAAATTGAGGCAAATTCAGGTGCAAAAGGAGAAAGAACAGTACAGATACCCTGGGGAGTGAGGCACACTGAAGAAGCCTGGTGATGCAGCATCATTGAAGCACCAATAGAATAACTCTCATACTTATTGCCTGGTATAAACACAAGGGGGAATGCTTAGTCTTACTCTCACATGGCAACTTGATATGCCATGCTTTGTTGATACCCACAGGAGGCATGCCCCTTTCTGAATAGAAACAAGAGGAGTGGATTGGGGATCTGGCAGAGAGGTCAGGGGAGAATGGGAGGAAAGGGAGGAAGCGAAACTGTAGTCAGGACATGGAAGAAAGAAAGAAAGAAAGAAAGAAAGAAAGAAAGAAAGAAAGAAAGAAAGAAAGAAAGAAAGAAAGAAAGGAGGGAGGGATGTTGGGAGGAAGGGATGGAGGGAGGGAGAGAGGAAGAATGAAACTAGAGATTGTCTCTTCCTCCAGAACAATAACCATTCTGCAAACATATTCCTAGAAGTACAACATTAAACTGAATACCTTTAACCATGTAGTAAAATCAACTATTTGTCACTTTTGTTTGCTAAAGCTTAAGACACAGAAATGCTTTGTTTCAATTTAGATACCTCAAAATTCATCATCCAAAAGATAGTCAAGGGACTTGAAAAGTATGAGTTATCTGAGATTTAGTTTGTCTTCTTCAGCCTATCTTGATTTCAGTTCATAGATTCATACATTTTAATAGGGCATCGGTACCTGTTCACTCAGTATTTTGCTTTAAAAATTGGATTCATACAAAGTTGAGGATGCCCCCAAGTTTTATAGCTCTGTGCAGTCTGCATTTTCAAGGACATATAGTCCAGACACCTTTTCATGTGAGTACTTTAGTACAATATAAACTAGTGTGTGTGTGTGTGTGTGTGTGTGTGTGTGTGTGTCTTATTCCAAATTCATAATGGAAAAGAAACTTGGGAAGAAATAAGCTACATAAGGTCAAGAAATGAGAAATAAAAATATTTTTTCTAATGAAAAACATAATAATCTAAGTTGTGATCTATTGTGGTAAATGGCATGTGAAACACTGAATATTTATACATCTAAATGGAGTAGATATGCCTATCTATCTAGTGTGATAGAATAGTTATGGTCTTTTCCAAATATGTATTTCACATTTAACATTAATGAGAAGTAATGAGCCTCAACCTATTGGAGACATGTGCTTATCTATTCCTATTCCTAAAACATCATATAGACAATTATTTTCAATATGTAGTCAAGTTTCAGAGATGTTTTTATATATGCACATGCTGGGACTGTAGAAAAAAGCAACAGTCATTATGGCAAGCATTTAAAGCCATGAGTTTTAGAATGTGTGATATGAGTTCATGTGAAGTCTTATAACTAAGCACAGGATCATGAAGAATTTGATAGAAGGAAAATATTACTGAATATGCAGTTATTAAAAGCTAATTCAAAATCAAACATACAGTGAATTCAAATTATCTCTAGTAGCACTTGTACATGCAGTATTATATAAAATTTTCAGAACTGATTTCTGAACTGCAGAGATCATACCATCACAACACACAAAGCCAGCATATGATACATGAGTATGTTTCAAATTACAGTGTTTTAATTGTGCATACAAAATTTTCTACTGTAGGTAAAGCATGGTTACATGAAAAGAAGAAAACTGTTAACATCTTTTTTGCCATCACCTCTATATATATGGCTATCACATTATCAAGGCTTTGAATTGTACTATATTAGAATGTTTGATTTAAAAAGTTTGAGTAGCTGGGCATGTGGGGGCATGCCTTTTGTTACAGTACTTAGGAGGCAGAAGCAGGCAGACCTGTGTAATTTTAAAGCTAAGATGGTCTACAAAACAACTTTAAGGAAAACTAGGATTGTACAGAAAAACCTTGTCTCAAAAAAACAAAACAAAAAATAAATAAACGAAAATTGAGTTGTAGATTTAAACTTACAAAAGATTTATTAAATTAATTTTGTATTGAATTTACAGATTTACATAAATTTCTGAAATAACTCTAAACACGCTTCTTCATGCGATGGGTATATACATATACACCACATTCACACACACACACACACACACATACACACACACAGAGCAGCAGCAACATCGATGACATACACAGGTTTAAGGAAGGAATGTAGGGAGGTATAACAAATACTACATGCATTTTGAAAAGCAGTATATGAACGCCTACTACTGTTGTAGAGGCTTAGTAAAATACAAACACATAGGAGCAGAATTTAAGGGGAGTTATTTTATAAAAGGACAAATAAGGCTTTCACAAGATATCTATGGTACGAAGTAAAACCCCCAGAATGAGGAATGAGTAACATCTTGTTGAGTCTTGTCCAAAAGTTTCCACAGACCTCCCTAAATATCACAAAGTACTGACAAGGCTATTTTTTACCTTCACAACTTGTCACTAAACCCCTGTTCTTTAAGTCACCACTTACTTATGTCCTCAAGAAATCTAGCTGCAGGACAACTAGAAGTGCCTCTCCTATTAAGCAGCATTTTTGGTGTGAAAGGCATTGTGCATACTACTAGAGAACAAAAATAACCATTCATATCACCCAGCTCTGAACACTGTGACCTATAGTAGTAAACTGACAGCAAGATATTTTGGTACAGAAGTGGCACTAATATAGGAATATCCAACCATTTTTAAAATTAGATTTATAGCCCATTCCACGAGATGGATCTCATGCTTGACAGTGCTAAAACGGCCCAGAAACTGACTATGTAGGCTATGGGCCCTAGGGAAAAAAATCTACTGTTTTTCTGCTTAATGATCAATAAAATGACAGTTAGTTACATTGTAATATGAATAGATCAATGACTCACTCAATTCAAATTAGAGACAATTTTTCTTGAAGTAGATGACAATTAAAACACAAATCCAAAACCAGGCAATGTGCAGAGTGTAAGAGACATTGGCACACTCAGTCCTAAATGTGGTATCTTTATTAAATTCCTCACCTCAAGTCTCAGGGATCTAACCTGAAGTAGTTCAGGAAAGACTGTAAGAGACAGCTATTGTGACTAACTCATGAAATAGTATCTTACAGGAAGGTTAAGACATATGAACTCATGGAGCCAGGACAGCACTTACAAGACCTCTGCAACTCCAAGTCAAATAAAATCCCTGTCCAGAAAAATGAAAGGTAGCATAAAGTCTTATATAAAATGTCAGTTGTGATTAGTACCTGCTGAGAATCTCCAAAGAAGTGACAATGGATATATTAACCACACTCCATGTTTAGGGCCACAAAGTGGACTCCATGTGCTTCGTTTTGTTTTTTGCACGTTCTTTGTTTGGTTTTGTTACTGTTTTTTCTTTGTTTTTTTAACATTTTATTGTTTTGACTTTTTTAAGTGAAGAAAAACATGAAGTTGGATAGGTAGGGAGGTAGGGAGGATCTGCTAGGAGTTGGAGAAAGGAAAAGAATATGAACAAATAATATTATATAAAATAAATTTAATGTAATAAGCAACAATATAAACATTCATCAATTCTAATAACTGTTGGACAACCTACAGCATAAAACATTTACCTTTGGTTTAATTGTATAAAAATAAGTAAACACAACCATTATATGAGAATATTCATTTGTTTTCATATTTAATTAAATATATATCAGTACATGATACATATTTATATGTCCTTTCCAGAATTTTATAATGATTTTTGGCAAAAAGGGTTATTAGTAAAAAATCTTCAAAGAGGCCTGCTTTAGAGTATTTCTCTATGCTTATACAGCAATCACATTTTATTTTTTTTGTCTTTTCCAGAAAAGAAGAAAAAATATTCTTGAATTAAGTTTTATTTTTGTTTAGTTTTCAAAGTATTAGCAGTAGGAGCTCCTAGAGGACTTTTCCAAACTTGCTCCCACAGATATCCTGAGGAGTCACTGCAATGAATTGTGATCTAAGGATCAAGTAAACAAGTAAACGGTTTATTGACTACAGAATTTAGTATATTTAATATGCTAACATGTGAAATCACAAAACATAAGTGAATATTTAACAAATATAACTGGGGAAAATAATTTTTTCCTAAAAATTTTTAAGGAACCTTTCAGTGTGATATTCCTTGACTTGGTATGTTTTGATTGATTGATTAATTGATTGGTTGGTTTAGGGACAATATCTCAAGATGTGGTACAAGATGGCCTTATGATCAAATCTTTGCCTCAGCATCCCAATTGCTAGAATTACAGGAGTCTCCACCATGCATGTCAGTAAAATACATTTTTTTTCATTTCTACCATCAAAATGGACCTGGCCTTGTTGCAACCATTTCAAATTATAATCAGTGGCGCCAGAAACTATAGTGAACTCTAGCCAATCACAGATACTGGAACATTTTCTCATGTAGGATGGAAAACACACTGACCTCTGGGTTTGAAATATTGGGAATTTGAACATCTGTCTTCCAGTCATTTAGTTGTATTCATTTCTTTCTCTAAAATCGCTCATTCCAAATCCTATGTCATACTCTTTTCATATTATATCCTTCTATTTCTATAATTATTTCTCCGTTTTATTTGTGTTTACTCTATCAGTATGCTTTTCTACTTCTGAGATAAACACAATGAGTAAAAACAATCTTGCATGAAAAGTGTTTATTTCACTTTATAGGCCATCATTTTTTGGAGTCAAGGCAGGGAAGCTGGAGGTAGGAACTGGAGCCCCAGCTATGAAAGTATGCCATTTACTGGCTTGCTCTTCATAGCTTTCTTGCTCATTTTATTTTCTAATACAGGACTGAACCCCCTGCTCTGGAGTTGCCCTCCCCACAGTGAGCTATTCCTTTCCACTGCAATCACAATCAAGAAAATGCCCCAGAGGCTTGTCTACAGGCCAGTTCCATGGGGCATTTTCTTAACAGAGTTTCCTTTTTCTTAGATGGCTCTAGCTTGTGTTAAGTTGACAAAAAAATTAACTATAGATGTATTGTTAAATGTATCCTCTAAATGCTGTTGCTTTCCACAGTGTAGCCATCTGTGAGTTTTATGTACTCTGCTCTTCATTGTGTTGAAAGTTTCCTGATTTTAGGGCATATGAAATGTCTCTTACTAGGGATATGCATGATGCTGACATGGGGAGGGCTAATCAGGTTACAGCAACAGATTCTTTTTTTTTTTTTTTTGATGATTTAAATTAAACAAATGAAAGATCAAAGTCTCAGCACTAAGCTAAAATTTTCAGTTTTTATATCGTAAATCATTTTAGAAATTACACTATAAGTATATCTTTCCCTCCTTCCACCTATGAAGTCCTCCCACACACCTACAACCTGATCTCTTTTGGGGGTATTGGAGGGGTTTGGTGGGAAGGCATGGGGGAGGGAAGGGAAAGCAAGAGGGATCTGGGATTGACATGTGAAGCAACCTTGTTTCCAATTTAAATTTAAAAAGAAAAACAAAAGAAAAAAATCCATAGCCTCCTTTTCATTAGTGCTTTATCCTAGGTTGATGTTTCATGAGCTTTCCCCCTTCCCTGTTAGCAGATCTCCTGTTTGTTATAGTCTTTTTCAAGTTATGTTTAGGCTTTGTAAAGCAGAAACAAACAACAAAGAGAAACTCCTGTAACTACAGCAGGAACACTCAAATGGAAATGGAGTTTGTTTCGCCAAGCAGAAAATCTATGTTTGAGGATGAGGTTAGTTCCCTTTGTTCCTCAGAACTGGCTGGGTTAGGGTTTTCCAGGGCAGCAGGAGCTCCAGCACCTGGGACCTTTGAAAAGCTCACTGAAAGAAACCCTCTTGTGAGATCTTGGAAAGAGATAGAAAACAGGAATTCAGTCATCTTAAATGTTTAAGTGAAAATACATTAATCTACCAAGAGCCACTATCCCTTGTCTGTATATCAATCAGCCAGGGATCTATTTAACTCCTATTCATTCTCAAAGACACTTGTTAGGAAAATATTTATACTTTTATGTGTTAGACAAAAATAAGCCATAATATATATATATATATGACTTTTCCTCAATGGTATTTATTCCCAATTTTTTAATTAGGAAATAAAACAAAGAAAAATGAAAAGGACATGTGAAATTTTGTTCTCTGATGCTATGTTTGGCTACAATTTCATTTTTACCATTCTTTACCTATTATAGTGTTATCTTATTTCCTGATTTGAACCAGGCAATGGTGGCTCATTTATGGTATAAATTCATTATTTTTATATTTTTGGTAATATTAAAGAAGTCATTTATAAACCACTCAAACCCTTCTTGAATGCAACTTGCTTTTACATATTTCCAAAACTTTCAGTGGAAAGGCAGATCAAGAATGAGACTTGCTGAATCTACAAAGTTAGCTCAGTCAGTAAAGTGTTTGCCTTGCAAGAAAAAGAACTGAGTTTTCTACCCAGGACACACTTAGAACAGCCAGATATGATGGCACATACTTGTAATCAGACAGCTGGTGAGAGAGATAAAGGCAGATTTGGGGGCTCACCCGACTGCCAGCTTAGCTATGTGGTGAGATGCCAGTGTCAGAAGCTGAAAAAAAGGGAAACCTAGACAGGTTTCTAAGAAATAATATTCCCGAGTGCCCTCTGACCACCACCAACTGCATGAATAAATGCCCCCCCACACACACTAGAAATCGATGTGCTTGTCCATTGTTGGCTAAAATTCATGTGGCAGAAATTATGTGTTCCATTTGGTGTTTGGATCATTCATGCTTCTCAAGCTATTAACATTTTCCTGTTACTTCCAGTAGTATCCTTGAAATCTCATAGACTTTTCAAGCAAGGGCCATGATTACAAAGTATTAAGATATCAAATCCTTTGATTAAATAATTCCTTGCCTGTTATATAAAGGCTCAGTGGTTAATATCTGAACTTTGAATATTGCAGATCTTTTAAAATCCTAAATATGAATGTTTAATTGTATGATAAAGTCCTTTCATTTCTACTACAGATTTTAATTGTCTATCCTCTTTGCAGTAGGTTACACACCTATGACCCTTCACATTAACTGAAACACTATGATATCTTTAAAAGATGAAGTTCACTTTCCTGTATATAACAGCCATAATCTTGTCATCATGTTTTGATCAATCCTTGGAGGATTTTGTAACTCAACCACTGTTCAGAGGCATTTTTGTACGGCTCAAAAAAATACCTCTTTATTATCCATTTTCATAATTAAATAAATAAGGAATAACTATGGGGCTTTAGGAAAATCCCATGTGTTAATCAGGTAGTGAACACGTATTTACTGGTTGTCTTTTATGGACTAAGTGAACTCTGACTTCTGTGGTAGGAAAATGTATCAAGTCTCTTTGAGAAAAAAATACTATACTACCAGTAAGTAATAAGAACAATAATGAAAATGATAAGTCTTTTCAGTGAGTGTAGTAGGAATCAAATGATGGCCTAGAGATCGCAGAGCAGACAGATCAGGTTCTGTTTCCAGCACCCACTTGGAAGTGCAAAACTCTCTGTTACTCTGTTCCAGGGCATCTGACCCCTTATTCAGGTCTCTAAGGCATAAGCTACGTGTTTAGTACACATATATTCATATATGCAAACCTTCAAACAAATAAAATAAATCTTCAAAAATATAAAGAAAATGATAAAGAGTTATGCTCAAAACTACCCAAAGGGACTGAATTTGATCTGTACCTTGATCCTGTTCATTTGAAGGAAAATGAAGAGTTTTGATAGCTTAACTGTAACTTAGAGCATGTGGGAAAGAACTCTACTGGGATTTCCTCTATGCAGAGAGAATTAAGACATCAAATTATAAGACTAGAGTCTTTCCAGTAAATTACTGCTGTCTTATTTATTTCTTTGACAAAATAAGACAGATGAATAACATTACAACATCAACTTACTGATCGTTTATAGTTATTGAAATGAATAACTGGAAATGTAAGCCATATTCATACAGAGATGCAAAAATTATATATTCATATGTATATCAAAAAGAATTTTATTAGCTTAAAAAATAAGTCAGTATAACCTAAGGAGTGTATTGAATTTTAATAATAAAATAACAATCTTTAATATGTAAATACTATAGTATGCATCTGACTATTGAATTGAGAGAACTATCATTCATAGGAGGTAGCTGAAGTGCTAATCATATGCTTAATCATCTTGCATCAGAGAGTCAAGCCAGCTGCCACCTTTTCTCTAATGACATGCTATGGATTCAGCAACTAGCAAAAAGCACAAAATGCAAAGACACCAATTGTAGAACCTATCCCTGCCTTTGTCTGGTGACAATCGCACGTCATCTTTCCTCACACAATCTGCATTTCTGCAGCAATATAGGCATCTTGGAGAAGGCTTATCTTACAATGTGCTGGTGCCATCTTTTCCATGACACATGGCAGGTGACAGGATGAGGAGGAGGTACAGATTTTTCAGCAAAACTATGTAAAGTTCCATAATGAAAAGCAAGAAATCAGGCCAAGGTACTCATCTCCTCAGCATGATTGGACCATACCAACTACAGGGGGGAAATTAGATTGAGACAGGTGATTGAGGGACAAGTCCTATTACTCCTCTTAACTATAAAGAGGACTGAACGAGAAATGTTGTGCTTGCTTTAAGTTTTACATATTTGTATCTATCATGGGCTATATTTGGTCCTTCTGTATATTGTTATATCGTTAAGGGTGCCTCTCTCTGTATATAGTTATATCGTTAAAGGTGCCCAGCACCTCACTTGACCACACTTAATTTCTATAAAGGTGGTCAAGTTAAAACTAGGTCATATGGATGGATTCATATAATTCAGAAAAAAATTGGTATCTTTCCATATGATCCCTGCCAAGGCTTTAGAACCCTGTGGAAAAAGAAAAGGAAAGAATATAAGAGCATAAAAATGGAGAGGAAAGAACTGAAGCATTGTCTCATGGGCATGACATGGCCATTATCTTCTCAATTATTGAAGTTATCTGCACAGGGTCTAAAGAAGACTGAGACAGTACATCAACTATAGATGAGGGAAATGCTCATGGGACCATCCCTATCCAGGGAAATTAATGGAAGTAGAGGCTGCCAGAGGAGAGGAAGTTGTGGTCTTCTGTGATGTGGCACTAGGTGTGCTTCAGTTTTGCCCATGTAAGTGACCCTCATTAAACTCTGCTGACCACAAAGGAAAACAAATCCAAACAAAAAACTTAAAGGTAGTTGGTGTGTGCTGGTGGAGACAGGATGAGGAAGTCTTGGGAAATAAGTGTGAACAGAATATATAATACACCTGTTTGTGCTTGGCAAAGAATAACAATTAGGTTAAAATTATAAAAACAAGATATGAGAATACAGATGCCCATTGAAGAAAAAAAAATACTATGTGAGAATACTGCATGAAGATGGCTACCTTCATGCAACATACAGATGTCTCAGTTGACACCAATTCTACTGATAGCTTGGTTTCAAACTCTGCAACTAAAACCTAATATCCTTCTGATGTATAGAGCACCCTGTGTATTATCATACATTGCTGTGCTACCCTTAGCAAATATTTGCAGGAGTACTTCTGAAAACATTAAGTGCAGACTAGGATTCAAATCTATGATCCATATATGTTATATTCATATCACATATTTCTTATATAACGTTAGCTCTTCTTAAAATTCCAGGAAATCGTCATTGGCACAAATTGACAACAAGTTGAAGAGATCAAGATTGACCACAGGCTTCTTTGTCACGAGAGAAAAAAAAAAAGAAGTATTGAACCCAGGCTAGTTGAGTAAGCATATTCAGGGCTTCTTTTTTAAATTTACATACTTTTCTTGATTCTTTGTGAATTTCACATCATGTACCACAATTCTGTGCACCTCCCAGTTCCCTCTGATATGTCCCTCATCCTGGCAGCATCCCCAAAACCAAGAAAATTAAAAAAAAAACAAACTAAATAAAACAAACCAAACAACAATCCAAGAATAACAGCACAGACAGCAGAAACAAAAAGCAAAAAGCAAAAACCAAACCAAACCAACCAAACAATGAAAAAAATAATTAACCTCTTAGCTCCTCCATCTTTCCCACCTTCCCAACTCCCCTTCAATTGTCTAGTGACTTTGGAAGCCTCATGTGCGTTGTGGAATATTATTTTAAGATGTGTTATACTTGTTTATGCTGTGGAATATTTGCTTAATGGCACAAATTTTTTTTTTATTTTTTTTTTTAGGTTTGAAACAACCTTGTTTCACATGTCAATATCAGCTCCCTCTCCCTCCACTTCTCCCCCTCCCTCCCCATCAGGTTCCCCAGTCCCCCACCCAATCTCCAGTCCAATCCCCAAGGAGGGTGAGGCCCTCCATGGTGGATCTCCAGTAACTGTCATTTCATCCAGGGCAGGGCCTAGGTACTCCCTCAAGATTACCGGCTGAGAGAGCCTCCCATATTGTGGCATGGGCAATCAAAGTCTATTTATATACCAAGGATAAATACTACCCAAGGCCTCATAGATTACCTAGGCATCCTCAGTGACGCCCACATTTAGGTGGTCTGGGTCAGTCCCATGCTTTCCACACAGCCATCAATCTGGAGTTCAAGAGCTCCCCCTTGTTCAAGTCACCTGCTTCTGTGGGTTAAACCAGCCCACTTTTAATCCTTTTGCCCATCAGTTCTCTCTTTCTGACACTGGATTCCAGGAATTCAGTTCAGTGTTTGTCTGTGGGTATCTGCCTCTGCTTTCATCAGTTGCTGGATGAAGGTTCTGTTTCCTAGACTCTCTGGCAGTTGGATTGTATGCCGGCACTCCCCTGATTCATGTCTAAAATCCATAAATGAGTGAGTACATACATGTTTCTCTTTTTATGACTGGGTTACCTCACTCAGTATGGTTTCTTCTAGTGCCTTCAAATTTCAAGATTCCACTGGTTTTGTCCACTGAATAGTACTCCATTGTGTAAATCTACCACATTTTCTCTATCCACTCTTCAGTTGTGGGGCATCTAGGTTGTTTCCAGGTTCTGGCTATTACAAATAATGCTGCTATGAACGTAGTGGAACAGACATCCTTGTTGAATGAATGGGTAATATTTGGATATATGCCTAAGAGTGGAATTACTGGGTCTTGTGGTAGACTGATTCCTATTTTTCTGAGGAATCTCCATACTGATTTCCAAAGTGGCTGTACAAGTTGGCAATCCCACCAGCAGTGTAGGAGTGCTCCCCTTTCTCCACATCCTCTCCAGCATAAACTGCCATTGGAGTTTTTAGTTGTGTTGTATTCTTTTATGCTGCATTTGTTAAACTCTGTGAAGCTGTGATCCTTTGCCTGTGTAAAACACTTGATGGCTTATGAAATAGCTGAACAGCCAATTTAAGGCAGGAGAAAGGACTGGTGGGGCTGGCAGACAGGGATAATAAATAGGAGTGGAGATCAGAGGAGAGGGTCATGAAGAGGAGAGGAGGACTCCAGGGGCCAGCCACCCAGCTACACAGCAAACCACAGTGTAATAAGTAAAGATATACATAAATTTAAAAAGGTAAAATACCAGAGGCACAAGATAGACTCGATAATTTAAGTTAAGGAAAGCTGGCTAGAAAAAAGCCAAGCTATGGCCAGGCCTTTATAGTTAATAATATGTCCTCGTGTGATTTTAATTGGAAACTGGGTGGTAGACACCCCAAAGGGCAAAAAGTCAAATAGTAAAAAACAACCAACTGGGCCTGGGTGGTCACTCAACTGGTCAATTTGGGCTACTGGGGCCTCCCCCACTCGGTGAGGAACACAGCCAGAACTCCTACACCCATGTCAACAGGGCCAGTTCCCCCAACCTGTAGAAAGGTGTGTGGCCATCTCTCCCAAATGTAGGGATCAGCTCTCTTGCTGCAGTGTCCAGTGAGGGGTAGGCCCAATTTTTCCCAGGGACAGTAAGTGCTTGAGCCAGCTGATTTCATCACACATAGTTTCTATGGCCTGTTTGGTAACATGGGCCACAAAAATCAACAGAGATGCCAGCTTGTTTAGTTTGGTTCACTTTCATTACTAGGATATAACTTTTTAAAACAACAGTACCTGTCAAAATGGATGTGGATATCTTCCTTACATGTAACTTCATTTCAGCTAGGTGGATTCTTTCTCAGTCCTCACAATGTCCTACTTATTTCCAAGCTATTTTCAGACACTTGGCTAAACATTATCTTTTGAGTTTTGATTTTCATTCTTCTGCTTTTATATTAAGCACACCAAGCCACAAACAGTGCTCAGTTTCTTTTTGCTAGTAGGAGCCAGTATTCAAGGGAAGAGCTTACTTTAATCAATAGTAAAGCATGTGTTGGGGATCTAATCACTGTTGACTTTGGACAAAATCTGGGTTTCCGTTTGCAGAATAATATTGCCTTCTTACTATTTTTATGGAGTTAACTGAGATGACATTTTTAAATATACGCTATCATATAGAACTACATCCTCATTCTTTTCCTATAGGCCTTAACTTTGCTCTGACCTCATTGTAAGCTTTAATTACAACATTTCCAGTACTCATAGCCTATTTATTTATTGTCTTTGCTTTATTCATAGCTAAAATACTATACTATTCTGAATGTTATAACTAAAATGTTGATAATTTTCTTTTCAACTTTTTTCGCAGTTACTAAGTCCTATGACCTAATCCTCAACATTCTGAAACTGGAAAGTAACAATCCTTAAGAATTTCTTCTTTGTGGATACCAATGGCCCCCCCATTCACTTCTGTGTTATCTTTTGAAGACAAACATGCTCAGTATTCAACTATTTTTCAGTGGCACATAAAATTCCAGACTTTCTATAATTCGTGCACTTAATTTTATCCATTGCGTATGAGGAATGCATCAAAATTTTCCTCAAGATCAAAGCCATTGCCAGTGTTTTTCTACATTATTGAGTAACTCACAAATATATCTTTACATTTCATTGATAAGCACTTAATATCAGCTCAAATGTCTCTCTTGTAATTAAATTCTTGCTAATTAAATGGAAATTTATTGAGCTTATATGAAGTATAATAAACATTAATTTGGACACTAGAACTAAAATAATATCAAAACAATACAAGATTTTGCCCTCAGGAAGAAAGTTACTGAAGGATTGATAGGATGAGAAACAGTTGATATCAAGGGAGCAGTCAAAGTAGACTATGTGAAGAAAGAAGTATGAGGGCAAACTTGGGAAATAATCCAGTCAACATATTCAACTACAGGTATCTGAGGAGCTTTCTCCATAAACAGTTTAAAAAATGAGAATTTAAAGGTTGAAACAATTCTGCCCTGTTCATCATAGCTTGAAAGGAATGTAAAAAAGAAAGAAACAAAGTAAGAGAGGAACCATTAGAAACATAGTTAAAAATTTAACATCTGACTTGGATGATATTAGAGGAGGTAAGGTAGATATTATTGCCAAGAACTTTGAAGTTCCAAAATGATTTTCTGATGACTTTTTTGAGACTGCTCAATTTGGGAAATGGCTAGAAGCAGGGAGACATATAAGACATGTCAAATAAATACAGGAAGGGAACTGATTGCTCTGTGCTTCTCCTGCTCCAGGGATTGGTATGCACACATTCATTTGTTTGCCTCATTAAAAATTCACACTCCAGAGGACCTGGTACAACAGGCCCTGCATCAGGGCCTGTGTTCCAGTGCTTGGGGATCACCTGGGAACTGCACAGAGCTTCCAGTCCTGGTGGCAGACAAACACCACAGACTCCATGTCTTCTCTCCCACCAACAAGACCAGGAAACCAGTGGATCCAGCAAAGGGTCCAGGGGACCAGGTGGGAGGCTAAGCACCCCAGATTCTTGGTCTTCTTCTCCACCCATGGGACCCAAATGAGGGCAAGGAATAGAATAACTACCAGTGTATTGGACTTGCTTACATCCACCTAAAGGTAATTCTGGTCCCCTAACCACCAGACCAGTAAGGGGCTCTTTCTGCACCCACTAGAAGAAGAGATGGGAAAGAGACAATACAAAATCACACTCAGCAACAGAAAAACAAATATGACACTACCAGATTCTAGAGACTCCACACTAGCAAAACTCCAACATTCCAATGCAAATGAAGCAGAAGAGAAGGACCTTAAAACCACTGTCATGAAAATGATAGAGTCCCTAAAATAGAAGATAGGAAAATCCCTCAAAGAAATGGATGAAAACACGAACCAAAAAATGCAAGAAATGGAAGGAAAAACAAACCAAATAAGGGGGGAAATGGAAGAATAAATTAAGCAAAAAAATGCAAGAAATGGAAGAAAAACACAGCAAAAACTGCAAGAAATGGAAGAAGAAACAAACCAAAAATGGCAGGAAATGGAAGAAGAAACAAAGCAAAAACAGCAAGAAATGGAAGAAAAAAACAAAGTAAAAAATACAGAACTGGAAGAAAAAGCAAACCAAATAATAGAAATGGAAGAAAAAGCAAACCAAAAAAACGCAAGAAATGGATGGAAATACAAACCAAAAATTGCAAGAAACAATGGAAACAGTGCAAGGGCTGAAAACTGAAATAGAGAACATAAAAAAAACACAATATGAAGAAAGGCAGGAAATAGAAAAGGTGAGCAAACGGACAGGTACTACTGAGACAAGCATTACCAACAAAATACAAGAGATAGAAGAGTGAATCTCAGGTGTTGGAGATACACTAGGAGAAATGGATTCATCAACCAAAGAAAATCTTAAGTCCAACAAATCCTTAATACAAAATATCCAGGAAATATGGGACACCATGAAAAGACCAAACCTAAGAATAATAGGTATAGAAGAAGGAGAAGAAAACCACCTCAAAGGGTCAGAAAACATATTCAACAAAATCATAGAAGAAAACTTTCCCAACCTTAAGAAAGACATGCCAATGAAGGTACAAGAAGCTTACAGATCACCAAATAGAGTGGACCACTAAAAGTCCACATGCCACATAATAAACAAGACCCCAAATATACAGAATAAAGAAAGAATATTAAGAGCAGATAATGAAAAAGGCCAAACAACATATAAAGGCAGACCTATCATAATTATACCTGACTTCTCCATGGAAATTCTGAAAGCCAGAAGGTCCTGGATAGATCTTCTACCAACACTAAGAGACTGTGGATGCCAGCCCAGACTACTATAACCGGCAAAACTCTCAAACACTATAGATGGAGAAAATAAGATATTCCATGGCAAAACTAGATTTAAGCAATACGTATCCACTAACCCAGCCCTACAGAAAGTTTTGGAAGGAAAACTCCAACCCAAGGAAGTTAACTCCAACCAGAAATACATAGGCATTAGAGAATCCCTCTCTACCAACAGCCAAAAGAACAAAGGGGTGAAATTCCATATAATTCCACCAACAACAACCATTCCAAATCAAAAAAGAATGAGCAATAGATGATCATTAATATTCCTCAACATTAAAACCTTAACTCACCCATAAAAAGACACAGGCTAGCCGGGCGGTGGTGGTGCACGCCTTTAATCCCAGCACTCAGGAGGCAGAGGCAGGTGGATCTCTGTGATTTCGAGGCTGGGCTGGACCGATAGCCTCCGAAACAATACAGAGAAACCCTGTCTCGTAAAAACAAAAAACAAAAAAAAAAAAAAAAACCACAGGCTAGCAGAATGGATTTGAAGACAGAACCCATCCTTCTGCTACATACAGGAAAAACACCTCACCCTCAAAGACAGACATTATCTGAGAGTTAAAGGTTGAGAAAAAAATTTCCAATCAAATGGACCCAAGAAACAAGCAAGTATAGCCATACTAATGTCTAACAAAGTAGACTTTAAAATAAAATCAGTCAAAAGAGATGAAGGAGTTCATTACATAATCATCACAGGCAAAATCCACCAAGATGAAGTGTCTATCCTGAACATCTGTGCCCCAAATACAAAGGCATCGACATTCATTAAAGAAACATTACTAAGCCTACTTGATCATGGTGGATGATTTTTCTGATGTGTTCTTGAATCCGGTTTGCCAGTATTTTATTGAGTATTTTTGTATCAATATTCATGAGGGAAATTGGTCTATAGATTTCTTTCTTAGTTGTGTCTTTGTGTAGCTTGGGTATCAAGGTAATTGTAGCCTCGTAAAAAGAGTTTAGAAGTGAGCCTCAAATGTCTGGGGATAATGTTAACCAAGGAAGTGAAAGACCTGTACATCAAGAACTTTGAGTCTTTCAAGAAAGAAATGAAAGAGGATACCAGAAAATGGAAAGATCTCCCATGCTCTTGGATTGTAGGATCAACATAATAAAAATGTCATCTTGCCAAAAGCAATCTACAGATTCAATGCAATACTTATCAAAATTCCGGCAAAATTCTTCACAGACATGTAAAGAACATTAATCAACTTTATATGGAAAAAAAGGTCCAGGGTAGCCAAAACACCCTATACAATAAAGGAACTTTAGGAGGCATCACCATACCTGATTTCAAGCTCTATGATAGAGCTATAGTCCTGAAAACAGCTTGGTATTAGCACAAAAATTGAAAACCCTGATTTTAACCCATACACCTATGATTTTTGACAGAGTAGCTAAAACTATACAATGGAAAAAAGAAAGCATCTTCAACAAATGGTGCTGGCATAACTGGGTACTGGTATGCAGAAGACTGCAGATAGATCCATGTATATCGCCTTACACAAAACTTAAGTCCAAACGGGTCAAAGATCTCAACATAAATCCAGCCACACTGAAACTTTTAGAAGAGAAAGTGGGAGATACTCTTCAACGAGTTGCTACAGGAGACCACATACTGAACAGAACACCAGTGGCACAGATACTGAGATCCACAATTAACAAATGGGACCTCATGAAACTAAAAAGCTTCTGTAAGGCAAAGGACACAGTCAAAAAGACAAAAAGACAACCCACAGAATGGGAAAAGATATTCACTGACCCCACATCTGATAGCTGGCTCCAAAATTTTCAAAGAACTCAAGAAGAAAGTCTCCAAAACACCTAAGGATCGAATTAAAAGGTGGAGTACAGAACTAAACAGAGAATTCTCAATAAAGGAGGCTATAATGGCCAAGAGACACTTAAGAAAGTGCTCAACATCCTTAGCACTCAGGGAAATGCAAATCAAAACAACTTTGAGATACCATCTTACTTCTGTCAGAAGGGCTAAAATAAAAAACACTGAAGATAATTTATGCTGGAGAGGATGTGGAGAGAGGGGAACACTCCTCCACTGCTGGTGGGAGTGGCAACTCATACAGCCAATTTGGAAAACAGTATGGAGATTCCTCAGGAAAATGGGAATCAATCTACCACAAGACCCAGCAATTCCACTCATAGGCATATATCCAAAGGAGTCAAATTCATACAACAAGGGCATCTGCTCCACTATGTTCACAGCAGCATTATTTGTAATAGCCAGAACTTGGAAGCAATCTAGATGCCCCTTAACTGAAGAGTAGATAGAGAAAATGTGGTACATTTACAAAATGGAGTATTACTCAGCAGAAAAAAAAACAATGGAATCTTGAAATTCGCAGGTAAATGGATAGCACTGGAAGAAACCATCCTGAGTGAGCTAACCCAGTTACAAAAAGAAAAACATAGTATGTACTCACTCATATATGGATTTTAAACATGGATCAGGAGAGTGCCAGTCTGCACTTCCACTGACAGAGAGTCTGGGAAACAGGAAAGAATCTAAAAGATATACATGGTACCCGAGAGAAGACAAATGAGGCAAGATCCTCTGAACAGATGGGAACACAGCGAGGGTTGGGGGGGTACCTGGGAAATAGAGAGGGGGAGAAGTGGAAGAAAGAGCAGGACTTGGAGGAACAGGAAGGTTGACAGGGGGGGTAGGATAGGGGAAATGGGAATCATAGGTTAGAAGACAGATCAGGCACCATTGTGACCTCTAGTGATCTAAAGGGATGACACCAATTGGCAAGCTAAGCAATAGTGTAGAGACCACCTCGAATGCCTATTCCTGATAGTGAACTTGAGGTCTATAACCATCCTAGAGCCTTCATCCAGTGACTGATGGAAGCAGAGGCAAACACCCACAGTTAAATACTGAACAGAACCCAAGGAACCCAGTGACAGAGAGAGAGGAGCAAAGAGCAAATTCGCAAAGAATGGGCTGGCCAAACCAGCAGAGACTTCTGATCCTTTACAGGGGAGAGCTCTTGGACCCTAGACTGTCAGCTGGGAGGCCAGCATTTGAACTATCCAGACCCCCTGAATGTGAGAGTCAATGAGGAGCCCTAGGCTACCTATGGGGTCTTGAGCAGTGGAAGAGTGTTTATTCCTCGAATACTAACAGACATCATGTGTCCATAACACAAAGAGTGTTGCTCTCTCTGCCTGGACTCCCAGAGTAGTGCCTGGACTCTACCCTGAATGAAATGATAGATTCTAGATTTCCACTATGTGGAAGGAATTGGTAATAGAGTGGGAGGATTGGGGGGGATGTTGGCATGGTGCGGGAGGAGGGGAGGGGGAGAGAACTGGGATTGACATGTAAAACAAGCTATTTAAAATGTAAAAAAAAATGTTAAAAAAAGAAATGTTACTAAAATTTAATCACATACAAAGCCCCACACACATATAGTGGGAGATTTCAACACACCACACTCAACACTAGACAGGAATAACAGACAGAAACTCAACAAAGAAGCAAAGGGGCTAATAGAAGTAATGACCCAACTGGGATTAACAGACATCTATAGAACATTTCATCCACTTAAAAAAGAATATACGTTCTTCTCACCACCACATGGAATCTTCTCAAAAATCGACGACATACTTGGCAACATATCCAACGTCAGAAGCTTCAAACAAATTGGAATAACTCCATGCATCTTATCAGACAACCATGCTTTATAATTAGAATTCAACAACAACACAAATTGCAGAAAACCTGCAAATTTATGGAAATTGAATAATGCACAACTGCAACATTCCTGGGTCAAAGAAGAAATAAAAAATGAAATTAAAGACTTCCTAGAATTCAATGAGAATGAAGACACAACATAATAAAACCTATGGGACACTTTGAAAGCAGTGCTACGGGGGAAGTTCATAGCACTAATTGCCCACATGAAGAAACTGGAGAATAGTTATACTAGAAAATTGACAACACAGCTGAAAGCTCTAGAACACATAGAAGCAAACTCCCCCAGGAGGAGTAGATGCCAGGAAATAATCAAACTGAGGGCTGAAATCAATAAAGTAGAAACTAGGAAAACAATACAAAGAATCAATGGGATGAGGGGGTTGGTTCCTTGAGAAAATCAACAAGATAGACAAACCTTTATCCAAACGTACCAAACAGCAGAGTGTGAACATGCAAATTAACAAAATCATAAAAGAAAAGGGGGACATAACACCAGACTCTAAGGAAATTCAGAGAATCATCATGTCTTACTTTGAAAACCTATACTACACAAAATTCGAAAATTTAAAGGAAATGGATGACTTCCTGGATAGCTATCACTTGCCAAAATTAAATCAAGAAGATATAAGCAATTGAAATAGACCTATTATAACCCCTATGGAAATAGAAGAAGTTATCAAAAGTCTCCCAACCAAAAAACAGCCAACGTCCAGATGGCCTCAGAGCAGAATGCTACCAGAAATTCAAAGAAGAGCTTATACCAAATCATCTCACAGTATTCCATGCATTAGAAGCAGAAGGGTCTTTGCCAAACTCTTTCTATGAGGCTTCAATAACCTTGATCCCCAAGCCACACAAAGACACAACTAAGAAAGAGAACTTCAGACCAATATCCCTCATGGATATTGATGCAAAAATACTCAATAAAATACTGGAAAATCAGATCCAAGAACACATCAAAACAATCATTCACCACGATCAAGTAGGTTTCATCCCAGGGATGCAGGGATGGTTCAACATACGAAAATCCATCAACGTAATCCACCATATAAACAAGCTGAAAAACAAAAATCACATGATCATCTCACTAGATGCTGAAAAGGCCTTTGACAATATGCAACACCCCTTCATTATAAAGGTCTTGGAGAGATCTGGAATAACAGGAACCTACTTAAACATAATAAAAGCTATATACAGTAACCAACAGCCAAAATCAAACTAAATGAACAGAAACTCAACGCAATTCCTCTAAAATCAGGAACAAAACAAGGCTGTCTACTCTCTCCATACATTTTCAGCATTGTACTTGATGTTGTAGCCATTGCCATATGACAACAAAAGGGGATCAAGGGGATACAAATTGAGAAGGAAGAGATCAAACTTTCACTGTTTGCAGATGAGATGATAGTTTACATAAATGACCCAAAGAACTCTACCAGGGAACGCTTACAGCTGATTAACACCTTCAGCAAAGTGGCAGGCTACAAGATCAACTCAAGTTAATCAGTAGCCCTATTATATACAGAAGATAAATGGCTGAGAAAGAAATCAGAGAAACATCACCCTTTACAATTGCCCCAAACAAAATAAAACACCTTGGGGTAATGCTAACCAAACAAATGAAAGACTTGTATTGCAAGAACTTTGAATCTTTAAAGAAAGATATTAAAGAAGCCCTCGAAAAATGGAAAGATCTCCCATGCTCTTGGATAGGTAGGGTCAATGTAGTAAAAATGGCAATCCTGCCAAAAGCAATCTACAGATTCAGTGCAATCCCCATTGAATACCAGCACAATTCTTCACAGGCCTTGAAAGAAAAATAATCAATTTTGTATGGAAAAACAAAAGACCCAGGATAGTTCAAAACAACCCTGTTCAACGAGGCAATATCCGGAGGCACCACCATCCCTGACTTCAAGCTTTATTATACAGCTATAGTCCTGAAAACTGCTTGGTATTGGCACAAAAATAGACAGGTAGACCAATGGAACCGAATTGAAAACCCGGATATTAACCCACACACATATGAACATCTGATATTTGACAAAAAGCTAAAAATATAAAATGGAATACAGAAAGCATCTTCAACAAATGGTGCTGGCATAACTGGAGGCTGGCATGTAGAAGAATGTGGATCCATCCATATTTATCGCCATGCATAAAACTTAAGTCCAAATGGATCAAAGCCCTCAACATTAATTAAGCCACACTGTACTTCTTAGAAGAGAAAATGGGTGGTACCCGTGAACAAATTGGTACAGGAGACAGCTTCCTGAACATAACACCAGTAGCACAGACAGTGAGATTAACAATTAATAAATGGGACCTCCTGAATCTGAGAAGCTTCTGTAAAGCAAAGGACACAGTCAGCAAGACAAAAAGGCAGCCCGGAGAATGGGAAAAAATATTCACTAACCCCACATCTGACAGTGGGTTGATCTCCAAAATTTACAAAGAACTCAAGAAGAAAGTCTCCAAAACACCAAAGGATCAAATTAAAAAGTGGGCTGCAGAACTAAATGGAGAGTTTTCAATAGAGGAGTCAAAAATGGCTGAGATTCACTTGAGAAAGTGCTCAACATCCTTAGCCATCCAGGAAATGCAAATCAAAACAACTCGGAGATACCATCTCACTCCTGTCAGCATGGCTAAAATGAAAAAAAAAAACAATGACAATTTATGCTGGAGAGGATGTGGTAAAAGGGGAAGACTCCTCCATTGCTGGGTGGAGTGCCAACTTGTTCAGCCACTTTGGAAATCAGTATGGAGATTCCTCAGAAAAATGGGAATAAACCTACCACAAGACCCAGCAACTCTACTCTTAGGCATATATCCAAATGATGCCCTTTCATTCAACAAGGATGTCTGTTCCATTGTGTTCATAGCAGCATTATTTGTAATAGCCAGAACTTGGAAGCAACCTAGATGCCCCTCAACTGAATAGTGGATAGAGAAAATGTTGTACATTTATGCAATGGAGTACTATTCAGCAGAAAAACAATGGAATCCTGAGATTTGCAGGCAAATGATTGACACTAGAAGAAACCATCCTCAGTGAGGTAACACAGTCACAAAAAGAGTAACATGGCATGTACTCTCTCATATATGGATTTTAGACACAGATCTAGGGCGTGCCAGCGTACAATCGCATGTCCAGAGAGTCTGGAAAACAGAAACTTCATTCAGTGGCTGATGGAAGAAGAGGCAGACTCCCATGGCTGAGCACTGAGCTGAACTCACGAAATCCAGTTACAGAGAGGGAGGACTGATGACCAAAGTGATTTAAGACTGGGTTGATTTAACCGCAGAAACAGCTGACCTGACTAGGGTTAACTCTTGAATCAGCCTGGGTATCCAGCATGGGAATGATTAAGACCCCCTGAATGGGAGTGTCAGTGATGAGGCCTTGGTAATCCATTGAGCCTTAGGCAGTAGATCAATATTCATCCCGAGTATACACATGGACTTTGGACTCCCATCCAACAATGTGAGATGCACTCTCACCCTGATTTCTTGGGGGAGGTTCTAGGCCCTGCCCTGGATGAAATGACAGACTATGGACACCCCCATGGAGGGCCTCACCCTCCCTGGGGAAATGAGGGGACAATGGGGGGGTTGGAGCGAGGGCAAAGGAGGAGGGTAGGGAAAGGTAGAGGGACCTGGAACTGACTTGTGAAGCAACCTTGTTTCTAATTTAAATTTAAACTTAAAAATAAATAATAATAGGCAAAACAACCCTATACAATTGACACAAGAACATAAAAGGAAACATGGAGTCTTCACTCTTGGATTATTAATGTGTTTACTGGCTTATGAGCCCAATGTGGTGTCCTGTCCCAGAAAATTGGTAAAAACAAAATATCATTGTTCAAGACATTCTCAAGAAAGACAAGCAAAGAATGAATATAATGCACTCCCCAATGAAAGCCTAGTTGTACTTTCTATAAAAAACATTAAATTCTCACTCTCATTGTCTGATGGTTGCTTTTTACTTGTTTATTATATTAATGTTTTATGTATTCATTTACCATGGTGTATGTATGTTATGCTGCTCTGTGTGCCGGTTGTGTAATATGTGTGTGTTATATCTGGTGTGTGTGTGTGTGTGTGTGTGTGTGATAATGATCATTCGGAGGTCCAAGGATTGATTACAGTAGTCAGCTATCTCCTATTGTGTAGATCTTAGGGCGAAAATTCAGTCCATCAGGCTTGGCAGCAGGATTCTTTTACAGCCAGACATCTCACAGGTCATTCACTGTCTCTTAGGGAAAGTGTACAGACTATTTAATCTCTGCTACTTAGCCAAGGATCTGCTATGATTTTCATCACCATGAGCATTGATAAGACAGCCTGTCTTCTCAACAAACACATTATCATCATCTGATAGAGGTTGTATCTCCCCCAGGATACTCAGCAATTCATAGAACTCCTTCCCATTCTCCAACTCTTATATTCTATCCTCTCTGTGATCGTCCCTGAATCATGGTAGGGGTTATGGTTTGATAAAAACATCCTATTTATTAAAAATCAGATGTTCATACATTTTATGGGTAATATCAGGGTGCTATGCCAATGCTATGCCGTTGGTTTACCTGTCTATTTTTGTGCCAGTACCAAATTCTTTTCTATAATAGAGCTTGAAGATAGGGATGGTGATGCCTCCAGATATTGGTTTGTTGAATAACATTGTTTTGGATATCCTGGGTCTTTTGTTTTTCTATACAAAGTTGAATATTTTTCTTTCAAGGTCTGCGAAGAATTGTGCTGAGTTTTTAATGGGGACTGCGTTGAATCTGTATATTGCCTTCAGTAAAATTGCCATTTTTACTATGTTGATTCTACCTATCCAAGAGCATGGGAGATCTTTCCACTTTCTGGTGTCTGAAGCTAAAAATATAGAATGGAAAAAAAAGCATCTTCAACAAATTGTTCTGGCATAAATTGATGCTGGCATGTAGAAGAATGTGGATAGATCCATGTCTGTCGTTATGCACAAAACTTAAATACAAATGGATCAAAGACAGCTCACAGAAGGGGAAAAGATATTCACTAACCCCACATCTGACAGAGGGCTGATCTCCAAAATTTACAAAGAAATCAAAAAGCATGTCTCCAAAACACCAAAGTATCCAATCAACAAATGGCTACAGAACTAAATATAGAATTCTCAGTAGAGGAGTCTAAAATGGCTGGTAGACACTTGAGAAACTGCTCAACATCAGTAGCCATCTAAGAAATGCAAATCAAAGCAAGTCTGAGATACCATCTCACTCCTGTCAGAATGGCTAAAATCAAAAACTCCAAGGACCATTTATGCTGGAGAGGATGTTGAGAAAGGGGAACACTCCTACACTGCTGGTGGGAATGCCAACTTATACAGCCATTTTGGAAATCAGTATGGAGAATCATCAGGAAAATGGGAATCAGTCTACCACAAGACACAGCAATTCCACTCTTAGGCATATACCCAAAAGATGCATATTCATACAACACAGATGTTTGCTCCACTATGTTCATAGCAGCATTATTTGTAATAGCCAGAACTGTGGGGACACCAGACCTTGAGCAGAAACCCACTTCCCCTTCGGCCTGGGAGCAGGCCGCTCTGTAATGTTTACTGAAAACAATTCAGTGCTATAAAGCTCTTGATAGGGATCAGATAAGGGCTCGCTCACTGAAAAACCATGACTTTGACACCACCTATGGCTAGATGCCTCTTCCTGTTCCCCTGCTGTGTCTTCCCGATTCTGGGGCTGGAGATTAAACCACCAGCCAGGAGGGTGAGAAGTCTGGAAAGAATTGTATGTAGATGGATGGCAGAAGTCCTTAAAAAGGGGAAGCGTTTCTCTTGGAGAGATTTCTCTCTCCTAAGCGGACTTGGAGTCTCCTCCTAAGCTGACTTGGGAAGCATAAAGTTTTTCTTAAAGCAACCGACTGGTCTCTGTGTCATCTATCCCGACCACCTCGCTACATTCTCAGATGCAGGCCGCACAGCAGGTGCGACAATTGGAGGATCCCACCAAGATTGTGAAAGCGAGGTAAGTGAGTGGGTTCCTCTCTTTTTCTGGCCAGGGACAGATTGGGGATAAAAGAAAAGAAACCGTGGGGAATAGTTCTGGGAAGCTTAAATTACAGTATCAAGTTAAAAAGTTACTTGAAGGACATGGGACTACAGTAAAGTCTAAAACCTTAGAAGGCTTTCTAAAATCAATCGAACGAGCCAGTCCATGGTTCATTACCGGGGGGGGAGCTTAAATATCCCAGATTGGGAGGAGGTTCGCCTTGATCTTCATCAACATTTACGAAAAGAGGTACCTGAGTCCCTGCCCCCATCCACATTCTCCTTATGGAGATTAGTGAAGGGCGCACTTTTGACAGATAAGGCTAGCCACCTCCAGGTGGTCCAGGCCACAAAAGAGGCTTTTTCAGAGTTACAAGAGACTGAGACTCAAGCCTCCCTGAGTTCTGAGGCAGAGAGTGACAGTGAATCATCTGGAGAAACCCTGCCTGAAACTAGAGGCTCGATTGTTAGTGAGGATGAGGAGGAGCCTCTTAGCAACAACAAAAGAGTTAATAGAAATCTCGGGGCATGACCCAAAAGGAGGGACTTCAGTCAGATTCGGGGAGACACAGCAGGGGAACAGGAAGAGGCATCTAGCCATAGGTGGTGTCAAAGTCATGGTTTTTCAGTGAGCGAGCCCTTATCTGAGCCCTATCAAGAGCTTTATAGCACTGAATTGTTTTCAGTAAACGTTATCTCACAGCTGCCTGCTCCCAGGGCGAAGGGGAAGTGGGTTTCTGCTCAAGGTCTGGTGTCCCCACACAGAACCTTGAAACTACCTAGGTGTCCCTCAACTGAAGAGTGGGTAGAGAAAATATGGCACATTTACACAATGGAGTAATAGCAGAAAAAAAACAATGGAATCTTGAAATATTCAGGAAAATAGAAGGCACTAGAAGAAACCATCCTGAGTGCAGTGACCCAAAGGACAAAAATGTATGTCTCACTCATTTATGGGTTTTAGACATGAATCAGTGGGGTATCAGCATGCAATCCCACTTCCAGAGAGACTAGGAAAGTGAACCTTTATTAAGCTACTAATAAAAACAGGGGCAGATACCCACAGACAAACACTGAACAGAATTCCTGGAATTCAGTGTCAGAAATAAAGAACTGATGGGAAAAGGAGTTAAGAATGGGCTGGTTTTACCCACAGAAACAATTGACCTGAACATGGGGGAGCTCTTGGACCCCAGATTGATGGCTGTATGGAAATTATGGAACTGACCGAGACCCGCTGATTGTGGGTATCAGTGAGGAGGCCTAGGTACTATAAGGGGCCTTGGATAGTAAAAACTCCCAAGTACAAATAGACTTGAGTGCCCATTCCTTAATATGGGGAGAATCTCTCAGCTGGGACTCTTGGGGGAGGGCCTAGGCCCTGCCACGGAGGAAATGAAAGCCACTTGTGATCCACCATGGAGGGCCTCAGCCTCCCTGGGTACTGGAGTGGAATTTGGGTGGGGGACTGGGGGACCTAGTGTGGAGGGAGGGGGAAGAGGGAAGGGAGATGAAGCTGGGACTGACATGTGAAACAAGATTGTTTCTAACCTAAATAAAAATGATAATAATAATTAAAAATACCCTATTTAGGACTGAGTAGTTAGTCTCATCCTCTTTGCATTTTGATGACCACTATAAAATAGAAATTTCTTTTGATTAAAGCTGGATAATCTCTGGTTTATTAGTACAAACATAAAGATGTAAAAAGCATTTGACAACAAGAAAATCTACCAAAATAGTAACAACAAAGTTCTATTTTGAAGCCTATAGCCTCCCTGTCAATATATAATTACAGGCATGAAGTACACTTAAGTGTATACATGCCATATTATATAGTTAAAACACTCTCAAGCATATAACCTAAATCCTTTGCATCCTTCTACAGACACACATGTACATTTGTTATTACTTCAATTTAAACTACATGCCCATTAACACAAGAATTAATAACAGAAATATTTAACACAAATTATTTAAAATAACAAATAAAACCTACAGCACCATTCATGCTCCTGTTATGAGGTCAACCCAGCACTATGCCACTCTGTTCTCCTCTTGTCCAATGACTAATAAAAATTATGTTTTTAGCATTATTTCTGCATTTCATAGCATGGCCATTCACTCTGGGAATACATATCTTATTCCTCAGGAAGTTTTAAAATCCAACCACACATCTATCACTGAAAAAGAAAATTATATAGCTTGTTCCACCACATAACACAGAGATGCTCTCAGCTGAAGGCCTGCTGTTAATTCCATTACAAACGCTGTGCAGCATTCCAAGTTCAGCAATCTTATGGTCATTTCAACTCTATTCTTTATTTTTCATTATTCAATATAAGGATTTGATACAGACTAGATGTCTCTCCTTCAATATTGTCTCAGAGCAGCAGTGCGGAGTCTTGGAACCTGAGCCAGGTGTGTGATAACCAGAAGTCTAAATGCTGCAGATAAAAGATTCTTAGGCAACATGTAGCTTGGAAATATTTTTATAATAATTTTTTGTTTATCTTTTTACACATGTTACTCCTAGGTGCCTCTTCCTCCCTTCCTCCCCCATGTCCCCAGGCCCCCTAATTCTATACTCTATGCCCCCTCTGCTCCCCAGGGAGGCTAATGCCTTCCATGGGGGTTTTTCAAAGTCTGTCATATCATCCCAGGCAGAGCCTAGGCCCTCCCCAATGTGTCCAGGCTGAGAGAGTATCCCTCCATGTGAAATGGGTTCCCAGAGTTCATTTGAGTGCCAGAAATAAATACTAATATATTATCTGAGGTCCCATAGATTGCCAAGGCCTCCTCTCTTACATCCAGGTTCAGAGAGGTCTGCATCAGTCCCATGCTGGCCTCTCAGCCATCAGTCTGAGGTCCATATATTTCCCCCTTGTTTAGGTTACCTGCCTCTGTGGGTTTCACCAGAGTTCCAAGAGTTCAGCTTGATTTTTAGCTGTGGATGAATGCCTATGCCTGCTTTAGCAACTAGATGACAGTTCTAGGATGGTATATATGGTAGTCGTCAATGTCATTATCAGGGAAGGGCATTTAAGGTAGCTTTAATACCAGTTGGTGTCATTTTTTGTAGATCTCTGAAAATCTCACTAGTGCCAGATCTGTTTTAGAAACTGTAATGGCTCCCTCTATTATGATATTTCTCATTCTTCTCTCCTCTATTCTTATCCTTACTTAACCTTCCTGCTCCTCCATGTCCTCCTCTCCCCTCCTTTTCCCCCTTCTCATTCTCCCATATCTCTCTCCCATACCCGCCACAATTACCCAATTACCTCCGGAGATCTCATCCCTTTCCTTTTCTCCAGGTTACCATGCATATCTCTCTTAAGTGCCTCCTTGTTTGCCAGATTCTCTGGCAGTGGGATTGTAGGATGGCACTCCTGTAAACCACGTCTAAAATGCATATATGAGTGAGTACATATCATGTTTGTCTTTTTGTAACTGTGTTACCTCACTCAGGATGGTTTCTTCTAGTGCCTTCCATTTGCCTGGCAATTTCAAGATTCCATTTTTGCTCTGTTTTGTAGATGTACCACATTTTCTCTATCCTCTCTTCAGTTGAGGGGCATCCACGGTGCTTCCAGGTTTTTGCTATTACAAATATTACAAATAATGCTGCTATGAATATAGCTGAGCAGATGTCCTTATTGTATGAATGTACATCATTTAGGGGTATGCCTAAGAGTGTAATTGCTGGATCTTGTGGTAGACTGATTTCCATTTTCCTGAGCAATCTCCATAGTGATTTCCAAAGTGGCTGTACAAGTTGGCACTCCCACCAGGAGTGGAGGAGTGTTCCCCTTTCTCCACATCTGCTCCAGTAGAAATTGCCATTATTGATTTAGATTTTAGTCATTCTGAAGGGAGTAAGAGGGTATCTCAGAGTTGTTTTGGTTTGAATTTCCTGATGGCTAAGGATGTTTAGCACTTTCTCAAGTGTCTCTCAGCCATTTTAGACTCCTCTATTGAAAATTCTCTATTTAGTTCTGTTCCAAACTTTTTAACTGGATCCTTTGGTGTTTTGGAGACTTGCCTCTTGAGTTCTTTGAAAATTTTGGAGATCAACCCTCTGTCAGATGTGGGATGAGTAAATATCTTTTCCCAATCTGTGTGCTGCCTTTTTGTCTTGTTGACTGTATCCTTTGCTGTGCAGAAGCTTCTCAGTTTCAGAAGGCCCCATTATTAATTGTCAGTCTCAGCGTCTGTGCTACTGGAATCATATTCAGGAAGAATTCTCCTGTACAAATTTGTTCAAGGTACCTCCCACCTTCACTTCTAAGAGATTCAGTGTGGCTGGATTTATGTTGAGGTCTTGATCTATTTGGACTTAAATTTTGTGTGTGGTGATAGATATGGATCTATCTGGAGACTTCTACATGCCAATATTTATTTATGTCGTTTGTTGAAGATGCTTTCTTTTTTCCATTGCAAAGTTTTAGCTTCTTACTCTGTCTCCATACCTTTTCAATACTGTACTTGAAGTTCTAGCTAGAGCAAAAAGACAACAAAAGGAGATCAAGGGGATACAAATTTGAAAGGAAGAGGTCAAACTTTCACTATTTCCAGAGGATATGATAGTTTACATAAGTGATCCAAAAAACATTACCAGGGAACTCCTACATCTGGTAAACACCTTCAGCACAGTGGCAGGATACAAGATCAACTAAAAAAATCAGTAGCCCTAATATATACAGATAATAAAAGGGCTGAGAAAGAAATAAGAAAAACATCACCCTTTACAGTTGCCACAAACATCATAAAGCACCTTGGAGTGACCAAACAAGTGAAAGACATGTATCACAAGAACTTTCTGTCTTTAAAGAAAGAAAATAAATAGACACCAGAAAATGGAAGTATCTCCCATGCTCTTGCATAGGTAGGATCAATGTATTAAAAATGGCAGTCCTGCCAAAAGCAATCCTCATTAAAATCCCAGCATGATTCTTCACAGACCTTGAAAGAACAATAAACCCACATCTGACAGAGGACTGATCTCCAAAATTTACAAAGAACTCAAGAAGCAAGTCTCCAAAACCCCAAAGGTTCCAATTAAAAATGTGGGTACAGGCCAGGCAGTGGTGGTGCACGCCTTTAATCCCAGCACTTGGGAGGCAGAGGCAGGCGGATCTTTGTGAGTTCCAGGCCGGGCTGGACCGATAGCCTCTGAAACAATACAGAGAAACCCTGTCTCGTAAAAACCAAAAAAAAAAAAATTTGGGTACAGAACTCTTGGAATCCAGTGACAGAGAGGGAGACCATGTTGGTGAAATGCATAGAGACAGTTGACCTGAACAAGGAAGAGCTCATGGATCCCAGAGAAGCCATCATTGGACAGTTTCAGACCCCCTAAATGTGGTTTCAGTGAGTAGGCCTCAGCAATCTTTGGGGCCTTGGGTAGTAGATCAATATTTACCATGCCATACTAATGAACCTTGGGACAGATTCTGTCTTCATATCCATTCTGTTAGCCTTTGTCTTTTTATAGGTGTGTTAAGACCATTGAAATTCAGGGATATTAATGACAATCGATTGTTGTTTCTTGTTTGTTTTGGATCTGTTTTTTGGTTGTAGTATTGTATGTGAGTTTTCCCCCTATTTCTGGCTTCTGGTAAAGAAAGATTATCTATTGCCATGTTATGGTGAATGCAGTTAACTTTTTGGGTTGGAGTTTTCTCTCTAGAATTTTCTTTAGGGCTGGATTTGTGGATATATATTGTGTCTTTCTGGTTTTGTTATAGAATATCTTGTTTTCTTCATCTACAGCGATTGAGAGTTTTTTCTGGGAATAGTAGTCTAGGCTGGAGTCTGTGGTTTCTTACTGTTTGTAGAACATTTATCCAGGACCTTCTGGCTTTAAGCATTTCCATGGGGAAGTCAGTTGTAATTCTGATAGGTTTGGCTTTGAATGTTACTTCACATTTTTCCTTTGCTGCTCTTAATACTCTATTTTTATTTTGTATGTTTTGTATTTGATTATTATATGGCGAGTGAACTTTTTTTTTGGCTCAGTCTATTTTGTGTACTGTAATGTTCTTGTACTTTAATAGGTATCTCCTTCTTGGGTTGGGATAGTTTTGTATGATTTTGTTGACTATGTTTTCTGCACCATTGACCTGGGCTTCTTTGCCCTCTTCTATACCTATTATTCTTAGATTTGGTCTTTTCACAGTTGCCTGTATTTCCTACATACTTTGTGTTAAGGATTTGTTGGATTTAAGACTTTCTTTTGTTGATGAATCTATTTCCTCTAGTTTATCTTCAGCACCTGAAATTCTGTCTTCCATCCCTTGTATTCTGTTTGTTGTGTATGCATCTGTAGTTTCTGATTGTTTATTGCTTTTCTATTTCCAGTATTACCTCAGTTTGTGGTTTTTATTTTTTTATTGTTTCCATTTCAGTTTTCAGGTCTTGAATTGTTTGAATTGATTCTTTCATCTACTTGATTGTTTTTTGTTGGCTTTCCTAAGAGATTTGTTGATTTCTTGCATTTTTGATAAGTTTTATCTTCCATTTCTTTAAGGGATTTTCTCATATGGTCTTTGAGGGCCTCTATCATTTTCATGATATTTTTCTTTAAGGTCATTCTCTAATGTTTCATCTGCATTTGTATGGTCAGGTCTTGCTGGTGTAGAGTCCCAAGACTCTGGTGATATCATTAAGTTTTTCTGTTGTTGTATGTGTTCTTATACTGTCTTCTTCTGATCTCTTCTTCCAGTGGGTATAGGGGGAGTCTCTCCCTCTCCTGGTGGGTATGGGTTCAATGCTCTAACATCTCCTCTTTCTCTGTCTCTGTCTCTGTCTCTCTCTCTATCTCTCCCAGAAAGTGGAGAGGCAAGACAAGTATGCTGTCCTTTGATGATGGCTGCCTTCTTCTGCCTCCAGGTCCCTCTGTGGAGTTTGGTAGCAGGAGAGGTCCTGCAACCATGGATCAGGGAATTTGAGGAGTGGGATGTGGGCTACAAGAGGCCTGGAGACTCACCTCTCTACAGGAGGGTGGAACGGTTGCTTGAAAATTTTATGACTCACTATTTACCTTTAAAGTGTGTGTGTGTGTGTGTGTGTAAGAAAGAGAGAGAGAGAGAATGAGAGAGAGAGAATGAGAGAGAGAGAGAGAGAGACAGAGAGAGAGAGAGAGAGAGAGAGAGAAAGAGAGATAGAGAGACAGGTTGTTTTTTTTTAAACTCACCATTTTCCCCAAACATTTGTGGTCATATAAACTCAGTATTAAGGCATTGAATTGGAACACAAATAGGCAAGGGTGTATCCATGATTTGTAAATTAGTGATCCTTTTGGTTTCTACAATGATTTATTTGTTTTTAGATAATTCCACATGACTGCATTTCTCTTTATAATTGGAAACCACACAAAGCAGCTATGCATACAGGCTATTTGTTTTGATGGGGGAGGGCTGACTAACAGCTTAAGGTTGGGGGAAGTTCTACCTAAACATAAACTGTGGGGGGATTCTGTACAGTCATTATTCCTGTCAAGATTATAATTATTAATCTTGCAGGTGCCTTTGCTTCATATTCTCTTTTGTAATTATAGCTTTTTAGAAAGATTTCTCTTTTGTTATTGTTGGCACCATAAAAATAGATTGTGAAATCAATGTAATTTTCACTAATAACATTTAAACGTTATTTAAAGGGTATAAATTCCTTAAGACAATTCAAGTAACAGATGGGTTTAACTTACTAAAGAGTTAAAACTAAAACTGAAAATCCTCTGTAGAATAGTATCATAGCAATGGAAAAGAATGTTAGCCTAACGAATGTTCTTTTATAATGGAATTATATAATTGATTTTGAAGTTATGTTTTGTTAAGGCAATAAGATTTCATGTAAAAATATTATTATGGGGTTATATACTGTTTCCAAATTAGGGTACAAATGCTGGATTCATTAATTGGAAAAATTTGTTGGAGATCTTGGTGAAATGCATCTGTAAACCCAACACATCATTTCAGGAGTATGTGGGTTTGAGGCCAGACTGTGCTGCAGTGTTAGAACATGAATTAAAACAATAGTAGCACTAGGAATCATGGTTTATCTCTTTAGTCTCAACACTTGGAAAACTGGAACAGATTTGCCGAGACCTGCCTGGGCTGCATACCTATCTTTAAAATTTATATGATTTGCGGAAATTGGGCACAGTTAATTCTAGGATAATTTGTACTTATAAGACTCTGTATGAAAAACAAAAATCAAAAATCATCTCAGAAAAGAAGCAAGCAATGCCTCTAGAAATAGCTAAAAATTTCCAAATATTAAGAATTGATATAACATAAAATTAATCTAAAAAAGCTGAAATTTTTAAACTATTATAAATGTTTTCATACTCTTTCCCAGATATTATTGGAGTAGTTTGGACTCACAATTGAGTCTTTAAATCCTTTGCATGAAACATCATGAACATGGAACTGTTTGAGCCTTTGCTAAATGAGCAGTATATATTATTAATCCTAACTGAGTGACCAATTCTCTGTGTGTGTGTGTGTGTGTGTATATGAGAGAGAGAGAGAGAGAGAGAGAGAGAGAGAGAGAGAGAGAGAGAGAGAGAGAGAGTGGGGGTGAGAGGGAGAGAAAGAGAGATTAAATTTATTTTGTAACTTACCCATATTCCCCCAAATTTGAGGGTTTGTGAGGCTTGTAGTATTACGGCATTGAATTGAATTACCATAGGTTGAGGTGTGCATGCACAATTTGCCTTATTTATTTTTAATTTATGTGTGAGTACCTTCAAATATGTCTGTACACCATGTGCATAATGGACATTCATAGAGGTCAAAGGATGGTGTCTCTATGGAACTAGAATTACAATATTAAGCCACTTGCTGCTTTTGCTAGAAACAGAATACCAGTTCTTCTGCAAAAGCAGTGAGTGTTATTAACTGCTGAGATATATTTTCAGCCCCAAATTTGTGATCTTTTAAGTTCATGCTGTGGAGCATCTTTTTTAAGAAAAAGAATATCATACTTGCCTATCACACACAGTTAAGGCCCACAGCACTCTGATGAAACACCTAGTGATGGAGAATGCAATTTGACCTCACTAACTTTATGTCATCATTCTCCCTCACTTGCTAAAGCTGAACAACATAGACTTTGTAGCTTAACCATAAAATGTTTTATTGTTCCCAGGCCTGGAGGTCAAACATCTAAAAATAGAGTCATGGTACTTTAGGATTTTAGAAGGTTCCAATTGGCTGGTAGATGCCTGCTATATCACCAAAGTACAGAGATCTCAAATTTCTGTCTTCTAAAAGTTACACTGATATCATTCTTCATGATTTCACTGTCAAGACCCACACTCAAATATCACCATACTGAGGTTTCAACATGGACATGAATTTGAGAAAGATGAAAATATTCAAATCCATTATCTTCTTTGACACTTTGCTTAACATGTCATCATTAAAGGTGGCATGTTAAAAACATTTTATTCAAAATTTTCATACAATATATTTGATCATGCTTTTCCTGTCTTCCACATATCACTACTCTCCCAATTTTATGTATTTTTTCTCTTTCAAGCAAACAAACAAACATAAACATCAAGAAACACAAAAGCTTTCCAAGTTTAAAATCAAGTCAATAGAACAAAAAAGACAAAAAAATGAAAACAAAGCACACTGAAACAAACAAACAAACAAAAATATAAAAATACAGTTGTCTGTTGGTTTCATTGTTTTGTTTTTTTTGTACAAGTAATCCTAAGTATTGACCCAACCTAAAGTATAGTTCATACACTCAGTGACCAGTGAAGCTTCAATGGAGATAACTAATTTTTCCTTTGTTAGTAGGTACCAATTGAAGATACCGTATAGGGTATAGGAAGGACCCCTTATTTACTTCCACTTCTCCTGGCTCAGACAACATCTATGTTGAACTTATGCAGGTCTTGTTCATACTGCCACAGTCTCTGTAAGTTCACACAGGAATTGGTCCTGTTTTATCTGGAACATACCATTTCCTTGTAGCCACCTGTCACCTCTGACCTTTATAATCTTTTCACCTACTCTTCCACATAAATCATTATGGGGGTAGTTTAATGAAAACATCTCATTAAGGACTGTGTGATCCAAAGTACATGACTCTTGCCACACTGTTCAATTTTGATTCTGTGTGTTGACTCTCATCTGCTTTCAAGAAGAAGCATCTTTAATGGGGGTTAAGCCATTCAGTAGTCTATGCATATAACATTAGAAGTAATTTTATGAATATATTCCTTTAGCAGAATAATACTGGTAGGCTTTTCCCCAGGCCCATAATTTTCTAGTCTGTAGATTGCTTTTGGTATGATGACCATTTAAACAATATTCATCCTACTAATCCATGAGCATGGGAGCACTTTCTGTCATTTGGAGTCTTCTTTAAGATCTTTTGTAATGTTTTACAGTTTTTAATTATACAAGTATGGCAGGCTTTTTCTTTTAGACCACAAACCAGCTCTTAAATCAGGACATGGAGTCTTACTTGTAGTTATGATAGCTTGGCCTAGCTTTGGCTTATTTCTGGTTAACTCTTTTAACTTAAATTAATCTGTTTTTCTTTATCTACCCTTTGCCTTGGGGCTTTTTACTTTTCTTTCTGTATGTTTTATTTTCCTGCTTCCTCCAGTGTTTGGCTGACAGATGCCTGGTTTCTGATTGACCCTGAGCATGTCCCTCCCTTTCTCCTTCTTTCTCTTCTCCCTCTCTCTCTTCTACTCCTATTTATTCTCTCTGCCCACCAGTCCTGCCTACTCTTTCTCCTGCCTAGCTATGGGACATTCAGCTCTTTATTAGAGCAATCATGTGCCTTAAGAAGGAAAGGTGAAACACATGCAACACATCTTTACATAATTAAACAACAAATACTGCATGAATAAGAGTAACACATGTTTACATCATTAACGAAAACAAGAGAAACAAAAAACACACCTTTACACAGTTAAAGTAATAGTCCCCAGCATAAAAAATAAAAAGAAACATAGCCAGGCATTGGTGATACATGCCTATAATCACAGCAGTGGCAGGCAGATCTCTGTGAGTTGGAGGCTAGCTTGGTCTAAAGAGTGAGTTCCAAGACAGATTCCAAAACAATAAAGAGAAACCCTGTTTCATAAAACAGAAAATAAAAAAAGAAGATATCTTTGCCTAGTTAAAATAATGTTTCACAACATGAAAGCATTATAATTTATTCTATTTTAATATATTGTAAAAGAAGCTTTTTCCCTGATTTTAATCTCAGTATGTTAGTGATATGTATGGTGGAAGGATACTGATTTTTGTGTGTTAATTTTGTATCCTGCTATTTTACTGGAAGTCTTTATCAGAAGAATATATTGTCTGGTGGAGTTTTTGGGTATTTTATTTATAGAATCACATTATCTGCAAAAAAAGATATTTTGACTCGTTTCTATTTGTCTCCCCTTGATCTCCTTCAGAAGTCATATTGAACTAGCTAAGACATCAAGCTATATTTAGTAGGTATGCAAAAGTTTACTTCCTTGTTTTGTTCCTTATTTTAGTGGAAATGCCTTGAGTTCCTATACAATTAGGTTACTACTGACTGTAGGGGTACTATAAATTGTCTTTATTGTGTTGAAGTATATCCCTTTCATTCCTAGGCTCTCTGGGACATATATAATTGTAGCATGTTGATTTTGTCAAAGGCCATTTCTGCATTAAATGGATGATCATATTTTTTAAAAAATTCTCTTTAATACTGTTTTTATGGTGGATTATATTTTTCCATTTACATGTTTTGAACCATGTATGCATCTACAGAATGAACTCAATTTGGTGATGGTACATAATCTTTTTGTTGTTTTTATGCATTAGGTTTTCAAATATCTAATTGAAAAAGTTTATGTCAATGTTTGTAAGACATGTTGATTATAATACACTCCTCTTGTTGTACCTTTGTGAAAAAACTGATATCATGGAATCCAAATGATGTGACAGACTGTGAAGATCCTACATGGAAGGTCTCACCCTCATTGGGGAGCAGAAATGGAATGGAAGAGGGGTTTAGTGGGAGGTAGGGGAGAAAGACCTGGGATTGACATTGTAGAACAAGCTGGTTTCTATTTTAAATTAAAAAATAAAATAAAAACCTTTCTGAAGTCATATACAGCAAGAATATCATCCATTAGTTTTAGGTTTTCCCGTTTTGTGCAATGAAGTATGCCTTATGATTCTCTGTGTTTTCCTGGTGTCTGTTTTAATAACTTCCATTTTACCTTGGATTTTACAAACTTCTGTATTTTTTACATAGTGCTTTAGTTAATTTGGTTAAGGATTTGTCAAATTTAATTTTCTTCAAGAACTAACTCCTTGTTTCATTGATTCTTTGCATTATTTTTATTGTTTCATTTTATTTCTTGTTCAATGAATTTTAGCCCTAAATTTATTTCCTGTCTTCTACTCTTTTGATATTTTCTTGTTTTATTTTATTTTATTGTTCTGGATCTTTCACTTTATTTGCTCAGTCATCAATATGATCACTTGATTATGGTGGGTTTTTTTTCTGTTGTTGTTATTTTTTGTTGTTCTAGAAATTTCAGCTGCTCTATTAAGTCCTTAGTGTTAGATTTCTCCACATTCTTTATGTAGGCACTTAGTGCTATCGACTTTCCTGGTAGCACTGCTTTCCCAGTGTTCCATAAGTTTGGGTATGTTGTGTTTTCATCTTGTTGAATTCTAGAAATTATTTAATTTATTTCTTCCTTGACATAATGATGATTCGGTTGAACATTGTTTAATTTTCATGAGTTTGTGGACTTTCTGCAATTAGTGTTGTTGTTGACTTCTAAATGTAAGCCATGGTGATCTCATAAGATACAAGGGTTTTTCCACTTTTTTTATATTGCTTTGTTACTGAGTATATGTTCAGTTTTAGAGACAGTTTCATGCGGTTCTGAGAAAAATTATATTCTTTTGTGTTTGGGTAGAATGTTCGATTCATGTCTGTTAAGTTCGTTTGAGAAATAATATCTGTTAGTTCCCAAATTTATCTGTCAAGTTTCTACATGACAGACCTGTACAGCTGTGAGAGTGGGGTGTGGAAGATTCCCACTATTTGTGTGCAATTTTTGATGTGTAATTTAAGATTTAGTAATGTTTGTTTACAACTTTGTGTGCCCTTTTATTTGAGGCAAAGATATTTAGAATTAACACTTAATCCTAATGGATTTTCCCTGTGATGAAAATTACCTTGATCTCTTTTGAATAATTTTAGTTTGAGGTCTATTTTGTTACATATTAGGAAAGGTACACCTGTTTGTTTCCTAGGTCCATTTAATTAAAATATGTTTTCCTGACCCTATACTCTGAGGTAATGTCTGTCTTTAAGGTTCAGGTGTGTTTCTCATATGTAGCAGAAGGATCAAACTTGTTTTCTTATCCATTTTGATAGCCTGTGTCTTTTTCTAGGGTAGCTGAGACCACTGATCTTTAGAGATATTAATGACCATTGATTGTTAACTCTGGTTATTTATTTATTTATTGTTTTGGTGGTGGTGATGGTGGTGGTAGTGTTTGTGTGTTCCCCTTCTTTGTTGTTTAATGGTGTGAGGTTATCTATTGCCTGTGTTTTGGTGGACTCAGCTAATTTTCTTGGTTTCGAGTTTTACTTCTAGTAATTTCTGTAGGGCTGAATTTCTGTATAGGAATTGTTTAAATCTGGTTTTGTCTCGGCATATCTTGTTTTCTCTCTCTATGATGACTGAAAACTTTTCAGGGTGCAGTAGACTAGGCTGGCATCTGTATTCACTTAATGTCTATCCAGGACCTTCTGGTTTTCAGAGTTTCCATTGAGAAATTGGGTGTGATTCTGATAGGTCTGCCTTTATATGTTACTTGGCCTTTTTCCTTTGCAGCTCTTAGTATTCTTTGCTTATTCTGTATGTTTAGTGTTTTGATTATTATATGACAAGAGTATTTTTTTCTGGTCAAGTAAAGTTGATGTTCCATAAGCTTCTTGTATATTCATAGGCACATCATTCTTTAGGTTGGGAAAGTATTATCTGATTTTGTTGAATATAATTTCTGTGCCTTTGATGAATTTCTTCTATCACTATTATTCTTGCATTTTATCTTTTCAAGCAATCCCAAATATCCCAAATGTTTTGTGTTACGAATTGGACTTAATATTTTTTTTTTGTCCAATGAATCATTTTTCCTCTATTGAATCTTCAGTGCCTGAGAATCTCTCTTCCTACTTTTTCATTCTGTTAGTTATGCTTGAATCAATAGTTCCTGTTCATTTACTTAGATATTTCATGCCAAGTATTCCCTCAAATTTTTTTTTATTGCCTCTATTTCAGTTTCCAAATCTTGGCATTGTTTGATATCCCACCCCCGGTTTTTTTTTTTTTTTTGGCTTTTTAAAGAAATGTATTGATTTCTTTCATTTTTTTTTGGTTCTCTTCCTACATTTCTTTAAGAGACTTTTTAGTTTCTTCTTTAAGGGCCTCTACCATCGTTATAAAGTTATATTTAGATCATTATCTTCTCCTGTTTGGGTCTTGCTGATGTAAGAACACTGGTTTCTTGGATGCTGCATTGCTCTTTGTGTTGTTCAATGTATTGTTACACTGCCTTCTACCCTTCTCTTCCTCCAATTGTTGCAGGTAGGGCCTGTAACATTGGTGGATTGGTGGTTCTTCTTCTTTCAGGTGCAGCTGGGGTCTCTTCTTCAGAGTGCATTGGGACTTGTGGCTTTTGTGGTTGCTTTCCCTCCAGGTGTGGGCAGAATTCTAGTGATCTCTGGTGAGGTAAATCTGGAGGGTTTGAGGAACATGTGCTTCTGCCTGGTGCTGGGGATATGGTGGGTTTAGGAGAGGTGATGGCTAGAGCCTAGAGGGCTCTCCAGCAGGGATCTCAGATACTCAACTGTCCCTTCAGGATCAGGCATTCTTCTGGTGATGTCTGGTAAGGCGGTAGAGGATAGGCAGGGTCGGGGTTGCCTGAACAGGTGCTCCTGCCAGATTTCTAAGGGTTTTGTTGGATGGGGAGTGGTGGGATCTAGGGCCTAGAGATCAGGGCTGTAAAGTTATGATCTCAGAAACTCCCCTATGATCTTTATTTTTATAAAAGGCACATTTGAATTCTTGTATGATATACAAATTTATATATTCCCTCTGTGATAAAAGAGGGGAGTTTAAATGTAATAGTAAATATAAATTTGTTTACATCATGGTAATCTAATATTGTATGTCGTACACTATATCAGATATTGTAGAAATGAATAGGGCCAAGGTAAACTGCTGGTTGATCTTCAATTCTAGAAATGCCGTGTCTCTCCCTATAGTAACAACAGTACCATAAATACTAATAGCACTATTTTGTTTCAAAAGTTCTGAATAAGGGATAATTTTCCAAATTCTATATTAAAGGAACTTATAGAAAACGTAGTGAGTTAAATTATACTTAGGATTCTAAATGACAACATATTATAGTACAGTAGATCGATAACAGAAAACATGCTAATGTAGTACAGATAAATAGTAAGCAATTACAATATGTTATGAATATATGTGAATAACATTACATATCACATACATGACTAATAAGGAGCATAGCTAAACATACATGTATATTTATAGTGGCATATAGATGTAGTTTAATTCATTGCCAGATAAAAAAATTTGGTAAATTTGATTGCAATGTCTTCATTAATAAAATAGAAAAAGAAAAGGGCAAATTGTACAAGGTAATTTATAGGGTTGTTCTTCTGTAAAATTAATTAAGTTTACACATGAAGCTATGTGTTCACAATCAAGCTCAGAGTAAAGACACATGGTAACAGCTCTGTTGAAGCTCTCTTTTAATGCACATGGTGCAACATTATATACACAATCATTTCTCTTCTAGAAAATTTTAACATATTTGGCATCACTTTCTTGTTTTGGTTTCTCAAAAATAGAATGGTCTATAACTCATTGGGTTGCACTGTTCTCTAACTAAAAGCAATCTTCCTAGTATTGTGATTACAGAGGTATGTCACCACACAGAATAATTATTTCTTAGATTCTATTAACATTGTACACAGTTTATTAATTTTGAAGTTATGAAAAAGCTGTAATAAATAATTTGAAAAAGGAATTCCGCACTTAGGCCTATAACCAAAGGATGCAAACTCATGCTACAAGGACATCTATTCAACTATGTTCATAACAGCATTATTTGTAATATACGGAACCCAGAGGCAACCTATATGCCCCTCAACTGAAGAATGGATAAAGAAAATGTGGTACATTCACACAGTGAAGTACTACTCATTGGAGAAAACAACAACAAAAAAAACCCCAAAAACAATGGCATTTTGAAATTCACAGGCAAATGAATGGAACCATGCTGAGGGATGTAACCTAGACACAGAAAGACAAACATATTATGTACTCACTCATATGTATATATTAGACATAGAGCAAAGGATAACAAGCCTACAATACACAACCCCAGAGAAGTTAGGACACAAGGAGGACCCTATGAGAGACATACTAGGAATGCTGAGAAGGAGAAAGGAGCAAGATCTACTGAGTAATTTGGGAGTGTGACAGGAGAAGGGAGGAAAGTAGGAGAGAAAGGAGGGGATGGGAAGGAGAACATGAGGGATCAGGAAGGTGAGTTGGAGGAAGGACAGAGAAGGAGAGCAAAGAAGGAGATGCCTTGGTAGAGAGAGCCTCCATGAGTTTATGGATAAATCTCAAAACTAGGGACATATCCAGGAATCCACAAGGATGACTCCAGCTATGAATGTAAGCAATAGTAGAGAGGCTACTTTAAATGTTCTTCCCCTATGATGAGATTGATGACTAACTTAAATGCCATCATAGAACCTTCATCCAGGAGGTGATGGAAGCAGAAGCAGAGATTCACAGCTAAACACTGAGCTGAACTCCAATAGCAGTGGGAAGAGTGATGAGCAAAGGGTCAAGACCATGTTAGGGAAACCCACAGAAACACCTGACCTGACTCAGTGGGAGCTCACAAACTCCAGACTGACAGCTTGGGGACCTTTATAAGACTGAACTAGTTCCCTAAGTGAAGGTGTCAGATTGGGGGGAGGGGACTTGGGCAGTCTATGGGGTCACTCACTGATAGTGGAGCCAGTATTTATCCCTAGTGTAAGAACTGGCTCTTTGGAGCCCATTACCTATGGAGAAATACACTCTCAACCTCAGTCCTGCCCCAAATAACGTGACTTTGATGATCACCCTTGGGAGGCTTCACCCTCTCTGAAGAGGGGATGGGGAGTGGAATGGGGGATGTTGGGGAGAGTGAGAGGAGAAGAGGGAGTGGGAACTGGACTGGTATGTAAAATAAATTTTTTCTTAATTTAAATAAAAACTAGTTAAATTAATAAAAGCAAGTAAAGGAAATGGGAGTATACTCTTCATACAAGGGAAAGTCATGCTTTTTCCTATGTCAGGTGGAGAGTTGAGTTTCTTATCTTTCCTAAATGGTTGTTCTCCCAATATGTAAATCATGCTTGAGAACTAACTAAAAATAATATCATAACAGAATATCATCACAACATCCATGCACATGATGATGTGATCCTCTTTATTACAAATGTACTAGCTATCTAATATCCATTGGCCATTCTTGAAAACACATACATACAAGCAATGTCACAGATTGAGGAGATTGTATTTATCTAGGGAACACACACACATGTAACAATAGTTAAAGAAAAAAAGAGGCCATGAATTTTGAAATAGAGCAAGGGATTAAAAATGGAAGGGAAAATTGTATAATTCTATTATGGTTTCAAAACTATAAAAATATTGAAAAATAAGAAGAAAATCCTTTGTGTGAGGTTTGAGTGAGAGTTTTGAACCTTTTTCCCCTGTTGGTTGATACCAGAGGAGTTATCCAACTCTACATCATTAAAATGGAATAACAAGACAGCTGAAAGTGAATTTATCTGTGTGGGCAGTCATTTTGGACTCCTTCACTGATATACCATATGTTAGCTGCAGTTGGCATTCTGCAGAGAATTGCAAATGTGTATTGAGGCTTGGTGGAGAGTTCCTCAGTGTTTCAGAGCATGGCATGAGAAAATTTGCTTAGATTACATAAAGATTCATTTTTAAAACATTTTTGTACTATTTTCTATATTGTTAACAACTTATCTATTGGAGATACTATCAATTGGAGGTAAATGTGTTCTTTCTTGCTCAGACCATCTACTTTGGTGTCTATTTTTTTATCTCCTAGTATATGTAGATCATTTTGAAATTTTAGGCTATATTAAACAAACAACTTCTTTGAATTATGTTCATTTTGATTCCCTTGTTCTTTAGTCATTGTTTCAAGATTTGGTAGAATTCTGATCATTGAGTACTCCATAAAGTTATCTTATATATCAACAGCAAACGTAATTACTTTAGAAAGCATAAAATACATTATAGCATTAAATTAGAACTAGAAACTTTAAAACAGCCCTGTAAGGGCAAATTCTTTTGTTTTTACTATGTACTCTTCTCAGGCTAGTTTATTCAGTAAACATAAATTTAAAGAAACATGTTTTAAATACTTGTGTCTCAGTTAAAAACTTGTTGCATACTCATCCTGCTCAAGACATGCCTTAATCAATTCAGTAATAAAGCCACAATTCCCTGCCTTGAATTTATTTTTCAAAGATTAGTGGCTTTATCAATGATGGAATTATTACCCCAAGCTCTATAAACAAATGGTTTTTTATAATTCATGTGTATAATGCCTTCTAACAGACCAAATAAATATAGGCTTGGTCTATAACCCATGGTATTATTAGATTAGAGACTCTCCAAGAAGAGGAGCCTAGTGGAAGCAATTTAACTGGGGCTAAGTCTTTGAAATAAAATTAGGACACTGGATCCTTTCCCTTGTCTTCCAGGAGGGCACTTGTTTTGCTGTGGGACATTGTAATGGCAAGGTAATACATTATGTCATAGACGCAGTGTTAGTATGGCTGAATAATTATGAACATAAGCTTGCAAATCTGTGGAGTAGAATAAACTTTTTTATTAACAAATGTTTCACATGATTTATTGTAGTGACTGAGAACTGACTCACTCTAGGCATCATGATATGTTTTCAGAGTAGAGTTCCAAGAGACAGGACAATTCTTTTTGCAGATATTGCTTTTGGTGAAATTGAACCTCCAAATACCAATGTGTATCTCGTGCTTATCACTAGCAAGATTAAAGAATAGTATTACCCCGTTTGAACTGGAATAATTCCCTCACCCTCCCATCCTCCCATGCTTTCCACCTATCCCCCAACCCACTCCTCCACCCACTTCCCAGAGATAGTGAGGCCCTTCTCCATGGGGGATCATCAAAGTCCATCACATCATTTGGGGGATGGCCCAGCCCTCCTTCCCATATCTGGGCTGCAATAGTATCCCTCCATAGGGAATGGGCTCCCAAAGTCCATTTGTGATCTAGGGATAAACACTAACTCCACTGTTAGAGGTCCCATAGATTGCCCACATTCGGAGTTGCCTTTGCTCTGAATTACACTTAGGAACTTAGTGATAAGACAATTGTTGAATATATACAATGTTAGGCAATAAAATATGGAGAAATCAGTACCTATCTGGAAGATTTACCCTTACTAGCTAGATATCATATTGATAAAAGATGTTATTCGTGATATTGGAGGAAAATAACCATCTTAACCCATCTGTGAACTCTGAGAGTTTCAGTAATGATTGGCCTAGCAAGATAAAAGCATCTTTACAATGAAGTCATTGATGTTATGGGAGCAAACAATCACTTTTGTACTGGAATTAAGGACCACTGTATAAAATAATTAACACAATTACCAGAGCTAAGACACTTTGACTCTACTTGCTATAAGCCTTGGGGGAGAAACTACTACCATTATTCTGTTAAAAGTAAATAATAATAAAATTACTTCTGGTGACTTCTTGCTTACATACACTATACTGAACTTTTCAATCCATATCAGAGAGATTTCATTTCACAGAAGAAGGAAATTAATATAGAAATGAACAACTGGTAAATGTGCAAAGAATAAGAAACTGTAGAAAGTTTAGCATCAAATGGGACATCTATGTGGAGTATAGACCCTATCTCAAGGCTCAGAGATCATTGCAGAAATGGAAGTAGATATACTGTGAAAAGGAGATGTACAGGGAAACAATGTTAGCTGCATGTGGCAGTGCCTTGACACAGAGGCAATCTTAATAGTTGTGAACTGCATAAGATCAAACCATAGACAATAATCTCAAAATGGATGCTAGAGAGGTTTACGAGGTTCCACCCCTAGCTAACTGATGACTTCTTAGAGACACAGTCAATTTTAAGGATGTGGCAGCTAAGAGGCTTCCTGTGCTATATTAGATTGCTTTACACTCATGCATATCCAGACAGCACTAAGTGGAATCAGTGTGTGAAAATAAAAATAGCAGAAATATTTTAGAGGGAAACGTGATAGAGAGGATATATGAGAACTTGGAGGAGAAAGAATGTGAGAGTGACTGTGATCAAAACATATTTTATGCATGTATGAAGCTATCTTAAGCAAGTGAAAAAGTTATCACACTATAACTTTCCCCTCTATAGCAGAAATAGCATCAAGCTATCAAAAATAATGTTCTTTCTGCATTATAGTATCTGTTGGATCATAGTATATATTTTACCAAACAGTGAATGTGAAATATTGTACTTCATTTGTGGAAAGATTTGTATGAAGTAGACAAATCTCTATTGTGTTTTCGCTCAACACTGATAAGGGAGAATATAAAGAGAGCAAAACTGAGATTGGAGAAGATTCCCCTGAAATGAGAATGAGTTTCAGCCACACATGAATAAGAAGCATTCACTGTCTCTCTCTTGCTCAGCTACTATGATTTCCAGGTTATTTATAGTAGTTATCATCTGATAACAGATTGTTGGTCATCTCAAATTCTAGTGAGAGATTCTTCCTAGAAGCCATTGAAATAATTTCGAGTGAGAGTAGTCAGAATTTAAAGACCTCAGTTTTTGCTTTATTTTATATGTGTTTTATAATAGTTCCATGTGGCTAAAGTAGCATGTGTCTCCTAAGAGAGATGCTTGAATCACATAGGTTTAGAGGACATAGAACTGAAGTAGGAAACTCAAAGGCTGAATATGACAAAGGTCAGTGTTACAAGCAAGAGGTAGAAAATGATAATGTCAAATGATTAGCTGTGAAAATATTCAGACATAGGCCATTATATTGGTTTAATGGAATATACCTAGGAATATATGTATACATGCATATCCATATTCACATACAAACAGGCAATGACAATTAGTGAAAAAACAGGGCATTAATATGAAGGAGAGAAGAGGGGTCTATAGGAGGTTTTAGAGAGAGTAATGCTGTGATTACATTACAATTTGAAAAGAAAGCACTGTTGAAAATAAATTGGTATGTATACTTTTACAGCTGAGTCATTTTGAGACTAAGTAAATAGCAAATGGAAAAGTCAGCAACACTGTATCCATCATGATTAATCAAATGAGCCCAAGAGTTGCTAAAAAATCAAAAGAGAAACAAAACAGTGAAAGGAGAGTTTATAACTTAATAAGTAAAGCTAAATTATTTTTGAAATTTCCTCAACTCCTCAAGTATAGTTAATATCCAAATGGATAGAAACTTTTGCTGTCAAATACATCAATGCAATTTTAAAATGTATGTTGATGTCAAATATAAATGAAACTTGAAACTGAGTTAAATATTTAATGCAAGATTTCATTCTCTATTCTTGGATTAGGTGTTCAAAAACAAATATTCCAAATTATTCTAAATAAATGTATCAATTTTAAAGTCTTAATAAAGACTCTCTTCTCAGGGATCAGGGATCATTTCAGAAGAGAGAAGAGAGAGATTGACACAGCTATTGAGACAGATGTTCAGCCAGTGTTTGCCCAACACAGTAAGGCAATCGCAATGTGAACTCACAATAGCTGTGTTGCCATACTCAAGACATATAGAAACTCAACCAGACAAAATCCAATCATGGGAGTAGGTATAAAACGACAAGATTTCTTTAAAGATGTGCCCCATGGTAGATTAACCATACTTCAATGAATGGTGCTGTTCGCACAAGTATTTGTATGCAAGCATATAGTACAACTGGATTTCATAGATTATTTTAAAAAGGGAAGAAGAGAGAAAAGAAGGTTGGGTGGGTACCAAAGGCATGGCATATCTAGAAAGAATTAGGAAATGGATGAATATGTTTACAATACACTGTATAAAATTCTCAAAATCTTTTTAATACTAAACTGAGAGTGTTTTGGTAGCTCAGTAGTAGTAAGCAGTTATTGCTCTTGCAGTGGTCTTTGGATCAATTTCTAGCATTCCCATCGTGAATCACAATCACCCACAACTCAGGTTTCAGGAGACGTGACACCCACTTCTGACTTCTGCAGGTACCACCCACATATGCAGTGCGCATACATACACACAATTAAAATATTAATATAAATATAAATAAAATAAATAAATGCAAAATATTAACAGTATGAAACTATGATGTAAATAGAAGACAATAGTGTATGCCAGCAACTTAGAAGCAAAATAGTCACCACAGGAATTGATGCCTTTCTCCCAGCTAGCCCAATTCAGTTGTTAATCTTACTTGTCAAATTGAATGTATTAAGTGATGACTGGGTAGCCTGAGAGAATACTACTTTTGACTATGTATTTGACTATGTGGTTGTTTTCACACATGACTTGCACTGGAATCATAGGTGGAACAAAATAATTCCTGTCCCAATGTGTGTGGGCATCATGCACTACATCAAGAACCATGAAAAGAAATAGGGTAGGACAAGTGGATTATCTATCTCCTATTTTGCATACATCCATGCTGTCTTGCCATAATACCTCAACATCCCAAATTTTGGGGATATTCTACTCTAGGGCTTTATCACTCTGAATATGAACTGTCTTATGGGCTCATTCTGAGCCTTAGTCTAACAGTAATAGTGTCAGTTACACTATTGCTCCTCATGTTGGTCAGCTTGCACATATCATATAATGGTACTTGCTCCCCTCTTTAATTTTGTAAGCTGCTTCTCACAATATTTGTATGTATACATAAGTGTGTTTGCATGTGTTTGTGCACATACATACATGTGTTTTTATATTATTTTACTTTGTGGAGACTTTGTCATTTGTACTTCTTGTTATCATAACTTATGACTGTCACTTATTCCATCCAATTTGTATGCTTGGGATCTCTTCTATTCCCAGTTTCAGCAGCAGCTGTGGTTTTCCATTAGCTAGTATTGTATGCAGTGCCATATCAACCACCAGCACAAGGGAATATGAACAGAAAACAAATTTCTGACTTTTGTGTGTCCATAAGGCCATGTATAAATAAACAATTCTCATTCTTAGCAAAAGTTCAGAACTTGTCCAGACCACTCAATGTCAAACCATTTGTTTCTCAGCTATTTTTATAAAATTAAGTTCATTTTTAAAAATTCCACTTTAAATTATAACCACATTTCTCCCTCCCATGCCTCTTCCCACATCCCTCTTCCCAAGGCCCTCATTTTCCCCATCAGCCTACCGCTCATCTTTACCTCCCACTTGGTAAGGGATCCCATGGTGGGTTGACAAAGCCTGGCCCATTAAATTGAGGCAGGACCAAGCCCTTCCCCCTGCTTTAAGGCTGAGCATGGCATCCCACACTAGGAAATGACCTCCAACATGCTACCTCATATACCAGGGATAAATATTTGTTCTGCCTTCAGGGTAAGCTCAGAAATATCCACATACACAACTATTTCCCACATGTTCCAGTTTGGTCCCATGGAGGCTAAGAGGTTGTCAATCTAGAGTTTATGAGTTCCCAAGCATTTGGTTCAGAAGTCTCTGTAGATTTCCCCTTCGTGAACTTAGCCTCCATTGCTCATGTATTCTATCCTCCTCTCATCAACTGGATTCCTGAAGCTCAACCTTGTACTTGTTTGTGGATCTCTGCATGTGGTACTATCAATTATTTGATGAAGCCTCTATGATGACAGTTGGGGTATTCACTAGTCTCATTATAGGTGAAAGCCAGTCCAGGTCAAACTATTTTCATGATAAAAGAATATTTTCCCCAGTGTCTCCACTTACACTTTCATATAATAATGACTAACGACCTAAAATGCATGCTGATCAAAAATAATTACAGTATTTGTAGAATTCAACAGAAAAAATTATTCCCTCAAATTGCTATGAAAAACTTTGCTGTGCTGATCCTGGAGGTTTGCCTTGACCAGCATTGGCCAGTGGGTACATTCTATTTGGCTGATGCCTCTCTTGGGATATGTTTTCTCTCAAGATCAATCTACAAATGGAGCTTGTTTTTCATATATTTTTTATTCAACTTTTTACTCATGTAACTTTCAGTTCCTTCTCCCTTCCCTTATCTCCCACCCCCCCAATCCTCCCAACCCATCACCCCCACGCTGGCCCCCCCTCTGCTCCCCAGGGAGGTCAAGGTCCTCCCTGAGAAATAGTAAACATTTTTCTTTTATTAGTTAGAGATCTTCAAGTTTGAGCTTGAGAGTCTGCATTGCTATTTCAACTGAGAATTTTAGGTACTGGGTAATAATTTTAAGGAAGTTGTGAAAATATTATCTTAAAACTTTTCAGTATGTACTATAGCCTTTATTGAAGAACAAAGGTTTTCCTCTGAAGCCACTTGTGTAAGTCTAAAGAGCTTAAAGCGCAGCATGTTCCAACTGATGCCTGAAACATGACAGATTAGCTTTCCCTCACTACTTCTTGCCTTCATCTCAAGCAATGCTATACTTCCGAGGTGCTGTTGGCTGGTGGCCCTGCCAAAAGGACTGGAGAAGCCTTGGTAAGACAACAACACAGCCTAATCCACAAGTTCAATCACTATTTGAATATGAATGCCTACAGGAAGCATTTGGCTGTTTCCCCTTTGGATGGGGATATGAATCTTGTATTGTATTTTAGGCTGTTACTATTTCCTAATAATATGTCAAATATTTGGAAACAGCTTTTCAATTTCTAATAATGAGACATATTTTAATGAGGATGTCTTATTCACACACAATACATATATGCATATATGTATATACACACATGTATATATGTGTGTGTATAATACACTATAGGTAATATATTGTCCTTAGGTTGTACATAATAACTTTTCTTAGTTCCTTTTCAATTGCTGCTCAAAGCAACATGACTACGGTGACTTGTACAAGAAAGAGTGTATTGGGAGCTTTCAGTTTCAGTGGGTGAATCAGTGACCAAATCATGGAGGACAGCATAATAGCAGGCAAGCAGTCATGGCACTGAAGTTGTTGCTGAGAATTTACATGGTCAGATACAACAAAAGGTGAAGAATGAGGGAGCTAACTGGGTATGGAATGGTGTAGGTTTTTGGAAGCTCAAAGCCCAACCCTAGTGGCACATCACCCGACAAGGCCACACCTCCTAGTCTTCCTGAAATACTTCAACCAACTCTGGGTCAAGCATTCAGACATGAGTCTATCGGGTCAATTCCTTTCTGTTTACTATAACAGCACAACACATATTATAGTTTATAATAAATTATATATTGTAGCTTATAATGTATATTATAAAATTTGATACAGGTAAATTTATATACCTAGAATAAAGAAATCTTTGGGTTTGAAAGGTCTTTTGTGAAGCAAATAATAGTGGAATAACCATAAAGGATATTTCCATTCAGGTTTTTTAAAACAATGGATCATTACGGGAAAGTTCCAATAGTTGATATACTTAAAAGCTATGGAAAAATTCCCTATGTCCTTACTAATAGAGTCCCACCTAACTGAATAATGAACACTGGGTGAATTGTATTCAGAATTCATTTAGATTTTATAGACGTTATTGAATCATGATGTAGTGTGTGATGGAAAATATGACACTCTCTGCCAGAATCCCCAACAGTGTGCTCCTAGAGTGTTAAGTTGGCCATGGCTGTGAATGTTTGATATTACTAAAAAATTAGAACATCCTTTCAACTTCTATAAAATTTACAATATGTGAAATGAGGTTTGAACTTGACTCTGTTGGTAATCATCCTGACCACAGAATCCTTTGTGAAGGCTGCACACTGTGGTATTTTTGCTCCTCTCCTTCCACACATCAAAGTTATTTATTCTCTGGGTATGCCAAATTATCATGTAAATTTTGTGTTTTAAAGTTCATGCTAAAATCTACTATCTAATAATTTGGTGCCTACTTAGCTGCACAAGTCATACAGAAATGATGCATTAACAATATTAAATTATTCAATCCAAAAATCACAGTTCAATTCTTTACTTTGATCTTTCTTTCCTTTCACATTCCAATAGTAATTTTCATAAAGGAAGATTTGCACTTCTTGTAAAATTATGTATTAGTAGTTTATTCTTTCTTAAGGAGTCAAAAGAAGTTGTACCATTAATTTAATGTTTTTCTGTGCATGTTTCATAAATCAAAGTATATTTGAAATGTTTTATCTATTATCTAAAAACTATCTCTGTACCTTTGTTAGTTTTAGTCATTTCTTTAGATTACTTAGATTGCGATGATCATGTCTGTGAAGAACTACCTCTACCTTTTTTCCAGATTATATGAAGCTTACTTACTTTTATTGTCTGATTACATTGCTTAGGTTTTCCTTGTACATTAAGTGTCAATGGAAAAAATTAGAATCTTCATATTAGAACAGATTTCATGCAGAAAAGTCAGTTTTGCATTCTTAAGCCCAATATTCATTGGAAATGTTTGATACCTGATTTCTAAACAAAGTAGATTGAAAGCACTAAAGTATAACCAATCTTTGGAGTTTTCTAAATATTTGAATGTCTGCACAATTGCTATGTAATTATTTTCTGTATTCTATTAATACAGCACCCTGTCTGAACTGAACTTTGGGTATCCCAAGTGCTCTAGAATACAATGCATTCTCTGCTATGATTGGATAGTGTATGGTGTATTTGGAAATTTAACCATTTGTTTCCAATCCTCTTCCTTTTCTATGACTAAATGTTTTATTATTTATGTAAATCATGATATTGAAACATTCAAGTATTATTAATAATTCTGTTGTTCTCTCATTAAATTTCTCAGGTTCACAGTTATACTGCTGGTGCTCTTCCTTGTTTCCCATTGCTTTCTGCTGAATTCAAGGAATGCCTGTAATCTGTAGCCTTACTTGTCTGTAAGGACACTATCGCAGCATATGTCTTGTCTCATAATTGATTTCTTTCATATATTAATAGCAATTATCTAGCTCTCCTGTTGTTAAATGCATGGTATATAATTATTCTCTTTTATCATTTGTAGTGTTTCTTTCATTGTGTCTAACGAGTGTTTTTTTTTCTTTTTTTTAAATTTTTTTATTTTAATATTAAATAGCTTGTTTTTCAGGTCAATCCCAGTTCCCTCTCCCTCCCCTCCTCCCGCACTCCCCCATCCCCCCAGCCTCCCACCCATTGCCAATTCCTTCCACATAGGGGATATCTAGAGTCTGTCATTTCAATCAGGGTAGGGTCCAGGCACTCCCCTAAGACTCCCGGCTGAGAGAGCATCCCTCTTTGTGCTATGGGCACAGGGTGACTGGTAACTGTATGTATTCCAGGGATAGAAACTAATCCGCTGCTCAGGGCCCCATAGGTTGCCCAGGCCTTCTCAATGACACTCACATTCGGGGGGGGGGCAGATCAGTCCCATGCTGGCCTCCCTGCTGTCAGTCTGAGGTCCAAGAGCTCTCCCCTGTTCAGATCAGCTGTCTCTGCTGCTTTTGCCAGCCCATTCTTTGCCAATTTGCTCATTACTCCTCTCTCTCTGTCACTGGTTTCCTTGGGTTCAGTTCAGTGCTTAATTGTGGGTGTTTGCCTCTGCTTGCATCAGTCACTGGATGAAGGCTCCCGGATTGTTATAGACATCAAGTTCATTATCAGGAATGGGCATTCGATGTGGTCTCTCCACTATTGCTTAGCCTGCCAATTGGTGTCATCCCTTTAGATCACTAGAGGCCACTCTGGTGCCTGATCTGTCTTCTAACCTATGATTCCCTCTTCCCCCTATTCTACCCCTATACTCAACCTTCCTGATCCCCCATGACCTACTCCTCTCTTCTTCCCAGCTCCCACTCCCCCTCACCCCTCGCCGTGTTCCCCATCCATTCAGAGGATCTTGTCTCAATCCTCTTCTCTTGGGTACTATGCGTATCTTTTAGGTTCTTTCCTGTTTCCCAGACTCTCTAGCAATGGAATTGCAGACTGGCACTATCCGGATCCATGTCTAAAATCCATATATGAGTGAGTACATACCATGTTTGTCTTTTTGCGACTGGGTTATCTCACTCAGGATGGTTTCTTCCAGTGCTATCCATTTACCTGGGAATTTCAAGATTCCCTTGTTTTTTTCTGCTGAGTAATACTCTATTGTGTAAATGTACCACATTTTCTCTATCCACTCTTCAGTTGAGGGGCATCTAGGTTGCTTCCAGGTTCTGGCTATTACAAATTATTAATTGTAAGCCTGTTTGTTTTGTTTACATCTAATCTGACACTCTGTCATTGCATATACTATCCATCCCTTTATATTTAAAATTCATTAACTTAATATTTAATTTTATCATTCATGTATTGGATTTAATGCTTTCTTTCTGTAATTCTGATGTCAAATACTATTTTGTTATTTTCACCTTTTTTAAGTCAATATATTCTAGTGTAAAGTTTAATTTTTCTTATTTTCTGAATAAGTATAATATACTAAAAACCTCATCACACTGAAACAAAGTAGTTCTAATGAATGAGAAGTCTCAAATTGTACTTCACTGTGTTTATCTTTGTGTATTATAGCTCCAACAAAACAGTATACCATGTTTTTCCAACCCATTGTCATTTATTATGTCTCCTACAGTAGGTACACTGGTGACAAATCTAGCTAGTTCATTAATTTCTTTATTTGTAATACCATCAATCTTTATCTAGCTACTTCATAAATTTCTTTATGTGTAACACCATCAATCTTTGCCTAGCCACTTCATTAATGCCTTTATTTGTAACACTGTCAATCTTTGTCTTTATTTTTTAAGGTTATTTGGATACACATAGAGTAGTGGCTAAGGAATTATCTTTCAGAGTCAAGTTGCATAATACTGGGTTCCCTAACTGCTGTTAAGACAGCTGGATGAGATATTACTTTTCTCTTGCTACATTTAAAGAACACACCTTTGTTTTTTGGTTCCACCATTTTGCTCTTCTGTTTCTGGTTGCTGGTTGCTGTGAATGTGTGCACTTTAGCATATTGTTTTAGCATTTGGAAATATAAATTAATATATCTTTAATTTAATATAAACCATTTTAGCCATTGTTTTCTCATATATTGCTTCTAGACATCTTTTTCTCTTGTTTCCTAAAATGTCCATTATGTGCTAGCTGGTATGTTTGATACATGTACAGATTTTTAAGACATTTTTATAAACTTATGGCTATGTGCAGAAATTTTCAACGTTTATTCACTTACTTCTATGACTTTTCTCTGAATCCCATCTTCACGTTTCTAATACCTGTTATCCTTGGTTCCATATTCTATTAAGTGGATGCAGTAAGTTTTCATTTTAGCCAATATTGCAGATACTCTGGACTCCAGGAGTACAGGCAATGGTCCTTACACACATCTCTTAATAATCATTACAAGGTAAAGGTTAAGGAAAGCTCAAAATAAAACAGCACTGTATTTTTGGTTTCTATAATGTTTACATAGTTTTCCTTGAATGAATGCTTCATATATCATTCTGTGCATTTGGTTAATTTTGAAGTTAAGAAATCATTGATTATATTAGCATTTTAAATATTTTCACTTTCTTGAAGCATAGAAATCAATAAAATCCTCATCCCATAATTGTTTTCATTTATTTTTACCTCACTTTGTACGAAGAACTACTAACTGTCCTAGATATATAAACAAAGCAAAACTCGCTTGGTTTATTGTATTATAACGATTTTTATTATTTATTTTATTTTGAGATAATTATACAATTTCTTATTTCTTTGCACAAATTAATCAAAGTAAAATTTCTGTGTAAAATTGCAAGTGACTCGACTTATAGAATTTTGACAAAGAAACACTGCCTGTGGTCAATTAAACTTTCTAAACTTTCTATTATCTGCTGCAGAGATTGCATAGCCATAGAATGACAGATGCACTTGATGTTTCCTAAATGTACACACCTAGGGTGTGTTGATGATGTCACCCTAAAATGCATTTTCTCTCAGAATGTCTGTGAAGATATAGATGGCATGGGTTCAGGCAATAATGTAAGGAGAGGTGCACTGCACTGTTATGAGAACTTAGCTAACCTTTGTTCATAACTGAAACTTAAAGTGTTTTAATATTAATGTTTTTTACATTTCAACTTAAAATATAATTAAATATCTTCCCTCCCTTTACTGTCTGCAGACTCTCCTTCCAGCTCTTCACATGTCCCTTTGTCTTTTACTTTGATTGTTACTGCTATACACATACACATATGGGCAAATATTTAAGTGAAGTCAGCTGAATCCATTTTTTTTATGTTAGTATGTATTCAGGGCTGACCACTTTGCACTGGATAACCAAATAGTGAGCTTAGTCCTTGGAGAAACTGTGTTTCCCTGTCTCAGCATTCCTTGATTTGCCTGTAGTTCATTGTCTAGTAGTGAATCTCTCTGAGACTTTACCCTTACTGATTTAGTATGTTTACTGATAGTGTCATTTTCAGTTCCTGTTTATACAGCCATTTCTAAGAGAAGCAGTCACACAAGACTTCCTGGTACTTGGTTCGTACAAACATTCTGTCCCCATCTTTTGTGATGTTCCCTGAGCCACAAATGCAGAAGTTGTGAAGAAAGGGTACCCACTGGAGCTTGGAACACCACAATCCATTAATCTTTATATTGGGTCTGCTCATGGATTTTTGTAATGTTCTCAACTTGCTGAAGAAAATTCTTAATGAGATGTGATAGATAAAAATTATATATGATAGACATAAGTGGAGGTTTATGCATATATATAAATATATTTAAATGAAATTATAATACTTTGGCAGACAGTGCTCTTCTTTAAGAAGAATAGAATAACAAAAGCTCTCTTATCCAGAAAGAGAAACCACCTTTTGAGTCATTGGCCAGTGTAGACCAAGCAATTCATAAAACATGATAGACAATTACTGTAGCCCTTGGCTCCTTCTCAGAGGTTGAAGGTAAGTTCCTATTGCTGAAAGCACTGCACAGTTTGACTTCAGAACTTATATAATTAGATCTAGATCTAACCTGAAAGGACCATTCTGCTGTCAGAAAGTACTAGGCATACTGCCAAGTGATGGAAGCAATTAATAGTCCCACCCAGCTGTGACATCTATAAACCACAATAATGACCAGCATAGTAAGATATCCATAAAGGTGCAATAGTAGTTCTCATGTGTTGGTGAAACCCAACAGTTGCCTAAGAGAATTTAAGGCTCATTCAACAAGAAAGAAACCATACCATGTACTAGCAACCTAGTCACCTTCCTGGAGTGAAGAATTTTATCCATCACTTAACATTTATGCTATGTTAGTTTCAACTTCTGTACCTTAAGCATATTTGCTTTGATATGTTTTGGGAACATGTACTTCAGAATGTGTGTGTGTGTGTGTGTGTGTGTATCTGTGTGTGTGTGTGTGTCTGTGTGTGTGTGATTAGTAAAATTCTTATTTCTAACGTTCATTGTACTGTGGATGGGATGCAGAGTGTCATCGTATATCCAAGACTATATTTCCATCTCTCTTATTGAAACCTTCTAAGTATTAAGCCTTTTAATAGAAAGTCATAATGTATAGTTTCTCTAATTATTGGTATTGGTATCTCTATCCTATCTGAATACAGTTATGCAAATACATATTATATAAACATACAGTGTTCATTGTTCATAATTCACACAGTTACAGATAATTCCAAGTCATGTACATTCATTTAGAGTTAGAAAGTTTATATGCATGTGGTTTAAAGCAAAATCTTACCATAAGTCACGAAATTATACAAATATACATTTAATCATCGCCATTTATATCCTTAAACATTGTTTTCTTTATATCTGTGCTACGGAATGAATTCTGCTTTACTTTTACATTTAATGTCATTATATTCCTAAAAATACACTTTCCATTTTTAAAAATATCTTAAGTGTTTATTAAGAAACTTTCTCAGTGCTGGAGAGATGTCTCAGTGGTTCAAAGTGCTCACTGCCTTCCAGAGGAGCTGTTTGACATATGTGCTCAGATTGGTCAGCTCACAGTTGACTATGACTCTAGCTCCAAGTGATATGGCACAATCTTCTGGCCTCTGTGGGTGCTTGTGATCTCTCTGTCTCTCTGTCTCTCTGTCTCTGTCTCTCTGTCTCTCTCTCTGTCTCTCTCTCTCTCACACACACACACACACACACACACTCAGAAAAAGAGAAATTTAAAAACAAACAATAATCTGTTTCTTTGTTCTCAAGTTATTACTTGTTTTGGTCAAGTCATCCTGAAAAGTACCCACAGCTCTCTATTTAACTGAAGACTCAAATCACTACAAAAGCTACACTTGTCTCTATGAAAAACAAGCAGGAATTAGTTTTTAAAACTTCAGGTTCAAACTCACAGCAAGGAAGTTATTGTTTATTTCGTTTTTCCCACTAAAGAGAAGATTGATTTTATCCTAGTAGGGTGTAAAAGTAGGATTGCAAGGAATTTAAGTATTATCTGCCAGATGTTGCCTCCGCTAAGCTATCTTTTTAGCTTATGTTAGGGGCTTTTGATCACAGTTTTCTGGAAGTAAACAAATGGCACAGCATCTCTGCCTCTAATTCCAACAGATAAGCCTCAGTCACAGAGAAGCCAGAGCAGACATCAGCGTGATAGCTGGGGGAAGAAACTGTACTCCTTCTGCACTATTAAACAGCAGCATGTAGACATGGCAAAGACTTGTCTACTGCAATGTTAGGAGGCCAGGATGAGGAGTTTGCTGTCTGTCATCAGTTATAGACATGATTCAGTGACCTTTATCAATTTACAGATGTAATGTCAGCTTGTTATTGATTTAGCTACAAGCTGTTGTGGAAATAGACGCATGGAACGGTAGATAGCAGGGGCATTGTAGAGGTTCTGGCCTTCCTATACCTTGGCTTTCTGAATCAATTCAATTCCAGCTGGATATTGGTGCCATAAAATTATAGCCAAAATGAAAGGCTTAATCTAAAATTAAAGTTAAGCACATATGGAAATTTATGCCCTCAGGTATTTGGAAGAGCTTTACAATATAATTGAATGCATTTTAATTTTGTTGTTCTATATACCCTCACCTTGGGCAATGGTGGTACACACCTCACCTGGAGTGAGTGCCTGGTTTGCTTTTGGCTCTTCTAACCACCAATCATGCAAACGCGAGCAAATAAAATACCTATTTCTTCCACTTGTCTCTGTAATGTGAAGATGAAAACAGTTTCTGCTGCACACACACATACCCTGTGAAGTCAGTCTCTTCATATTTGTATCTAATAGAGTAATTTGCAATTGCTTATGTAATTATCAATGAGAATCTGGGAGGCAGTACTGGTTAAAATGGGTAAGAACTGAGACTCAAAGATAAAGCTATTTGTTAATGAGTCACTGTCTACTTGCTGGACATGTCCACATAGTAATTCACTTTGACAGTCCTTTTAAGGAGAAACACTGCTTCACACACAATAGATCTAATTTTGTTGGGTTGCCCATAGCAACATTGTTAGTTCTCTCATAATTCTTTTGAAGAGGGCTAAAAAGAACCACTGAGAAACCAGTTTGAATAGACAATCAGATTTTACCGTACCATTTTTAAAGGCATGGTTATTACAGATATTATAACCTAAAGAAAATGGAAACAATCAAATTATTTGGAAATAATTGTATGAAATTTGTAAATAAGAATTCTGTACTGTCCCTCTGTCAGTGTAACTCTGGTGGCAATTCAAATCTCATCTTTCATCCTAAGGGAATTAGAAATATTTTATTCTTAAGCCAAATGAGAATGAGTGTAGCTTGGGAAAAGATTCAATTTACAATACTTAATGGGAAAATGGTTTTATGAAGTTTATACTTTCTAGCAAGAGAAATTAAATGAGAAAATTTCAAATATATCCATGAAACATGACATAGGTGGATTGCAGCAAAGTGGAGAATTCTCAACTATACATTTCAGATTCTTAAATCATGACATATTTAGCATTTGCCTTGGTGAAAGCCAGTGGTCTCTTCAGGTAATATATTCCATAGATATTTACCTGAAGGTTACAAGGGTGTTAGGTCATAGATGGAGGTAAGCAAGGAGTGACTGTTAAAGTCTGAGGAATTCAAAAGTAGACCAGAATGATTTCACTCTAGATCTGCAGCAATCATACCAAAATAATGAAGTTTTTAATCTGTCAGTGAGCCTTGTGGAATCTTTACATCAGTTTATTAGTTTGTTTGTTGGGTGGAAAGATTAATTCAGAGTAGGGGGTTTTTATGACACTCTGAAACTGTTCAAAGCTACTGATTAGCTGTTTTGGCTCTGAGTTGCCACCTTACATGATGCTTCCAGAGAAAATTACCATCCAGCCTGAGTGTTCAAATAAGATAAGCCGTGTAGGCTCTGGGCAGAGAACTAATTGATGTTCATATATGTCATAATTAGACAGCAAACCATTTTTATTAACTTGGTGTACCAGAGGTACAGATTAAGCTAAAATATTCTTTTATATGCAAAAAAGGGAAACTGAAACAGGGTAACATGACATCTGATACAAAAATGAATGTCTATTTATAACCAAAAGAACTCTTTCTACAGAAGCACACCTGCACTAACAGTAAACACTCCTCATATTTTTGCACCGTACAATGAATTTGCTAAATCATCTCTGATGGGATAAACAACACTGATGGGGTATATTTGAACAGTCTTCCTGGTATGATAGCATCCTGACAGCTTAGTTGTTGTGAGTAGCTGTATCAGCTCTGTAGTATCTAATGTTCTGTTCTTTGATGTCCCATTGCTGATACCCTCATCAGCTATAAAATATAATATCCTACCTTTGTTCATCTCTTTCCTTAGACTTTCACCTGGATCTCAATATTAACATTGGGTTATAGTTAAGTACAAAATATCTAAGATTTGTCAAATTTATTGCAGTTATTTTCTTCATATACTTGCTTTTGAAATGAAAACCACAAAATTCATGGAATATATGATGTGATCTGTATGTATTAATACAGTATTTATAATACAACATTTTTCTGAAGTTGGCTACTTTTGGCTAAATATAAAATTTGAAATACTAAAAATGCTTGCTGATGCATAAATGTTCAAATATCTAGCTTTCTTTTTTTAAATTTATTTTTCAGTTTAAATTTAGATGAGAAACAAAGTTGTGTCACAAGTCAGTTCCAGGTCCCTCTCCCTTTCTCTCCCCTCCTCCTGTGCCTTCCCCCCCAACACCCCCATTATCCCCTCATTTCCCCAGGGAGGGTGAGGCCCTCCATGGGGGTGTCCATAGTCTGTCATTTCATATAGGGCAGGGCCTAGACCCTTCCCCAAGAGTTTAGGGTAAGAGTGCACCTCACATTGTTGGATGGGAGTCCAAAGTCTGTGTGTATACTCGGGATAGGTACTCATCTGCTGCCCAAGGCCTTCTCACTGACACTCACATTCAGGGGGGTCTTGATCAGTGCCATGCTGGATTCCCAGGCTGATGCCTGGGATTCAAGAGTTAACCTTTGTCAGGTCAGGTGTTTCTGGGGGTTAAACCAGCCCAGTCTTAATCCCTTTGGTCATCAGTCCTCCCTCTCTGTTACTGGCTTTCTTGAGTTCAGCTCAGTACTTAACCGAGGGAGTCTGCCTCTTCTTGGATCAGCCACTGAATGAAGTTTCCTTGGGGTAACGCTAACCAAACAAGTGAAAGACCTGTATTGCAAGAACTTTGAATATTTAAAGAAAGAAATTAAAGAAGCCCTCAGAAAATGGAAAGACCTCCCATGCTCTTGGATAGGTAGGATCAATGTAGTAAAAAGGGCAATCATGCTGAAAGCAATCTACAGATTCAATGCAATCCCCATTAAAATCCCAGCACAATTCTTCACAGACCTTGAAAGAACAACAATCAATTTTGTATGGAAAAACAAAAGACCCAGGATAGCTAAAACAACTCTTTTCAACAAGGCAACGTCCAGAGGCATCACCATCCCTGACATCAAGCTCTATTATAGAGCTATAGTCCTGAAAACAGTTTGGTATTGGCACAAAAATAGACAGGTAGACCAATGAAATCGAATTGAAAACCCGGATATTAACCCACACACGTATGAACATATGATCTTTGACAAAGAAGCTAAAAATATACAATGGAATAAAGAAAGCATCTTCAACAAATGGTGCTGGCATAACTGGAGGCTGGCATGTAGAAGAATGAGGATCGATCCATGTTTATCGCCATGCACAAAATGTAAATCCAAATGGATCAAAGACCTCAACATAAATCCAGCCATACTAAACCACTTAGAAGAGAAGGTGGGTGGTACCCTTGAACGAATTCGTACAGGAGACAGCTTCCTGAACATAACACCAGTAGCACAGACAGTGAGATCAACAATTAATAAATGGGACCTCCTGAAACTGAGAAGCTTCTGTAAGGCAAAGGACACAGACAGCAAGACAAAAAGGCAGCCCACAGAATGGGAAAAATATTCACTAATCCCACATCTGACAGAGGGTTTATCTCCAAAATTTTAAAAAGAACTCAAGAATCAAATCTCCAAAACAACAAAGGACCCAATTAAAAAGTGGGCTGGGGAACTAAATAGAGAATTTTCAATAGAGGAGTCTAAAATGGATGAGAGGCACTTGAGAAAGTGCTCAACATCCTTAGCCATCCGGGAAATGCAAATCAAAACAACTCAGATACCATCTCACTCCTGTCAAAATGGCTAAAATAAAAAACACCAACGACAATTTATGCTGGGGAGGATGTGGTGAAAGGGGACACTCCTCCATTATTTATGCTGGGAAGGATGTGGTGAAAGGGGACACTCCTCCATTGCTGGTAGGAGTGCCAACTGGTTCAGTCACTTTGGAAATCAGTATGGAGTTTCCTCAGAAAAAAGGGAATAAACCTACCACAAGTCCCAGCACCTCCACTCTTAGGCATATATCCAAAAGATGCCCATTCATACAACAAAGATGTCTGTTCCACTATGTTCATAGCAGCATTATTTGTAATAGCCAGAACTTGGAAGCCACCTGGATGCCCCTCAAACGAATAGTGGATAGAGAAAATGTGGTACATTTACACAATGGAGTACTATTCAGCAGAAAAAAAACAATGGAATCTTGAGATTTGCAGGCAAATGGATGACACTAGAAGAAACCATCCTGAGTGAGGTAACCCAGTCACAAAAAGAGAAACATGGCATGTACTCTCTCATATATGGATTTTAGACATAGATCTGGGGAGGGCCAGCCCACAATCCCATGGCCAGAGAGTCTGGGAAACAAATATCTAGCTTTCTAATGTGTTCTAATATTCCCATTCCAGGTGTTGGATTGTTCTATTCAGCACAGTTCCCAAAACCATGCATCTTTGTGATCAACACACAAAGAACCTTTCTTTTGATCACTGTTGTTTGGCTAAATCTCTGCCATGCATTCATTGAAAAATGAAAAAGTGAGAACATTTTAGTGTCATTTGTGTGAACCTGTATTACTCTATGTAATAAATTTGATCTCAGAAGGAATGTGCTTTGGTTACTTTTTTGTTTTGTTTTGTTTTTTGAGGCAGGATTTCCTGTGAAACAGTCCTGGCTGTCCTGGAGGTAGCTTTGTATACTAGGCAGCCTTGAATTCACAGAGATCTACCTGCCATTGCCTCCTGACTGCTAGGATTAAAGGAGTGTGTCACCACTGCCTGGCCTGAAGTTTGCTTATTAATTTAGAATACTCTGCTTCATGAGAAAGGGTGTTTACATTAAGTGCTGGTGGTATACAAATTCTGTGGTGGTGGCCATGGGTAGACTCCTAATTTGCATGCAACCAAGGGATGCAGAAAATGAAAAGTCAGCCATATACAAGTCCCTGCATATCTTATCATTGTAAACCTCAATTCAGTCATATTTGGACAACATGAAAGTACATTTTTGCATTCTTTACTACCCAGAGGAATTAGCTTCCTAAGTTTAGTCATCGCTTCTTGTTCACATTAGCTGTGGAATGCATTTAGATTCTTCCTAACCAAGAGAAAGCATACTCTTCCTCTATGTTTGTTGTGTGCAGAGTCTGAAGTGATGGAAGATTTCTTCTTTTTTCAATTAAGTGCCAAGCAAATTGCTGACAAGCATCTGAAAATCAATCACAGTTCAAAAAACACAGAAGGAGATTATTATCTTCCAAGATTGCAATACAAGTGTTGAGAATTCCATTTTGTGTCAGCCAGAAAGTTTGGGTGAACTAAGTATCTTTTAGAGCTGATAGGTCCAAATAAAAGTTCACTTTTAGGGCAAACACATCTCATAAAGCAAGGTAGAGCAAGAATTTTTACTACTGTTATGGTTCTAATGAAATGGAAATCATCTAATAGCAATACGGCAGCATTATAGAAGTCTTGTAACTTCAAAAAATCAAATAAATTAGAAATATTTACCTATAAGTAAAGTAAACAATAGTTTCATTTGACAGGAAGAAATGAAATACATGTCACTGAATTGCAGACATAGAATGCCTTGAAATAGGCATATCTCTAATCATAATAGCAGAGACAATGTTGAGAAAGTTTCAGGAATGTCACAAATCAAGGATGGATGCAACTGATAACTGTATTTATTTTAGAAGTCATCACAATTTGTCCTACTTATGGACATGCAGGCCAAATCTTGAATTTGTATTTAGTCCTTCCAGCCTCATTAACTCTGGGAAATTTTACTATACATTTGCATCTGATTTCTCTTATCTATAAAATGATAAAAAACAAATGGATAGGGCTTTTAAAGTAGACTATGCAAGTTTATAACAACAAGATTGTTAGAAGAGTGTGTGTTAGTAAGCAGAGTGACATTGACATCAGAGTGATTTCATTTGATGAAAGGCTTGCTTGCACACCCTCATTGCCTCTCTATGGCTGTTTTAATCACTATGGAGAAAAACCATTCAGTGCAAGGTCTCTGCAGAATTAGCTAACATAGTAAAAAGCCTTCTACAAGAAGACAACCACCTAGACATGAACTGTTTAAAGTCCTAGGTATATTTTACATAAAGCTCAATTATACAGGTCCTCACTGTAGGAGTTTAGATAAAAATGAATTATAAATCTATCAAATCCATTAAAACATATTTATAATATTGTTTCTTCCTTTACATATTCTACATAAATTGGGAGAATGAAATTTGTCCTTTTGCCCCCATAACAACATAGATCTAACTCAGAACAGTAGTCCTGCAATGCAGATAAGTCTAGCAGAGGGAAAATATTGGGTGCTATGAGCATGTTAACTGCTCCTGGGATTGTAAGCCATGATGCTTTCTATTCTCTGGTCTGTTGCTCCTGTGAATAGGAGAAACAACTATTCAAGACTATGTCACATTAATCTATAAGGAGAGTCCTGGAACATTTGTGTGTATAGTCTGATAGTATTCAAGACTGATGATCACTGTAGTAAAGAAATAACAGGGCAAGAGAAATGACTCAACTGAAAGGGATCTGAAGCATCTCTGGCATCTGTGAAGAATAAAAATAAATTAATGAAAAGGAGAATTGGAACTGCAAATTAAAGACCCTAGATGATATGACTATGGAATGGGAGAGAGAACAATGACCATGAAGTAAACACTAGTTTTCTTTATTGATGAGAAACTAAGAAAAACAGAAGGAAATAGGAATTGGGAACAAGCTGGAGAGCTGAATATTGTAAAACAAGACCCATGTGTTAATAAAACAAATGTGATATCCAGCTCGAGGCTGCAGAAAATTGGAGATATTTAAGAAGACCTGTCCAGCAGAAGGTCTACCCAGGAAAGGAGCTATGTTACCCTGGTCTCTTTTTCTTTCTTCTCCTTCAAGTTCCACCCTTGTGTCCTGTCAAACATTCGCTCTGTGATGTGCCACCACCAATCCAAAAGCAGAGAAGTGAAAACATTAACCCTTTTAAGTAAACCTTAATTCCTTTGAAGTAGTGCTCTCAGGTCTTTCTTACAGAAACAGGAAACTAAGACAGAATTGGAAGGGCATTGGCAGCTACGTGTTAGTAAAGGTTAGACAATGCATTGTCATCTCATACCACCCAAACAAAGCTCCAGTTTAGGGGAGAAAAATGTCTTATCAAGCCTTAAGTATACTAGCGCTGTAGTAGGAGAAAGCAGTATTAGAATTTAACAACAGCAGAAAAAAATACAGCAACAATAAAAACAAAAAGCCCAAACTTAAACCTTTCACCATTTAACATGCTATTAGTATGGCAAATTTTTCCTTGTATGAATGAGTTGATTTTGGAACTCTGAGGAAAAACTGTGTTCAGAATATGTGTAATCACAACTGCTTTAGCTACACATCCTACAACATAATATTACATGCAGAGTTTTAGGATATGAAGGCCTCTGGTTTAGAGGACAGTTGTCACTCTCAGAAAGGACACATAAATCTCAGAGACAATGATAACAGGAACATACCTAAACATAATAGAAACTATATACAGCAAACCAACAGCCAACATCAAAATACATAGACAGAAAGTCAACACAGTTCTGGTAAAATCAAGAACAAAACAAGGCTGTCCAGTCTCTCCATACTTTTTCAATATTATACTTGAATTTTTTTGCCAGAGCCATACGACAACAAAAGGAGATCAAGGGGACACAAATAGGAAAGGAAGAGGTCACACTTTCACTATTTACAGATGATAAGATAGTTTACATGAATGACCCAAAGAACTCTACCAGGGAACTTTTACAGTTGATTAACAACTTTAGCAAAATGGCAAGCTACAGGATCAAATCAAGAAAATAAGTAGCCCTACTATATACACATGATAAAAGGGCTGAGAAAGAAATCAGAGAAACATCACCCTTTACAATTGCCACAGACAACATAAAATTACGCTGTGGGGTAACACTAACCAAGCAAGTGAAAGACCTGTATCTCAAGAACTTTGAGATTTTAAAGAAAGAAATTAAAGAAGACTTCAGAAAATGGAAAGCTCTCCCATGTTCTTGGATAGGTAGGATCAATATATTAAAAATGGCAATCCTGCCAAAAGCAATCTACAGATTCAATGCAATCTGCATTAAAATACGAATGCAATTCTTCACAGACCTTGAAAGAACAATAATCAATTTTGTATGGAAAAACAAAAGACCCAGGATAGCCAAAACAACCTTGTTCAACAGGCAATGTCTGGAGGCATCACCATCCCTGACCTCAAGTTCTATTATAGAGCTATAGTCCTGAAAACAGCATGGCATTGGCACAAAAATAGACAGGCAAACAAATGGAATCTAGTTGAAAACCCAGATACTAACCCACACATGTATGAACATCTGATCTTTGACAAAGAAGCTAAAAATATACAATGGAAAAAAGATAGCATATTAAACAAATGGTGCGGGCATAACTGGATGCTGGCATGTAGAAGAATGCAGATAGATCCATGTCTATCACCATGCACAAAATGTAAGTCCAAATGGATCAAAGACTTCAACATAAATCCAGCCATATTGAATCTCTTAGAAGAGAAGGTGGGTAGTACCCTTGAACGAATTGGTACAGGAGACAGCTTCCTGAACATAACACCAGTAGCACAGACAGTGAGATCAACAATTAATAAATGGGACCTCCTGAAACTGAGAAGCTTCTGTAAGGCAAAGGACACAGTCAGCAAAACAAAAAGGCAGCCCACAGAATGGGAAAAAATGTTCACTAATCCCACATCTGACAGAGGGCTAATCTCCAAAATTTAAAAAGACCGCAAGAAGCAAGTCTCCAAAACACCAAAGGATCCAATTAAAAAGTGAGCTATAGAACTAAATTGAGAATTCTCAACAGAGGAGTCTAAAATGGCTGAGAGGCACTTGATAAAGTGCTCAACATCCTTAACCACCCAGGAAATGCAAATCAAATAAACTCTGAGACACCATCTAACTCCTGTCAGAATGGCTAAAATCAAAATCACCAATGACAATTTATGCTGGAGAGGATGTTGTCAAAGGGGAACACTCCTCCACTGCTGTGGGAGTGCCAATTTGTACATCCACTTTGGAAATCAGTATGGAGATCCTGAAAAATTGGAATAAACCTACCAAAAGACCCAGCAACTCCACTCTTAGGCATATATCCAAAAGATGGCCATTCATACTACAAGGATGTCTGTTCCACTATGTTCATAGCAGCATTATTTGTAATAGCCAGAACTTGGAAGCCACCTGGATGCCCCTCAACTGAAGAGTGGATAGAGAAAATGTGGTACATTTATACAATGCAGTACTATTTTATACTAGAAAATCATCTAGCCCCTTGACAGGGGATGACTAAGTTTAGGGATTTTTGCCTCTATATCCCTTTCTAAAATGACCCAATGGGAATGAGGCAAACAGATACAAAGTCTTTTAAGGAAACCAGGAGAACATGTGATGATAAAAGGTCTTGTGACAAGTGGTAAAGAAAGTGAGCACAAGACTGGTCACACTAAGTGTCTCTCTGTTGATGGTTTTATCTGCGTTGTCATTTGAACTGTTTGTCATAATACAGAGGAAAAGAGGAAAAATTGAGATCTATCCTCTCCAGTCAACATGGAAATATGAATTGCATGACTCTAGTGTTGGTTTTAATGCTGTAGTCAATTGAAGGCTACTCACATGCTTCGAATTTCAGGATGGGGTTTGAGACAGAATATAGACAACTGAATTAATCACTGTACATTTATTTGCCTTTTGGCTTTTGCTAGATTTGGGACAGGAAGGAGCAACCAATTGTTTTCACAGCAATCAGTTTACCTATTAGCTTTGTGCCTAGTGAAAAACCCCAAGCTTTTTTTTTTGGTTCATATGTGTATCAGTAATAAACAGTATGAAGATTGTTCACAGAAATTCTGGAACTAATTGCTGCCTCCTTGAGATTCTGTATCTTCTCCTGGGGCATGTCCTTACCTGTGCTTACAAAGCCTTGTTATACAATAAGTCAGAAATGAATAACTAATATGTAGTCTGTTACTATCATTTATAACAATGTGTTATACACTCAGAATTTGTTAAATGAACAATCTCATGTATTCTCATCATGGTAGCAATATAGTTAATGTAGGTAAATCCTCCAGGGGGTTCTAAGTAGACTCTTGCATTTCATGGATTCTGAACTGCTAATCTCTGAATAAAGGAGGGCCTTTCCATATTCAGAATGGCAAACAATATATTTATATTAGGTTCAAGCTGCCTATATGGTGAGATTTTGTTATAATATCCTGAATTGAAAGTGTCAGAAAATTAATACCATGACTTGCCATATGCTCCTGAAAACACCAAGTCAACAGCTTGGAAAGTGAGTGATGGGATGAGGCCAGAGAGTTTTAATGGCTTTGCTACAAAATGGTTCCATTGCTCTTGTAGAATAAAGGGACAGCTATTAAGATTGGTAGAGAAACATTTCTTAACAGAAGCTGAGTCTTCAAGGAGAGAAACTTCCTGGTCATGATCAGAGTGTTGTACAGAACATGGACAGTAGAAATCATTGTTCTGAGATTTCAGTAGAAAATAGGGACCATGATGCTGAACAATGGAAGAATTCTCACTTTGTTAGGAAGTGCAAATCCCTGGAGTGACTGTGTTTGGGACTTCCTATATCTTATAAGGTTGAAGTCAGGTGTAGCTACTGAAGAAAATGTCTTCCCTTCCCTGTGTGACCAACAATTAGCCACTCATGAGCCCTCAAATATCCATGACACAATGTTGGCAGACCAAATTTTGTATAGTTCTGTAGGCAGAGTTTTTCTGTCCAGTTTACCTGCTCCCAAATAACCAACACTGAGTTTTAATATTACTTATGAATGCTCAGCTAGGAGTGAAGACTTGTTACTGGCTAACACATCCACTTAAATTAACCCATATTTTTAATCTACGCTATGCTATTGAGCTCAGTGGCTGACTAGTATCTCTCCTTATGCCAACCTTCCTCCTCCTAGTATCCTCTGTGTCTTACTGTCCCACCTATACTTCCTGCCTGACTACCAGCCTGCCAGCATTTTATTAACCACTGAGGGAAATGCATATTCATAGTGTAAAGGAGGATTATTCTACAGTGTAGGTCTTGTGCTGGTACCACAACTGCTGTGAGGCCATGAGTGTAATGGCCATGTCATGTCCTCAACACAACTATCCATTGAATACCCCATTCACTGTTCTTACTTCCTTTATTCCCCATCTTCTGTGATGTTGTCCTAGCCTTGGAGGGGATGACATAGATGTTCCCTTTATGACTGAGCACTCAATAGTCACTTATTTTCATCACTTTTTAAAAATTAGATGTGATTCGGTTAAGTAACCATCATGCATTGAAAAATGAGGGCTCTCTGAACAAAACTGAGAGAACTTGTCTATGGAGATAAGTATAAATATTTAGCATACAGTGTTGTAGGTTTATCATGTCCATTCAACAAAACAACAGTAGTAAGTTCCCCTGTAGAAGTTACACCTGCCCCCAGACATGGGCTTTATCAAGGTTTACAACACAAGGCAGGGATATTCCCCTTGTGGAGAAGGCCCCAAATCCTATCATAAAATTATAGATTACTCCTTTTTTTATTTTATTTTTTACTTTTAAATTTAAATTTAAATTAGAAACAAGGTTGCTTCACATGCCAATTCCAGGTCCCTCTCTGTTTCCCTCCCCTCCTCCTGTGCCCTCCCACCAACCCCTCCAATATACCATCATTTCCCCAGGGAGGGTGAGGCCCTCCATGGGGGTGTACATAGTCTGTCATTTCATCCAGGGCAGGACCTAGACCCTCCCCCAAGAGTTCAGGGTGAGAGTGCATATCTCATTGTTGGATAGGAGTCCGAAGTCCATTTGTATAAATGGACTAAATACTGATCTACTACCCAAGGCTCAATAGATTACCTAGGCCTCCTCACTGACACCCACATTCAGGGGGTCTTGATCAGTACCATGCTGGATTCCCAGGCATCAATCTGGGATTCAAGAGCTAACACTTGTCAGGTCATCTGTTTCTGGGGATTAAACCAGCCTAGTCTTAATCCCTTCGATCATCAGTCCTCCCTCTCTGTCACTGGATTTCTTGAATTCAGCTCAGTGCTTAGCCATGGGAGTCTGCCTCTGCTTCCATCAACCACTGAATGAAGGTTCTGTTTCCCAGACTTTCTGACCATGGGATTGTAGGTTGTCACTTCCCAGATATAGGTCTAAAATCCACATATGAGTTTACATGCTATGTTTCTCTTTTTGTGACTGTGGTTACCTTGCTCAGGATGGTTTCTTCTAGTTATAGATTACTCCTTAATAGTCATGCTACTACAATGGTACTACCATTCCTAGTAATTTGTTGGTGCAGCACACAGAGTCTTTCATTGGGTTAGATTTTTTGATGACTTCTTTCTTCTTTCAAACTACACAGAACCATTTAGCACTGTGAAAGCTAGCCAACAGATAGGAAGCTTAATTGTCCCAAATTTGATTATTAAATTCTTTATAGACAGGTCATATGTCCATCTCAATGACTGTACTTAGTCTTCTGTATACTGAACACATAACTTTTGTCCCTGGCTGACACTGATAAAAAGGAGTTACTATCAATTTAAAATGTAGGAGTTTAAGAATTGAAATGGTAGTCTCGTCTCTTATTATAATAGTCAAGTTGTCTATTTTGCTTACATTTAATGTATTTTGCTTCACTTTTTCCACAACATTGTTGGCCATGAATACCTTAAAAGTCATGTGAGCTTGTATGTAACCCTTGAGTTTTGACAATTTCTTCAGTGTAACATCCTTTCTATGTCACTGATGGTTTTGAAGAGTATTTTTTTTAATTTATGAAGTAAATAAAATTTCTTTTCCACATACCTGTCTTTATGTTTAATGTAAGTTTACTATTGAAAACCTATAATTTGGCCTTACTATTTTTATTCACTTCTTACACTCTTACACTATTAAGGGATATATAAAATCTAGCCACAGTCTACCATCAATAGACAATTTATTAGTGAATTTGTTATGTACCATATGCAAAACCTTCTTTTGTTGCAGTCACGTGTAATTTCATTTTCTATGCTTATATCTGAATTTTCATATACTTCCTTTTTCCTTTCTCTTCATCATATGTTTTAAGAAAGGTTACAGACTTCTCAGAATTCCAATTATATGTTCAGTGCCATTTAAGTTCCCTGTCAAATAGCATTTTACTGTTTCCATGCTCTATAGAAACTTTATAACTGTTCTTATTGCCTTTTCTTCTTTATTGCATCTTGCATTGATTCCAAATACTACTTTCATTCATATTAAATGATTATCCAATATATATTGCTATGTACTCATAGTAAACTTTCTTGGTTTGAGAAATTTTTCATATTTTATTTCATTTAAAGGATACATTCACTAGACATAGACACCCTCATATGTGTGTATGTGTCTATATGTCTGTCTGTCGGTTGTCTTAATAATTAAGTTAATTGACTATTCTTTTCTTTCCTCTCATTATTTCTGAAGGGAAGTCCATTGTTCTTGTCTTTAGTGAACTATGAAAAAAATGTTCCTCCAGAGCTTCTTTACATATTCTGACCTAGCTCTCTTTACACAGGTCTTCAGCTGACATGACTTCCTCACACCAAGAATCCTGTCCCCTAAGACTGAAAGTACCCCCAAAATCCCATCATCTCTCTTAAGTAGTTTCTTGTCAGCATTGAGTAATGGCAGTTGGAAAGCAATTTACCAGGTGTGAATGTGAGTTCTCTGTGTTGAGGAACTCTCTTGAACACTTGAAGAACCATTGAGATAGTTTGGAGGGCAGTGCTATAATATTGAAAGATGTAGGACAGTGGTTTTGCACCTGCAAATTTAGGGATAATGTAACATTTTTTAATTTTATATTTTTAAATTTAAATTTAAATTTAAATTAGAAACAAGGTTGCTTCACATGTCAATCCCAGGTCTGTCTCCCTTTCCCTTCCCTCTTCCCATGCCCTCCCACCAACCTCCCCAGTACACACTCATTTCCCCAGGGAGGGTAAGGATATCCATAGGGGTGTCCATAATCTGTCATTTCATCCAGGGCAGGGCCTAGACCCTCCCCCAAGAGTCCAGGCAGAGAAATCATCCATCATTGTTGGATGGGCACCCAAATTCCATTTTTATGACAGGGATAAATACTGATCTACTACCCAAGACACAATACATTGCCCAGGCCTCCTCACTGACACCCACATTCAAGGGGTTTTGATCAGTACCATGCTGGCTTCCTAGGCATCAGTCTTGGATTCAAAAACTAACCCTTGTTAGGTCAGCTGTTTCTGGGGGTTAAACCTTGCCCAGTCTTAACCATTTTGCTCATCAGTCCTCCTGTCTGTCACTGGATTCCTTGACTTAAGCTCAGTGTTTACCTGTAGTAGTCTGCTTCTGCATCCATCAGCCATGGAATGAAGGTTCAGTTTCCCAGATTCTCTGGCCATGGGAATGTAGGCTGGCACTCCCCCAATCTATGTCTAAAATCCATATATGAGAGAGTACATGCTATGTTTCTCTTTTTGTGACTGGGTTACCTCACTCAGTATGGTTTCTTCTAGTATCTTCCATTTGCCTGAAAATTTCAGGATTCCATTGTTTTTTCTGCTGAATAGTACTTCAATGTGTAAACATGCCACAGTTTCTCTATCCACTCTTTGGTTGATGGGCATCTAGGTTGCTTCCAGGTTCTGGCTATTACAAATAATGCTGCTATGAACATAATGGAACAGACATCCTTGTAGTATGAATGGGCATCTTTTGGGTATATGCCTAAGAGTGGAGTTCCTGGGTCTTATGGTAGGTTTATTCCCAATTTTCTGAGGAATCTCCATAATGATTTCCAAAGTGGTTGTACAAGTTGGCAATCCCACCAGCACTGGAGGACTGTTCCCCTTTCATCACCTCTCCAGCATAAATAGTCGTTGGTGCTTTTATTTTAGCCATTCTGACAGGATTAAGATGGTATCTCAGAGATGTTTTGATTTGCATTTCCTAGGTGGCTGAGGATATTGAGCATTTTCTCAAGTGTCTCTCAGCCATTTTAGATACTTTATTGAGAATTCTCTATTTAGTTCTGTAGCCCACTTTTTAATTGGATCCTTTGTTGTTTTGGAAACTTGCTTCTTGAGTTCTTTGTAAATGTTGGGGATCAGCCCTCTGTCAGATGTGGAGTTAGTGAATATTTTTCCCATTCTGTGGGCTGCCTTTTCGTCTTGCTGACTATGTCCTTTGCCCTACAGAAGCTTCTCAGTTTCAGGAGGTCCCATGCATTAATTGTTCACCTCACTGTCTGTGCTACTGATGTTAAGTTCAGGAGTCTGTCTCCTGTACCAATTCGTTCAAGGGTACCACCTGCTTTCTCATCTAAGATGTTCAGTGTGGCTGGATTTATGATGAGGTGTTTGATCCATTTGGACTTAAGCTTTGTTCATGGCAATAAACATGGATCTATCTGCATTCTTCTACATGCCAGCATCCAGTTATGCCAACCCCATTTGTTAAAGATGCTTTCTTTTTTCCATTGTATATGTTTACCTTCTTCGTCAAAGATCAGCTGTTCATACATGTGGGGGTTACTATCAGGGTGTTCAATTCGATTCCATTGGTCTACATGTCTATTTTTTTGCCAATACCAAAATGATTTCAAGACTACAGCTCTATATTAGAGCTTGAGGTGGGAGATGGGGATGCCTCCAGATGTTGCTTTGTTGATTAAGGTTGTTTTGCCTCTCCTGGGTCTTTTGTTTTTCCATACAAAACTGATTATTGTTCTTTCAAGGTCTGTGAATAATTGTGCTGGTATTTTAATGGGGATTGCATTGTATCTCTAGATTGCTTTTGGCAGGATTGCCATTTTTAATACATTGATCGTGCCTATCTAAGAGCATGGGAGATCTTTCCATTTTCTGAAGGCTTAATTTCTTTCTTTAAAGACTCACGGTCCTTGCAATACAGGTCTTTCACTTGTTTGGTTAGCATTACCCCAAGATATTTTATGTTGGTTGTGCCAATTGTAAAGGGTGATATTTCTCTGATTTCTTTCTCAGCCCTTTTATCATCTGTATATAGTAGGGCTACTGATTTTCTTGAGTTGATCTTGTAGCCTGCCACTTTGCTGAAGGTGTTAATCAGCTGTAAGAGATCCCTGGGAGAGTTCTTTGGGTCATTTATGTAAACTATCATAACATCTGCAAATAGTGAAAGTGTGATCTCTTCCTTTCCAATTTCTATACCCTTGATCTCCTTTTGTTGTTGTATATCTCTAGCTAGAAATTCAAGTAAAATATTGAAAAGGTATGGAGAGAGTGGATGGCCTTGTCGTGTTCCTAATTTTAGCGGAATTTCATTCAGTTTGTGTTCATTTAGTTTGATGTTGGCTGTTGGTTTGCTTTATACAGCTTTTATTATGTTAGATATGTTCCTGTTATCCCTGATTTCTCCAAGACCTTTATCATGAAGGGGTATTGGATTTTGTCAAAGTCCATTTCAGCAACTAGTGAGATGATCAAGTGATTTTTGTTTTACAGCTTGTTTATATGGTGTATTAAATTGATGGATTTTCGTATGATGAACTATCCCTGCATCCCTGAGATGAAACCTACTTGATCGTGGTGATTGATTTTTTTTTGATGTGTTCTTGGATCTGATTTGCCAGTATTTTATTTAGTATTTTTGCATCAATGTTCATGAGGGATATTGTTCTGAAGTTCTCTTTCCTGGTTGTGTCTTTGGTAGCTTGGGGATAAATTTTAATGAAGCCTCTTAGAAAGAGTTTGGCAAAGACCCTTCTGCTTCTATTGTGTGAAATATTTTGAGAAGAATTGGTTTAAGCTGCTCGTTGAATTTCTGGTAAAATTCTGCACTGAGGCCATCTGGACCTGGGCTTCTTTTTTTTTTTTTTTTTTTTGGTTGATAGACTTTTGATGGCTGCTTCTATTACCATAGTGGTTATAGTTCTATTTAAATTGCTTATCTGTTCTTGCTTTAATTTTGGCAAGTGATAGCTATCCAGGAAGTCATCCATTTCCTTTAAATTTTCGAATTTTGTGGAGTACAGTTTATCAAATATGACCTGATGACTCTCTGAATTTCCTCACAGTCCATTATTATGTCCCCCTTTTCATTTCTGATTTTGTTAATTTGCATGGTCAAACTCTCCTTTTTGGTAATTTTGGACAAAGGTTTATCTATTTTGTTGATTTTCTCAAAGAACCAACTGTTTGTTGCATTGATTCTTTGTATTGTTTTCTTAGTTTGCACTTTAATGATTTCAGCCCTCAGTTTGATTGTTTCCTGGCATCAACTCCTCCTAGGGGAGTTTGCTTCTTTGTGTTCTAGTGCTTTAAGCTGCGCTGTTAATTCTCTAGTATACAGATTCTCCAGTTTCTTCTTGTGGGCAATTAGTGCTATGAATTTCCTTCATAGTGTCCCATATGTTTGCATCTCATTGAATTCTAGGAAGACTTTAATTTCTTTTTTTATTTCTTCTTTGACCAAGGAATGGTTCAATTGTGCAATATACAATTTACATGAGTTTTTAGATTTTCTGCAATTTGTGTTGCTGTTGAATTCTAATTTTCATGCATGGTGGTCAGATAAGATGCATGGAGTTATTACAAGCTTTTTGTACTTGCTGAGGTTTGATATGTTGCCAAGTATGTGGTCGATTTTTGAGAAGATTCCATGTGGTGGTGAGAAGAAGGTATATTCTTATTTATGTGGATGGAATGTTCTATAGATTGGCTCATAACTTCTATTAAACCCTTTGTTTCTGTCTTGTATTCCTGTGTATTAGTGAGAGTGGTTGTTGAAGTCTCCCACTATAAGTGTTTGGGGTTTTATATGTGATTTAAATTTTAGTATTGTTTCTTTTAGGAATGTGGATGCCTTTGTATTTTGGGCATAGATGTTCAGAATTGAAACTTCATCTGGTTGGATTTCTCCTGTGATGAGTATGTAATGACCTCCTTCATCTCTTTTGATTGATTTTATTTTAAATTCTACTTTATTAGATATTTGGATTGGTACCCCTGCTTGTTTATTGGTTCCATTTGAATCGAAAATCATTTCTCAACCTTTAACTCTCAGTTAATATCTGTATTTGGGAATGAGGTATGTTTCTTGTATGCAGCAGAAGGGTGTGTTCTCTCTTTGAATCCATTTTGATAGCGTGTGTCTTTTTATGGGTGAGTTAATTCCATTAATATTGAGGGATATTTATGTCCATTGATTGCTCATGCTTCTTTGATTTTGAATGGTTGTTGGTTGTGGGATTATGTGTGGAATTCCACCCCTTTTTTTCTTTTGGCTGTTGGTAAAGTGGGATTATCTAATGTTTATGTTTTTCTGGTTTTAGTCAACTTCCTTGGTTTGGAGTTTTGATCCAGAACTTTCTATAGGGCTGGGTTAGTGGATATGTATTGATTGAATCTATTTTTGTGTTGGAATAGCTTGTTTTCTCCATCTATAATGATTGAGAACTTTGCTGTGTATAGTAGTCTGGGCAGGCATCCATAGTCTCTTAGTGTTGGCTTCAGAGTTTCCATGGAGAAGTCAGGTGTAATTCTGATAGGCTTGCCTTTACATATTACTTGGCCTTTTTCCTTAGCTGCTCTTAATATTCTTTCTTTATTCTATATATTTGGCGTCTTGATTATTATGTGGTAAGGGAACATTTTTGTGGTCCACTCTATTTGGTGTTCTGTAATCTTCTTGTACTTTCATTGGCATGTCTTTCTTTAGGTTGGGAAAGTTTTCTTCTATGATTTTGTTGAATAATTTTTCTGCCCCTTTGAGGTGGTATTCTTCACCTTCTTCTTTACCTATTATTCTTATGTTTGGTCCTTTCATCATGTCCCATATTTCTGGATGTTTTATGTTAGGGATTTGTTGGACTAGTTTTCCTTTGGTTGATGAATCAATGTCTTCTAGTGTATCTTCAACACCTGAGGTCTCCCTTCCATCTCTTCTATTCTGTTGTAATGCTTGTACCTGACTGTTTTCCCAGCTTTTCTATTTCCAGTCTTCCTTCAGACTGTGTTTTCTTATTTTCTCTATTTCAATTTTCAACCCTTTCACTGTTTGAATTGTTTTTTGCAATTTTTGGTTTATCTTTATGTCCATTTGTTGCATTTTATGAATTTTTTGGTTTGTTTTTTCTTCAATTTCTTTCATTTTTGGTTGTTTTTTTCTTCCATTTCTTGCATTTTTTGTTTTGTTTTTTTTTCCCATTTCTTTGAGGGATTTTCCTATATCTTCTTTTAGAGCCTCTATCATTTTCATTAAGTTGTTTTTAAAGTCATTCTCTTCTGCTTCATTTGAATTGGAATTTTGTAGTCTTGCTGGTGTTGAGTCTCTAGAATCTGGTGGTGTCATATTTGCTTTTCTATTGCTGAGTGTGTTTTTGTATTGTCTCTTTCCTATCTCTTCTTCTAGTGGTGGCAGAAATAGCCCCTTTCTGGTATGGAGGTTAGGGGGAATAGAGTTCCCTTTTGGTGGGTGCAAGCAAGTCCAATACTCTAGTAGTTCTTCTCTTCCTGGTCCTAGACATGGTCCTCTGGGTGGAGAAGAAGCCCAGGAATCCGGGGTGCATATTTTCTCACCTGGTACCTTTGTCCCTTTGGTGGAAAAGAAGACCTGGGCTCTTAGGTGTGTGGCTCCTGCTAGGATTGAAGGCTCTGTGAAAATCCCCAGGCATTGGTCCCATTAGTCCAGGTCCCTGTAGTCTCCTGGTCCTGTTGTTGGAAGAGAAGACCTGGGATCTTGGTTGCTTGGCTCCCGCTGGGATAGGAGGCTCTCTGGGAGTCCCCATGCAATCCTCAGCACTGGAAAGCAGGCCCAGATGCTGGGGCCTTGTTTACCTGGATCTGCAGGTTCCCTGGTGTCCTTGGTGATACAGAAGACCTTGGATCTGGGGTGCATGGCTCCTGCCGGGATAGGAAGCTCTGTGGCAGTCCCCAGGCAATCCCCAGCACTGGAATGCAGGCCTGGATGCAGGACCTGTTTTACCTGGCCCCACTGGTCCTGCCAGACCACTCATGCCACTTGCTCCCTGGAACTGCTGGTCCCCTGGTCTCGTTGGTGGAAGAGAAGACCTGGGATCTGGGGTGCTTGGCTCCCACCAGGGTGGGAGGCTCTGTGGGAGTCCCCAGGCACTACACAACATAACATTTTGAGAAAAAATAATTACAGCTAAATTTTGAGTGATTTATTCTGGTGAATTGTCTCTGAATATCTTGAACTTCCACTCTATCCCTGGCTTCCTATAGAGTTGTCTACACTTTTTTAATATTTACATATTTGTCTTTATTTAGCATTTTACTATTCCATGACTACAAACAATGTAATGTGATTATAGTCACATCCTTTAACCTCTCTTATTTAACTACAATTACCATTTTTCCTCATCTTCTCTGTTATCCTATGCACTGATATTTTCAACTTATATTTTCATCAAAGTGAGGTATTTCAAAATGAAAAATTCACAATGGAAGAAAGCACAAATTCCCAGCCATTGTTACTGAAGTTATTCACTCCTGTGCCAGAGATATTCCATCTAGCACTGATGGAATTCCTATCGGTAATTAAACAGATTGTTGAAACTACTGTTTCTCTGGTTTTACAGTTATGCACTTATTATTAGCTTGTGGCTTTGGAAAGTGAGATTCCAGTTTACCTAGGTCTTCCTTACTTGCTTTGGAAACTAGAGAAAGTGTGACCTATAATTTCTGTGAAAGAGGAATAATTCAAACCCTTTTGTAACAACATGGAGATAACACAAGATGGACTAAAAGGAGGCTTTTTTCTTTCTTTAAATGATTGTTGTTTTATGTTGTGCCCAAATTCTGAACTCCCCCCAAATCACTAAGAGGTATATTCCATTGAAAAAGCAAAGAGTCTTTTATTGTTGTTTAATGAGACAACCCCATTAGCTCAGGCCCTTTGTCCATTCATCACAGAGGATGCTTTGAGAAGAACCCCAAGGGGCTGTGAGGTGGGAAATACATTGGGTAGAGCAAGGGGGTGTCTAGGGGTATGCAACAGTCTCAGGATAGGTGCACTTCCAGGCTTGTGTAGCCTGCCTTGCCTTGGTCAACTGGTTTGTTATGGCCTGTAGGCCCTCCCAGGGTGGTTGCTACATTCTGCTTGTCACTGTTGTGTACTTGTGCCATAAAGCACACTCAAAGCCATAAAACACAGCCCACCAGCTAACTTCTGATTGGTTCCTTGCCAAGAGGAGGGCATCTGACCTCCTAGTGACAAGGGCAGGCTCAGCAAGATCAGACATGTACTGAATCAGAGGCCTATATATCTTTTCTGCAGCCTATCATGGAAGCTAAAGCAGGGGGCTTGTCCCTTCACTTTTAGATAGCAGTAATTATCATACAATGGTAATGAAATTTGCAAATTTTGAGAAATAATGTTTCTAGTATCAACAATTAAAACAGTGCAAAATAATATCACCTTTTAATGTGGCATTTCTTTAAAGGTATTATTTGCTTTCAATTTATCTTATTTTATTGCTATTTTTGGATACCTGTTTGTATTCTTTTTTTTTGTTGTTGTTGTTGTTTTTTTTTATGAGACAGGGTTTCTCTGTATTGTTTTGGAGGCTGTTGGTTCAGCCTGGCCTCAAACTCACAGAGATCTGCCTGCCTCTGCCTCCTGAGTGCTGGTATTAAAGGTGTGCTCCACCACCGCCTGGCTTGTTTGTATTCTTTTTAAAAATATATTTTATTTATTTTACAACCCAGCTGCAGTTTCTCCTCCACCTTCCTTGTATTTCTCCTGGTTCCCCTCTCCACATCCTCTTCTCTTATATATCTGTTCAGAAAGTAGCAAGCCTTCCTTGGCTAGCAACAAAACATGGTATATCAAGTTGCAGTAAGACTAAGCACCTCCCCACGTATTAAGGTTAGCCAAGGGGACCTAGTACGAGGAGTATAGTCCCAAAGACCTATAAGAGAGTCAGAGTTAACCCCTGTTCCTACTGTTAGGAGTTCCACAATAGGGCCAAGCTACATCTGACAGAAGGCTAATTTCCAAAATAGATAAAGAACAAGAGAAATTAGATATCAACAAACCAAATAATCCTATTCAGAAATGGTGACAGATCTAAACAGAGCAAGCTCAACAGAGAAAGCTCAAATGGCTAAGAAACACTTAAAGAAATGGTCAGCATCCTTACTGACCAGGGAAATACAAATCAAACTGACACCTGGCAAAATGTCTGAGATCGAAAACACAAGTGACAAGCTCATGCTAGAGAGGATGTGGAGCAAGGTGGGCAATCCTCTATTGCTTGTGGGAGTGTAAACTTGTATAGCCACCTTGGAAGGCAATAGGGGAGTTTCTCAGAAAACCTGGAATTAATCTACCATAGGAACCAACAATATGACATTTAGTCATATGCCCAAAGGATGCACACTCACACTACAGGGACACATCCTCAATTATGTTCATAGCAGCTTTATTTGTAGTAGCAAGAATCTGGAAAAATCCTATATGTCCCTCAACCAAAGAATGAACAAAGAAAATGTAGTACATTTAGACAATGGAGTATTACTCAACTGTTTAAAAAAATAAAACCATAATATTGACAGTCAAATGGTTGGAACTTGAAAAATCATCCTGAGTGAGGTAGCCCAGACTGAGAAAGACAAACATCGTAAATACTATTTCATAAGTGTGTTGCTGGAGTTTCTTTATAGCCTGGTCTCTTTCTGTGCCTTTCCTCTTTCTGCCCCTCTCTCACCAGAATTCTCTTCATCTCTTAGTCCCACCTATCTTCCTTCCGCTATTGGCCAATCAGTGTTTTATTCATCAACCAGTAAGATAATCATATATACAGAAGGACATCCCCCATCACCTCTTCTTTCCTGTCTAGATAAAAAGAAAGGTTTTAACTTTAACACAATAAAATTATATAGAACAAGAGTTATCAAATAAGAACTATACTTAACATTTACTTCCTTAATGTTTGGCAAAATTTAAAGAAAAATATTCTATCTATCCTATCTTTTTTAGTCTAAAGTACAATATGTGACATATCTCTTATCATAACTAAGGAAAACCATAACCAAAACTTTTGTCTTCAACCCCGTCAAAGACTTCAGAAAGATGATTTATAAACCCTAGAATTGATAGACATCTTACTGCCTGCACAGACACACAAAGTTCCTCTAGGACATCCCCTATCATAAATGAATAATAGATATAAAATAAAGAGTAACTATGCTGCACATCACAGACACAGAGAGACCAAGTAAAGTGTAAGGTTCATGGCAAGGCACCCACATATCCCTGGGAAGGGGAAATAGAAGAGATTTCGTGTGTAGACTGTGAGGGTCGGTGGGGATAGGACCATGAGCAATCAGCTGGGTGATGGGCAGAAGTGGAAAGTACTTAAAGAGATTACTGGAAAAGTGGAACACTTTGAGGTCAGGTAAAAGCCTGGCACAAGAAAATCTCCAAGGAATCTTCAAGGATTACTCCAGATAAGACTCCTGGCAATAGCAGATAAGTAGGAGGAAAAAGGATTGTAGGATCCAGAAGGGTCAATGACATGCAAAGAGTACCCATAGAATCAACTAACCTGAACTCGTAAGGTCTCACAGAGACTGAACCAACATCCAGGAAGCCTGCATGGGACTGACCTAGGCACTCTACATATATGTTACAGTTGTTAGTGTGAAATTTTGATTAAATATAACTTTGATAATTTCTTTATTTAAATTATTTCAAATAAAATAAATTGAATCTATATCTTCTTAATTTTAAATCAGCATTGTATAAAGTGACCTCAGGGAATTTTTTAAAAAATATGAAATCATAAGTTGTGATAACTTAATTTTGAGAAATGATTTTCTGCTGATGAACTGCTGCATTGAGAATGAATATTATAAGTCTATTAATGACATTGGTATATTTTATTAAATTGTTTCAGATAAATATCAATTTATCTGCTCTTCAATTTAAATGTCAATTTGTAAATCACATTTTAATACTGTTGATGTATTTTCTATAGCTTTTGATCGCAATGTGAGAAATGAAAATGGGGTTTCTAGAGATGGTATCAGTTAAGAGCATTCACTTCTCTTTCAAGAATTAAGGTACAATTCCCAGCACCCACATGGTGTTCTCAACTTTTTTTTAAACTTCAGGTCTATGAGTTCTGTCACCTTCCATCATCCATTGTGTACTTCATACATTAGTGCACATAAGTACACCGAAGCAAAAACACTCATGAACAAACCTTTAAAAGAGAATAAAAAAGTAATGGAAAAGGTTTTTGATATTCTTACATATTGCAAATCTGTGCTTATGGATTTATTTTTACAGCTTCTGAGAATATTCCAATATAGTTTTATATAGTATCAAATATCATAGTTCATAAAAATAATTTGTATTTTCAACATTCATTTTGAGTATGTGATTTAGAAATTTTCATTATTTTTTCACGGCAGATTGTAATGATATTTTTCTGTCACACAGTTGAAATACAGAGGATTGATACCTGACTACATTGGATTTCAAGGCAGTGTGAACAAAATAATACAGACTGAATAGTCTAAGAAACAAAATTTTTTCACAGTTGCAGAGACTGCATGCTTTACATTAAAGTGTTAACTGAATTCTTCTGAGGCCTCTTCTCTAGCTTGTGGATGGCTGTGATTAGCATTATTTCCATTTGAAATCTTTGTGCCTTTTCCTTAAACCACAGTTCAGGTTCAGGATCAACCTACTAAAGACCAAGGTTCTATCACTTAAATCTGTGAGTGAAAAAATACGCTAAATCATAGGGTTTCACATTGTTCCTTCAAGACTCATGTCATCACAATGCCAAATTTGCACATCACATTTTAATACATTCCAAACCATTTCATTAAAAATATTTTTTCTTACATAAAATTTTCTGCGTATGACTCATATGGTTTTTCTTTCCCCTAGTCCTCCTCTCCCCAATTCCTTCCTACCTCCTCTTCCATCCAGATCCATTCTCTTTATATCACACATGACAAAACAAACAATCTTCTAAGAGATAATACATAGATATATATACATATATATAAAATTATGATAAAACAAAACAAACATGTAAGAAGAAACCAAACAAAAGCCATTTTCAGTCTGGGAAGTCTCTGTTTTGCATTATAGTAAAATAGAGTTTAAATTCCCAAACACCCAATCCCCATTCTTGGGTAACTAACACAGGCATCCTTTCCTGCAAGGACAAATATATGATATCTTGCTCTGCACAGGACATATACATGATATGCTATCCTGTAAGGAAACTATAGCACGTCTGTCTGCCAGAACAAGTGGGACACATTAGGTGTTTTCTAATTGCATTCGGGAGGACCAGCCAATAGGAATGAACTAATCATACAGTACTAAACACCTTAAGCCCAGATTGTTTCCTGGTACACATGTAATCTACATAGATGTCTATGATTTGTTTTGATTAGAAATCATGAAAAGGGCAACTAGGTTGTTTCCAGGTTCTGTCTATTACAAATAATGCTGCTATGAACACAGTTAAGTAAATGTTCTTATGGCATGAGTGTGCATTATTTGTGATAGCCAGAACCTGAAAAGAATGTAGATAATGTAGATAAAACTGCCCTGCTGCTTTGGCAGGCCCCACCCCCAAAGGTGTCTGTGTAGATGCAAATTAGGCCTTGTCAACTCAAATGCAAATGAGGCCTTGTCAGCTAGTGAGAGCTACAGGTTAAAAAAAGGGACTATTTGGTACATAGTATAGTTTACAATCCTTAAATGATTCTCAAAGGTACTTAATGGTTATGTCCCTTTTAAAGGACATCTACTAATAATTTAAATAGTGAACCCAATTCATCTGGATAGTATACTAAGGAGGGTAGACTAAGGAAGGTAAACCTTCTACTGTTATGGTCCAACTTTAACAGTTCATACAAAATTTAAAAATAAAAAAGGGGGAGTAATGTCCCCAGTACCCACATGATTCATTGAATAATCCAGTCCTCATTTAAAAATTAAAAAATTTTTAAAATGTAAATGCCAGTGAGCAATCTGCTTCAGACAGATTCTGGCATAGTGGAACTTGAGCAACTATTACTCAGGTCAAATGGAGACATCCATACACTAGACAGTGGAGAAGACCCTAATTTGGGCTCAAGGGCATGTTTGTGTTTTCTTGCAGGAAAAGAATAAAGCTTCAGTAGCTGTCACAACATTTGGTGAGATGCATGGAGCAGAGAAAACTGGACCTGAGACCGTGGGAGCCTGCCCAAACCAGTTCGAGATCTCCTAAATTGGTGTTCCTGACCCTTGATGTCATCAAATCTACAGCCTGAGAAAGAAATAAAACAGTCAGTTCGAGATTTCCAGTTTCTCATCAGGCCTGCTACATCAACCTCCTGGCCCCGTGAATTTTCATCCCAAAGACAACAAAACTGGAAGATTAGCAGTTTGCCTTTGACACACCTTAAAACAACAGAATTCATTTTGCCAATTTTTCTCTTTGGGGAAAAAAAGGACCCATTTAAAACATTTGGACATTGGTATGGACTGTGATGAGTGGCAAAAGCCTCTTTTCAGTATTTGAACAGGACATGGTCACTTGAAATATCAGACTTGGTGGTTCCTGTTTCTGGAATCGCACCTATGCCAGTGTATTTTTCTGGAGAAATGTAATTTGTCCTAATGCAACAAAAAGACTTTAACTCAAGTTACATATTCAGCTGATACTACTGACATTAAATCAACAAACTACATCACCACAGGAACAAATTGGTATTCTGTAAATAGTGCAACAAGCCTCTTGTTCACATTTTTATAATGCTACATGTGTAACATCTATGATTGTACCTAATGTATCTGTGCAAGTGCACTCTCTAAATGCTTTCCTAAGTATATCTTGAAATGATTGTAAACTTTATCACTGTTTTAACCATCAAATTGAAACTATAAATCACCCTTGTAGCAAAGAAAGGCTGGTGGTAGAATGCTAAGGCCCAGATCGGGGGATGGGCAGGTGACAGAGAGGTGCTATGTCAGTGGGGGTCCTAGGAATGGTAACAGTGGCAGTAGGCATTCTGGCTTCATGCTGAGTTCAAAGTGCCTTAGCCCATGGCAATCCCGATAGCCATAAAGCCTTATTACATATGATTCTAAGGTTGGGGTCTCTCCATCGACAGGCAACCTGTGGGGAAGACCCCTCCCACCTAAGACAGGGGTTCAAGGTCCCCCGAGGATGGGCAAGGGAGGGTGACCCTACTTGACCTAAGCCAGGAGTGCCTCATTTAAAAATAAAAAGGGGTGAATTGTGGGGACACCAGACCTTGAACAGAGCCGCACTTCCCTTCAGCCTGGGAGCAGGCAGCTGCAAGATAATGTTTACTGAAAACAATTCAGTGCTATAAAGCTCTTGATAGGGCTCAGATAAGGGCTTGCTCACTGAAACACCATGACTTTGATCCCCCCTAAGGCTAGATGCTTCTTCCTGCTCCCTGCGGTTTCTCCCAGATTCTGGGGCCGGAGATTAAACCACCAGCCAGGAGGGTGAGAAGTCTGGGAGTGCTGTGAGAGGTGTGTGAGAGCTCTGTGTGAGAATTGTGTGTGATGGCAGAAGTCCTTAAAAAGGGAAGCATTTTTTTCTTGGGGAGCTCTCCTAAGCCAACTTGGGGAGCATAAAGTTTTCATAAAGCAACAGACCGTCTCTGTGTCATCTATCCTGACCACCTCGCTACATTCTGGGATGCAGGCTGCACAACAGGTGCGACAGATACCCTCAACTGAAGAAAGGATAAAGAAAATGTGGTACATTTACACAATGGAGTACTACTTAGAAGTAAAAAAACAATGACAACTTGAAATTTTCAGGACAAGGATGGACCTAGGGTGAAAAAACACCCTGCGTGAGGTAATCCAGACACAGAAAGACAAATGGGATGTGTACTTACTTCTAAGTATATATTAGACATAAAGCAAAGGATAACCAACCTACAATCCACAAGCAAGGAAACAAGGACTCTAAGACAGGCATACATGGACCCCCAAAGAACGGGAAATGAACAAAATCGCCTGAATAAATTGGTAGCATAGGGTAGAGGGGGTGTAATATGGGGGGTTTGTAGGGGAGAAGGGTGGGGAGAAAAGAACATGAAGATCTGGAAAGTGGAATTGGTGGAAGAACAGAGAGGAAGAGCAAGGAAATATATTTGCTAGAGGGAACCATTACAGGTTAAAGAGAAACCTGGCACTAGAGAAATACCACAAGGATGACTCCAGTTATGAATGTAAGGAATAGGGGATCGGGTACCTTTACTGACCTTCCCTTGTAACCAAATTGATGACTACCTTAATTGTCTTCATAGAACTTTCATCCAGTAACTAATGGAAGCAGATCCAGAGATCCACAGCTAAGCACTGAGCCAAAATCCTGAAGTTCAGTGGTAGACAGGGAGGATTGATGAGCATAGGGTTCAAGACCATGTTCAGGAAACCCATAGAAACAGATGACCTGACCAAGTGGGATCTCACTGACTCTGAACTCACAGCTGGAAAACCTGAATAAGACCAAACTAGGCTCTCTGAATGTGGGGGATAGTTAAGTGGCTTGGGCAGTTTGTGTGGCCACTAGCAGTGGAACCAGTATTTATCCCTAGTCCAGGAACTGGCTTTTTAAAGCCCATTCCCTATGGAGGGATACCTTGCTCAGTCTAGATACATTGGAGCGGACCTTGGTCCTACCTCAAGTGAAATTTCCTTGTTTCCCCATGGGAGGCCTCACCCTTTCTGAGGAGTGGATAGTGGTGGGGTAGGGAGAAGAAGAGGATGGGAGGGAGAGGGAACTGGGATTGGTATATAAAATAATATTGCTTAAAATTTTAAAAAAGAAAAGAAAATCTAGATTCAAGGTCATAGTTCAGCTCCAAAATCTAAAGTGTGTCCCTATATTATAATTATAATAAATTTTTTATGTTACTATGGACTTCATGTCTGGATCTAACAGAACACACAACAAATACAAAAGAATTTGTGATACAGTCAAACAAAAAAGAAGGAGGGGGAAGGAAGAAAGGAAGGAAGGAAAAGAGAGAGGAAGGAGGGAAAGAAGGAAGGAAGGAAGGAAGGAAGGAAGGAAGGAAGGAAGGAAAAGAGGGAGGAAGAGAGGAAGCCAGAGGAAAAGAATCCAAAAGTTACAAAAAACAGAGAGATCCACATATTCCCCTACTCAGGAATACCGTAAAAAACACTAAACCAGAAGCAATAGTGTACACTCAGAGGACTGGTGTAGACCCTTGCAGACCCTGTACATGCTGTCTCAGTCTCTTGGAGTTCATATGAACTGTGAACATATTGATTTATTGGGCCTTGTTTTCTTGGTGTCCTTCATTTCCTCTGGTTTTTACTTTCTCTGATTCCTTTTCTGGAATGTTCCTTGATCCCTAAGGGAAGGGATTAGATAGAGACATCTCATTTAGGGTTGAGTGTTCCAAGATCTCATACTCTCTGCATAATATGTGGTTGTGTGGGTGTCTGTATTTATTACCATTTTCTGTAGGAGGAAGCTTCTCTGATAATGGCTGAGCAAGGAAATGATACACAAATATAGTGAAAGGTCATTTGGAGTAATTTCATTGCTACATCTTGTTTGGTTTTTAGAACAGTAATATTTGGTTTTACCCTAGATCCCAGGGCTACCTGGTCTCAGGTTACTCCAAATTATATTCTGAAAATTTTCTACCCTGGGGTGTGTAGAATTAAAAAAGAAAACTCATAAATTACTCACAACCTGTTGAGGCCAAATTACTAGCAGTTAGGCATATAAGTACAATTGCAGAATGTGTCTCCAGTTCTCTTTCCTTACAGAGTCCTCACTAGAATTATATTTAACACCCCCATTTCACTGGTAATGATCTGGAGACAATCTAGACAATTCTGAACATGTATCTCAAAATTCATGCAGCTTTTACCCATTACCAGACCTAAGTTACCATTTTAGGTTTTGCTGCAGGACAACCTCCCTCATTTCTTTACATCCAAACCTGTACTATTTTGATATATCTGTGATAATAGAGTGCAATAGACTCAGAAGATTAAGGAGGAGGATATCTTATCTTACAATTCTAGAAATTAAAGTCAAAACTGAGATGTGTGCAGGGTTGTGGATTGCTTCTGTGGAGGCTGTGCTTCTTAGTTATGGAAGATCGTCATTGTATCTCTATTTCCCTATGTATCAGCCTATTCATTTTTCTTGTTATAAGTACTCCAATTGTATCAGATTATGATGTAAATTATTGAATTTTATTATCTGGATTACTTCCTTAAGGAATTATATTAAAACAAAGTCATGCTTTTCTTGAGCTATAGAAAATGTGAACTTTAACATATTAATTATAAGACAATACAATTTGACCCATAGCATTGTAATAATATGGCAAGTCCACAAGCACATGCACAAAACTGGCTACAAATATCCCGTTCTTTCCTCCAGTTCTGGAGTAGGAGCCTTTTCTATATCCTATGTGATAGCAACTGTATTTACTGTATGACCTAATTACTACAAATTTAAGGGCAAAATTAAGAGGAAAAGGTGAAGAATGAATAAAACCTTTAAAGAGAATTTCTTAAAGTACAAGAATATTTTCGGATTGTCTTATTGACCAAAATTTACTGGCATGACCACATTTAGTCTCTAAGGATTTTGGAAAATGGAAACAGTTAGATTAACATTTCCCTTATATTATCTTCTATGTATAAAAGTCTTGCCAAAAAGACTCAAGAAAGCCTTTAACCATCACTTTCATTATTATTGATTTAATATATCACTCATGTTGTCACTTTCTATAGAAGAGAAGATATGTCACATATGAGGAGTCATAATCTTACTTAGGTGGGGTGTGTTCAAGGCAGCAAATAGACATTATAAAGTACATTCATATCCCACTGGATAGTGTGAGGAGACATGATGAAGCAGCAGGGAGAAGGAAGTCAGGAGGCTTTTGAATTAGATAGCATCAGACAAATAGATAAAAAGAACACGAGATTCTTTTCCTCTTCTGTTATTATTTTTACTCTTATTATTATCCACATTGAGTCCAAGTACATCAGTGAGTCCAAGGACTCATATGCCTGACTGTGTTTTATTACCTTCATAACTGGCCAGTTTCCAGTTTTGTACTGTGTCTGGGGAAGCCTCATGGATACAGTTTAGAATGAAGTTCAGAATAAGAAAACAGGTCATTCAACACCTGTCATTAGCATCAGAATGTCTTACAGGTGTGTCTTACAGGCAGATTCTAAATGTACAATGATGTGTTGGGCTGCTCAGAACTAGCAGCTCCCAGTGTGCCCTCGACATTTTACCTCTTCCTTCACAGTCCTGATAATGGATGATCAACTCCCCAGCAATCCAGAATTAGAAGATCATTTTCTTATACTGAGGTTACCTTCTTCCCATGGAAGTTCACTATAAATTTCCAGCCCTCATCTGAGTAGTGCATCATTTACAATTGATTATTTTAGACTCTGTAGAAATGTGACAGTTCTTTCACCTTCAAAGGAACTATCAAGAAGATTTTTAATCATATTTTGTTAAAAGAATATTTCTGAGTAACCAGTTGTTGATAAATTTTCATGATACTCCATGTGTTTGTTTTTTTAACAAATATTTAAAATATGGTCAAATTAATAAGTTTCAAAGAACTATAAGAACATAGATAAGGTTATTTATTTTTCAAAGAGAATAATATTACAATGTAATTCAGTTTGGCCCTATGAAATTATGGTACATAAATACATGTTTAAGCTAGCTATGTAATATAATATTCAGGCTAAGATATTCTTAATTCATATTGAAAAATGGATGACAAACCTCCATAACATAAACTTCTTCCAGATTTATTTTTTATATGCATGAGTGTACATGTGTGTATTAGTTGTGTGCCTGTTATCCATGGAGGTCAGAGGAAGATGGAGGATTCCCTAGAACTGGGGTTACATATGCTTGGGAAGTATGATGTGGGTACTGGGTACCAAATGTAGGCCCTCTGAAAGCCCAACAGCAGATCACTTCTACACACATAGTGTCAGGTTTTTGATAATATAAATATGTTTAAAAATGCCTCAACAATTGAGTTATCTAAGATCTCTACTATTTTTTAAATAAATGATCATCAATGAGGTAGTTATTTTTCAAAGTTCTTATTAGAACATAAACTCTATTTTCTTTCTATTAACATGGCACTTCTGGGCAATGGAATTTTATTTGGTAGTGACCTCATTATACAAAATCATTTAAAGTTAACTATTTTCCATTAGGGGCAAAGTATTCAAATTAATTTTCTAAACCACTTTTCAGAGCTGTGTTTAATTTGTTTGAAGAACAGCAGAACTTGGTTTTATTTTGTCTTAATGTGATGAGATAAAATTTGATGTGGAATAATACCATGGAATAGCCATAATCATAGGAACTCAAAAACACAGATGAGTTTACCATATACAGCTACATCCACATAGTGTGTAAGCATGTACTGTTTGAGCTAAGCTTGAAATAAATAAATACAAAGGTATAAGTTAATATAATAACTTTAGCATCCATCATTTTGTGGTTCACATTCTTTATACTTTCACATAAAAAGGCACTGAATTTAGACAGTACAGTATACCCATATAGACATTATCAGAATGCATACTTTTGTGAGAGTGATATTCTCTACAAATAATATTTTTGGCAAAACATAACAAAATTAGTTTTCCTCTGATTTGCTTCTAAATGCTAAAAACCCAAGAGAGTCTAACCATTACATTGAATGAGTTTCATTTTCTCTATAAGCAAACTCTGATATTCAGTTTTCACATTGTTGGCACAAAATCACTTACACAATAAAGTTATATTGTCCCAATCATACTGTGATGAGTAGCCAAATACTGCTTCTAGAAATAAAAATTCAGCTGTTGCCTCTGAAGTGAAATCACATACATTTTTAGTACCTTAATTCATAATTAGTTTGTTTGAAATGTCTCAATCAAAACCTCCTTTCACCATGGCCTGCTCAGCAGTGCTCTCATGCAAGCTTTCACTGGCAGTTTTTTATTCGCTCTGGTCTCTCTATGGAGTGCTGAGTGTAAATCACTTGGCTGCCTTCCCACAATGTAATGAATGTCTCATATCAGGCATGAGCTTTTTACCCTCTTTTGTTCTGTTTCTCTAGCTCCTTTTTTTTCCTTTTTTCTTCAAGTTTTTTTGCATGTTATCATGGGCTCTTTGCCCCTTCATAGCTACAAGGAGCTAGTGAGTTGGACTGTAGTAGGGGCTCCTATCCTACTGACTATATTTATTTGAACCATGTCTGACAGATTTGTTCTCACCAAAGTGAGCCTCCTGCCATTGATTTAAAGTCTTTGAACAAGTGACTTTAGTCATTTCAATACCCAGTCTGATTCTGGAATGTGTTACTTGAGGGCTCCTTGATCAATAGTTGTTTCTATAAGAAAACAACAGTGGGTTGGACAACTTGGAACTTTTTCTCCAGTGACTAAAGAAGTGTATTTGCATAGTAGAAAGAATACTGCCAACACAGCTCATAATCATAAAATTTGGATTTCATGTAGCCTGGGAGGAAAGCTCACTGAGTTGTCTCATGGAATCATCTTGGCACTGTCTGCATACACAGCAGTCAACTGACCTCCCAACTGAGGCAGTCAGTATGAATGAGAGGGGTCTACTGCAGTTACTCTGGCATTATTTCTACATGTCAAGGTAGTTTTTGTTACATATTTTGTGTGAAATCTTGCTCTTAAACAAGAATGCTAAGTCATTATTGTTTAACAGAAAATATAGTGTTTAAATTTATTTCCTCATAATAACATTAACAAAATCAAGCTAGTAGTTGATGGTTACTGTGGGAAAGGGTGTCAGTTTTCTTCAGATGTCCAGCTCTGGGTTAGTTGCTCATGCTACAAAGATGGCCCCACACTAGTTATGAAGGAACTGGTGTTCTAAATTAATTAGTTTTGCTTATTTGTTTGTTTTTTTTAAAAAGTACATACAGTCCATTTGTGCACTGGTTCCACTGTCAGAGGTCCCAGGCCTCCTAATTGGCACCCACATTCAGAGGACTTGGTTTGTCCAATGCTTTTTCCCCAGTTTTAAAATTGGGGTCCATCTGCTGTCACTTGGTCAGGTCAGCTGTTTGTTTATGTGGGTTTCTCCAGCACAGTCTTGACTGATTTGCTCCTCCCTCCTCCCTCTCTACAACTAGATTCCCATGAAGGGATACTATCTCAGTCCAGATACACCGAGCCTAGGCCCTCCAGCAAATGATGTGACAGACTTTGATGATCCTCCATGAAAGGCCTCACACTCCTTGGGCAGGGGGTGGGGCAAGGGAGGAGGGTTTGGTGAGGGGCATGGGAGGATGGGAGGATGGGAGGGAGAGAGAACAGGGATTGATATGTAAAATAAGATTGATTCCAAATTAAATTTTAAAAAGTACATAAAGTTGAAAGAGAGAGGTGGTTGCTTGTTTGAAAGAGATTGGACAAAAAGTTGGTGAGGATGTTAGTTTGGATCAAAGAACATTGTATTGCAAAGTCTCAAAGAATAATTAAAACTGAGATGGGGAGGAATAATCAAAACTGAGAGCAAGAGGGAGCCCAAATAGATTTAGAGAGGTCTGGCACTAGGGAAATATTCAGGGATCCACAGGGATGATCCCACCAAAGAATCTAGGCAGTAGTGGAGAGGTTGCCTTTGATGCCCTTCCCCTATAATGAGGCTGATGATTACCTTGGTTGCCATCCTAGATCCTTCATCCAGTGGCTGATGGAAGCAGAAACAGGCACCCACAGCTAAGCACTGAGCCATACTCCTGGAATACATTTGTAGAGAAGGAAGAGGGATGAGAAAAGAAGCCAAGACTCTCCTGGAGAAACCCACAGAAACAGTTCACCTGACCTAGTGAGAACACAGAGACCCTAGTCTTAAAGCTAGGGAACTATCATTGGAAAGAACCAAGCCCTCTGAATGTGGATGCCAGCCAGGATGCCTGAGTAGTCTATGGGAACTGTAACAGTGGAGCCAGTGTTTATTGCTAGGTCACAAATGGACTTTGGGAGCCTTTCCCTATGGAAGGATATTATTGCAGCCCAAATACATGAAAAACCTACATCCTTCCCCCAAATGATGATCCCCTGTGGAAAGCTTCACTATCCTTGGGGAATGGGTGGGGATTGGATTAGGGGTTGATGGGGAGGCATGCAAGATGGGAGGATGAGTGGATGGGGGGATGATATGTAAAATAAGATTGTTTCCAAAATAAAAAAGAACTATGACATTAGACTACTCATGAGCCTCTGAAGTTTGACTTTTCCTAAAGTCCCACCTATCTTTCTAGACATAGTTGCAGTAGGAACTACTCATGGTCATCCTTATCATTATCATGGCTTACTAAATGAATGCTTGCTCCATAAGTAATATGTCAAATAAATTGACTCGACATATGAGGGAAAACTAGGAATACTGAAAATTGTTCAATTATAGCTTCTATTTTAAAATGTTAGTTGTGCTAAGCATTTCTTTTTTTTTTTTTTTTTTTTTTTGGTTTTTACGAGACAGGGTTTCTCTGTATTGTTTTGGAGGCTGTCGGACAAGCCCGGCCTCGAAATCACAGAGATCCGCCTGCCTCTGCCTCCCGAGTGCTGGGATTAAAGACGTGCGCCACCACTGCCTGGCAAGCATTTCTTTTTTAAAGAAATATTTACTCATTTTACATCCCAACTACAATCCGCCCCCCCTCTCCTCACATTTCTTTCCCCATTCTCCCCTCTGGCTCCCTTCCTACATCCACTCCTCCACCATTTCTATTTAGTAAAAGGTAATCCTCCCGTGGATACTAGGCAGTTTCGGCATATCAAGTTCCATTGAGACTAGGCACTGCCTCTCCAATTAAGACTGGATGAGGCAATTTATTAGAAGAAAAAGGTGTCAACAAAGGTATCAGTGTCAGAGACAGCTACTCTTCTTAGTATTGGGAGTCCCACAAGGAGACCAAGCTATATGACTGTCACATATATGTTGCTTGATTTTAGGTTTAGTGTCTGAGCTCCTGTGAGCCTGGGTTAGCTGATTCTGTTGCTTTTCCTGTGATATCCTTGATGCCACTGGCTCCTACAGTTCTTCCTCTTTCTCCTTAGCTGAATTTCCCCAGTTCAGCCTAATGTTTGACTGTGGGTTTCTGCATCTATTTCCACTAGTGCTTGACGAAACCTCTCTAATGAACTTTGCATTAGGCACCAATCTATCATTATAGCAGAGTATCATTAGGCATCATTGCAATGACATTTTTCTTCCAGCTGTGTTTGGTTCTATCCTCATCTCTGAGCCACCCAGCCTCTGGTCTAAGTGCTCCAGGCAGTATCAGGGGTGAAAAATATGTAGACCACTGGATCTCTAAATAATGAAAAAAGCTTCATATAAAATAAATATTTTAATGCTAATATTTGTCTTAAATACTTCAGAATTCTGGAATCTAAATTCAGTGTAATCCCAAGTCCACTGAAGATATTGTCCCTCTATGACTAGAAAGAAATAACCAAAGTTGACTACATTATGGGCAGTGGTGTCAAAATTATCTTCTGTATTAACTATGTCTTATCATTTCATTTATTACATCTTTCTGGTACTTTCATCTTCAAAACTTTGGTAGATTACTATGCAATTGTATAGAGAAATTTTCTTGGCCTGGAATAATTGAGTTCCATGATGCTCACTGTCAGACAACTCTGAGAGCTCATGGGAGGAGCACAAGCGACTGCCAGGACTGTCACAAAATTATGATAGCTATAGTGTTAGAGTCCTGGGTCTTTACAGAATGATGCCTAGTGACAGCATGGGCATCAAATCCACCACGTTTTTAAAATTTTAGTGATGTTCAATGTCTTATTTATTCCTTGTCCTTTACTTCTCTTCATTACCCAACTATATCAAGAAACAGCACTCTAATGTGAAGTCTAAATAGTACAGCAACTTAAGAAGTTTGGATTTCACATCTCTTCAAATATTTAGTTACAGAAAAATTACCCTTTAAAGACTAACCTTCAGATATTACATATACAGAAAATCTTACCTGCCACCATGAAGCAATCGCACTCCTCCATCTGTCATAGAACAACTAGTAAGTATTGAAAATTACAGCTTGGTTGTTGTTTTGTTCCATATGTTTGCTTGCCCCTCACTTGTTTTTCTTTGAGCCAGGATATTATTATGTTGCCAAGAGAGACTCAAGCTCACTATCACCACTCAGCCTCCTGAGTCTGAGAATTTATGGACATTTGCTACTATGCACAGCTTGAAGAAAACAATTTCATGTCAAAATTCTTTTATTCAGTAAGTCCTACTGAGCCCTCACTGTGTGTTAAAGTCTTTAACAGAATAGGCATGTGAAGGTTTCGTTTTCTAAATAAATCTGCCTTTGAAACATCATGGAAATAAGCACTTTCTTATGCATAATTTAGCTTCTGCTCTCTTGTTTGAATGGATTAATGTATTTCTACTCAACCTGAGTCAAACACATGATGGACTTTCTTCCCAGATCCTTCATATTTACTGCAAGCTAACCAATTCCTTGGCAAAGAGTTTTCCACTATGATGCTTTTTTTTTTTCTCAACCTGAAACCTCTGTGTAATGAAAGGACATTTACCTGGCCATTTTATCAACTGAGAACTATTAACTTGAATTTGGTCTTGTTTAAAAACTGAGCTCACTGTATTACTAAAATGTTTTTAAACAATGCAAATAAGCAAAAACGGGCATCCTGAGTGATACCAACATCCATGACTTAATGTGAAGGTAAGGGAAAGAAGGAGGACAGGGTCACACGATGAGTAATGAGGGAAGATGTATGTAACATACTGACGCTTATCCCTAGTGTTCCGTAGTAAACCTCTTCTTTTCAACTCATGAATACAGTGGGGGAAAGTATTTACAGTTCAAGGAAATGGTTTTCTAAAAGGCTTTTTACCTAGCAGAGTGTGGAGGTTCAATTGTTAGTCAATGAGAAGAAGAAGGAAGATTTCAGAGGTTAAATGGGGCTGACTTTCTTCTCATATGTGATGCAGAAACATGATGAACAAGACATGGGTTGGGGGACATGCATCACTCTTTCCTTCATATCCAGGAGACCTTCATTTGATAAATTTGACTAGTGACTATGAAAGCTCCCCTAGTACCAAGAAGTATGGAGCTGAGAACTTCCTCAGGGCTTGGATAGGGGCAGAACTGAAGGAGAAATTGTCCACTATTAAAACCACTGTTTTGTAACTCACTCTTTGTTTCATTACACAAATTTATGCGGTAAGATGAAAATACGGCTGAGACATAAGCATAATGATTGATGTAGTAGTTATTGATTTACATATACACAGCAGCTGCACAACTTTGCTAAGCTGTTTACCACATTGTCTCATTTAATTCATAATCCAAAAACTTAAGACATAAATACTTTCTTATGGGTTTTCTGAGACTAAAGGGATGGCAAAAATAGCTACATATTCTTAGTTATCATATGCCATATTCAGAATTTAATGTCAGGCCTATTAACCCATAAGATAATCATTGAGCATAGCAACTTCTAACTTGTAAAAGCATCACCTGTATCTTTAAAAGAGAATTAGTATCACAAGGTTTGTGCACCATTGTATGCTTTTATCTCTGTGAGTGAGGAAGTAGTTCTAGAAGACAGAGAGCAGAAAACTTTTGTTCTACTTTCTCTACCCTCAGTTTTCAGTCTTTGACCCCACTACTCCGATGAGTGGAAACATGCCATAATCCCAGCTCTCCCTCTTGTTTACCCAGTGTTTTTTGTTGTTGTTAATTTATTTTTTATGTTCCAATCCCATTTTCCCCTTCCCTCTTCTTCTCCTGCTCAGCCCTCTCCCCCTCACCTCCTATCTGTTCCTCAGAGAGGATAAGTCCTCCCCTAGCATGTCTAGTAAGTCTGTCCCATCATGTTGTTCAGGCAGGACCAAGGCACCTCTCCACCCCCACACCCCTGTGTCTAGGGTATCTCTCCATATACTAAGTCAATTTGTTCAGCCATTTTTCCTTAGAAGACTAAACTTAAGCCTAAGAGTAGGAAATTGAGCTCACTGTTTTGGACTTGTTTGAGAGATTGATTAACTCTGGTTTTCAAAGACAAATTTTATTCATCCAAACATAGTTAAAGGAAATTTTTTTTCATATTGTAAGTTTTCTCAATTTTGAAAAGCTAGAATTTATCAAACGTTTGAGGGATTATTAATGAAATTGAATTTCATGATAATTATAGTCATCAAACAATTCTTAGTGACACAAAGAAACTTTCAGACAGTTCCATAGTAAAGACTGAATACTGTGTATAGAGAAATTGCCATTAGAATATTTATAATAAATATTATGAAGCAAATATTACACCTAAGTGAGATTAGTGGTTACTTTTCAATTACTGTGTAATTTCACATTGAGAACATTTTGTGGTTGTTTGATTAGATTTTATTCAGATATTTTTGTAGCACATATTAATTATAACTAATGATGCGAGTTGTGCCATTTCCAACCATGTATTAAACGTTGGGCCATACTCACCCCCATAACAATTTTGTGCCTCTTTCTTCTGCTGAGTCTACCATGCTCTCTCTCTCTCTCTCTCTCTCTCTCTCTCTCTCTCTCTCTCTCTCTCTCTGTCTTCTTTTCTTTCAGTCTTGTTTCCCTTTCTATACTTTTGTGAATCAAGTTTAATTAGTATTTCTAAAAGGAACATGACTGGGGTTTTATATGCAGTAGGATGTCATTGGGCTATGTTTGAAGACTCCTTTCTCCTAGTATTACCTTCATTTGTTACCTCAGGACATTTTCGAGTCATGAGCCCCTCCACTTTCTATCACAGGGTACTGATGACACAGTCTTGTGTAACTCCTGTACAGTTACATAGACACTGTGAGTTCAGGAGTGCTTTTACCTGATCGTATTCCTCTTTAGTATTTCCTGAGACTTCGAACAGATGTTACAGATGTGAAACTTAGGACTCCTCTTTCAACAGCTGTTTATTTTCAGCACTTTGTCCAATTAGTGTCTCTGCAATGGCCAGCGCAAAACTAAAGCTTATGGCATAGACTAAGATGGTTAAAAAGCAATTTGTTAGCAAAGAACAGCAGTTTGGCCATAACTTTCCCACTAGTATCTATGACGTCCACAAGTCACAGGGTTTTGAGCAGGTTCACACTACCAGGCATGAATCCTTTCTGTGCAGCATGCCTCAAATCTAGTAGGCAAGTGATTGTATATACACATAGCAGATATGTCACAATCACACAAGTAAGCATTTTGTGCATGGCTAGGCTACAGTATATAACACAAGGTACAAAACTGAGTAAGAAAGCTGGTAGCAGCTCTCCTTCAGTAGCCTGCAAATACATTTGAATCAGTGATGAGGACCCAGTGTGGAAGACACTTCCAACTTACCTCCAGCTTGATTTGTCTGTGTTATGCCACTGGGTTCAGGAACAGAATCGTATCATATCATTCTAGCTGACAACCAAAAACAGGGAGTCTCCTGAATTTGTTTCAGCAGATGACAGGAATGTGGCCCATTCATGTTACTGGTTGTTTCATTTAATAACCTATGTCTTTGGAGAGACTTTATCAAGCTACATGGGGTACTTCCAATCAAACTCACTTATCTTATTTAAAACTTTAGTTTGTAAAGTACATTTTCACACATTCCTGGTTTAGGATGTCCTCCCCCATGTCCCCATCTTCCTGTCTCCTGTGTCTATTAAGCTTTATACCACCAGCAAGTCCCCTTCCAATTTCTATGAAATGGGCTCCATCACTCCTACCTCCCCAAACCTTAAGCCTCTTATTTCCCTCTCCTCGACCTCTTTTTTGTTTCCTGACACTACAACAACTCACTCTTACATAAGAATAAACTTGTAATTACTTGAGGTCCAGATCCTTACACGAGATAGAGCATGTGATATTTGCATTTCCAAGCTTAATTTGCTTCATTCAATGCAATATATTTCAGCTTCAGTTTTATGCATTCCCTGTAAATTTCATAATTTTAGTTTCTTACAGTTGAATACAATTCTGTTGCAGTGTACATTTTATTGTCCATTTATCAGTTGATGAACACCTAGGGAGACCTCCTTTAACTTTTGGGCAGCCTGCTAAATCTTCTTTGACCAGTAAAACAATTCAAATTTCCATCTTACTTCTCTGTGAAGTGTGACTACAGCATTGGGTAACATGGTATGTCAATATCTGTGACTAAAAACCAATTTGAGAGAAAATCCAAAACTAGATAAGATGGCAAATTTGGAGCCATCATCCAGAAAAGACTCATTAGGCTAGAACTTCTACCACATTATAAATATGACTTTTCCTGGGTCTGCCTGTTATAGCACTTTTAAAAATCTCTATATGTTTTAAAACTGTTCATTATATATTCAAATGTTCAGTATGTTATACATGTAAAATAAATATTTTGCCAAAGATCATTTGAAAAATATTGTCTGAATTCTTCATCTCTGCCTAGTGAATATATTTCTTCTAATGTCATACTAACACATGAACTCTAACCTGTAGTTTCCTGCACACATAACTAAAATGTAGTTACCACATTTTAAAACACAAGATGTATAACAAAGGGAAAAAATAACTCAGGACTATTTATTGATACAAATCTCTTCTTTTGGTAAAGATGAAAATGAACCAAAGAAAAAAGTGGGCTAAGTGTGGAAGATGTAATTCAGGCATCAGATCATCCATACATGTTTTTAGATGATTCATTTCTTTGATTTTTTCATGTTAAAAATGAAAATAACTAAATAGAAAACTTCTGATATCACTAACATGCATGCACACTATTATTAATAAAAATTTATTGTAATTAAATTTCAAAATTAAAAGACATACTGATAAGAGATAATTTACTTTGAAGCCAGAAGTGTAGGGTAAAATTTGGTGCTCCGCCATTAGCTATGTGGCATATTAGAGGAACATACCAATGAGGTAATAAAAGGGCAGTTACCACACCGCTAACCACACCCACTTTAGGCATGACTAAAGACATATATGGACATAGGAAGTGAACTACATCACTAGCCAGGCCCACTTTTGGGCATGGCTAGGGACATGTATGGAGGAAGGTATAAAAGACTGTTAGCAGAATGTCTCACTCTCTTTCTGGCTTCCAGTTAGGCAGCAGAAAAATACTCGGATCACCTGGGTTGCTTGTTTTTCTCTTGTGAGTAATTTCTACAATAAATACTTATACGTTCAATAAGTGTGCTGTTTATCATTGCAGCATAACAGAAGTGTCAATATTTATTTTGTTATAGACAACAATTAACAAATATGTTTGCTGTCAAATGACTTCACATCTGCCAGTTCTTTTAAAGTTATTTTAAATTTTCATCCTAAAGGAAAACATTTCTTCAAAATTCCTTCTCTGATCAGATTTCTATTTCTCTTTCTTTAAGTCTTATCCACTTGGGAATTAAAATTATTTACATTACTTAATAATTGAAGATCAATTGTTCCTAAGAATATAGAATGTAGTCTCCAAGATGTAAGAAAATATACTTGAGGAAACTTATGCTTACAAAATGAAAAGAAAAAGCACGTATTTCAATAAAAGAGATATAGAACATACAGACACATTCAAGAAAATGCTTTATATATTCACGAGGAAGAATGCAGAGGAATACAAACTACTAGTCAAGTGAAAATAGGGCAACAATTGAAGAAAGAATGGATGTTTTTATTTAATAATGGCCCAGGAATTGAGTACACTCCAGTATTAGCAAAGAAGAGTTGCTGTGAAAAGAATCAGGGGCTAAACTCATTACCATCATAATCAGGGAAATACCTGAGAATTGAAGAGAAAGAGAAGCTCTTGTTTGAGGTGTTGCTGAAGAACATTACAACCCTGTAGCTCGGGTCTCTCCAGACTTCTTGTTAAAGACAAAAGCATGGAGACTCATGAAATCCTTCAGAAGACAAGTAAAAATAAGAAGGACCAAAAAATGTAAACGTTATGTCCTTTCATATGATTATAGCAGTATGTTAGTTTTTCAGACACTTTTGGTGACAGATCAATGTAGCCATAGCTAACCTTGGTTAGGGAAACCAACATGGTATCCTTTCATGAAGCATGAGAAAAACAGCCTTGGACCTCAGTACTTCTCATAACTTCTCATTTGTTCCTGTCGGACTTTATCACCATTAATATGACTTTACTTGGCCAAATTGCTTCTTTAGGCTGTCTCAGGAAATGCTGTTGAATTCTATCAGGGAATTGTTAAGGTGATTCCATTTGGCTGCTAAGATGGACAAAGATAAGACTCCAGTACTGTGCATGCCCATGACTGTTAACAGAAATAAAAGGGATAGGAGGAATTTACTTTATGATTTGTCTCTCCAGTTGGCATTCCACATGTCGTATTGGTTTATCTCTATTTACCTTAGAATCACATGTTTGAATCTAATCAACATGAGAAGGAAGCAGGCAAATGTTTCTAACACAGACATGTAAAAGTTATTGCAATTTGAAACTTAGACATATGGAAAATTCTGATTGAAGTACAAGCTTTAAATGGTCATCCATAATCAGCACACAGAAGGGTTACACTCTGCTTTTAGAAACCTGAGGTTATTTGCTGTTTCACTTTTGGAAGGGATGTTATTCTTTATTTGAATTGTGACCTTCTTTTAAATCCAGACATAAATAATTATAATAGTGTTAGCTAATCTCACAAATAATACTGTAACAAAATTTAACCCTTGGGAGAAGTAACTATTGGTAGAAGTAGATTTATATTAATAGTTTAAGTGTGGCTTTGTGCTGCCATTCTCATGCTAATTATGTCACCTCATACCACTTACAATTTCTGCTTGGTTTCTTCATATAGAATAGCAATATAAGGAGAATTAATGTTTCACATATATAATTTCTTAAAAGTAGGAGAAAGTCTGCAAGAAACATTTTTTGTAAAACGTCAGACCAAAAAAAAAAAAAATTAGGCATGTTTTCCTCTTATGTGACCTGAGATTGAGAGAAGGGGTCAACTTGTTTTTGTAGAACTTTTGTTTTGAGCCAATTGTTTTTATAAGCCTGCCTCCCTGTATTGTGCCTTGAGCAGGTTCATTAATCCATGTTACATTTAAAACAATAACAATCAGGATGTAGCTGCTCTCTGTATCCCTAACTACCTAGGATATGGTGGTGACAAGATAAGGAATTGAAGGCTAACCAGCCTCTGCAGCACAGTAAGAGCAGAATGATTGAATTTACATGAAATTTGGAACCATATTCCTAACTGATTGTTTTGAATTGAAAATTTTAATCAGCTTATTTTCTATTGTTTAATTTCCTGGTTTTATTGACAATAAATCCCTTTTTGTAGCTCAACATCGTCATCTCTGTATATGTGCCAGTGTGTGTGCCATGGTATACGCGTGAAGGTCAGAGGACAGTTTGTGGGAGTCAGGTTTCTGTTTCCACCATGTATGGCTGGGGCATTGAACTCAGTTATTATTCTGAGCAGAAAGTACCTTTACCTAATGAGCCATCTCACTGGCCCAATTAATCAGTTCTTAAAGAATAGCTTCACCCGCATCTCCAATCTTGGATCTTTCTTGATTATCAAGATCTATTTAGTCTTTTTGTCACATTATTGTACATCTCTTGGGACCTCAGCACACTCAAATGCACTAATGAGATACTTTGTAGAAAATCCTGCAAAGCAGGTTTCACTGATGTTCTCTCATGATTAGAATAGGATAGTAGGCTTGGGAAAATTCATTGCAGAGGTAATGGGTCCATCTTATCACCTTATTTTATCATTCATTAGCACTATGGTTATTCATTTTCTGTCACCTTCATTCATCTGGAAAGACAGAGTTTCCAATATAAAATATTTCATCCATTAATGAAATTTTCAAGATTGCTTGTTACATCAAACACTCCTTTGTTTTTCTCATAGGTCTTATAGAAAAACCATGTCTGCATGCACTATATAAAGTCAGGGCAAAAATAGAGGAGGGAAGCATGGGAGATACCATAACAAAGGGAGCCATTATAAGTAGGAGGAGAGATCTGGCACTAGTGAGATCTTCACAGATCTTCAAAATGATACCAATTGATGACTACATTATATGCCATTCCAGAACCCTCATCCAGTGGCTGATGGAAGCAGAAGACACTAAAACCTCTAAAAACAGACCTGAAATCCTGGAACCCAGATGCAAAGAGGAGTGATGAGCAAAGCAATCAAGACCCAGCGGGTGAAACCCACAAAGGCAATTGACTAAAACAAGGGGGAATGCATGGACCCCAGACTGATAACTGAAAGACCAGAATGAGACTGATCCAGACCCTTCCTCCCCCTAATTTGAGTGTTAGAGAAGATGCCTCAGCAATCTATTGGACCTTGGAGAGTAGATCAGTATTTATTCATGGCATACAAATGGACTCTGGGATCCCATTCCACATGGAGGGATGCTCTCTCAGCCTGGACACATGGGGGGAGGGCAGAGGTTCTACCCGGGATTATATGACAGACTCTGAAAATCTGTCATGGAAGGCCTTACCCTCCCTGGGGAGTGGAGGGGAAATGGAGTGGGGTGGGGGGTTGGGAGGAATGAGGGGCCCAAGAAGGAGGAGAGGGAGAGGGATCTGAGAGTAACATGTATAAAAAGTTAAATAAAAAGTATCATATATATTAAATAAAATAAATTGTATGCTTTAAGAGAGCTATACTTGAAAGAAATAAACTCATTAATATAATAAAATTGACATAATTTAAATAAAAGTTTCTAAGTACATACATTATTTTCTTTAAAAATTATATCTATAGCACAAGCTCAAGTTCATAGCAATGAAATTTACTGCAGCTAAAATATGAACACACCAAATATTCATGGATTAATGGGTGGGGTGACACTAATATTGTTGTGAGCATTACACTGAAAGCTGATTAAACATATTAGCTTATTGGTTAGAATTGTTCCATCAAAGTGTCAGACTAAGTTAGGTACTATGGTTTGAATAACACCAAATATGAACCTTTTTTTCTGCCTTCTCACTGCCAGTGTCTCCATGATACATCCCTTTTTCCCAGTATTGAGAAAGAACAAAGATTTGGTATTAAATGCCTAGAACATCAATGGAAAACTCTTATAATCAAACACACCAAATGGTTCTTGAGATGCCCAGATGTTTGACCATTTCATGACTTTTAACATGTCACTTTTTTGCCTTCTCATCAGGAAATGAGGCTGAGCAATATTTTCATTATCTCCTTTAATTCATTGCCTCAGACATAGATAGGCCCACTTAGTTTTCTTCAGACTATACTGCCTTCGAGTTATACCATATATAATTAGTTCTATGAAGAAAATAATGTCAAAATTACATATATTGCAAAGAAAAACCAAATAGAATAAAGCTTTAAAACAATAAATAAATAAGAAAGAAGAAATTTGGAAGTATATGTGAATTTATGGTATGTATGTACCTAGTGTTCTCCATAATTAGTAACTAATATCAAGTTACTAATTAAGTAATATATAAAGCATCTGTAAAAGAAATTCCATTCTCTTCAATTAATTTGAAACATATTGAATAAAGCTAGTGATCAAATATGTCAAATTTAGTATAGCAGAAAATATAATAAACACATTCAATTAAAAAAATGAAAACATTTTTTCAACCAGTGATATGAAAACTTTGAAAAATATAATCTTTCCAGTATAAATTGGCATAAACAGCCGAGAAGGTATTCTGAAAGCAGCCTGAAAGATCAGAAGATGGTGAGACATCATGCATTCCTTTACATGTGTAAGGTATATAAAAAGTTCATTCATTGCACTGCTTTTTCAGGAAGGAAAAACCTACAAATACCGTGAATCTATAGAAATAAGATTTGTTTGACGCTGGTAAGATATTTTTTCAGAATATTTCTAGATAAGTGTGTATGTCAAAATATTATACAAACTATAACAAGACATGCTAATTAAAAGTATATGTAGCAGAATATATTGAATCATAATTATATTACTATTGTATTTATGAATAGTTGAGGGATGATTTTTTGACAAAATTTAAAAAAATCTTATTTTCAGGTGATTATATCCTACATCATTATTTTACTTTGAAAACCCAATGTCTGAAAATGTAAAACTTTTATATATGTCAAAATGAAAGATTTCCGCATAGAAGAGTTCTAAGGAAATAAATAGTCCTCCTTCAGTTTTTCAGTATGTTATTCATTTCACCATCCTAGCCTCTACCTTCCATAGCAATCGCACATCTGCATCCCTACTCCTATGCCCCATGGATATGAGTGAACCAACCAGAATTTCTTACCTGTTTTCAAAGTTAAGGAATTTTTCTCCTGTGTGTAAATTGTGTTTGTTACTCTTTTTAATTAAATTTGTTCATTGACATTTGCATGCACATATACAGTGCATTCTGATTATTCTTTTCCTGATCTCCTCCACTATCTCCTTCCAGCATCTATCAATTCCCTATCTTCCCTAAAAGTCCCTTTTCCATATGCATGTGTTTTTGTTTTGCTCACTGAATTGAACGGGGCCATCTGTGAGAGTCTGGACTTGGAACACTCACTGAAGCCTGGTGGGCTCACCAGCGGTTGTACATCTGATGCTAATGACTTATTTCCCAGAATCTATCATCAGTCAGTGGCAGCTACATCAGCTGGTGAGTCAGGGCCACTCGAGACCCTCCCTAACTCATGCTTATATCTAGACAGTCTCATTTTTGTGCAGGCTCAATGCAGACAAGCATAGTTGCATTAAACATTTGTGATAAGAATGGCAATATTATGCCAAGAAGATGGCTCTTGTGGCATTTCTTCCTAAATTCACTTATTCTCAGCACCATGCATGGTTATATGTATCTGGAGTCACAGACTTTCATAGTACAGAGAGGCTTCTCTGGCTAAGGCAGAGAGTAGTGTTTATCTATGGGGATAAGCATAAATATCTAGAAGGTAGCTTGACCCTATGTCAATTAACCTAAGTCTTAGTAAGTTCCTGCTAATGTCTGTTACTTCCCCAAGCATGGATTTTGCCTAGAATTTATAGTATAAGAAATGGATTTTTCTCTTTTGGGGAAGGCCTCAAGTTCAACCAAGACAGCTGATCCCTCTAAAAGACCCTCCATCGGAGTCAGGAACCTCTTAAACAGGCCCTTAAATTCATACCATCTTGCCTGATATACTGATATAGTTGATAAAGTTTCAGATGAATGAGATCACTGATGCCTTTTCTTTTCCCGAAGGCTGCAAAGCACCCCTGGCATTGTGAAAAACAGCCATTAGGGAGGAAGCTTCCAGCTCAGTTCCATAGAGACCATACATCTTGGAAGGTCCCTTGAACAACTCAGAAGAAAACATCCCATACCTGACCTGGGATTTTTGTGTTTAATAAGCCACAACTTTTAGGAGCAGCCTTGACCAGTCTTAGATGGTCTTACACTTTTTTCTTTTATGTAATAAAATACTAAAATAATATATAATATTAAAGCAAAATATTGTAAATTGAGTTCTAATAATATGCATTAAAATGACACATTTTAATTTGGATTATCAATAAAATTTTTTATATATTCATTTGGTTAGCCCTAGCTCCTTCCCCTCTTCTTTCATTTTCTGTACTTACCTCGCTGTTTAAGCATTTCTATTATCATTATCCTCTTCTATTTTCGTATTTCCTAAATTCTAAACCTGCCCCACTACAGCAAAGGTTTTCCCTATGTGGTCTTTCCAGTAGAGTGTTCTGGTTTCTGTAGGCACTTCAAGTCAAACTACAAGATTGAAGCTAGGGCTCTCTTATGACAGAGAACATATAGTGCTTTTTGTCTTTGGGGATAGGTTTGTGCCATCGAGTATAATAATTCTCAGTTCTCTCCACTTACCATTGTAGAAATCAGCAAGGAAATTACCCCAGAAAGCTATGCACAGATCCACCATATGATGACTCCCAGACATATACACAAAAGACTCCATCTCTTGCTACAGAGATACTTTCTTAGCTGTCAATCACCCTATTATCATTCTATTCACTATTCACTAGGAAATGCAGTCAACCCAGATGTTCATCAGCTAATGAACAGATAATGAAAATCTGGTATGAGTGTACAAGGGAATTCTGTACTGCTGGGAAGAAAAATATGAAATTTACAAGTAAATGGATGAAACTGAGAATTACTTTACTAAGTGAAATAACCCAGACCCAGAATGATAAAACCTCTCTAAGCCTCTCTGCCATGTGGATACTACCTCCAAATATTAAGGTGTCACTGTGTAACTTGCAGGATTTGTAGAAGTGAGGTAAGTAGAAAAGGAAAATTGAGGATGTGACAAAGAAGAACTATATAGTGCAGGAGATAGTAGAATACAAGTGAAATAAAGGTGGAAAGGAGAAAAGTGAAGGAGGTAGACTTAATTAGGGGGCGAGGGAGAAAGTAAAGCAAAGGGAAGCTAAGGGAAAGAATAAAAATATAAAAATATTTGCAAAATTCATAGAGAAACCATCTTCAAAATACCATATACATACATAAATATTTAACTTATATAATATATTTAAAATAATTAAATAAATATGTTTCCATTGCATTTGTTTATTTAATTGGAGTTACCACACACAAAGGGATAATTTTCTCTGCAATAGCCATGCTAGTCAAAAAAAATAAAAATAAAAACCCAGTGCTATGCTGGCAATGTACTTGTCAGGCAATAGAGGAGACTTGCAAAACAATACAGAGCATTGATATTGCTATTTATTGACTGTCTTTAAGAACTTGAGGGCAAGACCTTAATTGCAGAATAGGATCACAGTTCAATCACTGAAGTTAGAGAAATCAAGTTGAGCTAACTTGGAAGTGTTCAAATCTCATAATATTAGAATATGTCATATAACTTAAAGGGTGTCAGGGTTACTAAGCTCTGTCAAGAAATAAATTCTGTGAATTACAATGATGACTATCCCATCAAGAGTATGTACAATAGTAACTAATACCTTGGAGGCAGTCAACAACTGTCTACAGGGACTAAGGCCTCTTCAATAGTAGGAAATGTGAGTTCCTTGGTGCTGTAAACTATTCAAAAACCTATGGCAATCCCTGTGATATATTGTCTATGGAACTAGAAGTGTGTGTGCTCGTGTGTGTGTGTGTGTGTGTGTGTGTCTGTGTGTGTTTGTGTGTGTTTATGTCTGTGTTTGTGTGTTGTTTGTTGTGTCATTATAGAGAAAGCTGACGTGAATTTTATAATAGTAAGAGGGCTCACAGGAAGAATTTCAAATGGGAGGGAAGATATGATTAAAGTATTTCACATTGAATGGCATCCGCAAAATTCATTACAGCAAAATAAAGGAAGAAACAGAAATCAAAGTTATGAAGACTATAGCTAGAAAATTAAAGAGTTCACTAGATTAGCTAGTACAAAGCAACATAAATTAAAAAGACAAAAAAATGAAGAGTAAGTGGAAATTGACAAGAAGTCAAGTGGAAAAAGACAAAGAAATGAAGAGTAAGTAGAAATATTAAAGGGTTTATGGGACCATATCAATAGACCAAAACTCAAGTTAATGGAGTAAGTCAAGAAGAGAATATTTAATCTCAGAAATTTATTTAAAGAAATTTCAAGTAACCTTCAAGTTACAGGGAAGAAAACCACAACAAGGTCTCTAAAGTATAGTTTATTCTAACAAAGAGACGCCTAAGCCAATACACACTGAGTAATAATTACAGATCATCCAGCAAGCAAAGATGAGAGATCTGAGAACAAATGGGGAGAAATGACTTGTCCTACACACCAGAACATCCTTAAAACTGTCAGCATATTTATCAGCAGAAAGTTTGTAGGCCAGAAAGAAATGGAATGATATACCTAAGATGGATAAAACCTAATGAAACATGCAGTGCCTCACAGAACCATCCTTCAAGAGAAGGACAAATAAATTTTTTCCCAATAGTCAAAATGTGAGAGAGTTTTGTTTCATCTTTCAGACACAAAATGATGAAAATCAATAAATAAACTGAAACACAAGTAAAATACATTGATATAAAGGCATGAGAAATTCACTGACTTTTTGTTTTGTGGCCATTTTTGATGATTTGATGTTTCTATTTTCTTCATTTCTATTCTGAATTTTAGTTTTTCCGTTTGTTTGTTTTGTCCTGTTCTCTTTAGTATTGAAGTAAACTATTAAGCTATTTTTTGTGATGTCTCTGATTTTATAATATAGGTACTTGGAGTTTTAATTTTTCTTCTTATGACTGCCTTTAATGAGTTATAGTGTACCAGAAGATGATAAGCAAGCTTCCAGGGGGAAAAACAATGAAGACTCTTACCCAGCTGTTACACCAAAAGTTAACATAGTGATACTCTCAGCATTAACCAACAGTTGCAACAAATTGGACTTGAAGCCCACTCAATAGCAATTTGATTTCTAAATACTGATTTTTCTATCCTCTGGTTATTAAAACTTCCAACCCTCCTTTAAAAAGCTTCTTTGGGAGTAGGTGGAAGACCACTACAAAAGCTACAATTCTCCAAAATGCAGAGAAAAACTGCCCAGTCTTAATCTATATCAAATGTGTAAGTGTGTGTGTGTGTGTGTTTGTGTATCCCATATATCTAGGGCTCAGACAACACTGCAGAAGAGTGAGTGAAAGATTTTTAAGAGCCAGAGGACCAGGATATATGCTATAAGATTGTGTCTTCTATATAAAATAGGGAATATGTATTTATGAAAACTTTTGGTTGCCAAAACAGGGCATGGATAATATCAACACCAGTAGACATGAATGGAGAAAATCTCAGAAGCCTCTACCCTTAGATGAAGAGCTATGGGTAACTTATAACTACACAAAGAGGGAGAATCAGTGTTTCCCAAGAATAAGCCACATTATTGGTTAAACAATTCCAAGTGGTCAGCCCTAAACACACTCACACACATGCACATGCACATGCGATCACACACACACACATTCACACACACACACACACACACACACACACACACACACACACACACAAACCCAACAGTAAACATTATCTGCAGGTTGTATTCATATATATGTGGGAGTGTATATATTAAGTTAATAAATAAAGAAAATTGCTCATAAATTTGAGATGGAATGGGAGAGAAAGGTTCAAGTGGAGTCTGAAGTAGGAGAGGGAGCGGAAAATGACATAACCACCCTACACATATATGAAATAAAATAACTAAATTTAGAACAGAACAGACATTAGTATTTTGAGGAGATACTTTTAATATCCTATGTTCATTGCAGAATGGCATATAATAGTTAAGATATGGACTCAACAAATAATATGCTGCGTTTTAAAGGGTAAATCTTGCAATGTATGGTTCCATGGATGAATCTTGAATGCATAATTCTTAGTGAAGTGAGTTAACCACAGAAGAATAAATTCTGTTGTTCTTATAACAAGTGTTATTGTTAGTCATACGCACAGGGGTGTATTTGTGGAGTAGTGGTGCAACTTCCCCTGGACGAGGATAAATTTGAGAGTTACTGTTCCAGGGCACATAGCAGCTATAACTGAGCAAATGATTAAGAGATATAGATCTTATTTTGAGCTGAAGATTTCATGCTAAACAGTCTTACTACATTTAAAGGTAATATTTAAATTCAATGGTTTACTTAGGGTCATAGACAATTTAATATGAGACATGCACATTGAAAAGTGGGTGGCTCTGTGTTTTACAATGACAGTTTCATTAAACAGAGAAAAAAGAAAAGGGAAGAAGAAGAGATGGAGAAAAAGGATAATAAGACTGGAAAGGGAAATAAAGGAAGTGAATGGATGGAAAATGAGGGGAAGGGAGATAGGAAGAAAGAGAAAAGATGAGGAGGTGAGAGGTAAAGAAAAGAGAAAATAAAAGGCAGATTACTATATAGGATATTAAAAAGTTCTGACAATCAAAGCAATTCTTCACCTTAAAATGATCCTTTTCTAAGGGGAAATTAAATTATAAGAAGCAGCTATCACATTTGATTAAATTAGAAGCGGTGCTGTATCAATGCTAAGGCCACTGGCACTGATACGTATACAGTGGTTATGTGAGAGAATGTTCTATACTTAGGAAATTTGCTCAGTATGTATACATAAAACCATGAGTCATACAGAACATTTTTTCTGTTAATGCTTCATAAAAATATTATATACACAAGTAATGAAATGCTAACTCTAGATGTTTGTCACAAGGTCAAAAAGTAATCTTCCTACCATTTCTTTTATGATAAAAATTCTGTAATTGTGAAATTATTTCAAAATAAAATGCTTAAAAAGTTTCACTGAAGTTAAGAACTAAACACCAAATTGGGACACTGAATAGCAATGTACTCTTAAGCAATCTGCAATGAGCTGGTGTCGCTAAAATAGCGTAAAGGAGTGCTTGTAAATGAAAGCATGTACAGTCTAAAGTGTGAAAGCAGTGGTGAGAAAAAGGAGAGAAAGGGCACCAGAACAACACCCTGGATGAAAGGCATAACAGCAAAGTCTTTGCATGGGGTAGTGTAATGCCTCTTCGTAAAATAAGACCAGCTGGTTATCAAGGGTCTGGGTATCTGGGAAGCACGAAGAGACTTAAGAACCAGGGCGAGCTCCTATTATACTGTCATCTTTGATGTGCCGAGAACTGCTATTAATTGGGATCAGAATGTAGGTTAGTAGCGTTTTAGAAACAATACCGTTGGTACTGCTTCAGTGCTCCAAGTTGTAGGCAAAAGATATTTTTAAGTTCTAAAGTATAGATTAACTTTGAAAATAGCCAATGCCATCATGACATAGTTTGCTGTTTGATGTGCAGCATAGACAGCATTGTGCAGGTTCTGAATACACAAAGAAGTTCTCATTTACAATGACAAATAGGCCTGATCCACACAGATGTACACTTTACATGTGGAATATGTAAGTGGTGACATGAAAAACCAAATGGAGCGGGCCAAGGGGGATGATTGGAATGTATTTGTAGACATATAAAGCATTTCAGTCCATAGGAAGAATAAAGGTAAAAAATCTACTATACAACAGAGTGACTTTTTCAAAAAAAGTGTTCTGTCCTACAAGCACACACATGTTGGGGACTGCTAGAACCTTGAACAAAATGGAGTCTGTCAAGGGTTTCTTGGCCTTCTGCCTACGTGACTGCGAGCACACATGCCCTTGAGACAAAGGAAAAGGCTAACCCTAAAAGTTAAATTTACACAGGGCAGCCCACCCGCCTAGCCAGGGGGAAGTACCCTTACAGAGTAATTGTCTTTGTTAACAAAAGATTAAAGTGTTCTGTTGAATACTTCCTACCCCTCCCTAATTCCTGCACCTGACTTATGCTGACAAGCATTTGTGGAATGGGACTGGTGACTGATGGAAAATTACAACTTTGTCTTTACCGTATTTGGTGTATATTTGAATTGAGACTTGATTAACATGCTTGTACCACCCCCTGAGGTCCTTCCTCTATAAGTTCCAGCGCGCCCCAAAAAATAAAGGCTCTTGATCAGCGAACGTTGTCTTGAGCCTGTTTCCTTTAACCTCTTGAAGTTCACTTTCCAGATCGGATCTGCTCGTGAAGGCCCACCAAATTAGTAGCGACCCTCATCACCTCACCCCCGCGGGTCGGGGGTCCCTTCCCGGGGGTCTCACACACACACACACACACACACACACACACACACACATACACACATACACACACACGATAAAGTATGGTAATTATCTTGATCAAACTAGTCTATTGCATATGAGAGTATAATAGATTATTCTGTGCATCCTAAATAAGTGCCATTTTATTTTTCAATTTAAACCTTTAAAGATTAATATATTAAATCAAAATGCACACATTTCCTTTGCTTCTGGTCCATTTTATTGTTTACAAGTAGGCAAGGGAGAGTTCTGGGTATGAGTGGTACCTGGGTGGTGAGGTGAACTTCCTTTGAAGAACAACCCTGGGAAAGGAGCCAGAATGACCAATGTTGTTGAAAGGGATGAAAGAAATGATGAGTTTCAGTTGTGGCAACTTCAAAGAACACCAGATTTTCAGCTACTTAAGAGGAGATTGTGGATTAATATCTAGATGTGGCTTCCCAGAACACAGAAAAAGCTTGAGACAGTGCCAAATGTTTCTGAGTTATCAGAATTCCTATCACAATTGAAACTCAATCATCCTATAAATAGCCTAGGAAGTCGGTACAGAAAGAAATGCTTTCAACTATCAAAACCTTGAGAAGTTCACAGAAGAGCAATAGCATCATCAACAATGAAACAAGAAGGGAAGGGTGAAAATATAAAGACAAATTAACACAAGAAAGCAGGGACAAACAACCTGCTCTACAGTGGTCAAAGTTTTTAATCAGTTTGTAGATTGGAGATCCTGAGCACAGAAGCTGTTGGCTTTAGTGACATCAAGGTTCATGTGGATCTCAGGAGGCATTGATAAGGAACCATCAGTGTAATGGACAATGACAGGAGTGAAGAGACAAGATCACAAATGGGAATGGATAGATTCCAGCAAGATGAGTGTAACACTCAACATAGGCAGTAGCTGGAGCTGGGGTAAGTTGTTCTGTTATTACCATGTGTGATAATAATCAATTTTTATTATTCCTTTTGTCAGAATATCCACAACTGCTTTCTTAAAGTTATAGATTATGCCATTAGATATTTGTCTACTCATATTAAATGTATCTGCATAGTAAGAAGGAGTTGCTCAGTAAGAAAAACTGTTGATGTTGGCAAATACAGGTTGGGAAAGAAGACACAGAAAGACTGAAATGAAAGATTTTTCTGTATCTGACAAATAAATATATTCTGTATTTCTTGACTTTAAAGGAAGTATAACACCCACTAGGAGCTTGAAAAGCCCTAGGTGTGGTTTTCTTGATATGATTTGAATAAAACCAAAAGAGCCTCTGTGTGTGTGGGTGTCTCTCTCTCTGTGTATTTATTTTACTCTCTCTATCTCTCCCTTCTCTCTCTCTCTCTCTCTCTCTCTCTCTCTCTCTCTCTCTCTCTCTCTCTCTCTCTCTCTCTCTCTCTGTATTTCTCTTACACTGTTGCTCTGACTATATATTCTCTTACTCTGTGTCTCTTTCTCTCTGCATTTCTCTTATTCTGTCTGTCTGTGTCTCTCTTACTTTATCTCACTATCTTTGTCTTTCTCTCTCTTGTATGTTTTCATAAGGATCTAAAATGAAATTGGATCTTGAGCCACAGCATCCTTGACTCTCGTGCAGACCAGATGAAGAAAATAGCAATTATCTGTGTCAACAAGTGGTTTCAAGCTTCCAGAATTTTTGGAAGTAGGAACACAGGATACGGCAATAAAGTTGGTAATAAATTATGTTCTATATCCTATGACATTAGAATCAGGTAAATCACTCACATCCTTTAATAGGGACAGTTGGAGATGGAAAGGTGTCCAGAGAAAAAATGACCAGAACATGGGCTTTCCTGGACACGACTTATTTAAGGGACTATTCTTATTATTAGCAGTATCAGAAGAGCACCTTGTTCCTTCCAACAAATAAATTGGATGCTTCATGGTCCTGGATCTAAACATCTGACATTAAAGACTTAAAATTTCTTCAGTAATGTCAATGTTGTTGGTTCACCCTGGTGCCAAAGAACAAGCTGTCTTTGGGTGGAGCTGCCATCTCCCAATCCTTGTAATGTAACACATAGACAAATCTCCATGTTCATATTTCCCAGTACATGTTTCATTTTTTCTATATGTTAACACTGCTTCAAATAAGATAGGAGAGATGCTAAGAACTTCTTTCTCTCCAGTTCTGATGAAACTATCAAAAGCCCCTTTCCTTAACCTAGTCCTGTCCCCAATTTTCTTAGAGGAGGACAGCAGGCATGAGCCCTTGGATTCTAGAGATTGATGACATTGGCACAGCCTGAGAGACTGCAACTCTAAACACCTTTGTATGGTCTTCATGAACTTCTGGAAGAAGGCATCCCAGGGCACCAAACACAATGGAAGTGATGCAGTACAGTTCCATGGCACTTACGTGTATGTTTAGAAGTTGAGACAGTGCGATCAGGAGTTCATGGTTAACTGAATAGTGAGTGTGAGACAAACTTGGATTCCATGGAGACACTGTCTAAAATACATCATAAATGGTGGCTGACATGGCTTAGTTGGCAATGGTGCTTGACAGCAAGCTTCAAGAACTAAGCTAGATCCTTGGGAGAGAACCAAACCCAGTAACTTATGTTCTAACTTCTGATATTTAATCTTTTGTCACATACATGCACAGGAATAGATAAAAGTCATACTAAAAATTTAAAACAAGATAGTGATTATACAGATTTGACTGATACATGTTGTACATATCACATCACATATTCATTATACATATTCATACAATTAAAATAAAAAATGATAAAATGAAATGCTAACTGGACAAGCAATATTTCCTGGTAAGAGAGACTGATTCCATTAGTGCTGGAGAAACTAGTGTCTCTGTGACAATTCTTCTTGTCATGAGACTGCTTTCATCAAGCCACACACATCACCTATGAAAGCAGAGGAGGTTTTACAAACTTTAAGGAGATAAGTTTCACTCTCTGTGGCAGGCTGTAATGGATACTGAAGTGAAAAGTCACCCGATTGTTGATGCTGACATTATGAACTGAAATCAATATACTACACTGTGTGGGCAATTCATTCATATGTGTCATAATATATGTTCCTGGAGTGGGCCAATCAGTCTTATTTTGAGAGGAGGTAATGTTGCCATGTTAAAAAAAAAACCCTGGTGATGAAGTTGAAAGAAACAAAGAAGCACACAACCTGTGCCTGTGGGAGCAGCCATCAACATTATTAAAGGCAGGCCTGGCAGGCTGAGTTTCTGTGGAGTGAGGCACAGTGCACATGTTCCTTCCACTTCATGGAAGGTCATAGGTGTGACATCACAAATTTTGTGCTTGAAAGTGATGATCTACATTTGTCTAGAGAAAAGTGACCACAATCTATCTACAGGGAACCAGGACAATAAGAATGTTCTGTTTCTGTAACATTGTAACTGCTCACTTATTCAAGTGAGTTCAAGCCACTCTTGACTAATTTATGAGTAGTTAAGCATAGAATGCCATTTCCTTAGATTTTTGCCTCTGCTTCTCTTAGCTTCTCTCTGTCTTTGTCCCAGCCCCTCCCCCTTCCACACACACATGCGGGAACGTGTGCACGTGCACACACACACACACCTCTGCTTCTGGTATGGAATTAAGAGAACTTTAACTGGCCTTAACTGATTAAAACAGAAAGAACAACTGATAACTGATTGTGGCATGCTTAGCCCTAACTGATACATTTACAACACAACTGTTACTTTTACTGATCAGGGAGAATCACAAAGGAAGGGATAGAAAGTTTCTAAGAGCCAGGTGTTAGGGAGTCTGGTTTAAGTATTAAATTCTCAGGGAAAATATATCTATGAAACTTAAAAAATGGGTATCTAAACAAGACCTGAATAATGAGAGCAGTAATAGATATGTTAAATTGAAAGAGAGAAATCTCACTTTTCTAGGCGAGACTCCTAGAAAAAGGACTAAGGCAACTAATGACCACCGAGAAAGTGACAGAAATAGTCCTCTAGGGATGAGCTCCTTAATTGGATATCCACTACCAAGTGCTCAACTCCAAATCATGTACATACAGGCACTACTAAATGGGCTTAGCAAGCTACATATTATATATATGTATATAATAATAATAATAATAATGATGATGATGATAAACAAAAATGAGCCCATGATTTGAGATGTGTTGGGGAGGGAAGAGGAGAAATGAATGCAATCATGTTTTTACAGAAAATAAAAACTGAAAAAAAGAAAATATAATTTGGAGCTTAATTCCAAAGAATATTTCTCAGTTTTATTCATTTTACAAACTATTTTATGTGCCTATGTTCCTGCAATGCTGCCTGGTCTTAATAACTATAAATGCTTCTCAAGCAATTCTTACACAAATAGATGGGACGAAGTCAGTGACACCATTCTTCTGCACGACCCGCCATTGCAGCATGCCCTGAGAGTGACGACTGACGGACTTGGAAAGCCCTGATGCCCATCAGAACAAGGTTGGTCTGTCATGTCTTGACCAAAACCCTGACATCCCTTCCTCACTACATCAGTCTTATCTTTCAGTTTCTGACTCTTTGTATGACTCTCTTAGAACACTTAACAGTTGAAATCCAACATTTTGGATGACCTAAGTGTATTTACAGTGAGTGCATAAGATAGGGGAGAGTCAATTCAGCTATGAGCTTTGAGTTCTGAGGAAACCATCTCCCCCCCACAAAAAACTTATTTTCTATCCCTAAGTGTGTAATGAAATTTATGACTCCATTTCAGGAGGATCAAGGCATCTTCCCTTTTTATTTAAAATTTATACCATACAAGAGTATACTAAAACTTTTTTTCTCACTCAAAACTTTACCTGGAAAATGGAGTGTTGCTAATTTTTTCTTTAACTAATGCCAATTCACAATAACATATGCTTTACTAAGCTACACTTAATAGTCTGGAAAGAAATGAAATAAAATAACTAAGAGGTCAGTCATAACAATAATAGTCTTCTGAATTTAGTCAATATATTCCTTCCAATTTTAAATTACCTTTTACTTTTATTTACTTAAAAATATTTTTAAATACACATGTTTTACATAATACTCATTGCCCTTTAAAACTTTAAGTGCTTTTACACTGGCAGTCATCCTCCTGTTCTCAAATACATGTAGAGGAGAATGTCAGTGATATTAGATGTTCAATACTTGAGTTCCCAAGAATAATTTTTTAGCTTGGCTACTATAACTTTGGGCAGTTTTTTCAATGTCAGATTTATCTTGTTAGTTTAAAATTGTTATCACACAATAAATTATTTGTTTTGCAAATCTCTTGGTCTTTAGGATATATCTTAGTACTATCTTTATCTGAGTAGCCTTAATTATCTGTGGCTATAGGGAGACAGTAGCATCCTCTAGTATTCAAGGTTCTTTTGCCTAGCAAAACACAAAATCATTAATTGTATATGCTAGAAACTAAAGTGAGAGAACTTATTAAGCTCTAATATACTTCTTTTACTTAAATTTTTTATTTAAATTAGGATTATGTTGCTTCACATGTCAATCCCAGCAACTTCAGACTCCCCTCTCCCCTGCCCCCGGCTAACTACCTCACTCTCCCACCCAGTGCCCACTCCACTCCCCAGAGAGTGTGAGGACCTCCATGGGGGAAATCTCCAAAATTAGTCATGTCATCCAGGGAAGGACCTGGGCCCTTCCCGATGTGTCCAGGCTGAGAGAGTATCCTTCTATGTGGAATGGGCTCCCAAGTACATTTGTAAGCCAGGGATAATTACAGATGTACTACACGGGGCCCCACAGATTGCTGAGGGCTCCTTACCAACACACAAATTTAGTGGATCTGGATCAGTCCTATGCTGTCCTCTCAAACATCAGTTTGGGGTCCATGAGCTCCCCCTTGTTCAGGTCAACAGTTTCTGTGGGTTACACAAGCATGGTCTTAACCCCTTTGCTCATGAATCCTTCCTGTCTGCAAATAGTTTCTAGGAATTCAGTTTATTGTCTAGATGTGGGTGTCTGCCTCTGCGTCCTCAAACATATAATGACTCCATCTATTATGGTGTCTCTCATTCTGATTGCCTCTATTCTGATCCCAACTCAAACTTCTTGCTCCCCCTTGTCCTCCTCTCCCCTCCTCTTCTCCCCCTCTCTTTTTGCCAGGTCCCTATCCCCAGCCCCTATGCTCCCAATCTGCTCAGGACATCCTGTCCCATTCCCTTTCTCTAGGGTACAAAGCCTACCTCTCTTAGGGTCTTACCTGTTTTCCAGATTCTCTAGCAGTGGGATTGTAGGCTTCCACTACCCTGCTCAATGTCTAAGATCCATATATGAGAGAGTGAATACCATGTTAGTCTTTTTGTGACTGTGACTGTGTTACTTCACTCATTATTGTTTCTTCTAGAGCCTTCCATTTGCCTGCAAATTTCAAGATTCCATTATTCTTTCTGCTGAGTAATGCTCCATTGTGTAAATGCACCACTCTTCAGTTGAGGGGCATCTAGGTAGCATTCAGGATCTGGCTGTTACAAATAATGCTGCTATGAACATAGTGGAACAGATGTCCTTGCTGTATGAATGTGCATCTTTTGGGTATATGCCTAAGAGTGGAATTGCTGGATCTTCTGGTAGACTGAGTCCCATTTTCCTGAGCAATCTCCATACTGATTTCCAAAGTTGCTGTATCGGTTGGCACTCCCACCAGCAGTGTAGGAGTGTTCCCCTTTCTCCCCATCCTCTCTAGCATAGGCATTCATTGTTTTTATTTTAGCCATTCTGATAGGAGTAGGATGATATCTCAGAGTTGTTTTGACTTACATTTTCTTAATGGCTAAGGTTGGTGAGCACTTTCTTAAGTGTCTCTCAACCATTTTATACTCCTCTATTGATAATTCTCTATTTAGCACTGTACCCCACTTTTTAATTGGATCTTTTGTTTTGAAGACACTCTTCTTTAGATCTTTGTAAATTTTGGAGATCAACCCTCTTTCAGGGTTAGTGAATATCTTTTCCAATTCTGTGGGCTGCCTTTTTGTCCTGATGATTGTGTCCTTTGCCTTGCAGAAGCTTCTCAGTTCCAGGAGGTCCCAATTTTAATTGTCATCTCAGTGTCTGTGCTAGTAGTGTTATGTTAAGTAATCAGTCTTCTATACCTATTAATTCAAGGGTACCACCCAATTTCTCTTCTAAGAGGTTCAGTGTGGCTGGATTTATGTTGAGGACATTGATCCATTTGAACTTAAGTTTTGTGTATAGTATTAGGCATGGATGTATCTGCAGTCATCTACATGCCAGCATCCTGTTATTGAAGACTTTCTATTTTCCATTGTATAATTTTAGCTTTTTTTGTAGAAATTCAGGTGTTTGATATCAGGGTGTTTAATTCTATTCTATTCATCTACCTGGATATTTTTGTGCCAATATCAAGCTGTATTCAGGATTATAGATCTATAGTAGAGCTTGAAATCAGGGATGGTAATGCTTCTAGAGGTGTTTTTGTTTTACAGGGTTGTTTTGGCTATTCTGGGTCTTTTGTATTTTCCATATAAAGCTTAGAATTCTTCTTTCAAGATCTTTGAAGAATTGTGCTGGGATTTTGAAGGGGATTACATTGAATCTGTAGATCACTTTTTGGCAAGATTTCAATCTTAAATACATTGATCCCACCAATCCAAAAGCATTACATTTTCTGGTTTCTTCTTTGATTTCTTTCTTTAAAGACTCAAAGTTTTTGTGATACAGATCTTTCACCTTTTAGTTATCATTACCCCAAGGTATTTTAAGTTGTTTGCGGGAATTGTAAAGGTTGATGTTTCTCTGACTTTTATCTAATTCCTTTTATTATCTGTATATAGTAGGGCTACTGATTGTTTTCAAGGTGATCTTGTATCCTGCCACTTTGTAGAAGGTGTTTATCAGCTGTAGGAGTTCTGTGGTAGTTTTTCAGGTCACATATGTAAACTGTCAAATCATCTGCAATCTTTTTATTGATTTTAGTTTAAAGTTTGATTTGTTATATACGAGGATTGCTACCCCTGCTTGTTTCTTGGGACCATTTGATTGGAAGATCTTTTCCAAACCCTTAATTCTGAGGTAACATTTGTCTTTGAAGCTGAGGTGTGTTTCTTGTATGCAGGAGAAAGATGGATTCTGTCTTTGAATCCATTCTGTTAGCCTGTGTATTTTTATGGGCAAATTCAGGCCATTAATGTTGAGGGATAATAGTGACCATTGATTGCTCATTCTTGTTTGTTTAGGAGTTGTTGTTGGTGATGGAATTGTGTGTGGATTTTTCACACCTTTTATATTTTGAGTGCTGGTAAAGGGGAATTATCTATTGCCTATGTTTTTCTGGATGTTGTTAACTTCCTTGGGTTAGAGTTTTCCTTCTACAACTTTCTGTAGGGCTGGGTTAGTGGATATGTATTGTTTAAATCTGCTTTTGTCATGGAATATCCTGTTTTCTCCATCTATATTGATTGGAAGCTTTACTGGGTATAGTAGTCTGGGCTGGCATCCATGGTCTCTTAGTTTTGGTAAGATACCTATCCAGGACCTTCTGGCTTTCAGAGTTTCCATGAAGAATTCAGGCATAATTCTGATAGGTTTGCCTTTGCATGTTACTTGACATTTTCCTTAGCTGCTCTTAATATTCTTTCTTTATTCTGTATGCTTGTGGCCTTGACAATTATGTGGCAACGGGATGATTTTTTGTGATCCACTCTATTTGGTGTTCTATAAGCCTCTTGTACTTTCATTGGCATTTCTTTCTTTAGGTCAGGGAAGTTGTTTTCTATAACTTTGTAGAGTACGTTTTATGCCCATTTGATGTGGGTTTCTTCACCTTCTTCTATACCAATTTTTCTTAGTTTTGCTTTTTCATGGTGTCCCATATTTCCTGGATATTTTGTGTTAGGGATTTATAGGACGTAAGATTGTCTTTGGTTGATGAATCTATTTCCCCTAGTGTATTTTCAACACCTGAGATTCTCTCTTCCATCTCTTGTATTCTTTTGGTTATGCTTGCATCTGTAGTACCTGACTGCCCACCTTTCCTATTTCCAGCATTCCCCAGACTGTGTTTTTTTATTGTCTCTATTTCAGCTATCAACCATTGCACAGTTTGAATTGATTCTTGCAATTTTTGCTTCGTGTTTTCTTTCATTTCTTGGTTTGTTTTTTCTTCAATTTCTTTAAGGAATTGTCTTATATCCTCTTTGAGGGCTACTATCATTTTCATGAGTTTTTTTTAAGGTCATACTCTTCTGCTTCATCTGCCTTGGGATGGCTTGGTTTTGCTGCTGTATAGTCTCTAGACTCTGGCATTGTCACATTGGTTTTTCTGTTGCTGAGTGTGTTTTTGGGTTGTCTCCATCCCATCACTTCTTCCAGAGGATGCAGAAGAAGTCTCTTCCTCTCCTTCTGTGATGACGATTCCCTTCCAGTAGGTGCAAGCAGGTCCAATACTCTGATGCCTCTCCTCTTGTGTGGATGGAGGTAGTCCTAGCATCAGGGTCTTGGCAGTCTTTGGGTAGGCTTGACACTGTAGTGATGAAATCCACAGTGTATAGTACCCAGGTCTTAGGTGGTTGTGCTCAGGGCACCAGATGGCAGGTGGAAAACAGGCCCATGCTTATCTTACCTGTACCTTAAGTTCAGAATGGGACTTGGACTCTGGTGTTCTCCTGGCTGACAGACTCCTGTTGGGATGTGATGCACAGTGTGCAGTCCTGAGGTCACAGCTGGTTGCCAGTAGCAAGCTGGAAGGTAGAACAGAGACGGGCCCAGGCATACAAGGACTATAGTCCTGGAAGTCTCTGGGAGGCCTGACTCCAACCTGGATTGGAGACACAGTGTGCTGGGTCTCTGCTAAGTGTGCACAGAGCACTGGAAGTCAGGCCAAAACAGGTCCAGGCGTACCTAGTTCCTTGGGTGGAGAAAAGGATTATGGTGTTCGCAGTTTCTGGGCAGGCTGAATTCCATCAGGATGGGGTCCACAGTGTCCAGTCCCTAGGTCTCTGGTGGTTCTGCTTAGGGCACCAGAGGGTGGACTGAAAACAGGCCCATGCTTACCTTTCCTGTCCCATGGGTGGTGAATGGGACTTGGATGCTGGCATTCTCTGAGTTGGCTAACTCCTGCCAGGATGGGAGCCACAGCACCTTGAATGCACTTCTAAGGAAGGAAAAGGCCCACATCAGGGAGGAAATTCAGAAACTCACATAGTAATACTGCTATACAAAAGACGGGGTCTTTTATGTATCAGTATTGTGTTCTCTTCTGTCACCAATGCACAGCGTGGGTTTTCTTTTGCATGCTGTTTATTCCAAGTAGTTCATAGTGAGTCACAGGTCACTTTCAGACATTCTAGAGTGCCATGTGTTGCATCAATAGGTCCACCCAATTCTAGCCCATGATTCCAGGAATTTTCTGTACCCCTTCCTCTACCAAGAGGCTTTTTTAATACATTAATTTACAAGTTTTATAAAAAGCTTTTCATACAATTGTCTGTCTGTATCTCTAGCTTCAGTCTCCGTACTTTGTGGTCTTAGAAACATTTTGGAAGAGCTGGTGAATGGACCTTTCCCTTATAATTATTTCTTGCTGTTGAGGATTATGACTTTTACCTTGGGGAGATCACAAAACCTCCTCTCTTTATTCTACTGATCACTTGGAGACAGGAATCCTGAAGTAGGAATTGACTGGAATCCTGTCATCACCATTTTGTCTAGAATTGCTGTATCCTAAAAGACAAAAATTTAAGAAAATTGTTGAAAATGTAAGATCCAAAAGGAATAACATGATTATACAATCCAAAGTTCCCTCAAATGCAAGCACCTAGAAAGCTATGACGTTTTAGTGCTTCAGGTGGTCCAAACTCATATAGCTGGTTCCAGGGGCATGGGAGGTGTGGTGAGCCCTCTCAAGTGAAAAATCAAACAAACAAAACCATCCTGGTGGTTATATATTGAGAGTGAGACTAAATGAGACTAAACATAGCATAATACTTGTAATAAGGAACCTGTTTGCATGCTAAAACAAAAGAAAAATAACATGAAGTTACAACCATTGGATACATATTATATCAATAGCACCAGAAGAAAAGTAGCAAAAAAATATCAAAACATTACATAAAGTAACAAATATTCTTTTATGTTACATTTAACTTTGTGAAGCTATGCTACTTTGCTTGTCTGAAACACCTGATTTGTTTAATAAAGAGCTGAATGTCCAATAACAAGGCAGAAGAAATGATAGGCAGCTTTCAGGCAGAAAGATTAAATAGAAATAGAAAAAGAGAGACATAAGATTGATTAGTGAGAAAGAGGAGAAGAGGAGGACACCAGGAGTCAGCCAACACAACAAGCCACAGAGAAAGAAGTAAATACAAAGTAACAATAAGTATATGGAACCATTTAAAAAAGATAAAAGCCCACAGGCAAAATGCAGGATCTTAGCCCAACCAAGGAAGACTGAGCAGGGTCCAAGGAAGGGTAAGTACACTTCTTGCCTGTTCCCCAGCCTCCCAGGATCCCAGAGACAATCAGCAGGGAGTCTACTAAAGCAGGAACTCATTTATTGCCCCATAGCAAGCATCTTTTAAAGCAAAAAACTGCAGAGAAGGAAAACAGCCAGCCAGATATTTTAAAGCCTATCACATGCCTAGGCACCCTATGCTTTACTTAGTGAACAGGACCCATTCATGCAGTGACCTCATCTGGTTTGATCTTGGCAACTGATATGCTTTTTTTAAACATCTCAGGACTCACTCTCCTGTCTTCCCCTCAGCGCCATCTCTAAATGGTTCCTGTGCCCTACAGCAAAATATCAATGGTATCATTTAAGTTAAGAAAGGCTTGCAAGAAACAAGCCAGGCTAAGGCTGGGAATTTTTAAATGACAAAAAGTCTGTGTGTATTTATTTGGGAGTTGGTTGGTGAGTCCTCAAATAGCCAAAGGGTAAAATGAAACAAACAACAAGTATTTCTCAACCTTCCTAATGTTGAGACCCTTTAATATAGTTTCTCATGTTATAGTGAGCCCCAACCATAATTATTTCATTGTTACTTCATAACTCTAATTTTGCTATTGTTATGAATCATAATATAAATATCTGACATGCAGGACATCATGTCTCATATGTGACTCTGTAAAAGGGCTATTTGACCCCCTAAAGGGGTTTCAACTCACAGTTCAAAAACCTTTGTTCTAGAAAATACTTTCTCAAACATTTTTCAGTCTGTTTGGGGATTCCTCCATGCTTCATGAGAAGTAATCCTCTATCTATACTAACAAGTCAGTCAATATCAGGAGATATTTCTGTCTCTGATAGAGAAACATTTGAGCAAATCTTACTGCTGAAAACATTCTCTCTGTGTAATAATTTAAGGAAATATGTTGGCTTAGTTCTATCTGAATTATTATGAGCAAAAAGTGGAGTGGTGTTTCAGTTCAATAATACATATTATAGCCCCCCCTGCCAAAAGCACAAATGACTAATTATTGCTTATTTTTTACAATTCCATGAAATTGTAATAATTCCATAATTTCTTTTTATTCTGTTTGAAGCAATTGAGACATATGTACCCTTTGGATTCTTTACCTACTTTTACAATATCCTTTATTAGCATTGCTATGGCTATAGTGGCATGTACATATCTTAGATATCTACAGGATAACATTGAGTTGTATAAGTAGGCTACACATCTTGGGAATATCCTCTACCTTTCAGGTAAGGACTCACCTTTTTGGATAATGTCTTTAGTCAACAGATATGACAATTCCCAAGTATTGGGCTAACAATAGTAATCCATTTGGTGTTTGAGAATGCCAACCCATAGACATTACTATACAAGTTTATTTAGCCAGGGATCTTAAAGTAAAACCCTGCCACCAGTGACATACTTCCAGAAATTTCCATAACCTCCCAATACATTGTCACTAATAAAGTGACAAATTTTCAAACATATAAGGGTATGGGGGCAATCTTATTCAAACAACCATCACTCTGTCAGCAGAGCCTGACTTAGGGCTGCTCTCTCCCTTGTTTCCTGTGGTTGTGGCATGGCAATCATTGTCTCCTTAGAATACCTGAAGTTTCCCTGAGGTAACATATTAGTGTCTGTCTATCAAAATACATGATTCCCAGAGTTGAGATGGAATATATTCTTGTGTCTATAGTCATTTTTCTTTGGCCTTTTAATATATATCTTGTGGAAAGGCCAAACAGCCAAATATTAAAGCTAAATTGGAGTGTCAGAGGTTGCCTACTATCTATCTGCTTTCCATTTGATTGTTTTTTCATTTATACACATAACCATCTTCAGTCAGAAGAAAACAATTGTTTTTTTATGAGTGTCTTATGCAGTCTGAACAAGAAGTGGGCACTTGGTTTCACAATAACCTTTTCACTTTATTTCCAAACTGGCAAAAACAAGAACATTGAAGAACTTAGAGGCAGACAGGCAATCATTTTCATACCTCAATGTCACAACTGCAAGCTCAAAAATATTGTTAGAATTGAGTATGTCTGCTCATACACACTTTAAATTAGGCATGTCAAGAATAGTAAATTATTCACACACTATGTTAAAAATGTAATAATTTTAGTCTCATGTATTTTTTTCATTCAGTCTTTTCATTAGGAAAAATTGAGTTTTGCCTGTTGCTGTTTAGATACAAAATGACACTTGAAAACAGGTCTTGAATGTACATGCCAGGTAGGTTTAATAAGAATGTATTTCTTGAAAAAAAAAACAAAAGTAAAAATTTGCTTCTTTGTGTCTTTAAGGTGTAAGAAAGGACAAATGAGATTTAATAAAAAGAAAGATAAATGCAAGAACTTTTTCTGGGTTAAGAGTTAACTTGCAGAAGAGACACGAAAGTAGTTTAAATTTTCTGGAGACACTAACTAGTTTATTGCAAAATAGGGTCAGCTTTCTCTGTCTTACCTGTCTCTGGTCTTATTATCTAATAGAGGCTTTCTACCTCATCCTACATCCATATTCCCCAATGAAGTGTTACATTGCCCAGGAGACATTTACAGATGTGGGAGAGTCTATGACCTGGAAAAATAATTAATAGAATCTTAGAAATTTTTCCATTTGTTTGTCTCCTTACTTTATCCCAGATCCTTTGTTTCCCATTATTTGTAGAAGAAAAAACAGAACAAAAAATAGCCTTCTTTATCTTTGGTCAACACTGTTATTACCCAGCCTGTAGTGTGATCTAGCATTATGTTAGTAAAATATTGTCCTATTTTCCTTAATATTAAATTTATTCCAGTTCTTGATATTGTACTGTACAGGGAAACCCAAGGGAACTGAAATTCATCCAGAGAAAGACAGGGGCATCCCTTTTTTCTATTTGCAGAATAGAAAGACCGGATTAAATCATCCACAGGGTCTGTTGTGCTACAATTAGAAATACGCTAGGGAATTCATCAGCTCTGTGTGCTACCACACATACCTTCTGAACATTAGTCCTACAGTAGGATTAGAAAAGAATGATCTAAATCTCCAAACCTTCTGGGCTTACAAATCCTCAAACAATGTTTGAATACAAAGCCTGTACCCCCCCCAGCTGAGGACAATGTCCTAGTGTAAATTTTGCAAGACTGTGATGCAGCTCCTGTACCTGATATCTCTGAGATAATATCCTTCTCCTTTGTAAGAGAAAAAGTATTTGTCTCTTAAAAGATCAAAATGGTGGCAAATGACTGAGATAAAAAGAGATAATTACCTATGTAGATATCTATGCGTTTCCAGGTTTCCATTCAAGGTAAAAATGTAAATGGGTACTTGTGAAGTTTGTTGTTATGTTCTGTATACATGTATGTGTGTATATATGCATTAATAGATGATAGATAGATAGATAGATAGATAGATAGATAGATCCACAGATATTTTTGTTTACCTCCTGTTCAAGAAGAAATTTATATTCCCGGGGAACCCTCTGGACACAGTGACCAGAGAATCAGGTAGGTATTCTTCATATCATCACTTTGTCTCCTCTCCTCCAAATCCAATCCCCCAGGATCATCTTCAACTCTGTAGCAGACCACCTGCTGTGGCTTCCCTTCCTTTCTGCTGCCATCTACAGTAGATCATACAGATTTTCTCCTATAGGTTTCCCTACCATATAATCCCTTTATTTCAAATGTCAAATCTTGAAGGCAAAGGAAAAAGGTAATCCAGGGAAACAGATGGGTGATCTTCAGATTTACATTCTCCCTCCTCTCCTCCAAATCCAAATTCCTATTCTTATTTCCAACTCAGTAACAAAATGCCTGCTGTGGTCTCTTCTCTCTCTCTGCTACTTTTCACAGAGGACTAAGCAGATTGTGGTAGTATACCCTTCTTTCTCTGCAGGTCCTCAGCCAATGAAGACCCTTTCTAAATCATCACCAATCAAAAGTGTTAACTCCCAATGTGTAGAAATATATTCATTCTTTCAAAAATCCATACTGTCCACAACTGGCAGGATTTCAGAAATTCTGTCAACCACACTCTCCCAAGAACCAGCCAGGGAAACAAAACCCCACAAATGGAACACTTCACCCTTCAAATTCAAAACCAGATATCAACTTCCATACCTACAATCACTGCAAACCCAGCTGCTGAGATGCCAGTATAAAAGCACAGGCAATAACAAGGACAATCGGTCTCCACAAGAACCCAGCAAAGATACTAGAGTATACCCTGAGAAATGAAAGATACCTGAAGCACAATCAATGCCTTCAAAATAGACTTTATGAATATGCTAGACGTCCATAAAAAGGAAATGTATAAATCGATTAAAGAAATCTAAGAAAACATAAAGAGTAGAACAAACTGAAGAACACATTTCAAGACATTAAAGTGGAAATGGAATCAACAAAAAACAACCCACACTGAGATAAAAATAGAAATTATACACTTAGCAACTTGAACAGGAAACTCAAAGACTAGCCTCATAAACAGAATACAAGAGATCAAAGAGAAAATCTTTGCCATTGAAGAGAAGATTGAAGAAATTTATGCCTCTATCAAAGAAAATGCTTAATCTAAAACAACCCCATACACAAGCACCAAACATTATGAAACGTGGGGCACTATGAAAAGGCCAAATCTATCAAATATGGGAATAGAGGAAGAAGAAACCCAAATACACAGAAAATATTTTCAACAAAATTACAGAAGAAAACTTCCATAACTTAACAAAGGAGGGCCTATAAAGGTAAAAGAACCATACAGAGCACAGAAGAGAGTAGACCAGAAAAGAAATTGTCCAAGTCACATATTAATCATACTGCTAAGTATAGAGAACAAATGATGAATTTTAAAATCTTCAAGGATAAAAGACCAAACAATGTATAAAGATAGAACTATTAGAATTATACAGCACATTTTAATAGTGACCTTAAAAGCCATTAAAATCCTGCACAAAGGTTCTATAAATTCTAGGAGACCATGGATGCCTGGCCAGTCTATTATGTCCAACCAAACCAAACAACCATAATAGACGGATAAAGAAAGATGTTCCATGACATAAACTAAATTTAAACAACATCTATCTAGAGAACCAGCCCTACTAAAGGATCTAGAAAGGAAATTTCAACCAGAATAGGTTAACAACAACCAAGAAAACACAGGGAATAAGTAATATAACATGAACAAGTCATAAATGGGGAGGGTGGGAAGTCACATTTGGGACTGATGAGGCTCTGGGACCAGGCTGGCAGGAAGGCTCCTCTCTACAAATGGTGATCAGTAGTAGGATAATGAATTTCCACATAGAATGACAAAAGCTTTAAAGGAATTTTAGAAGCAAAAGAATGGAGAAAAGCATGGGCTCTTTGTAGCAGCATTTTTCTCAGGTAGGCTCTGTTTTGCTAGCAACAAGCAGAGACTCACATGGCTCCCTTAAGGGAGTCTTCCTGACTCAGCATAAGAAAAAAAAATAAAACAAGCAAAAAAAACAACAAGGTTCTTTTAAGAGGATCTGCTAACAATTGAAAGGTGTGTGTGTGTACAGCTGAAAGTGGCAGTGACCACATCTCCAAGCCAGCAGCTTTTACTGGATGTCAGCAGAGACTGAGACAATGAGCAAGAGTCAACCTTACACCCGCCATCTTGGAAAAACTACAATTTAAACAGCCGCTGTTTTTACAGATGAGACTCGTGGCTAGAAAAACAAAGATTTACAGTAAAGTCAGACTTGGATGAAGAAAAAACTTCAAAGGTTTACAGTGTGTTTTAAAGATATACATAGGATTGAGAGAGAAAAATAAATGACAGAGTGGTAAAAAAAGAAGCCAGCTGTGGTAGAGCATGCTGGTAGGATTTGCTTCAGAGGCAGAGGCAGGCAGATTTCCAGAGAAACACTGTCTCAGAGAAATAAATAGATAAATAAAAGTAAAAGAAATAGAGTAATAATAGATAAATAAATAAGCCACATAAAGTTGGAAAATACACAAAAAGTCTGGATACTGTATGCTGTTGTGTTTTACAGTTTTTTGATTGCTAAAGAAGGAACAACTACTAAAGTATACTTAATTACACATGCTGCTGAATTATTTCAAATTATATATTTTGAAAATGCCTTGACTTAAAATTATAAATATAAGTATATGTTACTTTGGAAAAGATATTTTATTTGTGTTTCCACAAAAAATGGAAAGCTGTGGACTCCTTCCAGGCTTCTGTGATTTGATGAACCAAGACCCCCGGAAGCAGTGGGACAGGTGTTCCAACAATTGAGATAGCTACGATGATGCAGCTTTACAGACCCTGAAAATAAGGACTTATACAGTTTTCTGAGTTTTGTCATGATACCCATGGTATGAACAGTGCCCCCATCCAGCAAGAAGCAGTTTGAAATGTGCGACGTCCAAATCCCCATATTAATTATAAAGCTTTATTTTCAGTTGAATGGGGTTGCTTATACTCGGTTAATGATCACAACCAATATCTTTTTAAAGGAAAAAGGGGATTATGGTATGGAAATGAGTACTTTGTATTGGTATGATTTTTCATTTATTGATACAAATTCAAGGTAAATTTTGTGATGTGTATATTTCTCCTCTTGATTAGGTATTGTGCTTATACTGATCTTTTAAAACGTAATCCATAATTGAATACAGACGATAGATAGTTACTTATAATAGTCAGGACTTATAGTTACGTAAATTAGGTTTTCTAGATATACAAAGATATATTGGAGATAGACAGACAGTCTTCAAACATTTCAAAGACCTTCAGAAAATGGCATTTAAAATGGTTTAGGGTTTTTCTTGACAATGAGAAATATCTGCTCCTGACAGCACCAATTAAATCTGAGAGGAAGATGGGCATTGAAGATACTCATTGTGGAGTTTGCTTTCAATGTGGCAAGATTAGCCATTTGGGCAAGAAATTCCTAGACTTCCTGACTGTTGCTGTATAACCTGGACATGCAGGACCCACACGAATGTGACTACTGAACTCAAACAGTCCTTCAGTGTTCCTGCTTCATAGGAGAGTCTACAAGACTTGCTGTAGGACACAGAAAAATGAATTACAGACTGCCAATGCAGATGGACAGTTTAAAATTTCCTGCTTTACTGACAAGTCTTCTGGACACACTGTGGCCTATGAGCTGAAGATGGATGCCCCAACATTACAGAGAAACTTCAGGTGACTGTCCAGGCAGCAAGATGCCTCTGTCAATTCTAGTGTTTATATATTATCCTTCTGTGGTCTTTGATGGAGTTGAAGGCAGATAGTTATAATTATTGTTTTTCTTAGTTATGATAAAAGATAAGCTACATATATAACTTTGGACTCACAAGGATGGGATGGATGATATTTTCTTTAAATCTTGCTGAATGTTGATAGACAAAATGTTGTAACTGTGTTCTTGCTTGATAGCTGTTCTGTTATGTATAATTTGACTATGTTAAAGTTAAGACCTTTCCTTTTGTTTAGACAGAAAAGAGGACATGATGGGGAAGTTCTGTGTATATGTCAATAAAGCACTGTTACACAGGGAGTCATCGTGTAACTGCTATACTGGTAAGAAGTCCAGACCCTTTACTCTGGTAAGGGAAATACTTAGATTAACAATTATGGAGTAAATACTTAGGTCAGAGCTAGCCAGTAAGAAAACAAGCAAGGCCAACAGCTTCATGATGAATACATCGTCTTGTGTGTTATTTGGGGACTACAGCGTAAAGTGGCTGGCAAGGAAAAGGCTTCACTTAACAAAGGGTAATCAGCACACATTGTATACCTGACAACTCTTAGCATCAATGATCTCAAGTCCTCAATTTAAAAACAAACAACAACAACAACAACAAAAAACCAGACTATCCAATGACTGGTCTACCTTCAGATCCATGACATGAAGAGGAACCCATCCCTAACAATGCCTGGTGGGCCATAAACCAAAGCTGAATGTGCTAGAGACCAAGGGTAGCACCAAACACAACCGGAAAAAACAGTAAATAGTAAATGAAATGATTCTTAATGATATTTCACTGTGCTTTAATGACAGCCGAGCTTTCTCCACTTTCTCCAATAGCTGGTATCAGCAGATTCAGATATAAACACCCAAACATTGGGGAGATCTTGGATACCCCCATGGAAGAGGGGGAAGATGCAGAGGGGTCAAATACACACACAGAACGTGAATGAACTACACGGCTTTCACAGGGGCCTACAGAGACAGACAGGCAATCATGGAGCCTGCTTGGGGTGACACTAGGTCCTTTGCATGTATTTTAAGGCTGTTTAACTTGGGGGTTTTGTGTGAATCTGAATGATGGGATTGGGGCTTTCTCTGACTCTTTCTCCTGTTCTTGGGATATACAACACTACTGAGTTGTGTAGTCCATCCTTGAAGTGAGTTTGTGACTAGTCTTACAGCATCTCGCTATGTAGTATTTGGTTAAGATCTCTGGGAGGCCTGCTTTATTTTTGAAGCAAAATGGAGGAACAGTGATTCTCAGGGAAAGAAGAGGTTGAAGGGGAAAGAGAGAAGGGGGGTCCCACATGGGAAGGCTGCAGTTGGGATGTATTGTATCAGATAATAATAAATAAATAAATAAATAAATAAATAAATAAATAAATAAAACTGATGATCAGAGTAGATTAGAAAACAAGAATCATCCTTTATCTACATCAAAGAAACAGAGCTGAGAAACAAGGATAGGTATAACCTCAGGATAAAAAGTATGAAAAAGAGGCTGGGTGGTGGTGGCACATGCCTTTAATCCCAGCACTCGGGAGGCAGAGGCAGGTGGATCTCTGTGAGTTTGAGGCCAGCCTGGTCTACAAGAGCTAGTTCCAGGACAGCCTCCAAAGCCACAGAGAAACCCTGTCTTGAACACACCCCAAAAGACCAAAAAGTTTGAAAAAGTACCCCAAGCAAATGAACATAAGAAGTAAGCCACATATACATTTTACTGTCTTGTAAAATGTACTTGAAACTAAACTAAGAAGAAGACATAGGGAAGGACACTAAATACCATCCAAGGAAAAATTCACCAAAAAATTACAGTCCTTTACATATATAGTTTTTAATTTTATTATTTGTGTTCTCCTCATATTATTCCCCTTTCCTGAACCCTTATATATCCAGTTCTTCCCACCTACCCAAGCTTAAGTTATTTTACAAAAAACAAACAAGAATTCACTACAATTGCAATCCCCCAAACCAAGACATTAAAATAAAACAAAACAGTTAAAAGTCCAAAACGTTAATCAAAATAGGGAATGTTGGTCAACTACTCCTGATCATGAGGCCTGTCCTGGACTGCTTCATATAACAAGTGTCCCTTCACTAGAGAAGACTGATTTTCCTTCTCCCAGCAGGTATAAATGGCCATTCAGTTGTTAACTTTCATTTCTTAAGGTACAGTTGTTAATATTCTTTTTAAAATGAAAAAAAGGAAGATAATAAGACAAAATGAAAACTCCTACATCAGAGTTGGACGAGACAAAAAAAAGAGACCAAGAGAAACCCACTCATTTTCAAACTCAAGAATCCCATAAAAGTTTCAACAGAAAGACATACTATGAATGCAGAGTACCAGGTGCAGACCCATGAAGGCCTGTACATGCTGCTTCAGTCTCTGAGGTCATACGAATTTTCGTATGCAAATAATATAAAGCCAGAGACAGATATTGTGGTTCAAGGTGCAGATCAGAAAACCAAAGCAGCCAAGCCACCAGAGAGCTCTTACTACTTCCAAGGCTGGGGCAGTTTTGTCCTCTATTTCAATGGATACTAATTGCCCTGATACTGAATACTGAATACACTGAAACTGAATGACTTTCAGACCCTGCTGCTGTCTTATCTACACTTCCAGGACTGGGTTTAAAGGCATGACCTCTGTTTATCTTTTAGACTGATTCACTTTCATGCAGACCTGGAGGGCCTTGAACTCATTGTGATCCATCTGCCTCTGTCCCCTGAGCACTGGGATTAAAGTTGTGCACCATCACTGCCTGGCCTCCATGACTGCAGATAACTTTGCACTCTGTTCTCTAGGCAAGTGTTATTAGATAATAAACAATATATCACCACATTTTTTTTGTTTTTTTTTAATTAAATGCATTTTATTTTTTTATGATTTTTTTATTCTTTTTTTAAAATTTAGATAAGAAACAAGGTTGCTTCACAAGTCAGTTCCAGGTCCCTCTCCTTTTCCCTCCCCTCCTCCCGTGCCCTCCCCCCATCCCCCCCCTGTTATCCCCTCATTCCCCCAGGGAGGGTGAGGCCCTCCATGGGGGTGTCCATAGTCTGTCATTTCATATATCACCACATTTTTTGCTGGTGTTGATTTAGAGGACTTGTGTTCTTGGTGTCTTTCGCCCTCTCTGGCTCTTATACTGTTTTTTTTTTCCTCATTTTCTGAGGGTTCCAGGGCTCTGAGGGAAAGGATTAGATGGAAACATCTCATTTAGACATGAGTGTTCTAAGATCTCTCACTCAATGCATGGCTGTGATTTTTATATTTGTTCCCATATGCTTCAAGATCTTTCTTTGATGATGGCTGAAGAAAAGCACTAGTCTAGTAATATAGCAGAATGTCACTAGGAATTTATTACTAAACGTTTTTTTCATTTTTCAGAGCAGTATTATATGATTTTAACTTAGGTCCCTAGACTATCTAGTCTCAGGTCTTGGTTACTCAAGCAGTGTTGAATGTAAGCTCCATCTTGTTCATTGAGTTTTAAGTCAAATTATTTACTGGTTGGTTACTTCTACAAACTTTGTGCTGTCATTGCCATTGCATATGTTCCAGGGTGTACACTCTTGCATATAAAGTCTTTGTGACTGCCTAGGTGTTTGCATTTCTCTTTTGATTGCTTGCAGAGTGCCTTCTTATACAAGAGAGCCTTGGATATAGGAATGAAGTCTCTGTATATGCACCAGCTTAATATCGCCATATTCAATGATTTGTGTAGGTGTTGTCTCTACCAATGGGAATTGAAGTTTCAGTTTATATCTATGCTCAAAACACAAGGGCATCCAAGTTCATAAAAGAAACAATACAGGGATAATTAGTGACTTCAATACCCAACTCTCATCAACAGACTGATCAAGACAAAAATAAACAGAGAAATGCTAGAATGAGTGTCATCATAAACCAAATGAAACTAACAGAAGTTTAGAGTATTTTATCCAAAAAATAGCAGACCTTCTTCTCAGCAGCTCATGGAACTTTCTCTATAATTGTCCACATATTCATACACAAAGTAAATAAAAACAAATGCAAGAAAATTGAAATAATACCCTGCATCCTATCTGAGCACCACAGATTAATCTTGATATCATCAGAAAAGAAAAATAGGAAAGAGCACACAAATTTACAAGAATGAATCAACTCACTACTAAATGAAAAATGAGTTAAGATAGAAATTGTGAAAGAAATTAAAAACTTTCTAGAATAGAATAAAAAGGAATATACAACATAGCTAAACTAATGGGACACAATACGGCAGTCCTAAGAGGCAAGTTCATAATAACAATATGTGTCTACATAAAAATATATAGAGCTGTCATAGTAATAACAAGACATCTAAAAGCTCTAGAAGAAAATGAAAAATCACACCTAAAAAGGAGAATAGAAATAATCAAACTCATAATTGCAATCGATAACAGAAATAAACAAACAATAATACCAACAAAAAAGCAGTATAAATGATTCTTTGGGAAAATCAATAAAATTGGCAAGCCTTTAGCAAAATTAATGAAAAGGCAAATATAGAAGATCTAAATTTTAAGAATTAGAGATGAAAAGGGGAACTTACAAGACAGCAAACAAAATAAAAGGAGTAATAAAAGTCATACAACAAATACAATAATAATAATAATTAATAATAATGATAATAAAAGGTCAGATGGGTTTAGTACAGAATTCTACCAGACTTTAAAAGAAGAGGCAATATAAATACTATTAAAACTATCCCACTATACAGAAACAGAAGGAACATTTCCTAACTCATTTTATAATGTCACAAATACCCCATACCAAAGTACGCAGAGACCCAACAGAGAAAGAAAATTACAGAGCAATTTCACTCATAAACATAGATGCAAACATTCTAAAACAATTTGCAAACTGAATTCACAGACATGTCAAAAAGTTCTTCCACTATAATCAAGTAGGCTTGATCCCAGAGATGCAGCAATAGTTCAACATACAGAATTAATAAATGTTGTGCTGGAGAGATGGCTCAGCATTTAAAGGCTAGGCTCACAACCAAAAATATAAGAATTGATAAATTCCATCTAATATATATACATATATATGTATACACAAATTCACATGATTATCTCATTACATATAGAAAAAAACCTTTGATCTTTTGATGAAATACAACATCACTTCATGACAAAAGTCGTTGAGAGACTGAGGATATAAGTAAGAGATATAACTCAATGTAACAAAGGCAATGTACAGCAATTGCATAGCCAACATCAACCTAAGTGGAGAGAGACTCAAAGTATTTGCACTAAAATCAGGAACAAGACGACACTGTCTACCTATTAAGTATAATACTTGAAACTTTAGCTAGAGCAATAAGGCAACTGAAAAAGATCAAGAGGATACAAATTAGAAAGGAAGAAGTCAAAGTATCTTATTTGTAGAGGATATGATAGTATACCAAAGTGACCCTTAAAATCCCAACAAAACCTTTCCACCAGGGCTCAGGGAACTCTATGGTGGAGGAAGTAGAAAGAGTTTAGGAGCCAGAGGGGATAAAGGACACCAAGCAATGAAGGTGTTTTATACACAGGCTGGTGTACATATAAACTCACAGAGACTGAGGTAACACATACAGGGCCTACCAGCTGGGGTCCTACAGCTGATATGATAAGTGGTGGCCAAGGTCCATTACTCATCCAGAAGCTATTGATAACCACTTGCAAATAAAAGTTTAATTTTCTTCAAAGGAGTCTACAGAGGAAACAAACCTCTCTGAAGTTTAAGCCCTATGCCCAATAGTAGATTCCCAAAAGAAAACAAACTCAAGGGTATCTTTGGAGCTGCTGCTGATTCCTCCTCCTCCTCCTCCTCCTCCTCCTCCTCCTCCTCCTCCTCCTCCTCCTTCTCTTCTTCCTCTTCCTCCTCCATGTCCTCCTTCTCCTCTGGCTTCCATTTTTTTTCTCATGGTATTCTTTGTGTATGGAAACATGTATATCTCTATGTATATGTATTTCTATTGCTCCCCACTGTGGATGCACAAATCAAGATTCACAGGACTAGTATCAAAATAAGTTACTGTAACTTTATTCAGGGAGAATGCACTTACACAAGGAGCCAGTGACTGCTGCAAGTTCCAGCTCCACGGATTCACCCAGACTGCCATCTGTGACCCAACCAGAAGCCAGAGAGAGCCACCTGTCCTTAGCCCATACCTAAAACCCACTCTCCATCATGTCCACATCTGTGACCACACCCATATGGGAATGGTCAGCACTACAGGTGAGGGAGGGTGGTTATCTCACAACACCCCTACATACACATATTGTGGCTCTTTTTCTTCTGTTTGTTTGTTTTGTTCTATTATGATTTGTTTTGTTTTATCTTATTGTACTTTTTTATTTTTTAGATGCCTGTTTTTTTTTCTAAGGAGAGACATAAAGAGTATGGATCACAATGGGAGGGGAAATGAGGATAAACTGGGAAGAGGGATATTATAATCAGAATATATTACATGAAAAGTATATAGTTTCAATAAGAGAATAATAGAAAATGTTCACAAAACCTCATTATATAGCATATAGGAAAGAAAATGTAACTAGAATCTTACATGTTTTAGTACATTTTTCTTAGTCCTATACATGTATTTCCAGAGCTTCAAACACATCTTAAAGAAGATAGTTACATGTTTAATAGAAATAACAGAAAGTAAATATTGAGGTAACTATAGCTGTGTTGATTCTTGCTAAGGAATGTCAGGCAGCAGGGCAGATGTTTAAACAAAGGTACCAAAGTGAGAAAGTTTATTTCAGCTTCAGGGAATTTGAAGTGTTTCAGTGCAGCTGAGAAAGAAAATATTCAGCAGGGCTCAAATATGTGAAAGCTGTGCTTGCTCCATTGTGGTAATCAGAAGGGTTCTGGATAATGGGAACAAAGGAAAATTATGTTGGCTTAGTGGCTTTATGTGAAGTTCACAGCAAAAATTTCTAATGATTTTGAAAATAGTGAGGTAACCAGACGTATTATGCATATGAAATATACAGTATCTTTTATCCAATCTTTTGGATAAAATTTAGTGTAGAGAATAAAACAAATAATAACTGCATCTCAAGGTGTTTGCTTACATATGGTTATACATACGTACATGCATACATACATACATTTTATATATATATACATATATATAGTGTGTGAGTGTGTGTGTGTGTGTGTGTGGTGTAAGTCACATAAGGGTGTGAATGTATGTGACTGAGCTTATGTGAATGTGTATGTTGCCAGTGTGTTAATGAATGTTTATGTTAAAGAGTAGGTGTGCTTAAGGTTGTGCAAACGTGTGTGTGTGTGTGAGTGTCAGTGAAAGAATGCATGTGTTAGTATATGTGAGTATACACATGATTAGTGGCTATTCTGTGAGAATTGCAAACTCCTCGCTGAGTTGTCTGGTGAAGCTGCCTACACATGTAGGAGATTTTCACTTCCTGGTAGGACAGAGTCCTGACCCTTTTCTTGTAGGGTGAAAGGCAGAGTTGTCTTAGAGTTTCATAGATGGCTGGGGCCATGGTCCTGTCCTGGATTCCTTCTCAGTCTCTGACCACCCAGGCTGGAGATCTGCCAGAAGAAATGGGAAACTCAACCCTTCCATGCTTGGGCAAAATATAGAAGTTACTCTTAGGGCTTTCAGCTGGATAGAGATATGTGTAGTAAGGTCTCTTCTCATTCCTTTGCTAGAGTCCAGAGGCTGAGTTAGGGTGTTATCAGTATGATGTGTAACTGTGACTATGTGCGTGTCTTCTTCAGCTTGTAGTAGAGATCCCTGAAGCAGAGGGATACTGAGGGACCACAGCACACATTTTATCCCTAAAGTGGTCCAGTACTTTCTGTCTTTATCTTTACATTTCCACTGAATGGATAGTTTCTAAGGTGTTGTGTCATGCTTCATAGCAAAAACAGAGTATATTTGAATAATGCTCCTGGAATCAGAATTCAATAAAATCTGTTTTCCAAGAAATATTTTACCATGAATTCTTGACCACTCAATGAAACAAATTTTTATTTACCTAACTTTTTCCTTTTTGATTTTTAAATACCACACTGGAGATTGAACCTAGAGCTTCTCCCAGGCTAGGCAAGAGCTCTACAACTGAACTGTACCACCAAATACCCTTTTATTTTTTTCTCTTTACTGTTTATTTACCAACAGTCTCAGTAAGATCTCTAGCTGGCTCAATAAATTCTCCAGGCAGGTCTCAAATCCTTTGTGTGGCTCTGACAGTCCGTGGCTTTTGATCTCCATGCATCAGTTTTCTATGTAGCAGGGATGAAAGCACTGCCCCAGGTTAAAATATTTTAAATAAAAACGATTAAAAATAAACTATAGATACATTAAAAATAATTAAGAATGACCGGTTATAAAATAGCAAATGTAAAGGGAAAAGGGAATGCACTCATTGAACACTAGATCTGTAATACATACAACTAAAGATTGCTCATACACAGCATGTAGTGGGAATTTTCACAACTCAGTATACAAGGTTTGCATATCCCACAGAATATCACACTAATAAATACCTCACAAAAATGATAACAAAATGATTAATGGACATATAAATCCTACATTAATCACATATTTAAAAACGTAAAATCATAAATAACACTATAATCCTCCTGGACTAGTAAATATGTTTATATCAGGTAACATCAATGAGCATGATGATTCAGAAAACCAGAAACTGCTGTTCACTGCTGCTGGGAGAATAAACCATTAAAATCAATTTGCAAAAAGTATGTCATTGCTTACTGATTCAAGGTAACTCCAGGATATGTAAAGATACATCAATGCAGGATTTATGCCTTGTAATATGTTTATGTCCAGAAGAACGCATGAATAAGAAGGCTCACAGAACAATCTAAATAGTTCTTCACACTGGAAAAATATCATAACTACATCACATTAACACAGATAATTAAATTATAATGTGGACTATTACATTGTCATGAAAAGGAATGAACTGGACAAGTTAAATAATGTAGAGAAGAGAAAGAGGCAACTACATGAAATACACAGAAAATGGTAATAGTTATTCCCAGTTCAGAAGCAAAAAGCAGAGGGGTGTAAACTATTGGTATACCAATAAGTGAATTTTTGTGTTTTCTGTTTCAGGTGTTTCACTAAAACTCCTAGCAATAGTGGACATGTAGTATGAACTGGCCAACTCCAGTGACCAGGCAAGACATCAATTGAAGAGAGTCTGAAACCAGCTCAGCTGTATAACTATCAACCTACAGCTTGTCCTGCTTATGGAATATGCTAGGGTAAGGGTGGGCTAGAGACTGAGAGAATGGCCAACTAATGACAAATGTGTGATTTGAATTTAGGTATCGATTTTTCTGTGTAGATTTTGTTTGTTAATTCTGAATACAACTATGAGAAAGTTTCTGAAGGATATTGACATTTGGATCCCTGAATGTGTGAGGAAAACTCATATCAATGGTGGTGGCTATATGCCAGCCTGTTCAGGGCTTGGGTAAATCACAAACAATGAGTTCGGTTTCTTTCTTCAGACTCACAAAACCCTTTCTCCCACTTCAGTGTGAGGTCCACTCCTGCTTTGTACAGTACGAGCTGCTCCTGACTCAGGGATTATGAATAATCATAAGCTAAAGTTCTTTTAGTTTGTCAGTTGACAAGGAAAGTGTTCATATAGTTCTCTTGGAAGTTGTTACAAAAGTATCATTCATAAGAAGCAATTGACTGTAGACAATGTGGCTATGTTGAAGAGCATCATAGTTCACAGAGGGCCAGTGAAATGTACCCTGGCTCTAATTGTTTGTCCTCTTAGAAACTGAAGAGAAAAATTTACTACAGAATAAATAGTGTTCATTTCTTGAACTTGAACCCAAGTCAGGAACCTAGGGCCCTAATTGATTTTCTCAACATCTCACCAGAAGCCTGCAAGTTGTAGGTCAGTCAGCCTACTTTGGAAGAACAAGACCTTGATTAGTAAATTAGTAACTGACTCTTGAGCAAAGCTATCCTCAAATAATTAAAGACCCCCTAGTTAGAGGTGAAATGCATTTTATATTAGCTTCTAATTGATGTCACATTCTCTAATTTTACTTGGAGATGAATTAACACAAATGAATTTCCATGTGTTTTCACAGTTCATGCACCATGACATTTCTGCCTTTGATGTTTAATTATAAAATAGTACAAGATGATGGAGAACAGTGGAACACTTAAAAATTCATCAGAAAGCAAAATCCATAAACACAAACCCAGTAAACAAACACAACACTGGCATATAAACAAATCTCTCTGCAGTGATTCCCTGATCCTGGCAAAAAGTCATAAGCACTATCAGTGGTGCTCATTCTTTGGTCTCTTAACCACTCCTGTGTACATGTTGTTTAAATTATCATCCTCCCCTCAAGCACACAATAATCAAATTCTCTTTCAACCCATGGGATTGATACTTTATATGTCTTGAGAAATTACAGGGGTAAATATTAACACCTGGATGTGATTTGATTTAGTATTTCCATGATTAGAGCAGAGATTGAGCACTGTGTCAAATAGTTATTGATCTTTAGGTGGTATTTTTGTATAGGGATTTTCCTCTACAGCATTTGCCTCTGTTTCTATGGAGTATTCTATCTTTCCTTGTGGATTTTTGAGACTCCATCATTAACTGTTTGTCTCCTTTATTACATATAACTATTTTGTTCCAGTCTATGCCTTTCCCTTTGGCTAATGGTTTATGAGTAGAACTTGAGTAGGAATTCATGTATGTTTTCTTTTGTGATTAAGGACTTTGTGTCATTGTGATTCCCCTGTCATTGTAAGCAGTGATGAGTACACCCCATAGCTCAGCTATGTGCTTTTTGCTCCCTCCTTATGAAGGATGTCTTGCTGCAATTACATATGACACAAACTTGAGAACACATTTTCACTTCTTCTTTGTAGTATAGATTCTCATTTTTACTGATAATAATTTCTTGCTCCACTGATTGCAAGGCCATCTTTATTTAAACCCAGTGACTATATATATATATTCCATAGATATTTCTACCCAATAAATTCTATATATATTTCTACCCAATAAATAAATCATACATTCATTGATTTAAAACAATTTATCTTCTACTTTATTATAAACTCACCTGAAGTATGGTTTAACATGTCCTTTTTATAGTTTCACACTGCAGATGCCATGATTATTGCCGTAATATTTCTTTTCTGGAGTTTTGGAACAAAATCTCTTACAAGCTTATATGGGTTGACCATGAGCATTTACAATGGTTGTAGAAGAACAGAGATGATCATCGTCTTCTAGACAGTGACATAATTTTGACTCCCTCACATGTTTCTCATGTGGCCCAAAACTGTAGTCTAAAAGACAGTCAGCTGTTGGTTTCCCATCACTGACTATCAACTTCTGCTGTAACTGAAACCTGCCAAAGGAAGTTATCTTGTTTTAAGTCCTTATGTGGTCAGGAAAAAACAGTCAGACAATCATGAAATCTATCTAGTTTAAGAAATATAACTTTAGTTGCATCTGTGAGAATCATTTTGCAAGAGAAGGATCATGGTGGTAGACATCAGATGGAGAGATCATACTTCATGATAGACTAGTGACACTGCATCATTCCTTGCCTAACCTGTCATCTAAATGACAGTCAGCTGTTGGTTTCCCATCACTGACTATCAACTTCTGCTGTAACTGTAACCTGGCAAAGGAAGTTATCTCATTTTAAGTCCTTATGTTTTCAGGAAAACACAGTCAGACAATCATGAAATCTATATAACTTAAGAAGCATAACTTTAGTTGCATCTGTGAGCATCATTTTGGTAGACATCAGAAGGAGAGATCACATGATAGACTAGTGAAACTGAATCATTCCTTGTTACCCTATTTCACATCTATTTTAACCTGAACTTTACATTTTTAGAGCTTCCCCTGTTAGTGTAGCTTCTTCCTTCAACATATAGAATGTGAAGCTGAGGTATGTTAGTTAGATTCCCACTAAATGTTCATATTTGTTCATTTATGTGTTACAACATGGTAATTTAGACAGCTAACACCTTGGTAATTCTTATAATAGGTGTTGAGATATTTCAACTTTGTTATGGAGGGCATTTGGGGAAGATGAACAATATTAGATTGCCAGTTAATTCCAAGCTCTTCTCTTCTCACAATCCTTTATAATCATAAGTGTAATATTTTTGTAGAAAATAGGAGTAGACAGTCAGATATTTTTACTATTATTCCTCCTTCTTCATATATTTTAAATACCTTCTCCCTGCTTTAGCAGTGGCTTCTCTTTGAATGTCTTGAATGAACATTTCCTCTTAAGAAAGAGATGAATAGACATGCAAGAATTTGGGGAACTACTTAGAAACTTATGTATATGTTGACAGTACAAGCAGAGTAAACCAAGCTCGACTAGACATTCTTGAAGTAGAAGGTCAATCCTGCAAGTGTCAAGAATTAATGACCAGGTGAAAAAGAAGGGGAATGTTAAAAAGTATGGTGTATAAAAGAAACAGGTGTGTCACTGTGAAGGCAGACTTTGAGTTCTCCTATGCTCAAGCTACTTCCAGTGTCTTAGTTCACTTCATAATGCCTGCTTACCAAGATGTATAGTTCTCAGTTCCTTCTCCATTACTGTGTCTACCTGCTATGAATATAATGGATGAAAATTCTGAAACTGTAGACCATCTCCAATTAAATGTTTTCCTTTATAAGAATTGCTGTGATAATGTGTCTCTTCACAGCAAAAGAAACCTTAATTAACACAAGTTGGTGCCAGGGACTGGGGTGTTGCTGTGATAGGCCTGACCATATTTTTCTTTGAAGGAATTTGGACTTTGGTATGTTGGGTTAGGAAAGACATAGAATGCTTTAAACACTGCTTAATGGGCCATCCCAATAGGAGCTGAGGATGACTTGAACTATGGGTGCCTAGATTAAAAAAGAGGCTTCAGCGGGGAATGATAGTATGTTGCCTGGAGATCATTTTTGTGATACTTTGATAAAATCATGTGGCTGCTTTTGCCCTTGTCCAAGCAGTGTGCCTGAAGCTACAGTGTGGACATTTTAATTAATTCTGTTAGTACAGGAAATTTCAATATAGGTTAGTATAGAGCTAGCCACGTGGTTAATACTGTTGAAAATTTATCATGAAAAGGAACATGCTGAGAAAGTAAAAATATAAAATGTACAATTTGAGGAGAAAAGGAGTACCAGGAAAGGAGTGGAGATAAGCCCATTGTTTAAGATAGTAAATGGAATAAGAAATGGAGATAAGTCCAGTGTTCAAGATGGTAAATAGAATAAGAAACGGAATAAAGAAAATGGTTACCTAAGGGCAAGATCCCACCCAGCCAATTTTCTAATTTGTAAAGGGGCATTAAAAAGATGCTTAGAGTGGGATGTGATGATGCATGCCTTTAAACCTAGGACTCAGAAGGCAGAGGCTGGTGGATATCTGGTCTACAGATCAAGTTTAAGCAATGAAGGAAGCCATAGAGAACAAAAAGTTTGTAAATATGAAATTGAAGAAAGGAGCCATGTTTCAGCCCCAGAAAACAGCAGGACTTGTGAGCTTCAGCCATGTGTTTCTGGCTTTAAAATCGAGGTTAGAAGAAAGGTATAATGGAATATTCCTCCATGATTTAGTAAAGTTGTTGAGGCCAAGTAGCTGTCAGGATTGCCCCTAAAGAGAGGTCTAAAGAGGTCATAGTGTGAAGCAGTGAAGATGAAGCCTGGATTAGAGATATTAGAGATGCCAGAGCTACTGGATACCCGTAGAGAGCTGTGAAGTGCCACATCCTTAAGATGGCACTGGCTTCTGCCTTCTGCTAGGCCGACAGCAAGTGTTCTCTGTGATAAACAACTCCTTATTTGGTCAAGGCTGGATATCAGGCTTGCTTCTTCGTATGTGGACCTATCTGCTGTCGCCACAAGGCTTACTGGGGTTGGCCACCCAAGGGCCTTTTTTAAGCTGTGGGCAGGCACTCCCCGGGGTCAGAAGATTGTTCAAGGTTCCTGAATAAACTGCTTAAAGAAGAGTCCGAGAGTTGCGTCTTCCTTGTTGGCCGAGGTGGTCGCGACAAGTGGTGGCCCATACGGGTACCCTCTCCAATCAACTCAGAACTTTCTGCAGTCAAGGCAGTGCTGGTAAGTTCCCAAGGTAAGGTGGGACAAAAAAGGGACCGCAACAAGAGCGGGGTAAAAACGCGACCACGACAAGAGCGGTTGGTTTGCTCTTCTCTGTATGTCCAGCACTCGGGAGGCAGAGTCAGGCGGATCTCTGTGAGTTCGAGGCTGGGCTGGACCGACAGCCTTGAAAACAATACAGAGAAACCCTGCCTTGTAAAAACCAAAACCAAAAAAAAAAAAATAGAGAGGGGGGGGATCGGTTTGCAGAGCAGGAACCAAAAGTAAAAGCTAAAAAGAAACATTGTTAGTTTGGCTAGCAGCTATCTGAAAGTAAAAGCTAAAAAGAAACATTGTTAGTTTGGCTATGGGCGCTTCTCAGTCCCACCCAATTTTTTTGGCTCTGAATGAGCTGCTTCATTCTAAGAATTTAAAAATAAACAAGAGTACTTTGGAGAGATTTTTGGAAGACTGTGATACTGTAGCACCCTGGTTTGCTGTCTCTGGGAGTCTTAGTATCCCTTCGTGGGAGAAGTTAGGGAGAGATCTTGATTTTGCATGGGACCAAGGAATGCTCAGAGGCGGTGTTCGGCCTGTCTGGAGACTAGTAAAGAGTTGCCTTGAGAATCAGAAGTGTAGTGAGGTGGTTGAAAAGGGGAGAAATGCTTTAGAACAATTACAAGAGGAGAGATCAGAGCAGGCAAACAGTGAAAAGGCAGGAAAACAGAAAAGAAAGATTTACCCAGCTCTAGAAGATCTAGAAGACTCAGAGTCTAAGGACTCCAAGAAGGACGAGGAGGATGAGGATGATGAGGAGGATGAGGAGGAACTCCAAGCTCTCATAAAACAATTAGAGATGACCAAGATCAAAAAAAAGAAAAGAAAAGGGAAAAAGAAAAAACTCTGACAGGTATTAAAGTGAAGGGCTGTTACAGACCTACTGCTCCACAACCATACCGGGAAGTGAAACAGCCTACTCAGGGTCCATGCTCTGGATGGTCGTTTTGTTCGGGGACATGGAAGCAAGTTCATATGGAATTGCAGCATGCTTGCCTGTGTTCCAAGATCAGCAAGGACAGAGATATCATGAGCCATTGGATTTTAAGATAGTGAAGTCTTTGGCCGAGTCAGTTCGTGCTTATAGCAAAACAGCTTCCTTTATACTGGCTCAAGTAGGGGCTCTTAACAGACACTGTATGACACCTAGTTATTGGAGCAGTTTGGCTCATGCATGTCTAAGCCCAGGGCAGTATTTGGATTGGGAAGCCTTTTTAATTGAATTTGCCAACAAGCAAGCTGCCGCTAATCAGGCTACAAGAAATCAACACTGGGATAGGGATATGCTACTTGGACAAGGTAGATTTGCAAACATGCAGACAGGATATCGAGTACAGGTGTTTGAACAAGTAAATCAGATAGCCATTAAGGTTTGGAAATCATTGCCAAATAAAGGAGAAGTGAGTGGCAATCTTACCAAGATCTTGCAAGGCCCTATGGAACCTTTTTCATACTTTGTAGCAAGGCTAGTGGAAGCTGCTGGAAGTTTTTTTGGGGACCCAGATGCAGCCATGCCTCTTATCTAACAGCTAGTCTTTGAACAGTGTACCAAGGAATGCCTAGCAGTATGATTTTATTCAGATAGAAAAGAGATTTTGGTATCACGACCTCCATAGTGACTGCCATCACTGTTGCAGCAGTTGGGGCTACTGTGTCCATTGTTGCTTTGTCCAATACAGTACAAACTGCCTCTGCTTTAAATAACTTGTCAGTGAGTGTGGCTCTTGCCCTGGATTTACAAATGTCTCTCAACTCTCAATAAAAAGGGGGTTTGATGATCGTTAATCAGCACATCGACTTAGTGCAGGAACAAGTGGATACACTCTGGCAGTTGGCTCAGCTAGGCTGTGAGAGGAAAATGTAAGGATTATGTATTACATCTGTTCAGTATGCCAATTTTACAAAAGCTGCAAATTTATCCAAGTATTTGTCCAGTTTTCTTTTACAGAATTGGTCACATAAATTTGAAGATACTTTGAAGAAGTTGAGGCTGGCAGTGGTCCATGTGAATTCCACCAGAGTGGACCTTTCTTTTGCATCAGGATTATCATCCTGGCTGACTTCTGCAATGAACCATCTTAAGGAGTGGGTGGGTATAGGAGCATTAACAGGTCTCTTGGTGTTGGTCTCCCTGGTGTGCTTGTGGTTTCTAGGTAAGATTAGAGTCACACAAAGACACAATGCAGCCATGATCATTCAGGCCTTTACCGCTATTGAAGCAGGACAGTGCCCCCAGGCATGGTTAGTCACCTTAAGAACTAATTAAATATGCTCAGGATGCGAGGCAAGCACTGCACTCTGAGTCAGCTAATAGTGACCCAGAAAAGAACATGTCTGGTTGCATGCGGGTTGGTACCCAAAGAATGAACCGCCTCAAAAATGTCCTGCCTCTGAAAAAAAGGTATCAGATAGGTCTGATGCTCGTTGGGTGGATGACACCAAATGAGAAATCAGTACGATGTCCCTGTCTATGTCAGAGATCAGAACTCTACTCTTGCCTGTTGCATTTAAAACAAAAAAGGGGGAAAACTGTAGAGAGCTGTGAAGTGCCACACCCTTAAGATGGCGCTGGCTTCCAGCTTCTGCTAGCCCGACAGCAAGTGCTCTTTGTGATAAACAACTCCTTATTTGGTCAAGGCTGGATATCAGGCTTGCTTCTTCGTATGTGGACCTATCTGCTGTCGCTAAAAGGATTACAGGAGTTGGCCGCCCAAGGGCCTTTTTAAGCTGTGGGCGGGCATTCCCTGGGGTCTGAAAATTGTTCAAGGTTCCTGAATAAGCTGCTTAAAGAAGAGTCCGAACATTGCGTCTTCCTGGATTGTTGAGGTGGTCGCGACAGATACTTTCTTGGGAAATCTGCTAACAGGAAGTGGAACCAATCCAAGATAAAGACGTATGTTATAGTAAAAAAGCTGAAAATAGTTGGAGATCTGAAGAACATTTTGGCATCATACATTGAGATGAAGTGTTTGGGGTTTGCCTGTATGGTTTTCAGGCTTGCTTTGGGTCCAATATTTCCTCATTATTCTCCCTTCCCTATACTTTGGAATGGTAATGTATATGGTGTCATTATATTTTAGAAGTATATGACCTGCTGTTTTATTTGATTTTACATGGGATTACAGCTAAGAGAATCCATGAATCTCAAAAGAGATTTTGAGCATTAGAGTTTTAAATGAGTATGAGATTGCTTTAGACTAATCTTACATATATACATACACATATATCCTTGAATTGCTTTTGAGGACACCTTCAGGCCCCCCAATCAGTGACTATATGATTATTACTCTTTCAAGGGGGAGATTTTTTTCTGTACTTCCTAACCGCCCCGTTGTCTCACTTCTATAAGCCTGCTTTGCAATAACTCCTGGTTTTATTCCTCAAAAAAGCACTGAGAAATGGACCCAGCCCTATTCTCTCTCCAACCTGGTTTTAGAGTTGGCTAGCTCTCTAGTACAGGATCCATTCCCCTCAGCCAAAAAAGAAAAATAAAGCTTGCTTGAAATTTGTTTCACAAATTGTGGTAGCATTCTTATTGTTGCCCAGGGGATTTACATTTTCTTGGGGCCCCAGTGAGATCAGACCATTCAAAAGCTGATCCTTTACTGTGGCACTGCAAGGCTGAAGGGCTACCTCAGGGGTTGTCCCTCTTGAGATTTTCTAACACTGAGGCATGCTAGCAGTTTCATGGATTGTCATGACCTGCAGGATGTCAATCTGGAGCAAGAGACCTAAGGACCGGGGATGGGGACAAGAAGACACATAGGGATGACCACACGACAAGCAGCTGATCATGAGGCTGTTAATATACTTGGTAGAGCAGGAGAATGGGATGGGATGAGGGGATGAGAGGGTTGCTTTGCGCATGTGGCAGGGTATTTTTAAGCACATAGAGCAGGATATTGGCAAGGTAAAAAGTTCAGGAGGAAGAGGAATGGGTGGACTAACGACAGTTGTCTAGGTGATGGTTAGGGCTGGCTGGGTTTGGGTAAGCTTTCTGAGTCATGGCGTTCCTACGTTCTACCTATGCTGTTTCTCTTCTGAATACCCCCAGAAGGCTTCTTTGTTAAGGCTAAAGGCCAATTATGTAAATCTTTAGACTTTAGAAAGTACAGGTTTGGCTACAAAAGATCAAGGTACCTGAGGCACTCCCAACAATGGACTATTAGAATAAATTGCCTTTCTGAGAAAATGAGGAAGCATGTGTGGAGGCCTCTTCTGATAAGCAATAACTTTCTGTCACATCTGGATCTGTTGGGATTGTGATCTAGATGGAAAATGGAGGGGTCTGATGAGACCCCAAATTCTCCAGTCCAGAGAAAAAAAGCTAAATGTCACACTGCTAACCAAAGTGTTTTTGGTCTAGTTTTGTGTCTTGTTTGTCTTAACTTTGTATGATGTCTTTGACCTCATTTTTACTGTCTCCGTGTCTTGTACTTTCTATGGTCTGTGTTTATTGATTTATCTTGGACTTGGGATAACTGAACAGATGAACAGTATGGGTAATTATACTACCAAAGCAGATAGCCATCTAGCATGTGTTCTAAAGAATTTTGAAAATTTTTATCCCATGTATATATATGGGATTATTATTGTACTGTAACCTGGAGTCACCTCTGAACACTCTATGAAAGTGAATAGCTCACATTCAGGGTCCACTGGTCCCTCAGGGGCACTTTGATTCTCAGATAGCCTGGGCAGTGGTGAATATTACCCTAGCCTTGGGCTGAAGCGTCTTCCAACCCACTCCACCATATGAAGGTTTGTATAGTCTGCAATAATCAAGGTGGCAAAGACAATTATGTCTGCAGCAGGTCCTTTTAGGGCCTGCAGGTCACCTAGGAGCTCCCTTTGAAACCTGTTCTTCAGGACTCATAGGAGAAAGAATACCTCTTCCCTCCATATTTTTACCTTTCCATACCTTGGTCCTCACCTCAGCCTCCACATTTTCAACCGCAGTACCCATCTGACTAATTGTCTTGTATGCCCCCATGCTCTTGTCATCTCGCCTAATGTCAGGCTATGAAGACACAAGAAAAACTTCAGTGCATTTCACATCAATGCCTGACATATGTCCTGTCAAATGTCAAGAATGACTTTTTTTCCCCAGGGCATTGGAATAGAGGTACTATATCTGGTAAATTTTGTGAATTGGATTTTTATTGAAGTCAAGCCAGGACTAAATGGTTACAAATATATTCAGGTCTTTGCTGACACCATCATGAACTAGATAGAGACCTTTTCATCTAGAACAGAGACAACCCAGAGGGTATCTAAGAAGTTAATCATGGAAAATATTCCCAGATATGTGTTCCTCATATCTCTATGGTCCTACAATGGCATTCACAGCCAAGTTATCTCGATTGCTCTCGAAGATTCTAAACATTAACTGAAAACTTTGTTCTATGTATCAGCCTTAAAGCTAAGGAAAGGTAGAAAGGATTAATAGAACTGAGAAGGAAATTTTTAACTAAATACACTCTTGAGACAGGTGGCGATTGGGTCGACCTCTTGCCTTAATGCACTTCTCAGCATCTGATGTGCCCTATACTGTGAAAACTATACCCCATATGAAGTAGTATATGTGTGACCACCTCCCATGATCTCTAGTGGACATGAGAGACTCTAACCAGATTGCTTTACTCCAGTCTCTTGAGTCTTATAATTATTGCAGTTGACCTGGGATAAGATTTTCTTTCAGGTTCAGACTGCTCAACTTTTTCAACACAGGGTATCTGAACATCTATTCCAACCCAGTTGTACTGTATTGGTCTGCATCTTCAAAACTGGTGAGCTTGAAGCTAGATGGAGAGGATCTTCCATTGTGATGTTCTGGATGCCTAGTGCCAAATTCATTACTCACACCTCAAGAAGGCAACTGAGAAACCTGTAAGAGAGAAGTCCATCTCCCAGAGGTGAAAAGTGACTGAGAAAGGACCATTAAAAATCAAATATTCTAAGGTTTGACAATCTAACGTGACTTTAAACATTGTGTTCTATCTGTTGGAATCTATACTGATTCTTCTATGGCTAACAGTTTCACTATCTTATGTTCAAGCTATGCAAATTGAACCTAAATGCATGTTAAAAACAGAAATAAAAGGCACCCTTACCAAAGGAAACACTCTGATATTGTCTTGACATAAAGAAGATTGCTTTTATCCACCAGGGTACATAGTTTGGACAAAAGAAGGGGAACATATTGTCTTTAGCCAGATGGATGGAAGGTACTTAAGATGGACTAATCTAACTGACCACTCCCAACATAATGACACAGACTTCAGCATAATCAAATATTCTTTAAAAGGTTCTGCTAATGGAAATTGCAGGTGTGGTAAAATAAGATAGGGAGGAAAAATTCATTAATCACTTCAATTGATCTTAACACATCCAGAGTAGCCCAGTTTGTAACTAATAGTGTAGTGTATAACCTCTGGCTCCATCTAGCACTAGAAAGCTACTTCTGTGTCAGAGGAGAGCCCTCTATTCCCAGGTGCTTAAAAAGAAACTTGTCTGGAATAGGGGTTTCATATGAAAACTAAAAAAGGATAAGGGAAAGCAAAATGGAGCATGCCCCCACTAATGTTTTAAATGCTATAGCTGTTAGTAATTTAAAGAGAGTCACGTATCAAGGATTTGACAGAGTCAGCTTACACAGTAAAGATGAAGAGCCTGAAATAATTTTTCAATGTTATCCACACCCCAAAGATGTTTGGATCTCTGTATGACTTAACCCAGGGATGTACAGACTGATAACCAGATTGTGTGTATATTTTCTTGACTATGAGTTAAACCTGAAATGATTTTGCCCCTTAGTTGTTAAAGAGAAAATCAGCATTTTCCATGTTTGGAGAAGAAGAAACATAAGTAGGCCAAAAATGTAAGTCAAAAGAGGTGCAGCAGAGTCCTGTGAAGAAGTAAGTTTGGAGGCGCAGCAGGAACTGTGGGCATTTCTGGTTCTGGGCATAGTTTTAACTGAATGCGTTGAGAAAAATATAGTGAGTTTTTGTAGGGGAAGGAGCTTAGGCAGTGCTGCCATTCTGTCTTATTGAGTTACCTAAATCTGTTTAGTTATAGATATCAAAATTTTCAACAAAACAAAAATAAGCTAAGGAGTTTGTGATGACTGTAATTGGTTATGAACTTGATTCCATCTGGAATTAATGAAATGTTACCTCACAGCAGCTAGAGTAGCTAATATCAGAAAGATGAAAGGTAAGTGTCACATTGTTGATGGGCATGTCAGGTGACATACACATACGAAAAGTAACATTGGACATATTTAAACACTGTATAGAGCAATTTCAGGTTTCTTTTGACTTACATATCTTATCACAAGGAAATGAAAGCATAATCTCAAGGACTATTTTAGGAATTATAACACTATTTATAATAGGAATATGAGAAAAAGTAAATATCAATTGACATATGCATGAAGAAAACATGCATTGTGTGTGTACACTGTTGTGTATTTGTGTGTGTGTGTCTGTGTACACAATGAAATAGTGTTAAGCCATAACACACAAAAGACAAATGCAATGGGGATGAACCTGTAATACATTATAGTGAATAAAATAAAATATCTAGTCAGTTTTTGGAAATTCCAGTTGTTGAGATGACCTATAAAGTGATGCAGTAAAAGCACTGAGTTACCTACAAAGATAATAGCTGTGTTGACATAAATGATCTGTGTAAAATGCTGGGAAAGGTAAAGAAGGTGTGTGGCCTCATCTTAAACATGAAACATTTGGACACCATTGTCAGTGGCACAGTGTATTTCTTCTTCTTTGAAGCTTTCATCCCAGCCACCATTTTCCATTCCATGTCTATCACAAGTTCTATTTCAGATGTAAAGAGGTTACTGAGCTTGTCTGATATACAACACACATTTTTGTTGATATATTAAATCATTGGTAAGTAATCCACACACCTACCACCTGTCAAAAGTACCATCAGAAAAAAATGTGATCATTTTGGATGGGGGCACTTTAGGTAAGTTTATCTCTGGAGATTGTGTGAGACAAGCTTCAATATCAGCAAAAACTTATGAATAATTTATATAGGCTTTAGATTCTACTGAGTGTTTGATAAGGTACAGATAAAAGAAAGAAAAATAAGAGAGTTGGGGACAAGTAGATTATCAGATATCAGAGAAGTCCACCATGCAGGCTCTAATCCTTATCCACACTGGATCAGCACATGACTGGCCAGGTAAAGATGGATGAATATTGCCTCCTTGGAAGATAGAGAGGCTTAGTTTTTAGTTTGCTGGTTTGTATTTGAAGACCCCAAATTGAATTTTCTGTATCTTTAAGAATCAGAAGGACAGTCATCCCCATTCACCATTCAAAGGATATCAAAACATTCCAATGTGCAGAAAGTTAAGTTGATGTAATTGCATTGCACCATTTAAACTGTTCTAATTTTGTGAACTCACTCCCAGTATCAGGTTTTTTTTTCAATTAACTGTCCACCTAATCAGAATCCACAATGCCTGGATTACTCTCCAGGGACACACAGACTTTATATTAATCTCAGTATCAAAAACTTAACTTCAGTAAAGAATAACTCATATATCAAAATATATTTGAAAAAAATCACACTTTATCATTTGCAATAAGGGAGCACTATTATGAGGGCATAATAAAGAGAATGAAAGAGACCTACATAGAAACTTAGAAGAACATCTCATCAACTTTAAAATAGATATCAGGACCTTTGGGCATATCAGTGCAAAGCAAATCTCTCCATTCAGATGCAAGGAGAGAGTTAATTTGGAGGAATATATGAATAGTCAAGGTCACCCAAAATATATTACATTATGAGCATCATTTCAAGAAGTTTTATACTAATAGAACCAAGAAAATTAAGATATTTTAAAACATATTGGTAGAAATATCAGCTGAACATGTTACAGCAAAGTAAGCAAAATACTGCTGTAGGCTTCAGATGTTGTTTAATGAAAGTCTAAGCATTTGAGTTGTCAGAAAGTAGCGATTAGTTTGTGTATTCCAAAGGACTTTCCTCATAGTCAGAAGGCTGGTAGGTTACACACAGTAGTGGAAAATGAGTGATTATTCATGGTGCTAGAATAGCCCAATACAATTTGGAACTGAATTTGCAACATTTCTACTTCTTAGCCACTGATACTCTAATAGTTAATCAGCCTTACAGAATGTTTATCACAAATGTAGCTTTTTGCTTTCAGTTTAGGACAAAATTACCTTCTTATGTCCATTACACATAAAGCATATGACTTATGAGGAAAGAAACCTCCCACTTTTCCCTTTCACCCTATGGTCCTGTCTGGGATATGCCACAAACATAGATGTATATGTCTTTCTCTGATGTCATAATTTATTAAATAAGAACAAATTCAGAATCTATTTCTGTTTTGTTGACTACAGTTCCACCAGAGTCCTTATTTCTGAGAGAGCTGGCTGTCAACAATCACAGGTTCTTTATTCTTATCTTAATTATTAATATTAACTGTCAGACCATACATTATGCTTCACAAAGGGTTTATATGGGGAGGGGGTTACAGAATGACTGAAAGTATGAAACAGGAGGCAGAGTTCAAAGGGGCTTCTTGAATACACAAGTGGAAATAACTAACAGAGAGATGCTGCAAATGATTATGCAATGAACCCAGCTGAAGTGTCTGAGGACTGTGGACCTAAGTCAGAAGGTGGATCAGAAGTTCAAGTCTACCCTTAGAGACAGGCATGCAGGAGCAGTGGTGCAAATGGCTGCATGGGAAAGAGATGGATTCCGAGGTGACAATTCGAATGAGCTACATAAAGTTGTGGGGCACTGGTAAACTAATAACCTTAGGGCAGTTGTGCAAATGGCTGCATGGGGAAGAGATGGATTCCGAGGTGACAATTCAAATGAGCTGCATAAAGTTGTGGGGCACTTGTAAACTAATAACCTTAGGGCAGTTGTGCAAATGGCTGCATGGGAAAGAGATGGATTCCGAGGTGACAATTCGAATGAGCTACATAAAGTTGTGGGGCACTGGTAAACTAATAACCTTAGGGCAGTTGTGCAAATGGCTGCATGGGGAAGAGATGGATTCCGAGGTGACAATTCGAATGAGCTGCATAAAGTTGTGGGGCACTTGTAAACTAATAACCTTAGGGCAGTTGTGCAAATGGCTGCATGGGAAAGAGATGGATTCCGAGGTGACAATTCAAATGAGCTACATAAAGTTGTGGGGCACTGGTAAACTAATAACCTTAGGGCAGTTGTGCAAATGGCTGCATGGGGAAGAGATGGATTCCGAGGTGACAATTCAAATGAGCTGCATAAAGTTGTGGGGCACTTGTAAACTAATAACCTTAGGGCAGTTGTGCAAATGGCTGCATGGGAAAGAGATGGATTCCGAGGTGACAATTCGAATGAGCTACATAAAGTTGTGGGGCACTGGTAAACTAATAACCTTAGGGCAGTTGTGCAAATGGCTGCATGGGGAAGAGATGGATTCCGAGGTGACAATTCGAATGAGCTGCATAAAGTTGTGGGGCACTTGTAAACTAATAACCTTAGGGCAGTTGTGCAAATGGCTGCATGGGAAAGAGATGGATTCCGAGGTGACAATTCAAATGAGCTACATAAAGTTGTGGGGCACTGGTAAACTAATAACCTTAGGGCAGTTGTGCAAATGGCTGCATGGGGAAGAGATGGATTCCGAGGTGACAATTCAAATGAGCTGCATAAAGTTGTGGGGCACTTGTAAACTAATAACCTTAGGGCAGTTGGAAGTCCGCTTCTTGTTGGTTTCCTGGCACCCACAGGTTCATGACCATACCTTAATGCAAAATGCATTCAATGCTGCATAAGCTTTCATGGTCAATACCAGTGTCAATACTGCTCATAATTCTAAAGCCTCTTCTTAGCCTGAAAGCAATTTCCTAGCTGTGACTGTGACCCACTATAAATATAGCAAACAACAAGAAACTTCCAGCATACAATGACAAAAATATATTTCCCATTCCAAATGGAGGAATGCGATATAGCAAGGAAGTAGCACAGCACCACACCCTAAATCTCTATGACCAGCACATGAAACTCATAACAGTAAAGTCATTTGAACCTCCAAGAGCTTATGGAGTGTTGACTCTCTAACTCTTTTGTCAGTAGCAAAGTTTCCTCTTGGGCCCTGTCCATTTCATGTATGCAGCTTTCTTCCTGGGGCATCTAATGGTTCTGGTGGTCTATCCAATGTGACTGGATCTTAATTCAGACTTAAGGTTAAGTTTCATAGGTTTCCACAGTGTTTTTACATAACTTCCTCACAGGGATCCTACCTATGCACACATGTTTTGGCCTTAGTAGTACTCTGAAAACATGGTTTTACCCAGGAATGAATGTTTCCAGCTCCAATAATGACTGGCTTGGCATATCTATTGATACAATCCATGGGAGTAACCAACCAATTCCTGATTGGAGTTAAGGCATTAAACTTAATTGCCTCTGTTAATGGAGCCAAGAATCTGTGACAAACTAGGTCAATGGTCTGACGTGAGAATCTACTACAAATTTTCTACTAAATGAGTAATACTAAATGGGCTCCTAATCACCTATCTTTATACTCATAGATTAGTTCATCTTCCTCGCTATTCAGAGAAGTTTCCTTTTGCAGTAGTTGGCAACTAGCCAGATACTCACAACTTTAAACACCCAGGAAATAAGAGAGTGAGGATTGTAGAGTCTTAAAAGGGGCATCTAAATCATACCAACTCTCTCAAAGTTCAGCTATTATCATGGAAGATAGGGAGAAAGGTAAGACCTTGAGGCAATTGACAGCTATAGCAAAACTATTTCACAGACAGAACAGAAGAGTTGCACATATTCATTGATGGTGATTGTAGGAACATTTACAAGTCCATGTTTAAAAAATAGCCAGCCAAAACCCTAGTATGGCTGGGGAGACAGTCATAAACTTCTACACATAATTAAGGAGCAGTTAGCAATTGCTGTCTTATGGGAAAGGAAGAATCAGTATACTTAAAGGACATTGACCCAAAGAAGCTGGTTGTGAAATAATAAATGATCTGCTATGCATTTTCATAAGGCATCACTAAGTAGATTATTTGTGTTATTAAAAAAAAGGAACCCTGTACTTGGGAGGGAATAGTAGAGGAGGAGAGGGAAGGAATCTGTGTGGATGGGATGTGGATGTTACCAAAATATCACTTCTTAGCTTATGATATGTTTTTATCCAGATCAGGATATTTTGTTCACTTTTAAAGAATGATAATGATAAAGACAAGTCATATATTTTGTAGAGTTTCCTAGTAATTATCCATGTGCTGTGCCAGTCTTTAGTCTGTAATGAGCAAGAACTGATTTCTAAAACAAAAAATTAGCAATTCTGGCATATAGTTAACATTTCAAATATCCCTCTTTAACAACTGACTATTCCTGTCTCACTACTTGAAACTCACTCCTATTAGAGTACACTAGGGATCTACTTTTTCAAAATAATGCAAATTCAAAGGTTAAGATTCTTTTAAATTGTGTGACTTTGTTCTTAGTGACCATGTTTTCTTCTGAGCTATTTCCAGGAAATGTTAAGTTAGGAAACACTTTACTAAGGAGCAGGACATCTTATTTCAAATAAAATCTCACCTGGACAGCTTACCAAGTCAATGTGTTGAATGCATTTTTCGTTATGGCTTATTTGATTTTCAATGGATTAAGTCCAAAAGAAGAGACATGTTCTCCTAATCTCTGTCCTATTGCTGTAATGGAACACCTGAGACAGGGTGACTTAACGAGAGTTATAGTTTGAATGGCAAGTCAAAAATGAGGGAAAAAATGAGGAATGCTCCCTTGCTACTCCAACTGAAAGTGGAAAGTAGAAGGAGTGTGGGAGGTGAGACTTTGAACACTTCATTTTATAAGTCAGTCAAGAGAAAGAAAGACCAATCCTCTCATGAAGGTTTCTTCCTATGACCTCAGTGTATATCATGAGACATCATATACTGATAACTAATCATTGGAAAATAAGGCCACAAATTTTTGAGTAAACCCTCAAACTACATCTCATCTGGAAACATTATGACAACTTCCCTGTTTCATTTTAATGGTCATAATTAGAATAAGCCACAGGCTTAGAATTTATTTACTCTCAATATATGAACATATATTATCTCAAACAGACTACATAGAGAACAGTGCATCAAGTTCTAACATTTTAAGATAACAATAATTACATATGGGTTCATTTTACTTGGAATACAATTTGGTTAAATGATGTGAAATAAAAACATTTAAGGAAAATAAAAATAAAGTACTATCATAACTATTTGTGGAGGATAAGTGAATATTCAGAAATTTCTCTGTGCACCAGGTACTTAGGGATCATTCACACATGCATGCAAACATTTCTTACAACAGCGTCACACAGTATATGACACAACTTAAAACTACACAGGTACTGCTACAGATGTGGGCTGATGTTATCTCTACTTCTTTTATTTTAATGGAGAAGACAAATCAGAACATTTACATGGATTTTTATAAGGAAAGATATTTGCTACTGTAAGTGTAAAGAAGGAAGACTCTAAATTATATGGAGTAGCCCATGAAGGTTTGGTAGGTTTGAAATGAGCCAGACAAATGAGGGTCAGTGATATATCCCATGGAGCAGAAGAGAATGTGTGAAGGGACTGGAGTAGAAGACATAAAATGAGAATATGATGAAATCACTAGGGTTGAGCAGGCTACATTGTGCATTTCCATGGGAATGGAAGTATTTCTTCATTTCCTCTCATCCTTCCAGTTGACATTGTAACCACTGACTAAATAAAAGTTACATCCTTACGTCTCAAAATGGCCACCATTTGATAAAAAATGATAAGGTCATTGTGTTCCATAGGGATGTGACCTAGAAAGTGAGAGAAGTTATAGGAGATTGCTGTGGAAGATTATACCTATTTTCCTTGATGATTTTTGTGATGTTGTTCCTTGGTGAATTTCCAGATGCTTCTTTCTCTAAAGTAGTTTTGTCCAGGGCAGAAAGATAAGAAGGATAATTTGTCACATAACAAATGCAATGCAAAAATATTCATGTGAATTTCAATCATATTGTAATCTCATATGTCCAAAATACTATACATATTACTGATGCAATAAATATTACAGAGAGATACCTTTAAACTTTATACTTTGAAATCTTATGTTTGCAAATTGGAAACAATAAATGAGATAGTGATCATCCCAGTTCTTCTTGACATCATCCAACTGTCACCAGTTCACAAAAATACAGAAGAAAAAAACCAATTCATCTAGTGTTTTTTAGCTCCTATACATGCAGTCACATAATTAAGTTCAAGATATTTTATCAAGGCACTACATATCAAGGAATAATAAAAGTTAGGACCAAAATGACGAGTTAAGAAATAAACAGAGACATCTATTTGCCCACTCGGGCATCTCCTGGCCTGGGAACTGCAGGCAGGTTGACTCATACCTGGCATACCAAGAAACCTCAGGCCTAGTGAGGGCACTGTGCAAATCCAGTTCCCACCCAACAGAAGAGGGAATGCCTCAAATATTCCTGTACCCATCATGAGACCCATCAGAGTATTGGACCTGCTCGCACACAGTGGAAGAGAACATTGGACCAATACCCACCAGGAGAGGAAGAGACCGCACCTGTACCCACTGGAAGAAGGGATGGGGAGGCAACAATATAAAGACACCCTCAACAACAGAAAATTTAATATGATGTCTTCAGAGTCTAAGGACTCTGCCAGAAAGACCTGAACATCCCAACTCAGATGAAGCAGAAGAGAATGACCTTAAAAGCAACTTCATGAAGTTGATAGAGACCCTAAAAGAAGAAATGAGAAAATGCTTTAAATAAATGGAAGAGAAGACAAAACAAAAATTGCAAGAACCAATTCAAACGGTGCAAGGTTTGAAAGCTAAAACAGACACAATAAAAAAAAACCAAGTGTGAAGGAATGTGGGAATTAGAAAAGGTGGGCAAATGATCAGGAATCAGAGATGCAAGCATATCCAACAGAATAAAAGAGTTGGAAAACAGAATCTCAGGTGTTGAAGATACGCTAGAAGAAACAGATTAACCGAACAAAGAAAATCTTAAGTCCAACAAATCCCTAACAAAATATCCAGGAAATAAGGCATAGCTTGAAAAGGCCAAATCTAAGAATAAGAGGTATAGAAGAAGATGAAGAAATCCAACTCAAAGGTACAGAAAACATATTCAACAAAACCATACAAGAAAACTTTCCCAACCTAAAAAAAAAAGACATGCCAATGAAAGTACAAGAAGCCTACATATCACCAACTAGAGTGAACTGTAAAATAGTCCCCTCACCACATAATAATTAAACACCAAACATACAGAATAAAGAAAGAATATTAAAAGCAGCTAAGGAAATAGGCCAAGGAACATATAAAGATAAACCAATCAAATCACACCTGAATTCTCCATGGAAACTCTTAAAGCCAGAAGGTCCTAGACAGATATTCTACCAACACTAAGAAACCACAGATTTCATCAGGCCAGACTACTATAAACAGAAAAGATTTCAATGACTATAGATGGAATAAACAATATATTCCACGACAAAACCAGATTTAAACAACACCTATTCACTAATCCAGTCCTACAGTACTGGAAGGGAAACTCCAACCTAAGGAAGTCAACTACACTCACAAAAACATAGGCAATAGAGAATCCCAATTTACCATAAGCTAAAAGAAAAAGTGGGATAAATCCAAAAACAATAACAACAACAGCAACAAATCAAAAACAAACAAGAATTAACACTCAACAGTCCTTAATTTCTCTCAATATTAGTGTTCTAAATTTGCATATAAAACACGCAACACACACATGGGACATTCTCTAAAATCGACCACATATAGGCAAAAGAGCACACCTCTATATGTACAAAAAATTGGAATACTCCCCTGTATCTTATCAGACCATCATGCTTGCAAGTTAGAATTTAACAACAACACAAATTGCACAAACCCTACAAACTCAGGGAAATTGACTAGTATGCAATTGCACCATTTCTAGGGCTAAGAAGAAATCAAGAAAGAAATTAAAGACTTCCTGGAATACAATGAAAATGAAGACACAGCCAGGCGGTGGTGGCGCATGCCTTTAATCCCAGCACTCAGGAGGCAGAAGCTGGCAGGTCTCTGTGAATTCGAGGCCAGGCTGGACCGACAGCCTCCAAAACAATACAGAGAAACCCTGTCTCATAAAACCAAAAAAAAGAAAGAAAGAAAAAAATTGAAGACACAAAATCATGGGGCACTTTGAAAGCAGTATTAAGAAGACAGTTCATAGCAACAAGTGCTCACATGAAGAAACTGGAGAATAGTAACCCTAGAGAAATAACAGCACAATTGAAAGCTTTAGAAAAAAAGAAACAAACTCACTTCATAAGAGTGAGGAAATAATCAAACTGATAGCTAAAGTCATTAAAGTCAAAACAAAGAAAACAATAAAAGAATCAATTTAACAAAAATTTGTTTCTTGGAGAAAATCATCGAGATAGACAAACCTTTATCCAAACTATCCAAGAGACACAGAGAGGACATGCAAATTAACAATCAAAAATGAAAGGGGGACATAAAAACACACACTAAAGAAATCCACAGAATATTCAGGTCATACTTTGAAAAGCTGTACTCCACAACATTCAAAAATTTAAAGGAAATGGAAAATTTTCTGGATAGATATCACCTACCAAAATTAAATCAAGAACAGATAAGCAGTTAAACAGACCTACAAACCCTAATGAAATATAGTCATCAAAATTCTGTCCCAACCAAAATAAAAGCACAGGTCAAAATGGCTTCAGTGAATAATTCTACCAGAAATTCAAAGAAGCAATAATACCAATACTCCTCAAAGTTTTCTACACAATAGAAGCAGAAAGTTCATTGACAAACTCTTTTTATGAGGCAATTATTACCTTGGTAACCAAGCCACACAAAGACACAACTAAGAAAGAGAACTACAGAACAATATCCCTCATGAACATTGATGAAAAATACTCAATTAAACACTGGCAAATAAATCCAAGAACACATCAGAAAAATCATCCACCATGATCAGGTAGACTTCATCCCAGCAATGCGGGGATGGCTCAGCATATGAATATATAGAAATGTAATACACCATATAAATAATCTCCATGAGAAAAACCATATGATCATCTCAGTAGATGCTGAAAAAATCTTCATCAAATTCCAACAGCACTTCATGATAAAGTTCCTGAAGAGATCAGTGATAGCAGGAGCATACATTGACCTAGTAATATACAGAAAACCAACAGCCAACACCAAACTAATTGGGAAGAAACTCAAGGCAATTCCTCTAAAGTCAGGAACAACACTCTCCCATAACTCTTCAATATTGTACTTGAATTCCTAGATAGAACAATAAGACAACAATAGGAGATACAAATAGGAAAGGAAGAAGTCAAACTTTCACTATTGGTAGGTGATATGACAGTTTATATAAGTAACCTGAAAAATTCTACACGGGAACTCCTACAACTGATAAACATCCTCAGCAAATTGGCAGGAAACAAGATTAACTCGAAAAAATAAGTAGCCCAACTATATACAGACAAAAAATAATGTGCCGAGAAAGAAATCAGATAAATATCACCCTTTACAATAGCCACAAACAACATGAAATATCTCGGGTTAACGCTAACGAACAAGGGAAAGATCTATATAGCAAGAACTTTGAGTCATTAAAGAAAGAAAATAATGAAGATACCAGAAAATGGAAATATCTCCCATGCTCTTGGACAGGTAGGATCAAAAATAGCAATCCTGCCGGAAGCAATATACACATTAAATGCAGTCCTCATCAAAATCTTGGCACAAATCTTCACAGACCTTGAAAGAACAATAATCAACTTTGTATGGAAAAACAAAAGACCCAGGATAGCCGAAACGACCCTGTACAATAAAGGAACTTCTGGAGGCATCACCGTCCCTGATGTTGAGGTGTATTATAGAACTATACTCCTGAAAACAACTTAGTATTTTGCACAAATATAGACAGGTAGACCAATGGAATCCAATTGAAAACCCTGATATTAACCCACACACCCATGAACACTTGATTTTTGACATAAAAGCTAAAATTTTGCAATGGATAAAAGAAAGCTTCTTCAACAAATGATGCTGGCATAACTGGATGCTGGCATGTAGAAGACTGCCATGCACAAATTTTAAGTTCAAATGGATCAAAGACCTCAAACATAAATCCAGCCACACTGAACCTCTTAGAAGAGAAAGTAGGAAATACCCTTGAACAAATTGATACAGGGACTGCTGCCTGAAAATAACACCAATAGAACAGACACTTAATAAATGGGAACTCCTGAAACTGAGAAGGTTCTTTAAGGCAAAAGACACAGTCAATGATTCCAAAAGCCCACAGAATGGGACAAGATATTCACTAACCCCACATCTGACAGAAGGCTGATTTTCAAACTTTACAAAGAACTCAAGAAACAAGTCTCCAAAGTACCAAAGTATTCAATTAAAAAGTGGGATACAGAACTAAATAGAGAATTCTCAGCAGAGGAGTCTAAAATGGCTGGTTGACACTAAGATTGTATTCAACATCCTTAGCCATCGTGGAAATAAAAATCAAAACAACTCTGAGATACCATCTTACTCCTGACAGAATGGCTAAAATCAAAAATACCAATGACAGTTTATGTCGAAGAGGATATGAAGAAAGGAGAACACTCCACCACTGCTGGTTGGAGAGCCAACTAGCACAGTCACTTTGGGAATCAGTATAGAGATACCTCAGCAAAATGAGAATCAATCTACCACAAGACCCAGCAATTCCACTCTTAGGTGCATACTCAAAGCATGCACATTCATACAACAAGGACATATGTTCCACAATGTTCATAGCAGCATTTATTTTCTAATTGCTAGAACCTAGAAGCAAACTAGATGCCCCTCAACTGAAGAGTGGATAGAGAAAATGTGATATGTTTTCACAATGGAGTACTACTCAGCAGAAAAAAATGCAATGGATCTTGAAATTTTCAGGCAAATGGATGGCACTAGAAGAAACCATCCTGAGTGAGGTAGCCCAGAAAAAGACAAACATGGTGTGTACTTACTCATGTATGGATTTTAGACATGGATCAGGGGAATGTCATCCTACAATCCCACTGCCAGAGAGTTGGAGAAACAGGGAGGACCATAAGAGAGATATGCATGGTACCCCTGAGAAGGAGAGTGGGACAGGATCTCCCGAGCAGATTGTGAGCATGGTTGGAGTGGAGAGGGAACTGGAAGAAAGACAGCTGTATAAGAGGAGGGAAGAGGAGGACATGAGAAAGCACGAAGTTTGAGTTAGGGGAAGAATGGAGAAGAGCAGGACAAGAGATACCATAATAGAGGGAGTCACTTTAGGTTTGAGGAGAGATATGGCACTAGTGAGATTTCCAGAGATCCACAAGGATGACACCAACTGGCAATCTAGGCAGTATTGAAGAGGCTACCTTAAATGTCCTCCAGATAATAAGATCTACGTCTACCTTTTATGCCATCCTAAAGCCTTAATCCAGTGGCTCATGGAAGTAGAGGCAAACACCCACACCTAAACACTGAACTGAGCTCCTGGAACCCAGTTGCAGAGATGGAGGAGTGATGAGCAAAGGGGTCATAACCAGGCTGGTGAAACCCATAGAAACAGCTGACATGAAGAAGGGGGAGCTCATGAATATCACACTGATGGCTAAGAGGCCAGCATGAAACTTATCCAGACCAGCTAAGTTTGGGTGTCAGTTAGGAGGCCTCGGCAATGTATGGGGCCTAGGGTGGTAGATCAGGATTTATCCCTGATATAGACATGGATTTTAGGTGTCCCATTCCACATGGAGGGATGTTCTCTCAGGCTAGACACATGAGGGAGGGTCTAGGCCCAGGCCTGGCTGATATGACAGACTTTGGAGATTCCCCATAGAAGGCCTCACTCTCCCTGGGGAGCAGAGTGAGGATTTGTTGTGGCTTTGGGAGTTTGGAGGCAGGGGAGGAGAGGATGGTGAGGGAGCTGGGATTGACATGTGAAGCAAGCTTGTTTCTAATTTAAATAAAGAAGAACTAAACAGATTTGTTCTTTATGAACTAGCAATATGATCATGTGCACATTTGCCACTAGGGTTAATTCTGCCAGCCCACAATCCCACCACCAGAGAGTCTGGGGTTCAGGGAGGACCCTAAGAGAGATATAAGGGTTAGGGGATGTGATCTCCTAATTTGATTGGGGGGAGGGAGAAGGGTAGGGTAGAAGGAGATGGGATAAAGAAAGGGAGAAAATAGGAGAGGAGAGGAGGACATGGGAGAGCAGGAAGGTTGAGCCACAGTAAGATAGAGGAGAAAATGATGGGAGATACCATAAAAGAGGGAGCCAGTATAAGTTTGAGGAGAGATCTGGCACTAGTGAGATCTTCACAGATCTAAAAGAATGACACCAACTGGCAATAAAGGCTACCTTAAATGTCCTCCCACGATAATGAGAATGATGACTACCTTATACGTCATCCTAGAACTCTCATCCAGTGTCTTATGGAGGCAGAAGCAGACACCCACAGCTATGAACTGAATTGAACTCCTGCAAGCGAGTTGCAAAGAAGAGTTATGATCAAAGGAATCAAGATCAGGCTAGCCATAACCACAGAGGCAGCTGACCTAAACAAGGGGGAGCACATGGACGCCAGTCTGATGACTGAGGGGCCAGCATGGGACTGATCCAGACACCCTCCCACCAAACCTGGGTGACAGAGAGGAGGACTTGGCAATCTGTGGGACCTTGGAGAGTGAAGCAGTATTTATTCCTGACATACAGAAGGACTCTGGGAACCCATACCACTTGAAGGGATGCTCTCCTAGCCTGGACACATGGGGAAGAACCTGGGTCTTCCGGGGATGATGTGACAGACTCTGAAAATCCCTCATGGAGCCCCTGGCCCTTCCTGGGGAGCAGAGGGGAATGGAATGGAGGTGAGGGTTTGGGAGGATGGGTAGTGGGGGAGGAGTGGAAGGAGAGGAAACTGAAAGTGACTTGCAAAATTTAATATTTTATTTATATTAAATAAATAAAAAGATAGAAAAATAAATAAAGATAAAAAACCAACATAAGATAATTATCTGAAGTTTTCTCTCAAAAACAAAGGCACAACATATGTCTGTATTACATATTTATTTCTGTATTGAAAGTGTGTACAATGTACATTATTTTCAACTTCATCATTTTACAATGTCAAGTTCTACCATTAAAGCAGTTTATATTAGTCTCTGAATGTCAGCTTTCAGAGGCTATGGCATCAAAGTATGCTTGGGTATTTTACTTTGCAAAATGCCTTACCCATTCTTCTTCTCAGGACAGAGAAAGCACAGTGGGGAATAGCCATTCGAAGGTGGCATGTTCTCATAGGAGTTGGTTACAGTGTGAAATGCCCTTCTTGATCTCACTAAGCTAAAGCTAATGAATTATTATGGAAGAATTGTAATAAATGTAGTTTTCTTACAAATTTCACTTAGTATAGCCTTTCTTTGAAAATTTCTAGAGTCACAGTCATAAAATACTTTAAGAATCAGTAAGTAAACACATAATTTTAAATCTTAAGTAAGTAAAAGCATAATTTTAAATCTTTTGAGCTATCCTTTTGTTGAATTTATAGAATATATGGCTTACAGCATTGTCCTTGGATATTAGACTCCTTAAAATAGAAAACTGGTTTCATTTTTAGTTCTCTCTTCTCACAGTCAATAATAACCACACTCAGTTTCAAATTAGAATACTTTTCCTTTAATTTACAGACCCAAAATTCTCTGGCTCAGGGGTATTGTTACCAGAGAGGTTAGGACAAAACCTTAGCCCTGACTGCCCTAATAATCGATACTTGTTTCCCATTCTCAATGGGCCTATTAAAGTCACCAGAAAGTGTAAAGAGCAAATAATAGGTGTTTATTCAATACAATCACATTGGGCAGAAGGAAAAAAATACATATCCAGTGATTCCCCCAAAGTTCTTTTTAAGAGTGCTGACATGAGCTTTAGGTTTAAATGGAAAACACATATGTAGTTCTACTCTAGTTTTGATCCATCCATCCTTGACCCTTCATCATCCACTGAAATATGAGAGGGGGATTACAGGTGTCTCTTTTGATATCTTCCTTCATGCCAGGGTATTTAAAGTGCATTATCAAGGCCTTTTGTCTACTTTTTCAGACTTGTAATTCAAATTTCTTCTTAGGGTTTCATTCTTTTTTTCTTCATATATTTTTTCCCTTAGTAAAATGGACATAACATGAGATTTACAAAGAATCATTTATATAAAGTCTTAAACATCAGGCATAACTTTAACATTTGCTCAAGTTTATATCACAAAAAAATCACCCTCCTCCTCCTATTTAGAAAATGCTCAGCATTCCCTGTATTTAGGGTCTGAGATGCAAGTGACAATGAGATGCCATTTCTCTCTGCTACAAGGGCTTTAGAATATAAGAAAATAAGAAAAATAATATGTGCTTTCTGGGGGGTGAGTTTCACCTAATACAATATAGCAGTAAGTCTTCCAAGCTAACCTACAATATAATTGACAGCAGGGGTGAACTTACAACCAATAAACTGTTGCTTGGAGAAACCTGGCATTTCTCATCACTAATCAAACCTTATTTCTGTCTCAAGACTCTCCCTCTGCTGGGTTCTGGCTCTTACCTTATTCCCCAATGAGGCACGGCAAGAATTGACCATTTCCTATAGAAAGTTGATGTCTGGGAGTGAACAACTGTTCAATTTGTTCAGGGCTGAGTGGCTTCCAGGATAAGAATACTTTTTTCCTCAATATATGTTTTTATTTAAATTAGAAACATGAATGCTTCACATGTCAATCCCAAATTTTAAGTGGCAAACTGTCTGCTTTAAACCAACCAGGAGGAATGGATCATGAGATTTAGGTCTCCAAAAGAGATACTGTTCTTAAGCTAATTTTGTGTTTTTTACTGGTTCTCTGTTTGCCCAATGAACACTCTATAGTCTGAAATAATGCTTTGAGGGTGAATGGGTCGGTGGACTTAGCATACAGATTAATGACCTGACTGTGGGCTTCCCACCTCTAATCACATGGACTTATTCTTAATTCTGAGTCTGCATTTGGTGCAGAGTAGCAGTATATTGTGCTGAGAGACCCACAGGGAACCTACACAGAGAGGAAACCCCACATAAGCATGTGCTGGTAACAAAATGGTCTTTGTAACTCTAAATTTTGTTTGCCATAAGGCATTATTTAAATGAATTTGAGAGAACAAACAGGTAATGGTCTTTGTAGGAAACTATCAGCCTCCCCTTGCCTTTACTTTCTTCTCCAGATGCCAGTCTTTCCCAGTGACTTTCTAGCAAAGAGACCGTTTATGCACCAGTCTTTACTAGTGTTTCTTTATAACTCTATACCAGGCCCTTTAGAGCCACCATTTTTAATCACCACATTCTGAAATATAAGCCTCATTATACTCCACATGTCTCTGTGTGTGCTGCATGAATATCTTTTCTTTATAAATAAAGGTAATATGTTCTTTTGACCCTCCCCTTTTGGTATTAAAGTCAGTGTATTGTGAACTCCTGGTTTAAATCAATACAGATTTGGTCTCTGTACTTCAGTACATTATGGTGACAGTTAATAAGGCAACCCAGTAGCAAAGAGGAAAGACCCTGAGGGTGACATTGAGCAATATCTGCAGAGTCCACCTTTGGGGTCACCACTTCAACTCAATACTTATTGCATCTTATAAACACTACTGACAATACACTCTGCGTTAGCTGTTAGGTTGGAGATGCGGTGGTGTGTTGAAAAATCTAATCCATTAGGTTCTGCTGAATGGACTGAGAGGATGTACCAAACACAACAGTCTGGGTAACAGGAGGATAGATTTCTCTTAATGTTCACTTTTTCTATGTATACCCCTCATGATATGGGACAGGATACGAATTTTAAGGCAAACATGAGAATTAAAAGAGAAAATATAAAATGGTGTGGAGTTCTTGAGTCATGATGTCATGATATTCTTTTTTTTTTACACTTTATACTGATAGTGATGTCAAACTGGAGAACAAGAAATCACCAAACACAGTTTTCATCACTGAACATAGTTACTCTCAATACTAAATGAAGTGTTTACTTTTGAGATTTAAAAAATGTGATTAGGAATTTTAGTTATTTTTATATACAATGTACTTATAAGTGTATAGTATTTCAGAAGAAATATGTATTAAAATAATTTCCCAAGGGCCTAGTTCTATAAGCTCCTCTTACCTAATCCAGAGAAAAATGCTTCTTTCTCATTTACTTTGCCACATTCTATATTCGGTTTCCCCATATCATGCTTTTTTTGAAGTAAACTAAGTTTTTAATGTCAGATCATTATCACCAATCATTGTTAAGTACCATTTGCAAGACTGGCACACTGGAAAAGAGGCTTCTGGGTAATTGTGTAATTATGACATCTTGTGAAATCCCAAGTATACACACGGACTTTGGACTCCCATAGAACAATGTGAGGTGCACTCTCACCCTGAACTCTTGGGGAAGGGTCTAGGCCCTGCCCTATATGAAATGACAGACTATGGACACCCCCATGTAGGGCCTCACCCTCCCTGGGGGAATGAGGGGATAATGGGGGGGGAGGGTTGGGGGGAGGGCACGGGAGGAGGGGAGGGAAAGGGAGAGGGACCTGGAACTGACTTGTGAAGCAACCTTGTTTCTTATCTAAATTTAAACTGGAAAATAAAATAAAATAAAATAATTAAAAAAAGAAAGATGCAAAAAGGGAGGAGTTCTGTGTGGGCTCCTCATGGTCCAAGGATGCTTAAAAGGAAGGTAAAAACCTAAGCCAAGGAAAAGTTCATCTGAACAAAGAAGCAACTCAGAAAGGCATGTGACAGAGTCATGCTGACTTTAGAATGGGAGCATCACTGGAACCAGGCCACAGTAATATTAGTCGCCCAAGGTGAAAAGTTCCTGACTATCTTCCACCTGTCTCCAATGCTTCCAAGAACATTCAGTTCAGTATTTCTGAGCAAAGACAGACCACAAACACCAGCTTGCCATCCTATGCCCAGCATGGCCCTGCCACTGCTGGTGCTTCACCAGGCTCTCCAGGTAGTAAGAACACATCTAGGTGCCACATTTTCCTACTAAAGGATTGCATGCTTTCCCCGCATCTCTGTACCCTATAATGCATCATTTTTCCCTACTCATATGAAATAGCATTGAAGGACTTTGAACCTTGCTATACTTTAACATGATGCAAACCTGGGTTCAAGTATCCTTAATGTTCCATGCTGCTTTAAAGCTGCAGTAGCAGTGTATGGGTGCTGACGCTGTCTGAAACCTGGTCAGTTTCTTCTGTACAAAAAGACTAGAATGTTCTCTTCTGTATTTTAAGAGATTTGCTTTACCTCCAATCTGAAGACAGTTTTCCAAAGCAGTTCTGTATCTCCATTTATATTGTGCAGCCACCTGACTCATTGGGAATTCTACTAAGTGAGAATTCTAGTTTCTGATTTTACTTTCACAACATTGGAACTTGCTATTTAGGAGCCAAAATGATATCGTGGTCAAGTCCTTAGGAACACTGGGCAAATTTAACTCTAGACTCCCATATTTTCAGTCTCAGATAGCCACCTGATCATATGTGAATGCTAGGTGAGTAAAAATCAAAATGAAAAATCACAGAAGCCTGAAAGTTAAGGTAGACTAAATATTTGTCGTGAGTAACACCTTCATTTTTACACACAGGATGGTTGTGGTACTGAATGGTAATGATTTGTTCCATAAAGATATGATGCAAACCATTGTTAGAACAAACCAATTCCAGACACACCACAACCTAACCTAATATAAATGCTTTCTGTATAGCTTGGCAGCTTTTACCATACTATATTTAATTAAAACCCTCATGCTAGAACAAAAGAGGCAAGGAGGGAATCAGAAACACAGAGATGTAAGAACAGAGAGAGGGATTTTAAACATATGATATTTCTGTTGAGAAACCAGAAATCAGATGATACATCAAATATACTATGTTTTACTTGAAAATTTAACTACACCATGGCAATAAAATGATTAGGCAGTTATCGAAGCCAGGTGAATGCTGGGTAATGTGTGTTTGAGGCATTTTGGATCTATTAACAGACAGTTAATATTCAGATATTGACACTGCATTGTATAGCTGTGGGCATGAAGTGCCCTAGCTGAGTAAGTGCAGCAGAGATTTGGTTCACCTCATGTGCCTGCCCTTCAGGGCATTTCTGCACTGTTTCTAAACAGAATTTCAAACTCTGTGGTGCTTCCCATTGCATCGTAACATCACTGCAATCCACACTGTTTTTGCTGGATTATTGCTTTTGTTCCTCATAGGGCTTAGGTCTTTAAGACTGATGTAGGGTCCCACACATCCTAACAAAATATTATACCACTGGGCAATAATCCCAGCCCACTGTTTAATGTTTTGTTTGGAAATCTTGTCTCACTAAGTTACCCAGGTTGGCTTTGAGTGAACTCTGTATCCAGGTTTTCCTTAAAGTTGCAATCAGTCTCCCTATGAGCTGGGATAAAAACTGTTACATCAACCCCAAAGTATTTCCACTATTGTTTACACTGTTATACCCACGCCATTATAGTCATAACTAACACGTATGTAGTGTGGGGACATGTAGCATCCAGTTCTCTGGAGTTCCTGTTCCCCTATGGACACCTAGGGATAGGTCTTTCATTTGATGCCTCTGGTAACAAAAATAAACAAAAGATAAAACTCTTCACTAATGTCCAGCCCAACTTAAGACCCAAGAACTTCACCTCTAACTACTGAAATGGTATATATAGGCAGCAGTGACTGTAACAGAAAGCTCAACCCCACTGGAGATGAAGAAGCCTCTGATTACACTGAGGGCTGTGGCTGCAGCCACAAAAAAATGACAAATCCTCAAAGTGGAGACTGCCATACTTTCCTTGTCTAACCAGACAATAGCACAGAATGGCTGAGTTTTTAAGTCTGTAATTGAAACAGCCCCTTTATATTCATGTATTTGAAGACTTGTTCCTAAGCTTCTACACATGGAGCCAGGTTAGGGGACATGATTAGCAGCAATAAATCTAAATGGGTATATACCAGCCTTAAGATGAACAAGCTTGCTACAAGTTTTACCAAACATAATCTGGGAAATCTTGTCCACTACCATGCTTTCCTCTCCACGATAGATCTGTAGGGTGAGCCACCAGCCAATATAGATACAGATATTCATTTTTAAAAGTAGTTTTTTCAATTATTTTGTGGCAGTAGCAAGGAAAGTAACTACTACAAAGATACTGGAAATAAGGCTTGAAGTTACAGGAATTCAATCATCCACTTAATGAAGGCACTGACCACTATGTCTTTCCCTTCATTGGGGTTCCTTCAACTTGCAGTTGAAGTCTAGTGTGTCCAAAGAGTGTGGTTGTCACATGGCAGCTAAAGCCACTGTTACTTAGTAGTTAAACTTATGAGTACTGCAGAGATATAGTCAAATCTCATGAAGAAAGCATGTTCATGAACTGTTCTCAGAATGCACATGAAACTGATGGATGCTTTCAAAATCTGAAAACATATATATATATATATATATTTATAATATAGATAAATCACTTACATGATCAAAAATTATTTGTTTATATGTAATATATGTACACATTTTATATAAAATCTCCCCTAATGCCATCATTTCCAATAACCTATTTTATCATTTTACTTTTTTTCCAAGTCATGCTCTGAACCATGATTTTACTCCTGAGTCTACAGCAATAGAGAAGACAAAATAATCACTCTTTGCATACCCTAATCAATGTCCTTGCTCAGACACTCAGTGAACATTTTGACTTTGTGAAGACTCACAGGACAATATTTCTCTTCATATTATCGTCAATGGAAGAGTTGATAACGGACAAGTTCTACTTATAGATGTCTCTCCTCAGAGGGCAAGTTACTGGAGAGGATGTGGAGAAAGGGGAACACTTATACATTGCTGGTGGGAATACAAATATGTACTTTGGAAATTAGTATGGCAGTTTCTTAGGAAAATGGAAATATATCTACCTCAAGACCCGGCAATTTTACTATTAAGCATATATCCAAAGGATGCATATTCATACCACAAGAACATCTGTTCATCTATGTTCATAGCAGTATTATTATCATACCCAGAACTTTTAATCAAGCTAGATACCCCTCAATGTAATCCACCATATAAACAAAATGAAAAAAAAAACCTAATGATCATCTCTTTATATGCTGAAAAAACCTTACAGAAAACCCAACAACCTTTCATGATAAAGGTCTTGGAAACATCATGGATAAAAGAATATACCTAAACATAATAAAGATAATATATAGCAAACCAACAGCCATCATGGAACTAATTGGAGAGAAACTCAAGACAATTCCTCTAAAACCAGGAACAAGACAATGCTGTTCACTCTCTCCATATCTCTTCAATACTGTACTTGAAGTCCTAGCTAGAGCAAGAAGACAACTAAAGGAGATCAAGGAAATACAAATTGGAAAGGAAGAAGTCAAACTTTCACTATTTGCAGATGATATGAGTCCCAAAAAATTCTATCAGTGAATTCCTAAAGCTGTAAACACCTTCAGCAAAGTGACAGGATACAAGATTAACTAAAATGTAAGTCAGTAGTACTTCCTTATATAGAGATGATAAAGGGGCTGAGAAAGAAATCAGACAAACGTTACCCTTCACAATAGCTACAAAAAAACATAAAATATCTTGGAGTAACTCTAACAAAACAAGTGAAAGACCTGCATGACAAGAATATTAAGTGTTTAATGAAAGAAATTAAAGAAGATATCAGAAAATGGAAAGATAGGTAAGATCAACATAATAAAAATGCCATTGTTGCTGAAAGCAATCTACAGATTCAATGCAATCCCCATAAAAATCCCAAAACAATTCTTCACAGACCTTGAAAGAACAACACTCAACTTTATATGGAAAAAAAACCCATGATAGCCAAAATAATCCTATACAATATAGCAAATATTCAAACCTATTAATAGAGAGTACAATAAATTACCTTTTATTCAAATACAGCAAGAGAAGAGGGATAGAAGAACATGTTTGAGAAAATTAGGAACAAATTTCATTTCTGCTCATGTATCGAAAATCATACATTTTCATGTCACTGCAAGTTGTAATTCATTTGGATTTTGATTTAATATAAATTTGTTAAAATGCTTTAGAGTCTTGTTTTTTTTTATTGCTAAAACAAAGGTTTAAATCTTTAACCAAATTATGACTCTTACAGAAAACCTTCATTTTGAAAACCTGTATCAGAAAAGAACACAGTGGACTTGGTGGGGTCATAAATGCTTTGTAAAAGTAAAGGCTGGAGAACAACTGCATTGGTGTACTTCATTAAATAGTTATAAAAGAAAGACATAGTCAGCAAATTATCATGGCTTTATCCACTAAAAATAAATGTTCTAATATTGTCATGTGTTGCTGTGCCCCAGGGATAAGTATAAACATGCAGAAGCAGAATATGAATCACCCCTGCTAATGGAGATTTCATTTTAGAAGAGAGATTAATACAACATACATCACGAAACAAATTAAGTTTATGGTACAGTAGCGTTTGTATCTTGCCTTCACAACAAGTAAAGCAATAACAGGCTTCCAGGAAAATTGGGAATGCAATAGTTAAGAGTGGACTCTGCCTCTCCTAATGCTACTTTTCAGGGATTGGCTGTGCTGTGCAGGATAAGTGTTCTCCTTGCAGAAGGAATGGAGGGGAGAGGAGAGAATGAAAGGCACAGAGACAGATGCCGCATTTGATGTTCTCTCACAGAGTCTCTAGTCTACTTGGTATAGACTTTACAAAATAAAAATAACTTAGTTTCTCAGTCAGGTCTAAAAATCAGCTCTTTCAGTAAAGCAAGGAGAACACAGAGAACATTTGTAGAAATTACCTTTTGCAACAAAGGCTTAAAATTATTTCAAGTTTACAACATTTAGAAATGTCACTAACCAAGAAATTAAACTCAACCCCAAACATCCATTTACTCACTGTAAAATCTTAATCTTGTTCATTTATTTCTGTAGTGCTAGGGCCCAAACAAACAGTGTCACCAATGCTAGGAAAGTAGTCTACCACTCAGTTATACTCCCTTGTACTGAATGATTATCTTACTGCATGTACTAATGGCAAATTTTATGGTGAACTGGGGACAGAACAGACAGGAATGGGAGAATCAGGAGAGGGATGTGAATGAGGGAGGGAATGCAGGGAGAAACTGCTAGAATTGAGGGACATTTGAGCAGTGGTATGGAAACCTAGTGCATATAATATATGAAGACAATACTAATGAAGTCTCCAAATAATGGGGAAGATAGAATCCCAGTTGGCATATCTTGACGCTAAATGAAGCTTCCTGTACCTGGACTGGGTTACTGTCAATTAAGTTATTGGCCAACATAGCCCCATGGAAATCCACAAATAATCCAGGTTGTTGCCAAGACAGATTGGTCTCTAAATACTGATAGTAAGGCCCCATTGCTGAAGGCAAAACCCATATTACTCATGAATGGGAAGGAGTCAAGGTGGTACCAGCTTCCAAAAGAGAAAGTTAAACATCTACCCAGCCAAAAACCCTTTGATCTATAATATTGTCCTGTGTGTAAAATATGCTAGGGTAATGGTGGCACAAAACTTGAGGGAGTGACAATGTCTGCTTTTACTCAAGGCATACTCTGTTAGATGGAAATCACACCTGACTCTACTTGTGACCAACTACCAGAATCTAAATAGACCAGACACCTGGGATAAAACCGAATACAACTGATCTTAAAAGAAAATAGTGATAATATGACCTCTAGTGGAATTCTGCTATACTTATACGTTAGTCCTTTATTCAGCTATCATCAGAGACTTCCCCCTACCACAGAAGCAGATAGGAAAAAATAGAGACTAAAGATATGGAGGTAAATCGACAAACTAAATAAATAAAATCAACATGCCAAGGTGACAGCTAAACAAGTATGTTGTCCACGGATGTATCCTCCACAGAAGCTCAGACCTAGAATCAACCTAAATATTCACCAAAGATGAACAGATAAGGGAGGTTGGTATAGCTACACAAGGAAAGACTATTTGGTTTTACAAAAAGGTAAAATATTCTGTCATTTATGAAAAGCTGCAGATGAAAAGACAGAGCACCATGCTAAGTCAACTATGTGAAAGTTAGAAAGCTAAACACTATGTTTTTGCTTATGAAATTAATCTGAACTCCTGAGCTAAAATAAATGGTGTGTTTCGCAGATGAGAATGAGGCACGGATGTTCAAAAAACAATGCCTGAGTTAATCTGAAGGAATGGATTCGACTGATTTGTTTTTCTGTCTTTGACACCTACGTTATATCTTAGTGGATCCAGCTAAGAGTTGAGTATTTTACATCTAAATACCACTAAGAAAAATTTCAAAGTTGTAATCACACACACACACACACACACACACACACACACAAAGAAACTTAAATTTTGAGTCTAATTAATGTTTGGTAGTTTAATTTGGTCTTTCTTCACAATGTTCAAAATTTATAATAATGGGGCTCGTGAGATGGCCCAATAAAATAATGTATCTACCAACAATCCTGAATGCTGGAGTTGACTCACCAGTCCTATAAACTGTGCTCACAGACAGGCACTAGAGAAGCCAGGAATGTTAACTTCGCATGGTTTTCTCTTCAGTGGAAGGGATTTACACCCGTTTTCCACCCAGAAGGCTAGGAGTAAATGTTGTTAATAGCTTCGTGATCTTTGCTTCACAGATTTTTTGAGAAATATGTTATGCCATTTTTAAACTTAAATTGTATGAACAAAATAAGTTAAAATCAGGCATATGGAGTGTTATAAATTCATGAACCTAATGAGCAATGACTTTAATAAAATCATTTTCTAAAAGTTGCTGCTATGTACATTTTTAGTTACAAAATTCGATCCTTGTTTAGCTTAACTTGCTTTCAATACTTATTAGGTAATTTAGCTGATGTTCTGAAAATCTAATATTTTCCCAAACCAAAGTATGCATACATGTACATATCTGTATTATGAATTTATGAACATTTACTTATATATATATGTGCTAACCCCAAAATACTTTTATAGGTACAGTTTCAAAAATGAAGAAGTTGCCTTTCCCTCAATATTAAATTAATATTAAGAAGAACTATATTGTAAAACAATATTTTCCTAATCCCAACTCAGAGACAAAATTAATTTGCAAAAAGACTGTAAACATAAAATTACATAAGGGCAAAACATAAACAACATGAGACTTAAATATTAGAATTGACTTTTCCAGCTAAGAGGTATGCACCTTTGCAAAGTGAGCATATTTTGAGTCATGTGACTAATATGAAGAAATTTCATGAGTTGAATTAAACATGCTTTTGAATCTGAAAAGAATAGCAGAGCACATTTCTCTTTGCTTCGTGGAACTCCAGAAATAGTGTGCAAAATCTTAATAATCACCCATTGGTGTCCTAGCAGCTGCACAGCCCATCCTGCCTGCAAGCCGTCCTAGTCTCCTATGAGAGGAGAACTACAATGGAAAATGAAGGACGACCCATTATCTGGGGAGCAACAAGCAGCTGCAACCCTGGGAAACCACTGTTTCTACTGGGCAGAGTAAGGAGAAATTCTACCTTCTAAAATCTTAGTGGTGCTACTATAATAAAATAAATAATTCTGGATAAACTTTCTGGTTTATTCTGTTACAGAATAGTTTCATTTTTTCATAAAGCTTCCTATTGTCAGTCTCAATGGGCAAACAACCACTGATTCTCTTATTTTACCTTACAACATTTGGCAAAACACACAAATTTGCTAGATGTCCTTTACCCTGGATTATGTTTTTCATGCTAATCCATGGTCAGATTGCCAAAAATACATTTTCTAAGCTGTGCAAAAATGCTCTTCTTTTAATAGTAGAATATATCTACATGAAAGGCTATTAAGATGCACTAACTACTTTTATTTGTTTTCCCTTTATCGTGAACAAAAATTTGAAGATGATTATATGGAATTTTTCTTGTTTTTTTTTTACAGGAAAAATGCCAAGATCAAAGAAAAACTATCAATGTAAGTCATAAATACTGCCATTGTGGTTGAATGCCTGCCCCCACATCTATATGCAAAGGTTGGTTGACGAATCATCTTGGGGAAGATGATTAAAGAGCTCATTGGCTGACATATGAATTCATAATAACCAGTGCCCACAGAGTCTCACATTTCTTGTTTTCTCGGCTCCAAAGCCATTATAGGAGCTAATCAATGGCTGAGTGGGTAAGAGCCCTTCTCTCTCTTCCTGTAGACCACAGTTGTGCTCTCAGCACCCATGATGAACAGATAGCAAGGCCTCTACCTCCAGCTCCATGGGATCTTGCATCTTCTTGTTTCCTCTATGGAAACCTGCACTCACACAGGTACATACACACCACACACACACACACACACACACACACACACACACACACACACACACACACACACATTTTTTATTCTTTAAAAGTAAGTATTATAGTCTACCATAGTTCATAATTATCTTTTCCAAATATAATGAAAAACAAATAACATAATCTTACCTTATATAAAATATGGTTTGATTTTATGCCTGATTTTGGTGGGTTCATACAATCATAAAAGAAAGGTAAGTGTAGAACAATATAAAAATGACTTCATAAGGAGCAGCATTTTTTGCTATTATTACATAGCTGTTATACCTTAGCAGACAGTGATTTTTTATAACATCTTAATAATATGTATCTGTTTATGTATTTGTCATGTATTCATATAGCTCCAGAGACTTGGGTCTGACTAGGGGAGGTAAGGTAATGAAGAAAAGGCAACTGCAGAGACACACAGAAACCTTGTATCTGGGTGAATTGTTCTCTCTGACAGTGAAACTGCAGCTCCCTGGAAGCTCAACTTATGCATCATGTAAAGGTTAATGGAATAGCAAGTAATTCCATACATCTGGACAAGGAAGCAAGGCTATCACATACAAAGAAACAAGGAGGCAGAATTTATGGTAAACAGTTGGATTGAGAAGACAGGTTTAGCCAATCGTGTTAAGTGCTATCTCTGTATGACATGAACATCACATTATATAAATGTATGGTGGACATTTTCTGCACACCTTGTCAGCAATCACACTCAGACCAAAAAGGAAGGCTTTCACATTTGTCCAAATGTCTGAGGCTTTGGGGTTCTTGCCACACTAACTCAAGGCTTCCAGTGCTCCCTCCGTTCTTGTGTGTGTATACTCACATGTGGAGATAAGAGGACAACTTTCAGAAGTTTGTTCTCTTTTTGTGCCATATGGGGCCCTAGGATTCTGCCCAGATCCCCGAACTTGACAGCAAGTGCACCTACCAGCTGAGTCACCTCTCTGGCCCAAGAGTCGTTTTTTCTAATTCACTACCATATTCAATTTCAATCATAACCTGGGTTCTGAGAATTCATCCCCTGTAAATGAGGGAGCACAGCTCTGTTGACTCACTTCTATTTTTGTCACTGAATGAAGGCATTCTCTTACAACTGCTCTTAGTTTTATCAACATAAACATAATTGGACAGGACATCATCAGACTTAATATTTTATGCTGTTTCACATTAGTCCATTTCACATGTGACAGTTCTTTTAAGTAAAATTAATAGCAGTAATTCACTTCTGAACCCTAATATATTTTTCAGCATCTGACTGATTAATATTATTAATTAAGGTGTAGTTCAGATTGCCAACATGCATTAAGTCCTATGCTTCCAAGACAGACGCCTGCAATGGGATGTGAAATTCCCTTAGAGAGACACATCTGAGACAAGGCTTTCCCATCACAGCAATGACTGAAAGATTACTCTGCACATTTTTGCAGTGATAAATGACATGAGTAGCAGAATTTATTTCTGAATGTTTATTGAATTTCCTGGGTGATTAACTCAGTCAGCGTGGAGCGCATATGGAGGCAGGAGGTGTTTCTCTGTATTACAAGCTGAACATCTTCCAGAAATACTTAATTATCACCAAAAGTAGACTTGCAGTGCATACTTCCAGCTTCAGCTTTCAATATTTGTGACCACTCAGAATACTCTTGATTCTCTTCATAACCTGCCACAGAAAAGGAAGGAAACCAATGTGTGCCACTTTCAGCAATAAGGAATTTGATTCTCTGATGCCAATTCCCTGCTTTCTTCTGTGAGTAATAATTTCAGTGTTACTATGTTCTTTCCTTTAAAGCACCATTTCCCTCTCTGTAAATTCTAAATCATCCTTTTAACATGTATGGAAGGTTTACTTGTAAGCATGAAAGATTTATTCTAATATATATGAAGTCTAGGAACTAAGCACGTAGCTTAGTTGAAATGTACTTGTCTCGAAAGCTGGAAGGTATGGGTTTGACTCCCAGCACTGCACATACTGGGTAGGGTGGTAACCAGGTCCCATGTTAGCATGAGGCAGGAGGAAGATTAGAGCTTCACTCTCAGATACATAAGAAATTTTGAGGTCAGTTGGGATATGTGAAACCCTGTCTCAAAAATATAAAAGGTAGCATTAAAATAAAACACTGTATAATGTTGTGTTGTAACTATAAAATAAGTATTTCAGTCTTTAACCTTCAATAGTGGATACCAGCACCTCAAGACAATGTGTGGCTGGTGATCAAGAGTTACAGTATTAAAGACTCAATTCTCAGGTGTTAGAACATACAGAGTGAATATGAACAACAAAGATAACTGCATATCTCACAATATCCAGAAGCATACGATTTGAATGCCCTTGTCATAAGAAAATGATAGAAGCTTAAAGTGATTAACATATTGACTTCATTGGGTTGATCCCTGCTTAATGTATACAAAGATCATTAAATACTTAGCCTCAGGAATGTAAACAATGCAAGGTAGTAACCCAACCAACCAAATACGACCAGTTTATACAAGTATACTTGAATGTTATATATTCACTTTGTTATTTAAATTTTATTTTCACAAATTGATGTTATAGGAGTAAACTTATGATAGGCATTGGTATTCTAATTTCTATATGTTAAACATTGCTTCTATAAATAAATGTTCACTTTTTTGCTTTACTCTGTTTTTGGTTCTTTTGTGTATATGTCTGATAATGTTATTTCTTTACTTACTTTTCTTACTTTACTTACTGAAGAAGTGTCAAGTGACTGTTAGGAACTGAGCCTACTGTCCTGCTTCATTAATTAATTTTCCTTATTCCTGTTTGCTAAAGTATATGACAGAGCTGTTTAAGAAAGGTTAAGATTATTATTGATGTTACAGTGAAGAAAGGTGGAGAGGTCATATTGGCAGGAACTTGGAGTCACTGGTCACATTTTGCCTTCAGTCAAGAGGCAGAGAAAGATAAACACTACTACTTAGCTCACTTTCTCCCTTTTACCAGTCTAGGACCCCAGCTCACAAAGCAGTGCCTTGGCGAGTCAACAAGCATCTTCTTATCTCAGCTATCCTAAACTTAGTAAGCCCTCACAGGTAATTCTAGTTAGACAACTATTAACCACCACACCCCCAAGTAACAAATGCACACACACACATACTCAATTTCTCATTTACTCATTAAAGTGTGTGTGTGTGTGTGTGTGTGTGTGTGTGTGTGTGTGTGTGTGTGTGATGTACTTCAGTGTAGTTTTGAGTTTTAATTCCATAGTCTCTAGTGGTGTTGGGAGTCTTTTCATGTGCATGTTGGCTATTTTGAAATCTTCCTTGGAGTTGTGTTTTTGCATCTTGAGAAGCAGCTGGACCAAGTCTCTGTTAATTCAACATAGCATATATATGAGTACTGTTGTATTTTATGCCCTTATTCTAAGGTTGAGATGTTTTAATAAATGGGGACTTTCTTTATAGCATCTCTGGACATGAGCAATGGATTTTTTTAGGCTGGATTTTCCATAAAGGTGAAATAATAGCCTTTATTATACTATTATATGTTGTTATTTTGGCTACTTTCAAAAAATAACTGAAATAAAATAATCTTGTAAGCAGAAGAATAAAGCTTCCAGAAAATAATAGGAATTCCAGGTCTTTAGAAAAACAAAAGGCAGTAGTATTTAAAGTAACACAGGCTGATCCCTGTGATGTTGAGGTCCCAACTACCTCAGTGAGAGACAAAACAAGGAAATGACTGTCATTATAGATAAGGACCTGGACCTTCAGTGCACCATAACTGGTCACTTGAAGTTCAAGATTGTCCATTAAGTTAAGCCAATGCAACTGTGGTTAAGGAGTTAGCTGAAAGAAAGAAACATTGATATCTCTAAAAACTATGAGTTTTTCCAAGGAAGTAGCTGACCAACTGCAGAGAGATAAAAGCAGAAGCCTACCAATTGGATTTCCCTCACATTTTCCTGTAAATTCTTCAGAAATACTACAACTGTTGTTAGGCAAAATCCCCACAAAGTTGACTTTAACTTTGCATATTTTTTATTTACACACACACACACACATATATATATATATGCATATATATGTATATATATATATATATATATATATATATATAGAGAGAGAGAGAGAGAGAGAGAGAGAGAATTTATTATAGTGATTTACACGCTGTGGTGCAGCTAATCTAACAATGACTGCATAGGAACAGAAGGCCCAATAATTCATCAGTTGTTCAGTTCATGAAGCTGAGTGACTTGACTCATCTGGTCTTCAGTAAACATCTGAATTCTGAAGGAGTGAAATAATGGACTTGCTAGTTAAGCAAGAGTAGGCTGGCAACATCTTATTCTTCCATGTCCATTTTATAGGCCACCAAAGAAGGTGTGACCAAAATTAGAGGTGGATCTCCCTACCTCCAAAAATGTGGATTAAAGATATGACTTCCTATCCAGATCAAAAATAGATCTTTCCACTTCAAATGATGTAGCTAAGCAAAAACCCCTCACAACTGTGCCCAGCCACTTTTGAGTTTTAGTTAATTAGAGATATAGTTAAGTTGATACTGAAGAATACCCATCATATGTAGGAAATGCCAATGAGAAGCTCTTGCCTAATCTTGTCCTGGAAATACTGCATGCAGAGACTGCCTTCCAACATGAGATTTGACCTATTTTCCTGATTATCTTGGTTTTGAGTTATAGACTTTAGGGTGCTGTGTTGTCTCTGCTGAAGATTGCAGCAAAGAATTCATGGTCCAGCCCATTTGGCTGACCTCCAGGAAGGGATCTGTCCCAGGGCAGAAGGAGATGGGTATAAGATAGAGACAGCACTCTAGGCTAGCCTGCCCAGTGAAAGGAAGAAACTTGACTCCCTTTACCTGCCTTACATTTAGGCTGGTATACATATATGAACACATTCTCACTGTCTTTCACTTTTATGCTTTCCTGAAGAGCACAGTTAAGAGTAGTGGGATGCCTGCAGGCTGTCTCCAAGGGCTACTGTAGCTACTTTAGTACTGGTGGCCTTAATACTCACCATTAAATTTTAAGTTCTGAACAAACACATGATTTTAACAGAGCACTGGTGAATACCAATTTAGCGATTTCCAAGAATAATTTTGCCTTTAATTAACATTTTTGTATCCTGAGAACCTTAATAATGTTTAAATCCAATGTGCCTAGTGATCCTACAGCAGTTATAGTGCAAAGAAACTAAAAAGTTAGAATTGTTAAAGTAGCATTTCAGGCCCATCAAGAGCAAGCTACTTCCTTCGGCTAAGAACAAAATATACTCCATGGTTAGGGCATACCTTTGTCTTCTCCCTTAAGAATTAATTCAGTTATGTCAACGAGGCAAGCTGATTTACCATAAGCAGTGCAAATAAGATGAGATAATGTAATTTCCTTTCCAGAACCTCTGCTCTTTGAAGTGGAGCTACAATCTCCTTAGCTCTTCTGAGTCCTTACTTGTTTTCTCACCATTTTGTGTTTCTTCTTATGTCTTTCTCATGTGTTTAGATATTTGCCAAAGCCTTGATAAATTTTCCCAGATAATCTAGACTGTGTCACTCTTTTCCAGAGTTATTTCCGAACCCTCATCCACTATGTAGCTGTTTTCAAATGACGTGTCTCTTCCCTTCTCTAGCCTGTCTTCTTCCTCCAAGCAACTGCCAGTATTTGCAACTTCTTTGCTTTGGGTTTTCTTTTAAATGTTAATAAAATTTTCCTGAAGCCTTTCTTCAAACCCATTATTAAATTCTTTTATTAAGCCAACTAAAAACACCTTGATGAGACCTAAGTTTTGCTGGTTACATGTGGCAACCCAAGTTTGGCTCCCATATTTTCTAGTAACAGAAATACCAGGAGAATAACTTTGCAGGAGATGGCCAAGGAACAACTAGAATGATTAGGCTAGCTGGCCCTGTCCTCAAATGAGCAGTTCAGGAAAGCCCAACCAGCAAACAGGTTTTCTGTGAGTTCCCTAACATGCTTAACTAGGAAGTAGCCAAAGTTGACTATTGCCTCTTTCCATGTCGATGAAGGCATGATGCTGAATGAAGATATCACTGTTTCCCACACAGCACTCCTTTTGTTTTCTTTCTAGGTAAATTTATATAGTAAAAATATTTGTGTAGTGTTCTCTTGGTTACAATTTTCATTCTGTGACATTTCTCTATTGCAAGTGTACAGTGCTGCCATTTGTTTTGTTAGCTTGTATACAGTACTCCAGTATTTGATAAGGTATGGGACTAAAGCAGATTAATGAAGCAATGAATAAAATTGCCATTTTGGTAACCATTTATAAACATAAATGCCAATGTGAAAATTTGCCACATGGTCAATGGAAAACAAGCAAAAAGCTTTCCAAGAAAATAAACTACATGGACAGAGAATATATCTATATATCATATTAATAAAAATAATCATAATAAAAACCACAAGGCTTGTCTTGCACCTTTTAATCTCTTAGAGAATTTTTGCCTCCCTGCTAAATTATTGACCTCCATTGCTAACTCAGGAACCACCTCAAACAACATCAAGGCTTAAAGTATCAAGAGTAGATAACCATAGGAGCTGCAAAGAGAACTATGTAACTCATGTCACTATTTTTCCAAAACCCAGATTAAGAGACAGCACATCCTCTGTCAAGAACAGCTACTGGAAACCTATTTGAGAAAGAAAAAAAACAACAGCAACTTTCTGTGTCATATTACAAATGATCACAATCGCAGTGGAACACAGTGCACATCATGCCTTCAGTCTGAGATTGGTGTACATTTTGAAGAAAACCACTAAATAACAAAGGAGGTACTCCTGCTGGCCTGTACCATTGTTCTCTGAAACAATCCAGATCAATCATTCACTGTGTTACTACACAGCAGGCCTCCCAATTAGCCTTGGCTAACACAGTGCTTTATATTATGAGAGCCATCAACAAACACCGACAAAGGCAGAGACTTTTCTATTTCTTTCTGGATTCCCTGTAAATCCCTCTTACCCACAGCTCCTGAGGGATCCCTCTTCCCCAACCCATCATTGGTCTTTTTAGAGTATGTACTTTTTCTGTGTGGACTTTGCTTGTGTAATGAGCTCAGAATGGATTGTTGTCATTAGTCATTGGCTCAATGTGGAACTTTCAATCTTTCTGAAGGCATTTGGAAATAGAGTGCAAGAAGTGGTCTTTGTTAGACTTAGATATTTATGGAAAAGGAGAAGCAGTTGACCTCTATGTTCTTGAAAGAGGCAATTGGACTGAGGACATTTGACTTCTCTGGAATGAGTCATTAATCATTGGAGTGATTCAGATGCAGAGGGACAGAGCAACACTCAGCAGAAAAATTAATATTGAACACAGAAAATGGGTATGTGGGGATATATCTAAATTTCCTCTTTCTCCATGACCTAACTGACTTCTCAAAGTCCATCTTGTCAAGAGCATGGCCAATTCACTTTTTAACTCCCAGGAGGAGCTGGTGTAGAGTGGGCACAATGGTGATCAACTTCTTCCCATCACAGAGCTAGTCACTCAGGTCGAGGTAGTACATATGTTGGACATGGATTTATCACAATTATAGTCTCACAGTCATTCAGTAACTGTACACTCCTACTTGTCTACCTTGGCTAAGGTGAGTGACTGATCCTCTTAAACAAGCACCACATATCTCTACATTACATGACATCCAGACACAGATGCATTCTTCTTTGCTGATTATGTTAAACCTTGACAATTCTAGATGATTCAAATGGTTTGAATATTTCCACTGTTGAGGGCTTAGGAAATGTTCAGTACAAGGGTTTTACTTGTCTTTTTACTAATCTTAGATGTTAAATATTCAATGCCACATGGCAAACTAAACTTATATTCTTACTAATCTGATATAATCTAAACCTACTGATGCCTTAGAAAAGGTATAAAGCACTTGGATTCAGGAGGAGTACAGGTTCATAAATTTCTGAAATTTATTTCAAGGATGAGCAATATGAAAGGATGGGTGCTGGAGACTCTGTTTATGATCCTGACTCATGGTAGTGTGGCTCTTTCCTAATGCAAATAGGTGCATTGCTTAAAATCTATGCAATTGCACTTTCATTGTCTACAGACTGAATAAGAGAAGAATGCTTCTTTCCAAGGCTGGGATATATTGTATAATTCAGCTCTTGGACTGCTATTGCTATCTGCTATCTGCAGGAAAGTATGGTTAACAAAGAGAAATTCTGATTTTCTTTCTTCTTCTTTCCTAGAGAGTACATTGCAGAGACTTACGGGTATTGCTCATGAATGTGTGTGTGGCTTCCTCATCAGGAACAGCAGTGTTTTTCCCAGCAAATAATACATAAAAAGAGGTGCATAAGAGTCCTTAAGCAATCTGCTAACCCCAAGTGTGAGAGAGTAAATGTGTTAAGACAATGAATGATTCCAGTCTACGAGGCACAAGATAGAGAGTAGTTAAAAAACATATTGCCCCACATGTGCACATTGGTCCACACATGTTCCTCAGAACTTATATCTATTTGAATTATACTTTATGTTAATCATAATGTTTGGAGATGTGTTGGCAAGTGAACAGAACAAAGAGTGGTGATGTTATAAATGGCAAGACTCCTCAGTAAAATCGTATGCTACCTTTTGTAGTGTGTTAATAAGTGTTGGCTATAGACACACACACTTAACCTATTTTGATTATTCTAAATTGCTTAGGACACAAACATGTATACATTGTAAATTGAGAAAGGTTCACATAACTTAAAAATAACCAGGATTTTATTTTCTGAAATATGTTTCACAAATGTTTTTGTTGAGGTTGCAGAATTTCCATATTCTTCAGTCAAACCCCAAGCACTGATAGCAACACCAATAAAGGTTTATTTCTTTTCTAATTGATAAAATACATAAACATATCCAAGCCTGAAGTGTCAGTTAGTATGTACTCAGATCAGGATAAATATACTTCTGTGCCTCCGCAAAAAAAAAAAAAAAAAATGAATGCCAGGAAACCTCTGTGTTTTCCCCTTTCAATTCTCTAGTTCTTTCATTCCTGAAAACCACCAAATTTTTTTTGAGATAGGGTGTTTTGTATTGTATTGGAGGCTGGCCTGGCACTCACTCTGTAGAACAGGCTGGCCTCGAACTCAAAGAGATTTGCTACCGAGTGCTGAGATTAAAGGCATTCACCACCATGCTCAGCCTAAAAATTTTATCTCTTCTTTTTCAGAATATCTTTAATTGGATTCCCTTCTAAACAAAGACTTTGAAAATTAGTTCCTTTTACTAGCAGGGTGTAGTTAATGTTCAACTATCAGTTTGTATGCCCTCACAAATTGTTTCTCTGTATCACTAAGTAAAGTATCTGGGAACAATGTAATTTATTCTCCTACTGAAGGGCTTGCTTGTCTCTAAGATTTTCCTGTAATGGATAATGGTATTATAAACAATTTTGTTTACACAGAAACTTCAAGTCATTTTAATAAAACCTCAGTAGTGATGGGGGATGTCCTTCTGTGTGTTGTGAATATGTTTTACTTATCTGTTGATGAATAAAGCTGTTTTCACCAAAGTACAGGCAAGATGTTTCCAGTCAGGAAGTATAGGCAGGAATATCAGATTAGGAGGATTCTGGGAAGAGGAAGACAGAGAATGAATCTTGAGAGAGGCTCCAGGTAGTTGCAGAGAAACCAAGATTCTTGATAAGCCAAAACCATGTGGAGATACATAGATTAATAGAAATGGGTTAATAATTAAGAGAGAGCAAGCCAATAAGAAACCTGAGCCATTGACCACAGAGTTTATAACTGATATAAGCCTCTGTGTGTTTATTTGGGATTAAATGGCTTAAGAACCAGGAGGGACAAAAACTTCTGTCAACATGGAAGTGTAATTGCATGGCAAGGGTACATTCAGAGTATGCATATTCATCATTCTAACTAGTGGGTTGTGATTTTATTTATTTATTTATTTAGGTTTTCTAAGACAGGATTTCTCTATGACTTTGGAGGCTGTCCTGGCACTAGCTCTTGTAGACCAGGCAGGTCTTCAACTCACAGAGATGTGTCTGCCTCTGCCTCCAGAGTGCTGGATTAAAGGCGTGTGCATGATTTTATAATTTTAATTAATGTTTCCCTTACAAAACACAACATGAATTGATTTTCCATGTTTTCATACTTTCTACTCATTTATGTTCAAGAATAAAATAGACCTCTGTGCTTCACTGAAGTACCAGTGTTTCTAGCACCAATGACTTCATTTATCTGAAACACATTGATCTCAACAAGGAGAATAAAATTCTACCTGTTATCACTCAAACATGCTTTTTGTTTTTTATATTTTTTAAATTTAAATTTAAATTTATATTAGAAACAAGGTTGCTTCACATGTCAATTCCAGGTCCCTCTCCCTTTCCCTCCCCTCCTCCTGCGCCCTCACACCAACCCCTCCAATATCCCCTCATTTCCCCAGGGAGGGTGAGGACCTCCAAGGGTGTGTCCATAGTCTATTATTTCATCCAGGGCAGGGCCTAGACCCTAAAGCCATTCTAGTCTATCAATATTTGAAGTTGCAAAGCTTCTCTGACTGGTACAAATTGTGACAGTAGAAATTCACCAATTCCCCACTTTTATTGGTATCATTTTGAAATATAGATTCATATTCAGTATTTCACTAGACTCAGGATTAAAGCTAAACCAAATTGGAAAGTTTCATGCTATCATATTGATTATGCTAAATAATGTATGTACTATAAAACATGGGATCTCTGGAAGACAGAGAGCATATTGAGTGAGGTAACACAGTCACAAAAAGAGAAACACGGCATGTACTCTCTCATATATGGATTTTAGACATAGATGTGGGGACTGCCAGCCTACAATCCCATGGCCAGAGAGTCTGGGAAACAGAAACTTCATTCAGTGGCTGATAGAAGAAGAGGCAGACTCCCATGGCTAAGTACTGAGCTGAACTCAAGAAAGCCAGTAACAGAGAGGGAGGACTGATGACCAAAGGCATTAAGACTGGGTTGGTTTAACCCCGAGAAACAGCTGACCTGACAAGAGTTAACTCTTGAATCCCAGGCTGATGCCTGGGAATCCAATATGGGACTGATCAAGATGCCCTGAATGGGGGTGTCAGTGAGGAGGCCTAGGTAATTTATTGAGCCTTGGGGAGTAGATCAGTATACATCCCGAGTATACACATGGACTTTGGACTCCCATCCAACAATATGAGATGACCTCTCAACCTGAACTCTTGTGGGGAGGGTCTACGCCCTGCCCTGAATGAAATGACAGACTATGGACACCCCCATGGAGGGCCTCACCCTCCCTGGGGAAATGAGGGGATAATGGGGGAGTTGGGGGGATTGCGCGGGAGGAGGGGAGGGAAAGGGAGAGGGACCTGGAACTGACTTGTGAACCAACCATGTTTCTAATCTAAATTTAAACAAAAAAATTTAATACAAAAAAGCAGAATGGTATATTTTGTTTTATAGTGCTTCTCAAATATGAAGACAGAAAACAACAAACATCAAAATGCTAGTTAATATTGAAGATACATATATGCTTTCTATATTATTAAATTGGAGAAGGCAATTTAATTTCAATTTCAATGCTGTTGTCTTGTGAAGGGTTTTAAACAATTGATTCAAATACTGTAAGTCTCTATTTCCTAATCAAGTTACATACTATACAGTACAGATGTTGCTTGGTTTTCAAATATCCTGTACCAGAAATTATAAAAAGTTTCTGCTCATAATAACCCTTAACAAAATTTACATATTCTTAGTGCCAATGACCCTGTCAGAGGAACAAGGGGTGGCAATTAAAAGTCAAAATGTTAGCCCACCAGGGGACAACTCCATGATGGGTGAATATATTTTAGGCAAGACATCCAAGACCACAAGCTCCAGAATGTCTTTGCTTCTGCTCTGCTTTTATATGCTTATCATTGCCATATTTCTCGAGTATCTGCCATGTTGTGAATAGGTGTAGGGAGAATACCCAATGCCTGTACTGTGTTAATCTCATGGAAATATCCTGTTCTACTGGACATTTTTACCTATGGATTATTATGAAGATTATTTCTTCCTAAAATTTTTGATGATAAATAAATCAAGTAAATGTCACTGCTAGAACATATGAGTTTCTACTGAGGAGCCATATAGACAATAGTTTAGATTAACGACTAAGAAAAACAGTTGTGTCCAAGCTGCCCAACTAATTTAAACTCTTCCTAATCTAAATGTTGAGAAATGGGTTCATAGATTTCAGGGTACATCATTAGCAAAAACAAAGCCATAAAATAAGTTTAGATTAGACAGATGTTTGATAATAACTTTGAGATGAATCCCCCCAAAAGCAAACTAAAGTTCACACAAAGACACATAGTCAAAAATACAAAGAAGTCCAGTTGTTACTATCTGAAGTGCTTCCCTTACTAGGGTTGGTTGATGATCAAAGGTGATGATTAAGGTTTAAAGTAGATCTAACTGATCTTTTATATATATAAAAATTTAGGTTTGTGATTCCTTTGAGATTTATTATAAGATTAACTTTCAAGATAAGTAATGAAGTAATTGTTCCATTATTTGTATCTGAAGAATGCAACATGCCAAGAAAAGACCTGACAGAGAAAAATACCTTGCCTTCCTATATGGTTAATCTAAAACAAGTTTTTGGGCATGAATGTGCATGGGTTCTTGGCATAATTTGATTTTTATCTGTAATACATAAAATATTTAATCATATAAGGGAGATGAAAAACATGTTTTTACCTGTGTTCATTATAATCATTCACTTGGTAAAAAGAATGTAACCATATTATAATTCCTACATTGCTTGAAAAACTTTGTTGCGGTATATAACATGTAGACAAAAAGTACATGGTAGATGTATAGAGAAGAATGAAGAAGGAAACCACCAAGAGAGAGTGTGAATGTTTTTCTCCCTATCACACTCAAATAAAAAAGTGAGTTTTCCATTAAGCCCTGTGCTGCTAATTACTGGTCCTCCAGGCAACAGTATCTCAGGTAAGCATGGTGACACAAACCTGCAATTCAAGATGTTGTGACATGGAGGCAGGAGCATCAAGAGTTCAAGGTTGTGAGTTTCAAATTATTGTGGACTGTATATGAGACACTGCCAAGAATGTGAACAAGAAATAATAAGAGAAGCACTCAAATCATAAGTCTTCCTTTGAAAGCAAGACACTCATTTATTTGTTTTAATCTATACCATCAGAACAGTGTCAGAATTTGTGTACAAACAGCTGATAGAATTATAGTAAATTAGGATGTTAGAATGCCAGATTTAACACAGGTCATTGAACTTTATTTCTAAGGTTCTTCATTACTAAATTTTTTTGTTGCCAGGAACAAAATAAAAGCAATTTAGATTACTTAATGAAGAGTGACCCTGAGGTCAGAATACTGAAGATCACACTTATTTCTAGCGGTACAGGATTTTGTTCTCCTGTGTCCATTTTTTAAATTTTTTTAATTTTAGAAACACTCTTTATTTTCTCTTTCTTTTTTTAAAATCTAAGTTAGAAACAAGCTTGTTTCACATGTCAATCCCAGGTCACACTCCTGCCCCTCCCCCCTCCCCAACAGGCCCCCCAACCCCCCATCTAATCTCCACTACAATCCTCAGGGAGGAAGATAAGGCCCTACATGGTGGATCTCCAGAGTCAGTCATTTCATCCATGGTGGTACCTAGGCCCTCCCACAAGAATCCAGGCTGAAAGAACATCCCTCATTGTGGGATGGACACCAAAAGTCTATTTGTATGCCAGGTCTTTCACTTATTTAGTTAGCATTATCCCTGAGATATTTTGTGTTCTTTGTGGCTATTGTAAAGTGTGATATTTCTCTGATTTCTTTCTAAGCCAATTTATCATCAGTATATAGTAGTGCTACTGATTTTTTTAGTTTAATTTTGTATCCTGCCACTTTGCTGAAGGTATTTATCAGCTGTAGGAGTTCTTCAGGTCAATTATGTAAACGTCATATCATCTGCAAATAGTGAATTCCTTTCCAAATTGTATCCCCTTGATCTACTTTTGTTGTCTTATTGCTCTAGCTAGAAATTCAAGAACAATATTGTAGAGATGTGGAGAGAGAGGAAAGCCTTGTCTTATTCCTGATTTTAGAGTTTTTCTCCATTGCCTGTTTTTTTGCTTATGTTGCTTTTATTGTGTTTAAGTGTGTTCCCTATTATTCTTGATCTCTCCAAGACTTTATCTTTAAGGGTGCTGAATTTTGTCAAATGCTTTTTCAGCATCTAGTGAGATGATCATATGGGTTTTCTTTTTCAATTTGCTTATATGGTAGGTTACATTAATGGATTTTCTTATGTTGAACCATCCCTGTATCCCTGGTGTGAAGTCTACTTGGATGATTTTTCTTATGTGTTCCTGGATTTTGTTGAGTATTTTTGCACCAATGTTCATGAGGGGTATCGGTCTGTGTACACATGCTTTCTATCAGTGTGTTTCTCAAATAAGGAAAAATTCACACAACTCAGGACAGCAAATATACTGGCTGGAGTTGTAGCATCAGGACAATATACCACCACCATGCCTGCACAGTTAATGTCTCGTTCCTAAAACAATCAGGAATTTTCACAAACGTATGTATAAATGATAAAAGATGTAAGGACAATGATAGTTTATTGTTGTTTTTGGCAATTATATCTCCCTTTGTCTTAATGTTCTGAATTCAAACAGCACTTAGTTATTGCTACAAACAAATTAGTCATTTTTATTGAGTACGTAAAAAGAAAAACATTCCTGAAAATGATCTGAAATTTGAAATCTAGTCCAACTTCTATCAGCCTCTTTTTTTTCACTTAAAATGTGTATTTTTTTTGCCATACTTTCTAACCCAATACATCCATGTCTCTTAGTGCTTAAAGAATTTAACTAAAGCACCATATAATTTATTGTAATACATTACCTTGCCCAGACCTTGTCTTAAATTTCTTCTTAAAGTCACCAAAAGAACTAATGATATTTCCTGGTGGTACATGGTGATATATTATTTATGATTTGGTAAAGCTTTTCTCAGGATTCAGAAATACAAGTCAGCCACAAGCTATAGAAACCAGGTACATGCCTTTAAACTCTGAAGCCAGGAGCTTTGAGTTTATGGCACACATTTTGAATTCTAGGACTCAGGATTAAGGGGTAGACAGAACTCTGTGAGTCCAAGGGAACTCAGATCTATACAAGATTAATTCAGTCCTAAAGAGAAACAGCTCACACAAAGATGATCACAGCACCTTGAATCACATGCTTTCAAACCAGCACCAGAGGGTATAAAAGATTGGAGGAGAGTCTTCAGTAGACAAGAGTCATTCTCCAGCCACATTTTCAACAGGAAGATATTGAAGCCATGCTGAGGAGAGGTTAAAGTCTGTGTTTTGGGAGAGCCAGGATCACCTTTCGGTCTGAGGTGAAGTAAGAGCTAGTGATGAGCTTCTTTGCTTTTGTGATCTTCAGCATGAAGTTTGAACACCATCATCTGTCTCTGGGTATTTTATTTTAAGTGTTACAGTGATATAGCTCAATGGTTGAGCAACTGCATGGATTATGCTGTAGGTTCCAGCTTCCAGTAATGAAAAAGAACAAAATAATAAGAGGAGGAAAAAGAGGAACAATAAAGGAAGAAAGCAAGAAACAAACAAACAAAGAAGAAAAGAAATAAAGAAAGAAACAAAGAAAGCCACAAACCTTAGTGACCAAGAGAAAATAGTAAGAGTTGACAGAATAGGTATGATTAGAGAAGATAGGAAAGTATTTAGGGAACTACAAAGATAATGCTATCTTTATAATGCTTGTGTTAGCTTAATTCATATATACATATGTATATATATTTATGTGTTCATATATTTGCATACATATAAATTCACAATACACAAATATAACATATACACACATATATGTATATATACATACATATATATAAATATATATATATATGAAGCATGAAGCATTTAGTGGCATATAGCACAAACAATGATTTGCTACAACCACAGACAAAAGAGTCAAGGATGAATATTATGCTTTTTACTTCAATCACTATTAGGAAATCATGTCACACTCTTGACATGATTTTATTGTTGAAACATAAATAAGTTGGGAAAAGGGAATGATAGTAAAAGAATATTCTTATGCTGTTGGTCTGAACAACTGGCAAGCCTTAGCTGAGTGATGTGAATGTATCTTCAAAGACCCCAGAGGCTCTCATATTGGAAATTTGGTGTACAGATTTTGGCACCAATTTTAGGAGGTTGTGGAAACAGATGGGGTGGAGCCTACTGAAGGATGGTCACTGTACACAGGTTTTTAGAATATCTTGTCACACACCTCTCCCACCTGGAATTCTACTTCCTATCTGTGCTTCTCTACCACATGTTTCTGTCCCCAAGGTGTTTTGCTGACCATAGGCATTTAAAACTAAGACAAAATGAAATTTCTCACCCATTGAGATGCTGTTTTAATGTGTTTGGATTACAGTGATACAGAAAGGACCAATCCATGAGAAAAGTGTGAGAACAAAAGAGATGTTCAGTGTGTAGATGGACACACAAACATCAGGAATGTAATTGCACAGGGCATATTCAGGGTAGTTAAAGCCACACCATTTCTTAGAGTAGAAGACAAGATAATCCCAAATTATACCTTCCTTCATCTCATTTGTTTGACTCAATTTTATTTTTAGTTACCATTGTCACTGACTCAGAATTCTTTGTCATTTTATTGTGTGTGTGTGTGTGTGTGTGATACTAAATCTTGCATGTCAATTTGATTACAGCTGGCACCAACAAAATCCAGTTTAAACACTTTTCTGACAGATTTCCTTGGTCATATTCTAAATGTTGGCAGTACCTTCTGGACATGCTGAAGGAGCCTTTTGCTATTTGCCTAATTGCCTTGAATATTTTGTTTCATTTATGTGTGCGGGTATTTGCCTACATAGATGTTTATGCACTGAGAGGATGTCTGTTGCCCTTAGAAGCCAAAAGATTCTGGGTATCCTGGAACAGGAATTATGTACAGTTGAAAGAAATCGTGCATTATCTGTGTGCTTGGAAACAAACCCAGATTTCTGCAAGAGCAGACAAGTGTTCTCAGCTCTTCAACAGTTCTGCAGTCCACTGATCTCCCTCACTATTTTTGGCAAGCTCATCGATCCTCTTGCTGCTGTATCCCTTTGTTGGTATTAGAATTAACTTCTTTAGGCTCCCAATACAGACAGAAGAGTAGCAGTGCTCAGGGAATCCTTCATACTTTCAATGACTGTATATGATCACTGAGACTTTCACAGAATCCTCTGCTTCTGCAGTGTGAGATAGATATTGTTGGACTATATATATCATATTCTGTAAGGTAACTTAAAAATGATCTCTTAATAGTTTTATAATCATTCTGTAAGTTTAATTTTGTTGTTTTACAAAACCCTGACTAAAAATTGTGACCAAGTCCTTTCTGGTTAAAAACTGTGATTTCACATTCAGAGAACAAAATTAATTTCCCAGTCATGAAGTCTTAGTAATATCGCATGTGCATGCATACTCACTTCTCTAAAACTATATAAATGCATGGAACATGAAAGCCCATCTACTTTGATTTTAGGAATTTTTTATTAGTGTTAAATTGTAACCTTTCTCTCTCAAATTTAATGAGTCTGCATACAATATTGTCAGGAAAATTATCAAGTATCCTACTTTTATAATTAAAAAATGATAAGATATTAAGACTAGTAGATTATAATGTGCCTAAAGGTCAATAAAATTCTAATCAGTGCTAAAAATATTATTATAACAGAAAAAGCAGAGATGCCTCAATTCATGTTCTGATTATTTCTATGATATACTTATGCAACCGAAGTATATTTTAAAACATGTATTTGGGAGCTCATTCCATATAGAGGGATATTCTCTCAGCCTAGACACATAGGGGAGGGTCTAGGTCCTGCTCCAAATGATGTGACATACTTTGAAGATCCTCCAAGGAAGGCCTCACCCTCCCTGGGGAGCAGAAAGGGGATGGGATAGGGGGATGGTGGGGGCCAGGGAAGGAGGGAAGGGAGAAGGAACTGGGATTGACATATAAAACAAGATTGTTTATAACTTAAATAAAAAAGAGAGGAAAATTTTATTTTAGTAATATTGACCAAAATTAATTTCATACCTACACCTGTCAGTTAATTCCACTGAAAAGACAATCAGTATGAAGACAATTTTATCTAATCAGTCTACTTTTGTGTATTTCAAAATTATATTTACTAAAAATTGAAAGTAAGTGGTTTAAAAACTCATTATACAAAAAAAGCCCACTTTTGTGTTTTTCCTCCCACAAATGTGTTGGCACTTATATATAAACATTGTTTAGTACTTTCCATTTTTTAATTAGCATGTAAACTATTGAGCATCAGTTTGACATTGTAATGCATACTTTGATTTATCAATCCTTTGGCCTCATTTTGCACCTCATCCCTTGTGACTCACCCTTCAAAATCAGCTCTTCAGGAGGTGATGTAATTAGACACACCAGTAGCCCCTCTCTTGATAGAGTTGTTGTTGCTTCAAGGTCATCACTGCTAATTCCACTCCTTTGTCTGAATTCTAATGGAAAAAGTACTTTTTCATTTTTCACATTTCTTGTCCCAACCACCCTCGAACAGCAAGAATGACACGGCAACAAGGAATCTTCTTCTCACAGTTTATTCAGGAAACTTGCTTACAGGGATTGGCCCTGACCCCAGGAGGTCAGGGCTTAATATACTCAGTGATAGCCAATCAACTATACCCAGGTGGCATGCTAGGATAGGTTGTCTCCATACAGATCTAGAAGAGTATGTGGTCTTACTCCTAATAAGGAGTTGTTAACTTACTGAGAGCACTCACCATTGGGCTGGCAGAATGCAGAAACCAGCGCCATCTTATGGGCGTGGTATTCTGCAGCTCCCAACAGTTCCCCCTTTTTTGTTTTTATATAAGAGGAGTAGCTGTATCTATCTGTTATTAGATTTCAGTCATCTCTGTCTTAGGTTCAACCACAGTGTCCCTATCTTACCCATCATAGAGTCTCTGTGTCGCCCTCACAGGCTCATGTCTCAGGTTGGAGGGAACACTTTCATTTTGCAAGAAGGGTAGGTGCCCGTCATTGAGCATGACTGAATCGGATATGTATCACTCACTCAGCATGGGCAAGACAGATGCCTATTTGTCTGTCAGCATGGATAACCATGCTTGAGGGGATTGTCCTGCTTCCACCTCAGCAAAGGCCTGTACCAACATGGCAGCTTGGGATTTTTGTGACTTCCTAATCCTGCATAGACACCACAGGCAGACAAAAATGGCTGACAACATGATGGAAAGCATAACACCCACACCAGCCCATTCCTTAATATAACTAAAAGCTTGTTTAAGCGTATTTAAAATGGCATTGACAGTGGGTATCTCCAGGCACGTAGCATTCAGGGAAATGATCTGACTAGTCAGGGTATCCGCCAGGTTCTCGAACTCCTTACTCAAATTCCCCCGGAGGTATTCACTCAATTGCCAGCTCAGGTTACTATTTTTTGTGAAGTTCTCAGCCACCCTGGAGGCAATACACAAAGAAGAGAGGGAATGAATACATCCTAAGTTGGTCCATATTACTAAGGCATCCACCTGTTCTTGCAGAAGATCCACTCTTTGATTTATTATCAAGATGCCAGCTTTCAAATGATCATCAACAGATTTCAAAGTGGTCAATGTGGAGGCCATCTTCTCCACAATTTCATTAACTGTCTCAGCAGTCTGAGTTGTGGCAACCACGGCAATGGCAGCTGTCGTCACCATTGTGGCAGGCACAGCTATTGCTGTGACTAGGGCCACCGTTATCCCAAAATATCTTTTTGTTCTGAGCAGGTGAGAGATTGGGAAAGTCCCAGTATCTACTTTGACTGGGATAGGAACATATGTGGGAACTCTCATTACCACAGCTGTATTATAAGTACAATTCCAGCACTGACTTGCAATGCAGGTTGCCTCAGATGTATTACAAGAGACCACGTCTCCTGTGGCATTGGTGACATTAGCCAGCAAAAAGAAGAATGGTGCTTTTAAGCACACTGGAATGTCAGGAACAGTAAAATTGTTCATAATTTTATTTATAGTAACATTCTTAAGAACACCCTTCAGGTCTCTAGTAGCAGAGATGTTAAGGAGCTGAACAGACAAATTTTGAAGAACAGAAAAGGGTTCTAGGGATGTGAACGCTCCCCATTCATTAGATAGTACCCATTGAAACCAGGGCCATGTATTTTTCTTACTTGTCTTTTGATTAGTCTGATTGGCAAGGTTGAAATAATATTTGCCCAAAGGAGGGGAAAACTCAAACCCTGGCACAATCTGCCTAGCCTTATGGTCTGGGCTTTGGCAGGGCGTCCATTGAGGAGGGTACCCTAGATTGGGGGCACAATAGGGTAATACTTGCCAGGCGGTGGAATTCCCTAGTCCAAAGCGTGAGTTCGAGGGTCGGAGGCCCTCCATCAGCATTAGTAGGGTAGTAATGTTTGTAGCATTACTACCTCCACTGCCATTGCCTGAGCCCGAGGAATCACCAGCACTTACTTGACTTAACGCTTCATTGAGCATTGCAACAGGAATATGATTCTGACTCAGTGGATCAAGCCAATTGCCAACTGAGCCATTTTTCAACCATATGCATGGATTAGAATTATTTATGAGGGAAAAGCATAAGGCTCTTTGAAGAAAAACATTGGTTGCATTATATATAGCCTTGCTGGGATCTAAATTCATGCAGGGCAAACCTAATTCACAACTAGTGGAAAAGAAGACAGGCAAGACCTTAGATAGAATGAACAGATAAAGGAATTGGCCACGCTTTTGCTATGGACCACAGAGTTTGTTCATTTGCATGAATCAGCAGCGGGGATGTCAGGGCGATCATCATCAACAGGAACATGATCGGAGGCTTCAACTTGCTTGTTGCACTGCTGTAGGAGAAAGCCTGTATGCCACCATTAACCATGTGACTTACTAGAGGTGCATACAGACGAGGTAATAAAAGGGCGGGTTACCACACTGCTAACCACACCCACTTTAGGCATGACTAAAGACGTATACGTACGTAGGCGGTGAACTACATCACTAGCCAGGCCCACTTTTGGGCATGGCTAGTGGGCATTAAGGGGGAAGGCTTAAAAGACAGCACACAGGAAGTCTTGGTCTCCTTTTCCCGGAGTTCGGCTTCCAGTTCGGCAGCGGAAAACTACTTGGCTCATCTGGGTTACTTGTTTGGTATCTTGTGAGTAATTTCTACAATAAATACTTAGTTTTACTTTCAGTAAGTGTGTCACTTATCGTTACAGCGTCATTTGGAGCCTCACACTGCCTTGTCAGTCTTTCTGGAATCCACACTGGATCTTGTTGATCCTGGGGAAAAACACAAACAGAACCTCTCGCCCATGCTAACACTGGGTCTGGTCCATGCCATAGTCCCATGATGACATCTTTCCATTTGACATACCCCTTCTCCATAGGGTCTGATTCTGATGCCTATCTGCAGCAGACAGACCTTGAGCATCCAAATTTTAAAAATTTAAGGTAAAGAGCTAAGGATAGTTGTTCCTTTGGTGTTCTACCATGGCCTATTCCCCCTTTTCGTTTTGATAAACATTCTTTCAATGTGCGATGAGCTCTTTCAACTATTCCTTGTCCTTGGGGGTTATAGGGTAAGCCGTGGTTTAAATGAAACTCCATCTGTTTACAAAATGATTGGAAAGACTGAGCCGTGTAGGCCGGTCAATTATCTGTTTTCAATTGCTGAGGTTTACCCCAGGCAGCCCAAGCCTCAAGGCAATAGCCAATGACATTGCGAGCCTTTTCTCCACTCATAGGCATAGCATGAATAATGCCTGAACATGTGACCACAGACACGTGAATATATTTAAGATTCCCAAACCCAGAAAAAAGAGTGACATCCATCTGCCAAATCTTCAAGGGTAGTAACCCTCTGGGGTTAACTCCCACACTAGGGGGGTTGGAAGAAAGTTACACACTGTTGACAATTCAATACTATCTGTCTAGCTTCTGCTCGGAATAGCTGAAATCTTTGCTGTAAAATTTTTGCAGATACATTGCTGCGCTTGCTCCGGGGAGGAAGCGAAAAAGGCATATTCTCTTCTAGTGCACAAATCTACAGCTTCATTGCCTTTTGATAAAGGTCCTGGCAAGTTAGTATGAGCCCTAATATGCTGTATAAAAAATTTCTGATTGTGATGCCAAATCAACCTCTGCAAACTGTACTATTTGGTTTAATAGGTTCTGCAACCTCCAGGGCTCTAACAGCATTCACAACATATGTAGAATCAGAAATCAGATTAAAGGAAAATGGGCAATTTCTAAATACTTCAAGAACAATTTTACACTCAAAAATCTGGGGGGAACCAGGTGGATACTGAAATTGTATTGGATCCTGATGTTCTATCATATAAGCCCCGCAGCCTGTCTTCAACCCATCAGGGAAATGTTTACAGCTCCAGGAATAGGAGCAGTCGCAGTCATCTTAGGAAAAATGACCAGGTGTTCCTTAAAAAATGACATTAAAGGGTGCTTTGGATAATGATTATCTATTTCTCCTGAATATCCACAGTGTAGAATGGCCCATTCATCTACTGTCCCACAAAGGACCCTAACTTGTTGAGCTGTATACGGGATTATGATCTTACTCGGTATCCTCCCAAAGTATTGGAGACATTGTGGTATTCCCTTTTGTGCTAATTCTGCAATTGCTGTTGGAAAATGCTCAACAGTTTTTCCCGGGGAGGATTGGGAATGAATCCATAGGAATGGGCCATTTTGCCATAGCAAGGCAGTAGGTGAGAAAATGTCGGAAGCACACACAAAAGAATATCCATGTTTTCTCTCTGGCGTTTAAGGCTGGCATTTTGTAATTCTGTCTCTACTTTCTTTAGTGTTTCTCGGGTTTCAGTGGTTAACTGCCTAAGTGAATCTAAAGCTGAGTCCCCATTGAGGTTGTTATACAATGGTTTTAACTCATAATTAGGTAATTTCAAATAACACCTGATCCAATTTATATCTCCTAGCAACTTTCGAAAATCATTAAGGGTTCTCAAATTATCTTTTCTAATCTCCATCTTCTGTGGAATAACTGTATGAGGGAAAATCTTAGCCCCTAGATAATTAATAACAGTGTTTCTTTGTACCTTTTCTGAAGCTATGACTAAGTTACATATCTCAAGTACTTTCACCAGTTCTAAGTATGCCTTGTTGAGCATTTCTTCATCCTTAGCAGCCAATAGAATGTCATCCATATAATGGATACATCTAATCTTTGGAAACTCCTCCCTAAAAGGGGCGATAGCCTCCACAACAAACAATTGACACATAGTTGGACTATTGGCCATTCCCTATGGCAGCATTACCCATTCGTATCTCAAATCGGGCTGCTCATGATTACATGAAGACAATGTGAATGCAAAGCACTTTGAATCTTTGGCACATAAAGGTATAGAAAAGAAACAATCCTTAATATCTATAGAAATAATAGGCCAGGCTGCGGGCAAAGAGGTTAAAAGTAGAAGGCCGCATTGTACTGGGCCCATAATTTGCATCTGCTGATTAATAGCTCTAAGACCCTGAAGCAATCTCCACTTGCCAGAACTTTTCTTAATTACAAAGATGGGAGTATTCCATGGAGACACAGACAGCTTTATATGTCCCAAATTCAACTGTTCTTGCACTACAGTTCTGGCAGCCTCCAGCTTTTCAGAGGAAAGTTGCCACTGAGAAACCCATACTGGCTCCTCCGTTTTTCAGGTAATGGGAATATCTCCCTCAGCGGCTCCTAGGAAAAACCCAAACCTAGGTTCTTTGGTGCGACCCTGCAGATGTTTTCCGAGACCCCAACCTGGGACGTATCCCATTCCTTTCATGATGTTTTGAGATGTCTCGGAATATTCATTGTGAGCTTCAAACCCATGTTTTTTCATAAGTCTCTACCCCACAGTGAAATTGGTAACTCTAATACATGAGGCTGAAATGTCCCAGAGTGCCCCTACTGATCTCTCCAAGACAATTGTTGAGGCTGGGCGGTGGTGGGGCACGCCTTTAATCCCAGGCTGAGGCAGGTGGATCTCTGTGAGTTCGAGGCCAGGCTAGACCGACAGCCTCCAAAACAATAGAGAGAAACCCTGTCTCATAAAAAAACCAAAAAAAAAAAAAAAGACAACTGTTGGGCACTGATGTCAGGGGCCTTAGCATAGCCTAACCCTTAAAAAGTTTGGGAAGAGAGTTGTATAGGCCAGCCAAGAGGCCAATCTTTGTTGGCTATGATGCTCTTCTCATCTCCAGAATCTAAAAACCTAGAATTCTCTTACCATCTACTAGTAATTCTAAAGTAGGGCGCTGGTCGAGATCTAGGTCTAGGAATGTCAAGTTTGATCCTGTGGAACCAAAACCTCCCTCTCTCCTCTCCCTGGTTTGAGCTGGAAATTTATCATGTAGGCTTGGCAGAAGCAGCAGCTGTGCTATCCTTTCTCCAGGAGAAATGGCTGTAATCCCTTTAGGGGATTCTACCATAATCTTTACGACACCTGTGTAATCAGGATCTATCACTCCTGGATGTACTTGTGGCCCTTTTATGGTTGCAGATGATCTTCCTAGAAGCAGGCCCACTGGACCAGGCTCAAGGGGTCCTTTACAGTCAGTGTCTACCAGCTGGACACCCATCCTGTGTGTTAATAAGAGTCTGGTGGTGGAGCATAAGTCCAGCCCCGAGGAGCCTGAAGTGGCTCTCCTCGGTCCCTCAGATGTCGAAGAGAGGGCCAGGTTTTGGGGTTCTGCTCTTGGGCTTGATCCTCCATGGCTACATATATTTGCGGTCCCTCGGGTCGTGGGCCCTGCTGTCTGTTTTTTGGACGAGCTCCTCCATATCCCTGAGCAAAAGGCTGTCCATTAATGTCTTTCATTGATCTACAGGCACTAGCCCAATGATTTCCTTTCTTGCACCTAGGGCACAACCCCGGCTTAGGCCGCTGGGTGGAGCCACTGCCTCTTTTACTATTTCCTCTTTCAGGGCATTGCCTTTTTTTTTTTTTTTTTTTGGTTTTTACGAGACAGGGTTTCTCTGTATTGTTTCAGAGGCTATCGGTCTAGCCCGGCCTCAAACTCACAGAGATCTGCCTGCCTCTGCCTCCGGAGTGCTGGGATTAAAGGCGTGCGCCACCACCGCCCGGCTCAGGGCATTGCCTTTTAAGGCCTTGTTTGCCACAGTTAGAACAAGCCCCTGCATTTCCTCCTTTCTTAGTTAGCTGCATCACTGCAGCTGCTAGGCCTGCATTGGTCAGTGGACCTCCTAACTCACTACTTACCTTCATCCAGACTTCAAGGCCTTTACCTTTATATGGGGTTATAGCAGCCTTACACTCCTTTGTGCACTGTTCATAAATGAACTGATTAATCAATGGCATAGCAGTATCTGGATACCCAAACACTCTTTGCAGCTTCTAACATTCTAGCCACAAAATCTGAGAAGGGTTCCATAGGGCCTTGTAATATCTTTGTAAGGTTTCCACTGACCTCACCTCTATTAGGCAGAGACCTCCAAGCCCTAATGGCTATTTGGTTAACCTGATCATACACTTGAGGGGGATATCCTGTTTGTTGTTACGCAAAATGACCCTGACCAAGTAACATGTCTACATCCTAGGCAGGGTTACCAGCTGCATGGTTAGCCGCACCTTGATCATTGGCAAATTCAATTTGGAAAACTCTCCAATCTAAATATTGTCCTGGCGATAGACAAGCTCTTACCAAATGTATCCAATTGCCAGGTGTCATGTGGAAGCAATTAAGTGCTTCCACCTGGGCAATTGTAAAAGCCGCTGTCACCCCATAGGTGCGACCGACTCTGCCAGGGCTTTGATTATTTTAAATTCAAGTGGCTCATGATATCTCTGTTGGTTACATCCTGGAAAAATGGATAAGCCAATGGCTGGGTAATCGGAAACTCGGCACGAGCAGTGCGCCACACTTCCAGGCAGAAAGTATTGCAACCAGGAACTTGTAGTTCCTCTGATGAACAGTAGGGTGGAGGAGCGGTAGGGTGGTGCCCTTGCTTTGCAGTCACCATTTTAGGGCGCTGCATCTCTGGTGTTCTCAAAGAATGTTTTCCCATTAGCTCGACAATCTCTACCTCCTCATCCTCCATGAGGTCCTCCTCTGTTTCTGAATCTTTGCCAAATTCTTCTAGTTCTTTCCTCAGCTCCCTTAAGGAGGGATAGATTTGTTTCTTTTTCCCTTTCTGTTTCTTCTTCCTAACCTTGCCTTCTGATTATTCTGATCTTTCTTTGTGGAGCATCTCGAGGGCAACATGTCCTTTCTCTATTGCCCTTTTGTTCCCCTCTTGATCCTCCAGACAAGTGCATATAGTGGCCGAATGCATGGTTTCAGCATTCCTTCTTTCCAAGCAAACTCCAGGTCTTTTCCCAGCTTATTGCAGCTAGCCACAGAGAGGTTCCCTAAAACTGTGAACCAGGGTGCAATGGCATCTCATTCACTCAAAAACCTCTGCAACGTGGCTTTGCTTAAGTTGAATTTTTTAGAAAGAAGCAGCTCTTGAAGAGCCAGAAAAATTGGGTGTAATTGTGACGACCCCATTATGCCTTTTTAAAGTCTACTCTTTTAGTTGGTGCGTTCTGAAGGTGTGCAAGTTGCATAACAGCACCAAAAGGCAAGAGCCCACACTACAATATTAAACATTAGCCAAATTATCACCACAAAAGCGGGGTCCATTTGCTTTACTCTCATTCTGCAAGCTAAAGCAGACGCAAGGTCTTTTACTTTCAGTTCGCCTTAAGCGGTGAACTGTCTTGCTCCTATCCAGAGACCTTATTGCTCCTAACCAGATACCTTATTGCCTCTTTACCGAGGTCCTTATTGCCTCTTTTACTGAGGACCTTATTGTCCTGCTTACCTCGGGAACTTACCGGTACCGCCCCGACTGTGAGAAGTTCTGACATCCCCGTACGGGCCACCACTTTGTCGCGACCACCCTCGACCAGCAAGAATGATGTGGCAACAAGGAATCTTCTTCTCACAGTTTATTCAGGAAACTTGCTTACAGGGAGTGGCCCAGACTCCAGGAATTTGGGGCTCAATATACTCAGCGATAGCCAATCAAATACACCCAGGTGGCACGCTAGGATAGGTTGTCACCAAGCAGATCTAGAAGAATATGTGGCCTTACTCCTAATAAGGAGTTGTTCACTTACTGAGAGCAATCACCATCAGGCTGGCGGAATGCGGAAACTGGCTCCATCTTATGGGTGTGGTACTCTGCAGCTCCCAACAATTTCTAACTTTTCTATAGATACCAGCCAAAACCTAAAGAAGTTTACTTTAACACCAAGTTGGCATGAATGCTACAGGACTTTTAATGTTTTCTCTGTAGATCTCAAGCCTCTTATGCATCTGCTTCCAGATCCCCCTTCATGACTGTCACTCAGAAGACATGGCTTTTTCTTTTCTTTTTCTTCATCTCCCAACCCCTGTTAGCAGCCAAAATTTATAGCTTTCTTGTCCTCAAGTTCTTCCCTCAGTCATTAAGGAAATGATCTTCAATGGCTCCATTGCATCTAGATAAAAATGATTTTATAAATGAGGATAACACCCCACAGAAAAGAATCCTGATTCCCCAGGGCCTTGTGTACTACATCACTTTTTCCTACTTAGCTATGAACATTTAGAGTTGTTCAATTCCCTAGCTATTGTGAATACTGCAGGCACAGAAATTAAGTCATCAGTCCTCCAGTCACATGATTTAGAATCTTTCGGATATGTTGCAGTAGAGGTAGGTATGACTGGGCCATTTGGCAGTTGTATTTTTGTATTTTGAGACGCTTCCACCATGATTTTCATGGCATAATTTTGACTCTACTAGATGTGAATACGGGTTGTACATTCCCCAGATCTTCAGCAGCAACTGCCACTTCTTTTGACAATAGTCTTTTTGACTGCAGTAAGAAAGATTGTTAAGGAGTTTTAATTTGCATGACCTTTTTTATTTTTTTATTTTATTTTCCAGTTTAAATTTAGGTAAGAAGCAAGGTTGCTTCACAAGTTAGTTCCAGGTCCCTCTCCCATTCCCTCCCCTCTTCCCGTGCCCTCCCCCCACCCCCCCCGTTATCCCCTCATTCCCCCAGGGAGGGTGAGGCCCTCCATGGGGGTGTCCATAGTCTGTCATTTCATATAGGGCAGGTCCTAGACCCTTCCCCAAGAGTTCAGGGTGAGAGTGCACCTCACATTGTTCTATGGGAGTCCAAAGTCTGTGTGTATACTTGGGATGGGTACTGATCTGCTGCCCAAGGCTCAATAGATTCCCTAGCCCTCCTCATTGACACCCAGATTCAGGGGGTCTTGATCAGTCCCATGCTGGATTCCCAGGCTGATGCCTGGAATTCAAGAGTTAACCTTTGTCTGGTCAGCTGTTTCTGGGGGTTAAACCAGCCCAGTCTTAATCCCTTTGATCATCAGTCCTCCCTCTCTGTTACTGGCTTTCTTGGGTTCAGCTCAGTACTTAACCAAGGGAGTCTGCCTCTTCTTCGATCAGCCACTAAATGAAGTTTCTGTTTCCCAGCCTCTCTGGCCATAGGATTGCAGGCTGGCACTCCCCAGATCTATGTCTAAAATCCATATATGAGAGAGCACATGCCATGTTTCTCTTTTTGTGACTGGGTTACCTCACTCAGGATGGTTTCTTCTAGTGTCATCCATTTGCCTGCAAATCTCATGATTCCATTATTTTTTTCTGCTGAATAGTACTCCATTGTGTAGATGTACCACATTTTCTCTATCCACTCTTCGGTTGAGGGGCATCTAGGTTGCTTCCAAGTTCTGGCTATTACAAATAAAGCTGCTATGAACATAGTGGAACAGACATCTTTGTTGTATGAATGGGCGTCTTTTGGATATATGCCTAAGAGTGGAGTTGCTGGGTCTTGTGGTAGGTTTATTCCTATTTTTCTGAGGAATCTCCATACTGATTTCCAAAGTGGCTGAACCAGTTGGCACTCCCACCAGCAATGGAGGAGTGTCCCCCTTTACCACATCCTCTCCAGCATAAATTGTCATTGGTGTTTGTGATTTTAGCCATTCTGACAGGAGTGGGATGGTATCTCAGAGTTGTTTTGATTTGCATTTCCCGGATGGCTAAGGATGTTGAGCACTTTCTCAAGTGCCTCTCAGCCATTTTAGACTCCTCTATTGAAAACTCTCTATTTAGTTCTGCAGCCCACTTTTTAATAGGGTCCTTTGGTGTTTTGGAGATTTGCTTCTTGAGTTCTCTGTAAATTTTGGAGATCAGCCCTCTGTCAGATGTGGGATTAGTGAATATTTTTTCCCATTCTGTGGGCTGCCTTTTTGTCTTGCTGACTGTGTCCTTTGCCTTACAGAAGCTTCTCAGTTTCAGTAGGTCCCATTTATTAATTGTTGATCTCACTGTCTGTGCTACTGGTGTTATGTTCAGGAAGCTGTTTCCTGTACCAATTCGTTCAAGGGTACCACCCACTTTCTCTTCTAAGAGGTTCAGTGTGGCTGGATTTATGTTGAGGTCTTTGATCCATTTGGACTTAAGTTTTGTGCATGGCGATAAACAAGGATCGATCCGCATTCTTCTACATGCCAGTCTCCAGTTATGCCAGCACCATTTGTTGAAGATGCTTTCTTTATTCCATTGTATATTTTTAGCTTCTTTGTCAAAGATCAGATGTTCGTACGTGTGTGGGTTAACACCCGGGTTTTCAATTCGATTCCATTGGTCTACCTGTCTATTTTTGTGCCAATACCAAGCTGTTTTCAGGACTATAGCTCTGTAATAGAGCTTGAGGTCAGGGATGGTGATGCCTCCGGACGTTGCCTTGTTGAACAGGGTTGTTTTGGCTATCCTGGGTCTTTTGTTTTTCCATACAAAATTGATTATTGTTCTTTCAAGGTCTGTGAAGAATTGTGCTGGGATTTTAATGGGGATTGCATTGAATCTGTAGATTGCTTTTGGCAGGATTGCCATTTTTACTACATTGATCCTACCTATCCAAGTGCATGGGAGATCTTTCCATTTTCTGAGGGCTTCTTTAATTTCTTTCTTTAAAGATTCAAAGTTCTTACGATACAGGTCTTTCACTTTTTTGGTTAGCGTTACCCCAAGGTATTTTATGTTGTTTGTGGCAATTGTAAAGGGTGATGTTTCTCTGATTTCTCTTTCAGCCCTTTTATCATCTGTATATAGTAGGGCTACTGATTTTCTTGAGTTGATCTTGTAGCCTGCCACATGGCTGAAGGTGTTAATCAGCTGTAAGAGTTCCCTGGTAGAGTTCTTTGGGTCATTGATGTAAACTATCATATCGTCTGCAAACAGTGAAAGTTTGACCTCTTCCTTCCCAATTTGTATCCCCTTGATCCCCCTTTCTTGTCGTATGGCAATAGCTAGAACTTCAAGTACCATGTTGAAAAGGTATGGAGAGAGTGGACAGCCTTGTTTTGTTCCTGATTTTAGAGGAATTGCATTGAGTTTCTTTCCATTTAGTTTGATGTTGGCTGTTGGTTTACTGTATATAATTTGCATGTCCTTAATGGCTAATGGTTTTGAAAATTTTTGCAAATATTTAATGACCATTTGAGTTTCTTCTTTTTCTCTTTTCTTTCATCTGTGGGTTTCAATTATCTACTTGTTTACAAATTCTATAAACATTTTCCTGGCTGTAATATATGTTTAATATGTTTCTTCCCATCAAACAGGCTTTCTTTATTTCTGAAATGTTTTCCTCTCCATACATAAGGTCTTGAAATTCATGTAACCCCATTTATCAACCTGTGCTGACTAGATTTCTGTCAATTTGACACTAGCTAGAGTTATCTGAGAAGAAGGAACCACAATTGAAAATATGCTGCATAAGAGTGGCATGTAGGCAAGCCTGAGGAAAATTTTTTCTAATTAGTAATTGATGTCCAAATGACAGAAAAAATAGTTCAGTGGAGAAAGGAGTTTGTCAAGTCTCAAGACCTGAATTTGGTCCCTGAAGCTCACATTGTAAAGAGAAACTTGCACATATACACCATGGCAAGCATGTAGCCCTCTCCCAAATAAATAAATTTAGAAAATTATTACAAATTTACAATGATTTAAACATCCTTCTGGGTCCTCTATTCTGTTCCATTAGTTACCATGTCTGTTTTTTTTTTGACAAATATCATGCTGTCTTTGTCACTCTGATTATCTAATATAATTTGAGGACAGATATTGTGGTAATCCTAGCACTGCTATTTCCATGCATGATCATTTTGCTTTTTCATGTGTATTGTAGGGTTGTTTTATGATTTTCTATTTCTGTGTATAGTGCCAATGAAACTGTGATATGTATTACATTGAACATACAGATCTTTTAACCTTTTCTTAGGTTTATTCCTAACTGGGTTTATTTCAAACTATTGTGAATGAGATATTTATCTTACATTCTTGTCAACAAATTTGATATGGGTAACACTGAAAGTTAATAAATTTCGTGTATTGACTTCAAATCCTGAAACTTTTCTAAATTTGTTTATCAGAGCTAGGTATGTTCTGAACAAATCTATGGGGTCTTTTAAAGCACAGAGCCATGTCATCTGAAAACACGGATAATTAACTCCTTCCTTTCCAAACTGTATGCCTTTGCTTTTCTTCTCTTATTGTCTTAGGTAATGCTTTAAGTTCTGCATTAAATAAGAGAATAGAGAGGATATAACCTCTCATAATTACAGATTTTAAGTAAATGATTTTAGTTTTCCATGACATAATGTTATTTTTAATGCAATTTTGTTATATTGAGATACATCCCTTTTATTTTAGATTTCTCATAAATTTTATTATGAAGGAATGTTGATATTTTTCCAATTGTTTTTCTCTCTATTGAGATGATCTCCTGGTTTCTGTCCTTAGGTCTACATGTATGCTGCATTACATTTATTATAAGTAATTTTCATGTGTTGAAACAACTGGAATGTTCACTGGAATGAATCCAAATTGATGGTTTAGGATACCCTCAATGTGTTCTAAAATTCAGTTGATGTCTATTTTACTGAGGATATTTGATCTGTGTTCACCACAGATTTGCTTATAGACTTCTTTGTTTTATACATATCTAGCTTTGTTATCAGGGTAACTAACATTGGTTTGAAGAATAAATATGGTTGTCTTACTTCAGTTTGTATTTCTAGAGTTTCTGTTTCTTATACTACAATGTTTTTCTTGTGTAGCTCTTTAGTTTCTTTACTTAATTTATCTGTCCACTTGAATTATCAGTTTGATCCTTTTAAAACATAAGTCTCTGAATATTCTGAAATTTTATCTATCTCATTATCCATACTGAGTTGAGATATTGGGGAAGTGTCACAGAAGATGATTTTTCATATCCTTTGCATTTTTTTGTTGTGTTTTGTGCATTGGTTGGCATAGATATGTTTTCTGGGTTTTATTTCTACCTAGTTTCCATGCATGGTATTATATGTGACTCAACTTGTCATCAGATGAAATCATGTTTCCTGTTGCTAGTTTGAGGAAAAATAATTGCAGTAAAATATTCCATTGTTTAAAATAAGCCTTTGTGTTGACTTACAAAAAAAACTTTTCAAACTAATTTGTTCTTTATATTTGGCTAAACACAAAAACAGCAACACAAAGGCACTGCTTGTGGAAATAAAAGTTAATAAATTTTCATAGGTAGAAGTTTCAATATGTGCCGGTTGGTGGTGGTGCATGCCTTTAATCCCAGCACTCAGAAGGCAGAGGCAGGTGGATCACTGTGAGTTCAAGGCTAGGCTGGACTGACAGCCTCCAAAATAATACAGAGAAACCCTGTCTCATAAAACCAAAAAAAAAAGTTTCCATATGTATGCAATAAAATGAGGAAGGTATGTAAATGATGGAAATTGGGAATAAAGTAAAAATAGCAATACATAGGTGTTAGAAGAAGAAGGGGTAGTATAGGAGATAGATAGGTAGAAAAACTTTATGATCATGACAGCTTTTTCTGCAGTGGTATGTGTTGAAACACAATAAGCTAATAAAGGATTATTTTTTTATGTTGACAGAAATTAACAGGGGCATGAAATGGAAGTTCTCTGCACTTGGTCAGCATTTCTTCATCACAGGGATGATAGGGTTTCTCCTTCATTAGACGGTTATTTGTGCCAGTCTCCATAGATTGGAAGAAGTCTGCTAGTCTCAGTAATTCAGACAAATTTGTCAGTGTGTCCTTTAAGATGAGATGTGACAAAATTGACATTCTTCTAGCATTTCTTGGTCAACAACCAGCAGGCTACAAGTTACCTTCATGTCTCTTAAACTCTGAGCATCAGTCTCTCCTCAGACAAGTTTCCTCATCCAAACTTTTGATGTGTGGGGAAGGCCTGCCAACCGTAGCACCTCTCTGGACTGTGAAGAGACTCTGCTGCACTCTGTGACATGCTTACAGAGGTCTCACCAGAGCAGCACTTGAAGAGGGGTGCTTTTTTTTCTGTTGAATATCCTCCAGTCTTGGCTTTCAGGTTCCAGTCCACACGTTCACTACTCATGGCCTGTCCACCTTGTCCCAGCCTGTGCTCTAGAAAACTTGACAAAGCTCACAGGTGATTTTCACAGTCTGGACACTCTTGCCAGCTCTTGTGTCACTATCTCTGTAACTGGTGAGAGTTATGCTGTGTCTGGGTCAGCATCAACCTGAGGCAAAATACCCTGACAAAAACATTTTAAAGAAGCAAAGGCTTCTTTAACTCACAGTTCTAGTTAAGGACTTTTCTACTTCAATTAACCGAATCAAGAAAATATCTCACAGATATGCCCAGAGGTTAACTTAATCTAGAGACCTGTAAATATTGTAACTGACAATAGTAACAGTAAGTCCTACTGACCTAGAATGTCTGTGAAAATCAATGAAGTGTGGTCGTTACAACTTAGAACCTCTCTCTCTCTCTCTCTCTCTCTCTCTCACACACACACACACACACACACACACACACACACACACAAACACACAAGTTGGGCTCGCTTCCCAGTACGATTTTCCACAGTAGTACCCAATCAGCCTGGTGACATTTTTTCAGCTGGAGTTTAGAATAGAGTTATGGACAGGAAGTTTGTGTGTTACCTCAGTACTACAAAGATTCCAGAGACAAAAAAACTCAATAGATAATTTGAAGTTATACTTAAACAATATTTCAAAGTGTAAAGGGATCTGCTAGGGGGGCTTACAGAAACTTGGGACTCATCATGGACAGGCTTGCTCAACATATTTGAAACAAAGAACGAGAGGTAGATCTATGTATCAACATCTTTACTAAGGTCCAATTATTTACCTGAGCTGGTTAAGCATCAAGAATTGTAATGGGTGAGATTTAGAAAAGGCAGGTAAATTTATCATGAATTTTTGCTGAGACTGTGAGGTAATTACATAAAATTAATTCAAAGTGAGTCTGTGAGACTATGCCCAGGGGTTTCCCTGGAAGGTGATCACTTGGAAAAACTTGTAGCATGTAGATAGATATAGATATTCACCTAAAAGAAACGAAGGTAGAAAAAGACCTAGATACTTGGCAAAGGTAGAAGATTCCTACTTGTGGTAAGAGATGGACCATTATATCTTCTAAATGGGTTCCAAAGCTAAGTAATACAGAATTAATGAATCATTTGTAACTATACTTTTATGGCTTGGCATGCATCACGCCTATCAAAATATGTCATGGAGGTAATTTGAGTGTTGAAACTATTACTGCTCTAGGGATAGCATCACTTACTCAGTGAGCTAGTATTTAATAGGACACTGATTATGTCAATATCCTCTGAATAATGTTATGATTCTGAAAATCAGTTGTAATCAGTATACACTCCAAGCAGTAGAGACCCTGTGCATTATCCAATTGTTATAGTGTGTTAGAAACATTTCTCAAAATGCTTTTGCATTTAATAAACCTGTTTCTAAGTTTTCTGCACTAAACAAGAGCTAATGTGTGTGTGATATACACTGCCCCACACAGTGCTTCTCCTAACAAAAGAGAAGGTGGCAGCAATCCCTGAAATTTTTCTCATTGTTCCTCCATAACACACAGGCAATTAGAGATGGCAGCAGAAAATATTTAGAAATATCAGTGACTTATATCTTATACTGTAACAAATGCTACTTGGTATACCCCCAAACAGTACCATTCCTCAAAACACTTTGAGAAGATATCCTTGACAAACTCACAGAAAACTGAAGAATATGGCTTTCCATTAAAATGAAGCCTGTATCTTTTTGTATGCACATTTTGTTTTTAATCATTTCTATAAAATTTAATTATTTAAACATATTTGGAGTAGCTGATTATGCCATCAGCTAGTCCTCTGATCTTTTCTGGAAATATTCCTCCAATAAACTTTATGTTCTTTGCGTGAATTTCATGCACTAAGAAGGAATGATCTCCCTTCTATTACCTTGAGAGGCTGTAATGGGCCTGGGTACATTGTAAGATTTCTTGGGAAGGTCAGTAGTCCTGTTATCTACTTTCCTAGTTCACTTCATGTTGCTGTGACAAGGCCCTATGACAAAAGCAACTTGGAGAAAGAAAAGGATTTATTTGACTTACACATTATAGTCCATTGTTCAAAGAATAGACGGAAACTCAAACCAAGGCTGGATTGGTTTGCTTTCTTCTGCACCACAGACCAACTCTCCAGATTATCAAGGTCCACAGTGGGCTGGCCCTTTCACATCCATCATTAGGAAAATGCACCACAGGTAAGTCTTGAGGCCAATCTGATAGAGGCAATTCCTCACATAAAACTCTTTCTTCCCAAGTAGTTCTAATTTGTGTCAATTTGTAAAAAAAAAAACTAACATGTACAGTCTCTTTACCTCAATTACTATAGTCTGAATAATCCACTTTTCCTTTTTCTACCCAGAGTAATACTTTGACAGTTTTCTCATATTACTTCTAAAAATTTATTATTGCTCTTAACTAGGAAAGAATGAGGGGAAATGGGTTTAATCCATGTGATCTGTGTGAAATTATAATAATTATTTTTAATTATCTTGTATACATATATATGTATACAATAAATAGGTCAAACATGTTTATGGCCACATTTTTCAAGGAATTTTTTGAAAACTATTTTGATACTGGACAAATCTTAGCAAATATAACTGAGAGGTCTTTTCATTCTTATTTTTTTTAGGTCAGAAATTTTGTATTTATTGCAAAACATCTCAAAGTTATTTAGGTTGCTTTTAAACAAACTGTTATAAAATACTCGTGTTTTTTTCCTCTTCCTTTTTTATTTAAGTTAGAAAAAAGCTTGTTTCTCATGTCAATCCCAGCTCCCTCTTCCTCCCTTCCTCCCCGTGCCCTCCCCACCAGACCCACAGTACCCCAACCAATCTCTACTCTGACCCCCAGGGAGGGTGAAAACCTCAATGGAGGATCTACAGAGTCTCTCATTTCACCCAGAGCAGGGCCTAGACCCTCCCACTAGATTCTGCACTGAAAGAGCATCCCTCATTGTGGGAGGGATACTCAAAGTCTATTTGTACGCCAGGAATAAATACTACCCAATGCCCCATAGACTACCTAGGCCTCCTCACTAACATCCACATTTAGGGGGTCTTGATCAGTCCCATACTTTCCACACAGCCATCAATCTAGGATCCAAGAGTTCCCCTTTGTTCAGGTCAACTATTTCTGTGTGTTAAACCAGACCAGGCTTAACTCCTTTGCTCGTCATTTCTCCCTTTCTGTTACTGGATTCCAAGAGTTCAGTTCAGTGTGTATCTGTGGGTGTGTGCCTCTGCTTTCATCAGTCACTGGATGAAGGTTCTGTTTCCCAGAATCTCTGTCAGTGGGATTGTATGCTAGCACTCCCCTAATTCATGTCTAAAACCCAAACATGAGTGAATACATACCATATTTGTCATTTTTTGACTGGATCACCTAATTCAAGTTGGTTTTTTTCTAGTGCCATCCATTTGCCTGCAAATTTCAAGAATCCATTGTTTTTTTTTTTCTGCTGAGTAGTACTTCATGGTGTAAATGTACCACATTTTCTCTATCTACTCTTGTTGATGGGCATCTAGGTTGCTTCCAGGTTCTGGCTATTACAAATGATGCTGCTATGAACAGATTTCTTTTTTGTGTGAATGGGCATCTTTTGGGTATATGCCTAAGAGTGGAATTGCTGGGTGTTGTGGTAGACTGAGTCCCATTTTCCTGAGGAATCTCCATACTTATTTCCAAAATGGCTGTACAAGTTTACACTCCCAGTGAAGGAGTGTTCCCCTTTCTTCACATCCTCTTCAGCATAAACTGCCACTAGAGTTTTTTATTTTAGCCATTATGTCAGGAGTAAGATGGTATCTCAGAGTTGTTTTAATTTGCATTTCCCGGGTGGCTAAGAATTTTGAGCACTTTCTTAAATGCCTCTCAGCCATTTTAGGCTCCTCTACTGAGAATTCTCTATTTAGTTTTGTACCCCACTTTTTGATTGGATTGTTTGGTGTTTTGGATACTTGCTTCTTGAGTTCCTTGTAAATTTTGCAGATCAACCCTCTGTCAGATGTGGGGTTAGTGAATATCTTTTCCCAATATGTGGTTTGCCTTTTTGTCTTGCTGACTGCATCCTTTGCCTTACAGAAGCTTCCCAGTTTCTGGATATCCCATTTATTAATTGTTGATCTTATTGTCTGTGCTACTGGAGTTACATTCAGTAAGCTTTCTCCTGTAACAATTCATTCAATGTTACCTCCCACTTTCTCTTCTAACAGCTTCAGTATGTCTGGATTTAAATTGAAGTCTTTGATCCATTTGTATTTAAGTTTTGTTCATGGCAATAGACATCTATCTATCTGCAGTCTTCTACATGTCAGCCTCCAGTTATGCCAGCACCATTTGTTGAAGATGCTTTCTTTTTTCCAATGTATAATTTTAGCTTCTTTGTCAAAAATCAGGTGTTCAAATGTGTATGGGTTAATGTCAGGGTTTTCAATAGTCCCTTGGTCTCACTCTCACTAATTTACATCCTTCACATAGTCAAATATTTATTGTCACTTACACTCTGTCATTGACCCATCTATACCACACTAATTCCATAGTTTGCTCAAGTTTCTCTGCTGAATTAATGCATTCTGTGATTCTCGACAGAACTACAATGACATGTGTGACCACTAACTTTGTTCAGTATAGTTTCATGCTCTGAAAACCCTTTGTGCTTTAGTCTCTTCTCCCTTCTCCTCCCTTTACAAGCACTCTAGCACTCTCTGATTTGTTCTTTGCCTTTGGGTAAGCCTTTCCTGAAAAAAATCATATAACTGGAGTCATTCAATACTTCGTCTTTTCAAATCAGATCCTTTATATGGTTATATACATATCATCTCTTCATATAAGAATGCCTTGGCACAGAACTCTGTAAAAACAAAATGAAGTTAAACTAGATAGTCCAGGAATTGTTCTTATCATAGAAAATCTCACATGCGACTTGTACTTTAAAAAGTTTCACTCAGAAACAAATTGCTTTTTTAGGACATTTTTTTCAAAATATCTTTCGGGGTAATTTTTTAGGCAAATATTAGTTTCCTGTGTTGTAACTATATCTGTAAGACTAAATGTATAATTTACCAGCTTGTCATCAAGAGTATAACTACCAATGCTTGACTTAAGTGACTCTTGTTAGTTTTATACTATCTTAAGTGATCTGAAAATTCTATTTAATTCACTTTAAAATCATAAACTTTTTCCAATATTCTCATATAGGTCAAGCTAAAGCAATATTTATATATAAAATTCCTTCCTTTCTTTGACTAAACTTCTATTTGTCCAATAACTGATTCAATGTTACACTCTGCTTATTTTTGTTTTTGCTATTTCATAATTCATGAATGTTTAGATGTATTTTCATCCAATAATTCAGTGAATAACCCTGAAAAGTACTGATAAGATCCTTTTATAGTATTCATCTTCAGAATAATCAACTTTTCATTTCAAAATACTTTTACTAGTCATTTAAAAACTTCTTACAGTGAGTTCTGACAATATTTACATCTTCCTGTCTGTAATGAAATATGTTTTTATGTGTGAAAATATGCATGCATATTTGTGCCTCTGTGTCCATATGTGTGCATGTGACTGTGTATTTTTAGGTGTGTATGCATGTGGGAGGTGTGGAGGTCAGAGATAAAATTAGGTGTTTTTCCTGATGAGAGCTATCCATATAGTTGTTTGAGAAAGAGTCTCCCAATTGCTTAGTCTAGCTGTGAAGGGAGCACCAATAATGTTTTGGTCTCAGTCTCACCAGCACTATGATTAAGAGTTTAAATGGAGTCAGATGCAAGTGTTGATTGGGTGGCAACCCTCAACCCTTCCTTTTCTAAGTTAGTATTCAAGAGGATAATAGCAACTCAATTTTCCTTTTTTAGAGTCCAAATCTATTTGTTCACATTTCAATCTGTAACAAATAGAAAAAAGTAAAATAAAAATACCAACCATCATTATCTGAACCCACTTCTGCTTAATATCAATTAATCAATTCATTATTAACACATATGACTGTTGTCCTGGGCATTTGTGGAAGTTCTTTGTGTGTGCCAGATGGTAGGAAAGTTACGGTCCCTTATTGTGGTTCTTGGCCTAATTAATAAAGGAACTTAAAAATAGACTTTAGCTAAGGCAATTTGATAAGAGTTTAAAAGAAAAAGACTCCAGGGCAGGAAAAATATAAATCTCAAAACTGTCCCCTTAGGAAAATGGAGGAGAAAAGACAAAGGACCATGAATCTTGAGTTACACTAGCATAGATGGCAACCATGTGGTAACAGGCAGGCACTTGGTTGGCAGGGTTACTTTAGAGAAATAATGAAGTGTGTTTAGAGAAACACCATTAAGAAAAGGAAGAGGGGGGAAAAGTGATGCATTGCTGAGTTATTCAGAAAAGCTGGCAGACTTGCAAATTCATATGTCTGTGCTGTATAAAAAACAAGGTTAGGGGTTGGAAATTTGGGGAGGATATGCACATTATATCATTAAAGGTGAAATTATTCTGCTTATTTCTTTAGTATGGTTCAAGATGAACCTGACATTCCTGGGAAGGGTCCCTTAGCCAAGTAATTCCCTACATCCAACTACAATGTTAGGTCTTCAAACAGACCAGAGATTTTATTCCCTTGGACAAGTTTTCCCATAATGAACCTTCACTACTATGGTAACATGATGAAAAGACAAAACCTTCCCACTACCCTTTTCTCATAACAATATATTTTACCAGACAATATGTAGAGAGGGAGAGACCTCAGAACAAATAGAATCCCTCCCCTGGCAGGAATCCAGCAGATCCAGGTAAACAAGGCCTGGCATCCCAGTGCGACTTCCAGTGCCTGGGGACACCCACAGAGCCTCTTATACCAGCAGGACCCAAGCACCCTAAGCCCCAGGTCTTCTCTTCCACCAATGACACCAGGGGACCAGCTGGTCCGGCTGGACCAGGTAAAACAGGCCCTGCATCTGGGCCTGCATTCCAGTGCCTGGGGATAGCCTGGGAACTGCCACAGAGCTTCCCATTCTGGTGGGAGCCAAGTACCCCAGATTCCAGGTCTTCTCTTCCACCAATGAGACCAGGGAACCAGCAGGTTCAGGCAAAAATGGCCCTGCATCTAGGTGTGACTTCCATTGCCTGAGAACTGCCACAGAGCTTCCAATTCTGGCAGGATCAAAGCACCCCAGATCCCAGATCTTCTCTTCCACCAATGAGACCAGGAGACCAACTGGTTCATAAAAGAAACATTACTAAAACTTAAATCACATATAAAGCCCCACACACTGATAGTGGGAGATTTCAACATACCACTCTCACCACTAGACAGGAATACAGACAGAAACTCAAAAAAGAAGCAAAGGGTCTAATAGAAGTAATGAGCCAACTGGGATTAAAAGACATCTATAGAACATTTCATCCACAAAAATCAGATTAAACATTTTTATCACCACCACATGGAACCTTCTCAAAAATTGACCACATACTTGGCAACATATCAAACCTCAGCAGCTATTAAAAATGGAGTAACTCTATGCATCTTTTCAGACCACCATGCATTAAACTCAACAACAACACAAATTGCAGAAAACCTGAAAACTCATGGAAATTAAGTAATGCACAACTGCACCATTACTGGGTCACAGAAGAAATAAAAAAAATTTAAGACTTCCTAGAGAATGAAGGCACAACATACCCAAAACTATGGGACACTTTGAAAGCAGTGCTACAGGGGAAGTTCATAGCACTAGGTGCCCTCATAAAGAAACTGAAAAATAGTTATACTAGAGAATTAACAGCACAGCTGAAAGCTCTAGAACACAAAGAAGCAAATTCACCCAGGAGGAGGAGACCCCAGGAAATAATCAAATTGAGGGCTAAAATCAATAAAGTAGAAACTAGGAAAACAATACAAAGAATAAATGTAATGAAGAGTTTGTTCTTTGAGAAAATAAACAAGATAGAAAAAACTTTGTCCAAACTTACCAAACAGCAGAGTGTGAATATGCAAATTAACAAAATCAGAAATGAAAAGGGAGACTGTGAGGAAATTCAGAGAATCAACAGGTCATACTTTGTAAAACTATACTCCACAAAATTCGAAAATTTAAAGGAAATGGACAACTTCCTGGATAGCTATCACTTGCCAAAATTAAATCGAGAACAGATAAGCAATTTATATAGACCTATAACCCCTATGGAAACAGAAACAGTCATCAAAAGTATCCCAAACAAAAAAAGCCCAGGTCCAGACTGCCTCTGTGCAGAATTCTACCAGAAATTCAAAGAGCAGTTTATATAAATTCTTCTCAAAGTATTCCATGTAATAGAAGCAGAAGGGTCTTTGCTAAACTCTTTCTATGAGACTTCAATAGCCTTGATCCCTAAGCCACACAAAGACACAACTATCCCTCATGAACATTGATGCAAAAATACTCAATAAAATACTGGCAAATCAGATCCAAGAACATATCAAACCAATCATTCACCATGATTAAGTAGGTGTCATGCCAGGGATGCAGAGATGGTTCAACATACGAAACATCAATGTAACCCACCATATAAACAAGATGACAAAAAAAATCACATGGTCATCTCACTAGACGCTCAAAAAGCCTTTGACAAAATCCAACACCCCTTTGTGATAAAAGTCTTGGTGAGATATGGGATAACAGGAACATACCTAAATATAATAAAAGGTATATACAGCAAAACAACAGCCAACATCAAACTAAATGGACAGAAACTCAACACAATTCCACAAAAATCAAGAACAAGACAAGGCTGTCCACTCTCTCCATACCTTTTCAATACTGTGCTTGAAGTTCTATCCAGAGCCATATGACAACAAATGGGGATCAAGGGGATACAAATTGGAAAGGAAGAGATCAAACTTTCACTATTTGCAGATGATAAGTTAGTTTCCATAAATGACTCAAAGAACTCTACCAAGGAATTCTTACAGATGATTAATACCTACAGTGAAGTGGCAGGCTACATGATCAACTAAAGAAAATCAGTAGCCCTATTATGTACAGATGATGCAAGGTCTGAGAAAGATATCAGAGAAACATCACCCTTTACAATTGCCACAAACAATATAAAATGCCTTGGGTAACGTTAACCAAACAATTGAAAGACCTGTATTTCAAGAACTTTGAGTCTTTAAAGAAAGAAATTAAAGAAGCCCTCAGAAAATGGAAAGATCTCCCATGCTCTTGGATAGGTAGGATCAATGTAGTAAAAATGGCAATCCTGCCAAAACGAATCTACAGATTCTATGCAATCCCCATTAAAACACCACCACAATACTTCACAGACCTTGAAAGAACAATAATCAATTTTGTATGGAAAAACAAAAGACCTAGGATTGCCAAAACAACCCGGTAAAACAAGACAACGTCCAGAGGCATCACCATCCTTGACATCAAGCTCTTTTATAGAGCTGTATTCCTGAAAACAGTTTTTATTGGCACAAAAATAGACATGTAGACCAATGGAACCAAATTGAAAACCTGATTTTAACCCAACACATATGAACACTTGATTTTTGACAAAGAAGCTAAAATTATACAATGGAAAAAGAAAGCATCTTTAACAAATGGTGCTGGCATGACTGGATATTGGCATGCAGAAGATTGCAGCTAGATCCATGTCTATCACGTTGCACAAAACTTAAGTCCAAATGGATCAAAGACCCCAGTGTAAATCCAGTCACACTGAACCTCTTAGAAGAGAAATGGGTGGTAACCTTGAATGAATTGGTACAGGAGAAAGCTGCCTGAACATAACACCAACAGCTCAGATATTGAGATCAACAATTAATAAATGGGACCTCCTGAAACTGAGAAGTGATGTGGGAAGTCCTGTGATTATGTCAATAAAGCACTGTTGGGCCAATAGGAATCTAGATAGGTGTGACTAGGATTCCAGGAGGACTCTGGGAAGGAGAAACACAGAGAGTCAAGATGTAACGCCATGGGGTAGGAAGCCCGGAACTATTCTCCGGTAAGAGAAACACTTAGATTAACAATTATGGGAAAAATACTTAAGTCAGAGCTAGCCAGTAAGAAACAAGCAAGGCCAACAGCTTCATAATTAATATAGCCTCCTGTGTGTTTATTTGGGACTGATGTGGCTCTGGAACCAGGCTGGCAGGAAGGCTTCTCTCAAGGAAAAAGCTTCTCTGTACAGAGAAGCGTCTTTAAGGCAAAGGACACAGTCAGCAAGACAAAAAGGCAGCCCACAGAATGTGAAAATATATTCAGTAACTCCACTTTGACAGAGGGCTGGTCTCCAAAATTTACATAGAACTCAACAAGCAAGTCTCCAAAACACCAAAGGATCCAATTAAAAAGTGGGCTATATTTCATTCACGGTAGAGTCCAGGCACTTCCCTAAGAGTCCAGGCACTTCCCTAAGAGTCCAGGCAGAGAGACCCACCCTCTTTGTGTTATGGACACACGATGTCTGTTAGTATTCAAGGGATAAACACTGATCCACTGCTCAGGACCCCATAGGTAGCCCAGGCCTCCTCATTGACTCTCACATTCAGGGGGTCTAGATCAGTCCCATGCTCGCCTCCCAGCTGTCGGTCTGGGGTCCAAGAGCTCTCCCCTGTTCAGATCAGCTGTCTCTGCTGATTTTTCCAGCCCATTCTTTGCCAATTGGCTCTTCGCTCCTCTCTCTCTGTTGCTGGGTTCCTTGGGTTCTGTTCAGTATTTCACTGTGGGTGTTTGCTTCTGCTTCCATCAGTCACTGGATGAAGTCTCCAGGATGGTTATAGACATCAAGTTCACTATCAGGAATAGGCATTCGAGGTGGTCTCTATACTATTGCTTGGCTTGCCATTTGGTGTCATCTGTTTAGATCACTTGAGGTCACAATGGTGCCTGATCTGTCTTCTAACCTATGATTCCCTCTTACCCCTATACTACCCCCCCATTCAACCTTCTTGTTAATCCACATCCTACTCTCTCTTTCACTTCTCCCCCTCTCTATTTCCCAGGTTCCCCTTGGCCCCAACCCTTGCCATGTTCCCTGTCTGTTCAGAGGATCTTGCCTCATTTCTCTTCTCTTGGGTACCATGTATAAATTTTAGTTTCTTTCCTGTTTCCCAGACTCTCTGTCAGTGAGAGTGTAGACTGGCACTCTCCTGATCCATGTTTAAAATCCATATATGAGTGAGTACATACCATGCTTGTCTTTTTGTGACTGGGTTACCTCACTCAGGATGGTTTCTTCCAGTGCTATCCATTTGCCTGCGAATTTCAAGATTCCATTGTTTTTTTCTGCTGAGTAATACTCCATTGTGTAAATGTACCACATTTTCTCTATCCACTGTTCAGTTGAGGGGCATCTAGGTTGCTTCCAGGTTCTGTCTATTACAAATAATGCTGCTATGAACATAGTGGAGCAGATGCCCTTGTTGTATGAATTTGCCTCCTTTGGATATAAGGAGAGGAATTGCTGGGTCTTGTGGTAGATTGGTTCCCATTTTCCTGAGGAATCTCCATACTGCTTTCCAAAGTGGCTGTATGAGTTGGCACTCTCATCAGTAGTGGGGAGTGTTCCCCTCTCTCCATATCCTCTCCAGCATAAATTGTCTTTGGTGTTTTTGCTTTTAGCCATTCTGACAGGAGTAAGATGGTATCTCAGAGTTGTTTTGATTTGCATTTCCCTGATGTCCCCTATGGGGAAGGAATTGGCAATAGGGTGGGAGGATGGGGGATGGTGGGGGGGTGCAGGAGGAGGTAAGGGAGAGGGAACTGGGATTGACATGTAAAACAAACTATTTACAATTAAAATAAAAAATAATACTGAAAAAAAGTGGGCTACAGAACTAAATAGAGAATTTTCAACAGAATAGTCTAAAATGCCTGAGAGGCACTTGAGAATAGTCTAAAGTGGCTGATGGAAGCAGAGGCAGACTCCCACAGCTAAGCACTGAGCTGAACTCAAGAAATCCAGTGACAGAAAGGACTGATGACCAGAGGGATTAATATTGGGCTGGTTTAAGCCCCAGAAACATCTGACCTGACAATGGTTAGATCTTGAATCCCAGACTGATTCCTGGGAATCCAGCATGGGACTGAATGTTGGTGTCAGTGAGGAGGCCTAGGTAATCCATTGAGCCTTGGGTAGTAGATCGGTATTTATTCCCGAGTATACAAATGGACTTTGGACTCCCATCCAACAATGAGAGATGCACTCTCACCCTGAACTCATGGGGGAGAGTCTAGGTCCTGCCCTGGATGAAATGACAGACTATGGACACCCCCATGGAGGGCCTCACCCTCTTTGGGGAAATGAGGGGATATTGAGGGGGTTGGTGGGAGGGCACAGGATGAGGGAAGGGAAAGGGAGAGGGACCTGGAATTGACATGTGAAGCAACCTTGTTTCTAATTTAAATTTAAATTTAAAAATTATATATATATATATATATATATATATATATATATATGAAAGAAACATGAAGAGCAGTGGTGCTGGAGTCAATGGCAGTATGCTTGCCTAGCATGTGTGAGGTATACACACACATACTCTCACACACACACACATGTATGCACGTACACCCACAGGCTCACATGCACACCACACCAAGAACAAGAAAGCTGTGAGTTTATCTACCCACATGTTGCCCCCTTCCCCCATGAGGGTCTGCTGACCAGCGTGTGACTAGGAGCTTTTAGCAAAATACCCCTTGTCCCATCCTCCCAGTATAGCCTGTATGCAAATTCCTGTTTTCTGCCCATCCTTATTGTCTAAATTCAAGTTTGCGTTGTCCAACTATCCTTTGCTAGAGTGCACTGGGAATGTGAGCGCCTGACCTTGGTAGTTTTCCACCGTGCCTGAAATTTAACGCTCCACTCTTGTTACAATAAATGCCATTCTCTTTGAAAAAAATAAGAATCCCTCCCCTCAGAGGTCAGAGAACCTTATGGAAAAATGAGGCAGTCAGTGTATAAGAGCCAAAGGGAATAGAGGACATAAGGAAATCAGGCCTTCTAAATCAACAGGCTCCACAAATATAGGAACTCATAGAGACTAATGAAGCATGCACACATCATGTGTGGGTCTATACCAGATGGGGTCCTAGATGTGGACAAAAGATAGTAGATGAATGCCCTCATCCCTAATCTAAAATCCATGTTTAAAATACACTCACAAATGAAAGTTCTGTTTGTTTTCTCTGAGGGTATCTCTCTGGAGAAACACATCCATTTTTTTGTTTATATGTTTGCTTATTCTTCTCTCATCCAATACATCTGGACCTCAGCTTTCTCTCTCTCCACTCCTCCAAGTTGCCTGAATCCCCACTTCCTATCTCCTACAGATCTACCCCAGATCCTTAATTTCCTTCAGAAAAGAGCAAGCAACCCAGGAATATTGATAGATTTGTGCCCATTTAGATGAATTTCCATTCAATAATTCAATGAGTAAACTTAGAAAGTATTTACAAATTCCTTCCATCATATTCATCTTCAGATGACTAAATTTCTCATTTAAAATATTTTATTAGTTATTCCAGAACTTCTTACAGTGACTTTTAACCATATTTGTATTTTCCTGTTGATAATAGGGTATGTACTTTTGTGTGAAAATATGCATGCATATTTGTGCCTGTGTGCCCATATCTGTGCATGTGAGGGTATTTACCTAGTCTTATTGTAGCTTTAAACTGTGTTCAATTGATATCCCTGGGAGACATGTTCTATTCCAACATAGTATAACAAGCTCCAACAAGACTAGACACATATCAAGGTTGGAAAAAGCAACCAAGTAAGGAAGAAAGGGGACTAAGAGCAGGCGAAAGAGTCAGAAACACTCACTCGAAACAGGTGGGAGTCCTCCTCAAACAGAATTTATATATAGAAGACCAATTGAAGATCCATGAAAGCTCCATAATTGCTGTTTCAGTGTCTGTGAGCCCCTGCTTAGTTGATTCTGTGGCCCATGTTCTTCTGGTTCCCTTAAGGGTAGCTGCATGGCCAACAGTAGACAGCCAACAGAAAACTCAATGGTACAATTGGAGGTTTCTCAGCTCATAATCTCGTGCCAATGCTTTATTTCTTTCTCAATTTCTCTTATATTTTATACAATTTTTCTCTCTTTTTCATTCTAAATGTCCTTTATGTATATGGTATAGCTTTAATTTAGTGTTTTTATGGGACTCCTGAATGTGTAAATGAGTGGGTGTTGTAGAATAGTATTTTAAGTTGTGTTATATTTGTTTATGCTCTGGAACATTTGTTTAATGATGTAATAACATGTTGCTTTTGTTTATACTTTGTTTTTTTAACTGTGAAGCTGTGATTCTTTTCCTAATAAAGAATTGAACAGGATAAGTTAAGAAAAGCTGTCAACAAAGATGCCAAGATAAGGGCAGGCATTTATAAGAAAGAAAAAAAATCCAGTGAGTATTTTTGGGCATTGGGTAGCAGCTCCCCCAAAGAACAAAAAAGAGCAAAGAGCAAAAGAGTAACAGCAAAGAGTAAAAGGCAACCAACAATAAGTAGGGCATTGTGAGCCTTCTCTTCGACTCTTTTCTTCTGTTGCTTTGTCTTGTACAATTCTAATGCATTAGCCTTTGTTTTATGATTATATTATTATTTATATTATATTATGTTATATTTCTGTAGAAGGCTGTTTCTTTTCTAAAGAGAGATAGAAAGAGAACTTTGATGGAAGGGGAGGTGGAAAGAAATTGGGAGAAGTAGAAGTAGAAAAACTGTAATCAAGGTTTATTATTTGAGAAAATATTTTCAATACAACAACAGAGGTATTGAAGTGTAAAAACAAACAATCAACAACGAAAAATGATATTAATGAAGTTAGGGAAGGCAGAGGAAGGAACCCTAACTGAATGTAAAAGAGAGAAAGTTGCTATACTTGAGAAGAAAACAAAAATCTACTCAGAGTTGATATGATTTTTCATATTGATTGAGACTAGTCAGGATCTTAGAGTCTGTGTCTTCATCCTCGGAAAATTGGAAATCTCTTGAGAGTATAGCAGTAGAGATAATGTCATGTACCTATCTAAAGAAGGCTAATTTTTCTGCCCGTTGGTTTGAAAGGGAACAAAATGAAAACATGAGCAAAAGGACCAAAGAAATGTGGAGACAACTGATCAGATGGAGGAGATGGCAATCATTGAGGAACATTTGGAAAACTGGAGTAAACCACTTAGGATTTGGGGAGTTAGAAGGTATTGTTGTTATGAAAAAGAGGGAATTTTTAAAATGTCAGCACAAGAGTGCATGGGGATCAAACTCTGAAATGATGTTAGTGCATCCTTATGGGAGAGAATAATAAAATCTTCATCCTAGTTTTCTAGTGTATACAACTGAGACCAGTGATAGAAATCTTAAAGTTTCTCCTGTAAAAGTCATGGCTTTGGTCTTGGTCACATTGAATGAATTTTATGAGACAGAAAATGTTCCCCTATACAGAGAAACTACCAGGAATGTCACATTTTAATACCAGAGGATTTGGTTTACTCTACAAACTTGCATTTAAATAAGAAAGAGTCTTACATTCCCAAATATTTAACTTTTTTACATTGTTCCAATATTCGAACCAATTTGGATAAACTCTTAGCTTCATTTTTCTGTGTCATTATTCATCTATTTTACATTTTAATTTTAATTTTTCTATATAGCACTTAAGGGGATTACTAAAATTTAGGTCCATATCTTGTTTTGCTGTGAAAGGAATAATCATTAAACAGAATAATAACTTACTTAACTTTCTTTCAGTCATTAAATACTTAGATTTTTTTTTTCAAGACAGGGTTTCTCTGTGGCTTTGGAGGCTGTCCTGGAACTCGCTTGGTAGTCCAGGCTGGTCTCGAACTCACAGAGATCCGCCTGCCTCTGCCTACCGAGTGCTGGGATTAAAGGCGTGCGCCACCAACGACCGGCTCAGTCATTAAATACTTACTGACAATATTTTCATGTCTGGCAATTATCAAAATAAGTAGTGAAATGCTATTAAGGTTTGTTTCCTTAGTGTTGTTTACTATTTTAAAGTAATGGTAGATAATTAAATATGGTCACAGTTTTGCAATAATAAACTAGTAGACCTCCCAAAAGTAAAAACAGCTTGCATCCATCTATAATGCATGAAGTTTCTGGTTAAAATATTCATGTATGTAATTTCCTGAAATGTATTATTTTACCAGAAACAAAAATCTCAAACAAAAACTTCTAATATAAAGCAGTTTTGAATTTTCTGGGCTTTTTGAAGCCCTTTACAGTTGTGGCAGATCGAACACTGGATCCCTGGACTCCACAGAGCCTGCTTTACCTCTGGTTACTTGAAGTTGAGGGGATTCGTATTTGAACTTACATTATATTTACTACATATATGTCTGTCATTAGATGTGAGTATTGTGTGAGTACAAACAATCCTTACAATATTATACTCTCAATGCTGTTAGCAATTTACTGGCTGATGCTGTGTGTACCCACTTGAGGTGTATTAGGCAGCAAGATGGGAGTACTGACAGTGCATATTTATGCTGAAATATCAACAGGGTGACCCTTGAGCCACTGAAGCTCACTGAGTACTGCATTCTGCTGGTAATGCCTCTTAGGCCATTCAGCAGATGTACACTATTCTTAGCCCTATGAAAGCAGAAAATTTTAATTCATGCCTCATGACATATGGGATTGTCGAGGAAGATGTATAGAAACACAAATATGCCCCATTCACATATACTGATGATAAATGGCTCATATACCCTCACACATTTTATAAACCATTAGATATCAGCATGTGTAGGACATAAGATACTCTCCAGATCATGACATATAAGACTACTTCTGAAATATCATGCTTGCATTCCATCCCAATAAGCTTTATGCTTGAGCAACTTTGCAGTTAACATAGTTTATCTTACACTATTTCCCAATGTTAAGAAAATTTTAAGTTGATTAAGAAATGTAAAACCCAATGTAGTCAGACAACTCAAAATGAGCATTTTATGATAGAATATGGGCCTGAAACTTTAGCCTTATTCCATAGTCTGAATAAGTCCATTTATCTTTGCAGTTTTAACTAGGACAGGGAAAATTTTCAGTGACTTGGAAGTTCTCCATTTATGGTACCTGGCTCCTGCATGTTCTTGTTAAGCATGTCATAGTGAACTAAATCATATGATATGACCACTGTGCCTAAGAGGCTGTAGCAATTAGAACCTTCCTTTGTTGTGCTGTTTAGTCTGCGAGTTCCCAAGGAAAGCTGTGAAGCATTTGGCTCAGAAACAAAGGCTGCTCTCTTCAGAAGCTCCTCTAGATTCTCCCCACCATCCCTCTTAGCTATCACACTCTTCTTGTCTCACTGTTATTCTTTGTGTAACCCATTTTCACCTGGAAAGAAGCTACTCTCTAAGCTGAAAGCCCTGCCATGTTTAGGTAACCATACTGTATTGTTACTGTATATTGCTTTTGCCCTCATCTTGAACACTCATATTGATGTTCAGGTACTCTTTCACTATAATAAACCCATTCCAGTGGGTAATTCATATGTAGGCAATGCTTTTGAGACCAACAGCTCAGGAACTTTTAAAATCGTCTTTTAACATTTTATTACCCAGTATGGCTATCTGGAGATTATACATATACATATATATCCATCCCTGGATTCTTATTCTTTCAAAAATGTTTTGTCATACCACAGATCTCTTCAATATTATGACACAGTTGTTGATGAAGTTCAGAAATGCTCCTAATTTAAAAGAATTCAGAGAATGATATGAATCCTACGTTTAAGTCATTTTGAAACATACCTCAGGTAATTCTGAAAACAAATATTAATTAGTCTCTTGTATTAGAAATTAATAAGAAGGTGTTGTATAGGGACTTTTTCCTCTGTATGTAATGTTACAATATCTTGGCTTTAGTCCCTGATACTCATGACAGCTAGAGTAGAGCACTATAGTAATAAGTCTATTGTAACAGTCAATCCAATATATGCTGCTGACGCTATTTTCTAGCTTGGTGCCTCAATGTTGTCTTGTTCCTTTAAGTTGGCAATTAGGCAGGAATGCACAGAGTGTTCTTCCTATGCTTCCCATTGTGACAGAGAATTTCATTTGTAAGGGTAAAAAATCATCCATTTGATAATATTTTACAGACTGAGCAGCTTGTATTTATATATTTAACAACATATGTATATATACACATATATGCATGCAACAATGATTAAGGGAAAAAGAGACCATGAATTTGAAACACAGCAAGCAAGGGAGAGTGCATGGAAGAGATTGAAAGGAGAAAAAAAGGGAGAATTAATGTAAATATTTTAGAATCTCAAAGAAAAACCCTATCTACAAAAGAATCTAAGAAGAATTATGTGGTGACACATGATTCATGATTTATTAAAGCTTGCCTGAGGATTCAGAAAACAAAGTCAGTCATATGCCATAGAAGTCAGGCACACATCTTTAATACCAGCAGTCACAAGCTAGGCAGTGGTGGTATACAGCTTTAATCCTAGGACTCAGGATTAAGAAGTAGACAAATCTTTGTGAATCCAAGGCCATCCAGATCCACAGAAGATTGATCCACTCCTAAAGAGAAACAGTTCACACAAAGGTGATCTTAGCACTTGGGATCACACACCTTTAATCCCAGGGCTCATCAGAGTTATTCAAGAAAGGAGCAGGGTTTCAGAGATGGCATCCATTCTCCAACCACACTGAGGATAGGAAGAAAATGAAGTCTTAGTATTCTCCCTTCATCCATGCTGAGGAGTGGCAGAGCTCTGAGTTTTGGTGGAGCCAGGATCGCCTGTCAGTCTGAGGTTGAGTAAGTCCTAGTGACCAGCTGCTTTGCTTTTATGATTTTCTGCTTGAAGTTTAAACACCAACATATATCTCTGGATCTTTTATTTTTCACAGTACACAATCAGCTCTACATTTATGTTTACTATCTTCTATAACTTTATCAGAAATGGTTCCATTAAGAAGACTACTTAATAGACTAATAACAAACCCAAGTTCAACTGAGACCTTGTTCTTTTCGCTTTAAATGACTTGGTGGAGAAGTTTGGAGGGAAGCTATGAGTGTGTTGGTTTGCATGGGGGAGCAAAAGAATTAGACTGCAGGATTTTAGAAGGATTTATGAGGCAAGCATTTAGAGATATAGGGGTACTGTGTAACTCCATAAATCCATCAGGTATCATAATTAATTACATCATCTGGACTGTGATAAAAAGAACTTCTCAGACAAGAAACCAAAGGTAGGAAGAATTTCCATTTTTATGATTTATATACAATTAGAAGACTTTGCACAAAGACAATATTAAGTGGAAATTTTCAAGAACCCATCCAAGATTTCAAAATATAAAGTGAAGCTGAAATTATACCATAAACTCAGAAAACACACTTATTCTGATATGCAGAATGTCTTTTTACCCTGCTTTCTTTTCTGAAGGATAAGGAGCAAGTAAAGAAGGAGGACAATAATTTTTGGTGAGGACAAAGTGAGTCACTAGAGAATAGAATGGCAGACAAGGGGCAATGGGTGGCTGATTTCAATCAACTATTCATTTAGCTAATAATCTGTTAAGTCATAGGTGCTGAAAATACAATAGTGTGAAAAAGCATGTGAGTGTAATTCCAAATAAGTACCATTGATAATGCCATTTAGTGACTGAATAATGTCAAGTGTTAAAGCGTAGGACATGACGTTGTACAACAAACTGGAAGAACCAAGGAAACCAAATTAAACTGACTTATGGAGGGAAGAAAAACTAGGTGGGGAGAGAAAAATGAAAATAAAAATAAAATGAAAAGTCAAAAGCATTTTGTGGTGGGAGGAAGAAATGGTGTCCAGTTCAACTTTGCTGAAGCAGCCTTTCAACAGAGGGCTGAAATTCATGTTATTTACAGCAAGCGAAAACACATAAATAAAAGGCCTTTGACTGACAAGTAATACATCACTTTTGATTTATAATATTTCCTACTCTAACATTTGTTTGATCTACAGTGCATAATTGTGGTTCTTCAAACTCGTTAGTAAACTTCTGCAACTGAGGACAGAAAGGTCACTTTGACAATTTTTTTAATCTGGAAAGCTATCTGGTAGTCCTTTAATAAATCTCTTCCTCAAGAACACACCTCAAGGAAATTGGAAATTATGGAAGTTATGCTCCTCTCTGTCATTACAAGCCTGGACTTGAGAGGTAAAATAACTGCATTAAAATACGAAGAAATAGGGGTAAAATGAAGGTTTCATACAAATAAAAGCAATCTCAGAGAAGAGACTTCAGCGGAAAACAACATCACAGGCGGCACGGTGCTTTCATTAAGACTGTCAGATACATTTTCACCAAGCCAGAGATTTCTTTCTGCTTTTGGCTTCTGTGGTAAAGGAAGTTTCATCTTTTTTCCTTGGTGGTTTTCTCCTTTCATTTATAGATCTGAACCAAGCCAGTGATCTACAGTTTTTCCTGGTGGGTTTATATTAAGAATTACAGTCCAAGTATTCAAATCAGCTGTAGGATCTCATGAAGCATGAACACTCACATCTAAGGGAAGTTTGATGAACAGCTGTGCAGAAGTGCTGACTGATGAGGTCTTCACCAATAAATCCAACCCTCTGCCAACCACTGCACTTCCTGGCCTCTGGTCATCACCATTTACCTCTTCTGTGAGGAAACTTGCAGCTACTTCCTATGAAAGCATAAGTATTTTTTTAAACACACAATCCTTCCACTTAATATAATGCACAGTAACATCCATTTTGCTTTAAAGGAAAGAATGTCTTGGGAGCCTAGCTCAGGGATAGAGCATTTGACTGCAGAATGTCTTATTTTTATGGCTGACTTCTATTCCATATGTATACATGCCACAAGAAAATCCATGCACTAGCATGTAAACATATCCCATCAATTAAGAAAGATACAGAGCAGGAATATAACATTTGAGGTTAAATGAAGAAGAAATACATGCACATAAACAAACACCTACCATGCTATATAATCAGATGCTGGGAAAAAGCAAATCAATATCACATCTCTGAAGTTGTCAAAGACAATGGAAGCAGAAGCGTATCAAAGCTCTGTTGTTGGCTTCTAGGCTCGCCCATGTGTGCCTGTACTTATTTTCATGTCTCTATTGAGAAATGAGAATATAAATTACACCAGATTTTCAACACTGACCATGCAAACAAGATGTCAGGAACCAGAAATAAAATTGTTGATCAGACCCATAAATCTCTATCCCCATATTCAGCAACACTGTCTTTTAAAATCCAAAAAAAGTAATTTGTTCTCAATAAAAATACTATGCAAGGAAGGAAACTCTTTGAGAGAGCAAAACAGGTGGAATTTGTCTAGAGCTTAGTTTGAAATGGTAGAAGAAGGCATGCTGCAGAGGGCCTATGTAGAGTGAAAATAAAGCCTTTTAGTATTTCATTCCACTAAAATAATTGTAGTAGCAGTGCACTGACTGTTCAGCCCATAAGGATAAATGAAACAGGTAACATTCAATTCAGACATATGTGAGAGACAAGCTGGGTACTTCTCATAAAATATATACAAAAAATACGCAGTACATTTTATAGAAAGATGGACCTTCGTTTAACATTTACTGGAATCATTGGAACAACTCTCATATTGTTTAAAAGAAGAAAAATCACTCTGCTAAATGTAGAGATAAATGAAATAATGATAGATTCCAAATTGAATTCAAAGTCAGCAAAGGAGGAGTAAAGAAATGTCATGTGCTATAAAGGGAAACAACCATATTCATGAAAGATGATAATGAAAATATACCCATAGTACGTTTTAATGTGTGCAGTACAAAGACACCGATTCAAATACAGATCTGATTGGTGACTTAAGATACAGCAGTGCTTCATACTAAAGCTGGAGTTCTGTATTGCTTTCAAAGTTGGCAGTACAAAACAAGGAAAATGAACAGAAGTAAATAAGAAATCAGTTAACAAAAACCAGGTCAGTTCTCTAAGGTACGTAAAAAATTACAAATATGTGTCAGTGTAAAAACAGTATGGAGGAAGATGTAAAACGAAGCTAATGAAAGTGAACACACAATTTAAAAAACCCACAATTATGCTATAGTCAAATGCATCACATGTCAAAGTTAAACAGATGATCAGCTGTACCACTGCGCCACAGTCAACAGCTGATAAATCCAAAGACAGAAACATCAGCCTAAATGCTAGGCAGAGGAATGGCATCTGAGTCACATCTCTGGTCCAGGAAGGAGTATGGCTTTCTGAGTTACTCAGCTATCCTTATAACTACCTTATGTCTATCTAAACCCAGTATGGGGAGACCAAAGATCACTGTGGAGCAGGAAGCTGCATATGCCCTTACTTCTTCTTGCAAGAGTTAATTCAAAATGACTTGTCAAGCATTTGGACAGGAAATAAAAGGCCCATTAAGAAGCTGTCTGCTTTCAGATAATTTTAAAATAGTATAAAGCTTGTCAAGAATGTAAATCAGCCAATGGTTTTGTTGATAAATGTCTGTTCTCAATCCCATACTCTGCATATCTTCTGTACTGTGTGTCTCTTCTAAATTCTTCCCAAAGAAGTCACAGTTAGAGAGCAAGGACTGAAGCAAGATCTCACTGACAACACCACACCACTTTTAGTAGCTGAAAGACAAAGCATATAGAAAAATCAGAATGGATAGAGGTGATGTGAGCAGTCCTATCAATGAACTACAACTGACATAATGGAGTAGTCAATTGACTAGAATTAGAACACAGATTCTTCCTAAACTTACAGGCAATAGCCAACATATCAGATGATGTTTATGGATGTAAAGCACACTTTAACAAAATTAAAATGAAATAAATATTAAGAAGCAATTCTTGGATGATAGCAAAATTCAAGCAGAAATCAACAAAAGGATATCTCAAAGAAGCCATTTTTATAAAAAAAAGTCTTCTTTATATCATACATGGGGTGCAAAAATCTAAAGACAAATAGAAATATCCTGAACTAAGTGAAAATACACCTTAAGGGCATTTGTAGGACTGAGTGATGGTAATACTTACAAGCTAATTTGGGGTAGCAGTAACTGTGCTGCCTAAGCAGAAACTCAAATTCCATAACCTAAGCTTCCACAGAGAAAGGAGAACAATTTATACCTTAGTCAGAAGGTGAAAAATAGTGGCCAGATGACAGCAGGTGTCCATACAGTTATACAGAAATGTATAGGATAAAAACTAATAGAGACTCAATGATAAACCTTTGCCTACACTAACCAAGAATAACATACACAAGACACAGTCCAATAACAGTGAGATGACAGAGCAGTGGTCTCTCTCCATCCCACAAATACTAAAAAGTTAATTTAAAAATCCTAGAAATTATTCTGCCCAAAACGTTGACCCATTAACTAAGGCTGACAAAATTCACTACACAATTGAGGGTCACTCAAAGTGAAATCCATGACTTGAGTGGATCTATTGATAGTGAACTCCTTTCTAAGCAGGAATAGCATTACCCTTGACTTTGCTTGTATACTGCAGCCAATACTGAGGATTATAGTGATTCCAGTTCTCATTCTATTTCTCAGAACAGAAGCATAAGTAACATTTTCAAGTCAACTTGAGGATCAGAAGATTGTATAGTGTGAATTTTTCCTGGAGAGTTGAACAGACCTCTGTATTCTCTTTAAGATATTTACCTTTAGATAGAGACATAAATAGGTCAGTAGGCTTAGAAATATTTATAGTTATGTGTATCTGGACACTAACGATACTACATTTACTAATTTAAGGATTTGTTAGCACTTGGAACCCAGAACTGAACACATCTCAGTAATAATAATATTACTTATTGACCAGACCTTACCTTTATTACATTTAGTAAGAAAAACACTGTGAACAAACATCTAATTCTAGGAATGGGGAGAAAAATGTCCAAAATGAGTTTATGGTATCATGTAGCAGAAAGTAATTAAATGATCAAAACAGCTCAAATAGTAAACATGGCCTTTACAGTCAGGGAACCTGGTATGTGGCAGGGAAACAGGCACAATTTTTAAAAATTCCAGTGGCTAAATATATATTAATTTTGGAGGAAAAATAAGATATTATATGATTGTAATTCAGGTACAATGATGTAAATGAGGGGATGAATGAATAAATGAAAAACAGCAAATATACCTGCCAGTACTTATTTAGGAAATGAGTTACTCCCAGTAGGGTGGATCCATGGCACTCTTGCTTGTAGACTTTGCTCAGTGACTTCATTCCATAGAGTACAGAATGGAAATTCTATGTTTTCTTCATTCAGATTGTCACTGTAAATGATTTTGATACTACGTTCCATTGACATGAAGTAATGAGAAAAGGACTGTCTTCTTCCCTTACAATCATGGCATGATCATGCTTAAGCATGCATGAGAAACACTTCAAATTCCAGCAAATGGTCAGGAAACAAAATAACCTAAAATTGCATCACTAAACACTCAATATCATCCAAACAATATTCTCATCAAGTGTCACCAATCAAAGATGCCTAAGGAGATTAAGTCATGAACTACACATGAAATCCTGGAAAGAATACTGAAGAGTGGGTATGCTTTTTTCAATTTGACTTCATGATTAAAAATTAATTGAAACCTAATACAGTGTCACATTTAAATCCTGACACTTGGCAGGTAGAGGAAAGCTGTCAGTAGTTCAAATCCAGGCTGGGCTACAGAGTAAGATCCTGTCTCCAAAAGAAGCAAAAACAAGGAGAGGAATCAAACCTACTGTTTGATCAATCACAGTAAATGCACTATATATAATATGCTAATAGGGAAACCTAGAGGCAGAATCTAAAAGACATTCTATTCCATCATCACACAGTTTTGCTTTGATTTTTATTATATTGGTCTATACTGCTTAGTTAAGACAAAGTATTCTAAAATTAAAGAATTTTCAAAAGTTTACTGACATGTTTTGTATTATTTTAAGAGGTGCAGGTATTTTTTTTCTTCCCTACGGAAACTTTTTTGAAAGACTGCTAACCTATGTGAATTACCAAATTTGAAAAAAGGCTAATCATTAAACACCAGACATGGTTACACATGATTATGTTTCATTACTTAGGAAGCAAAGGCAGGACAATTTGGGATTATACAACACTTGGGCTGCATAATGATAATCTGCCTGCATTTTTAAAATGGTAGGGGTTGTCTGGAGGAGTATTTCATAATCTCTGTGTAACCCAAAAATGACTTACAAAGTTATTAAATAGTGTTGGCATTTGGGATGCAGACATGACAATTTTCATATATATCTCTATGAACAAACTTGAATTCTTTTCATGTGCAAAGCTTATTTTCATAGGTTTCCCATGAAGAAATAGAAAATATATAAAGTTTCATGATATTCTCATATTCGGTATCAACCATTCATTTCATAAAAATAGGCCTCAAGCAAAGGGTAACTTGGAAATATATGTAGAAACCTAGGTATATTAAATATCATATACAAATAAAATCATATAATTTATTTGGTGTCCTCAGGTTTTAGGTATTTGGAAAACTTTTTACCATACAGGAATATAGTTTCTGAACTGCACATGTGACAAAAATATACTTATAGAAATTTTAGATGTTTCATATTGTCAAACATAATACATACTTACAAGTGAGTTAATTATTTGGGTCTAATACCTTCAATGTGTCAGGCATTTATCATAAAATGTTAGCTTTTCACTGCATCCATGCTGTTATCTATGGAAAGAATTCAGAAATGAGAAGTGCAGTGTTTAATGAAGTGTAATTGTGTATGTAGTGAAGAATGGCAGCATTCCAAGCCGTAAAGAATAATTCCCCAGTCTGCAGCAACAGAAAGGATGCTGCTTTTGATGAGTAAATACAAATGGCTTCATATTTCCCCTGTTCCTGAATCACAGCACTAAAAAGTAACCAGCAATAGTAAAACTCAAATTATTCAGTTGTAGAAACGGAGAATGAGATTTGGATGATATTTCTGAAACAAATACTAGAGTCACAAATACTAGGATTTCTCTGCAATTGAGGAAACAAAGAGCTTCATCTTGGGGTAAATTGTGTCCCCAAATACCCTGTCTTTTATGCAACTGTTTTGTTTATCTTGTTTTAAAGTCTTCCAAGCTGTGGTACCATGGGAATCCTAATCACTTATCAAGTATGAAGTGACAGTAGCTTCGTGGTAACCAAGACGTTCCCTGGTGAGGTTTGAGCCAACCGTCTGCAGTGATTCTGTCTTCAAGTCCTTTAGAGTGGATTCCCTAAGTGAAAATGTGCTTACAGACGGGGTCATAGAGGAAAACCATCTGAAACAAGTTTGTGTTAGGATCTGAAACATAGATTTCTCTATGGAGCCTGATTGATTATACACCAAACTGACCTACGGTGTAAGCCCTCGCCAATCCGGATGCAGCTGTGGCACCAGCTAGTTGCCTCTGCACCTCCTAGTTCACTCTGGCTATCCCTTGGTCACTGACGGAAGACGAGAAAAGGGCATTCATAAGCAAGCTCCAGACAACTGCAAAGGTCAACACCCTCCATGCCCACTTGTTCTGTTGAGCTTAAGTGTTAGACTTCTCACTTCTTTCAGCTATAAGAGATATTTCTTCATTGTTCCGACTCTAGCATGTTCTCAGATTAATAATCTTACTCCTTGTAACAGCCATCGGATCTAAGTGTATCATCACTCAAAATTTTGTTGCCATACAGTTTGTTCTCTAAGTCTATTTGTTTGAGACACAAATTAAGCCTATTATGAATACCCACCAAATACCAGACAAGGAAAATGAACTTATGGTACAAAAGTTAGCTGTTTAATTGTGAAGAAAGTATTTATGCTTGTACAGAAGGAAGTGTCTTGGTTTTATGTGTATCAAATAATGGAAGCTACAAATCACAGGAGATGTAAGAACTTGGGCGATATTTTATCCCAGAGTCTACGCCGCATCCCTGAAATTGTTGTTGTAGCTGGAAAAAATACTATGCTAATGTTACTGGGAAATCACACTAGGCAAATGACATATGATGCAGAATCATAGACCTCGATTGATTGATGTAGACTTTAACAATTAAAATTATTCAAGAGGCTAAGATAATAAGGTAGTAGGATTAAGATAGTGAGGTAGTAAGATGGCTCTGTGGGGAAAGACACATACTGCCAACCCTGACGACCACAGATGGATCTCTGAAGCCTATGAAAGTAGGAAAGCACCGACTCCAACAAGTTGTCCTCTGTCATTTGTGTTCTCTCTCTCTCTCTCTCTCTCTCTCTCTCTCTCTCTTCTCTCTGTGTGTGTGTGTGTGTGTGCGTGCGTGCACATGTGCAAATCAGCAAGATCCAAGTAGTCTCCTTTCTCTGCCTCCCCAGCACTGAGTGTCAGGTGTGTATGGCTGTCTTCAGATTGTTTCGCAGTTGATGGTACTCACACTCTGGCCTTGCTCGCACAACAATCATATTACTGACTGATTGACCTGTTTAGCCTCTTCGTTTCCATTTTATTGCCTTCTTTTGTTTTAATTTTCTTGTAGGATTTGATTGACATGATTAAAAATTCTGACTTTTTAGCATATCTGTTGTATTTATGTTTAATTTCTGGTTCATGGTTTTCCAGTATGACTTTGCAATTAATCCAAACCTCTTTCAGGTAAGCTGATACTAGTTAATGGGGGATAGATGCTCCTTAGAACAGAGATTGCTGATTCTTCTCATCTGTTCCTTAGAACATGATTGTAATCCATTTCATTTCCATAAGCTATAATCTCAGAATAAATAGTTTATTCATGTAATTATACAAACAACTATCTGTTAAATAAATTAAGAATAAGAAGAGTAAGATGCTACTTTATTCCCTCTATTTTCTTTCTAATGTTCTTCCTTTATGTAGATTCAAATATTTGCTGTACATCATTTTTCTTATTTCTAAAATATTTCTAATACATGGCACAATGCTTCTGTGAGAAGAACTTTCGTATTTCCTTTACTTGTGGAAATATACATATTCCCCCTCATCCATAACACACGATTTCACTGCATAAAAAATTTTTGTCACCAAAGATTCTTTCTTATCAGAGTTTATCTGTAGGCTCTCTTCATACCTGCCTGGTTTATAAAGCAAATCCTACTATAATTCCTAGATTTGCTTTGGCATAAATAAGACAACCTCCAACCTTTTCTTTTCAGGATTTTTTTCCTTGTATTTGATTTTCTAACGTTATAATGGTTTACAATTGCGATTTGTTGTTATTGCTTAAATTTACTTGGCTTTGCATTATCTGAAATTCTTAAAACTGTAGGTTGATGTCTATAATTATTTATGGTTAATTCTTTCCTATTGGTTCCATTATTCCCCGTGACCCTTTCTTCCCTGATATACCTGTGATGTGGATACCAGCTGCTGTGGTTGCCCTTTGGTTCTTGAATATTCTATGTCTAAATTTATTTTCTTTTTTCTCTTTGCATCTACTGAAATGAATGTTTCTGAAGCTGTTTACATTTTTTCATGAGCACCATTTTATGCTTCTTGTTTCTACAACTGCTTTTTATTCATATTTACAACACACACAGACATCATTTATGTATATAATATATGATATATATGCATATATATTCTAATTTTAAAGTTACATGCCTGTGACAGTTGATATGCACTATCTGTCTGATTTTTAAGTTTTCCTATCTCTTCATACCGCTTTTATCCTTTAGTTTATTGGTGATAACTTTTTGTTGAAAGCTGAACATGTGGCCCTAGGGTCAATGAGGAGGGACAAACTGGTCTCAACTGTGAGGATTTATGTTTTTCTAAGGGGTTAGATAGTGTTTCTTTTTTTCTTTTTTTAAATATAAATTAGAAACAAGCTTCTTTTACATGTCAACCCCCGTTCCCTCTCCCTCGCCTCCTATCCCATCCCACTGACCCCCTGTCCCATCCACTTTCTGCTCCCCAGGGAGGGTGAGGCCTTCCATGGGGGATCTTCAAACTCTGTCTTATCATTTGGAGCAGGGTCTAGCAGCTCCTCCGTTTGTCTAGGCTGAGAGAGTATCCTTCTGTGTGGATTGAGCTCCCAATGTCCATTGATTACTAAGGATAAATACCGATCCACTACCAGAGACCCCATAGATTAGCGAGACCTCCAAACTGACATCCTCGCTCAGGAGGTCTGGAATACTACTATGCTGGCTTCCCAGCTACCAGTCTGGGGTCCGGGAGCAACCCTTTGTTCAGTTTAGCTATTTCTGGGGGTTTCTCTAGCCCGGTCTTGACCCCTTTGCTCATCACTCTTTGCAACTGGATTCCAGACTTCAGGGCAGTGTTTAATTGTGTACCCACAGTGTTTCTTAGTTTAATCTTTTGTTTCTATAGTAAAATAGTCAAGACTACATAATACATGAAGATATAGATTTGTTTCTCTCATGGGTTACAATTTGAGGAAGCCCAAGCTCTTGGTAGCAGCATCTATAGTGTTCACTCCTCCCAAGACACTGCTTTGCTAAGCTGTGATTTTGTGCATACTCTGGTGTGCACATTCTAATCTTTCACCCATTGGTCTTGGAGTTCCCTCCCTATGAGGGAGTTCTGTGGTTTTGACTCTTTAGTTGTGGTTCCTGATTGCACTTACCATGACTATGTCAGATAGTGACATTCACAAGTATTTCATAGTGCATACTCTTTCTTAAGTGTAACAGAGAAGTAAGTCTACCTAGGTGTGGCATGATTCTTTTCTTTCTTCCAAGTCATTTAGGTTTTGAAAACAAAATCTCTTACAGGTAAGATTTATTCTCTGAACAGTTCAAAATACCATCTTACGTGATGCGCTTGTTCTAAAGCTAATAAGCCAACAAAACTTAGGAAATTAGGGAAAGGTTTCTACCTCTCTCTAGACTCTTACTTTTGATGCATCATGATAGTTTAGGAGGTTTGGGAGTTTCCTTTTTTTAGCTTGGCACCCAAGACCTGGAGTGCATTGATACTATTGAGATTTACTGATCTTCACCCAGATTTATTCTTTATTTACTTAATGGCATTTTATCAAACCAGTATTGTTCTTTTCCAAAGCACTTGAAGGGCAGATGTCAAAGCCCTGTAGCCCACAACCTTTGAAATTATTGGTGCTCAAAAACCCAAGCTTTCTTACTATACCCTATGCTTTTCCCATTCTTTCCCATAAAACATCCTTGTCTCTCTAACCATTCTTTCTCCTGAGCAGTGCTGGTGTAGCACGGCACATCTCCATCTTGGGAACTGGGAGCACTTCATTCTTAATTGATCCATCTGTATCTGGACCATGTCCATTTTCAGTGACGGGAGCACAGTGATACATTTAAGGTACTCTTTTTGTTGAAGGTTTACTTTGGCTCCCCCCCCCACCCCTTGAGGAGCACACAAGAATATTATCTCTTAAATAATTCTCATTTTTGTTATTTTCATTTGTTGATTGTCTGTGCAGATGCTTGTGTGCGTGATGCACATGCAGACATCAAAATAAAGGATTTAAGGTGTTGTTTCCATCTCCTTGCTTTCTAAGGAAAGGAATTGCCCTTATTTTTGCCACTATAGCACACACAGGGAATTTTAGGGGCTCCCCAATAGCTGTTTTCCTATCACAAATCAAGATCCTTTCACTTGTGTTCTTGAGATGTAGCTGTGATCATCAGCTTTGTGCTTCAAGTGCTGATCCCCACTGAGCCGTCACCTTGGCTGATCCTGTTTTAATAACAGAACCCCTAAATAATGGCTGCTTCACAAAGAAACACTTGCAGAAATTTTTCTTTTCTTTTAAAACTACCCAATGGATGATGTATTATGGAGAACTCAACTAATCAGGTAAACCAATAAGGTTTGTTTTTATTTGTTATGTATGAGGTTATACACAGCACAAACAGCACAATACATTCTATCCACCTCAATACTTTATTATTTGTTTCATGATTCAGGCACACATCTAAACTGTCTTGAGAGTACTCCAAAGTGAGGAAATTATATGCTGCATAAAAGCAAAAAAAGTATTATATCTCACTGTATAATGAAACAGTATCTCTTAAATGAAATATTTAATGAGTTTTTAAAATATGGCTAAGAATGTGCTTAAGAATTGCATTTGGTGCAGGAGGAAAAAACTGTAACAGCTTTTAATTTAGAAAATGATCAAATTAAAAATTATGTAAAACTGCCAACTCTAGCAGGAATAATTATAGTAATAATTACACTATGCTGAAGAGATTAACTTGTAAATATAATGGAACTACTATTTCTGTCATTTCTCATATCATGATTTCAATAGTTCTGGAGCTCCAGTCCCGGAAGGACTAAAGTCTCCTCCTGCAGGAGCCACTCTCAAGTGCAGAGTAGCTCCATATCCCCATCTCTGCTGCTTTCTCCTTTTATCCTTGACTTCCTCTTCGCTAAAAATAGGTTTTATGTCACTAGAAGATTATCTACCTTTGTTGCCTCAAAGCTATGCTTATTCTGTACACAGAACTAATACCAAAATTTGAACCAAAATAAAAAGCGTTCTTACTAATATATTTAGCTCATCACGATGAAGACTTTAACGAATTTATAAGTTACACAAAAATATCTTCACTGAATCTATCTGAATGCCCACTGTTAAGTATTTTATGAGAGAATGGTACACTTGAAATTCTCCCCCTGTCATACACAGTCTTTATAGAATTCTGGAACATATATATAGAATTCTTGTGTTATATCTATAGCAAACAGATTGAATTTTAAATAAAGTGAAATAGTCATCTGAATAGAATATAATATTGCACATATTAAATTGTTCAGGACCATCAGTAAATTTCTTTTATGTAAGACATATCTAGGCTACACATGAAAATGGCCCTTTTTTGTTTGACATAAGCTTAAAGTTTCTTCACATAAAGTTAGAAATACATGGACTAATCTGCTGTGAAACCTTTTGACAGTGTGACACAATATAGCATTCTACAAAGTTTACTATAGAACTATATGATCCAGTTACAAATATAAAATCTTCTAACAGTTTAAGTGAGTTTCCAATTTTATGTGGACCCCACACCCACTGGCTACTTGCTGCCTGCAGGCCTGTGGTTGGACTTGTCATTAAAGCAAAGCTTGAAATAAGACAGAGGGAGGGTGTAGATTCACTCCACAATGGTGAGCTCTTCCTTCTTCCTGGATATATTTACTGTGGGTACTAATGGAGAAATGGGCAAGGCAGTAGTTTCAAATCTGTGACACAAGGATCCAGCCATTACGGAATTGTGAATGGATATTGACTTGTATGGAAGCACGGGTTTTGAGTTATGAGTCTCATCCTGTAACAGCAGCTTCCAACACTCTGAAAGCCCTGTGTATCAGGAGCCTTATAAAACTCAAATGAGTCCTTCAAAGTATGCAGTATTTTTAGGTCATCTCACAAATCATTGGATTTGCATTAGGTTTCTTCACGTATACTTAATTCTCGTATCCACACCTGACACTCTGTTCTTCCCAATTCCCTTATCCCAATTAAAGCTTTAATCTTGAGTATTTCCTCCTCTCATTTCATGTCATCTATATCTATTATATTCTGTGTCAGAGACACTATTGAGAGTGGATAGTTACTGAAGAAAGGAGAATCATTCTCCTATGGGGATATGGCTGCTGGTGGGTGGTCTAAGTCACACACCCATTAATGTATGGGCAACATTAATTGCACTCACATTTATTAATAACAGCTTTTTAAAAGAATACATTAAATTGAGTAGAGGATAGGTTTTAGGGGACTGACCCCATCCAATCAATCCATCCTTAATTTCCAAATGCTTTTCCTTTAAAATTGTTCTGGCCAAAACAAGATGGTGCAAATAGTTTTGTCATGTGCTTATTTCTATTTTTACTGTTAAAATTATATATAGGAAATAATGCTGTTGGTAAACCTTCAGAGTCAAGCTTTAAAGAAACAGACTAATTTGAAATATGTGTTTTGAAATTTTATTATAGTGCAAGTTCCAATTATCATAGAACCACCAATGTTTCCAACTCTACATGTTTATCAGGCACTTTCTGTCTTTTCATCTATGAAAATATGACAAACTGCTATTTTTCTCTGGTTAGACACAAGTATCTGAGATAATGCTTCTCAATGACTGCAGTCACATCTAATCATCTCTAACATCCCTATACCGTAAGATGGACAAAACTCTGTATGTTTTAGCTAGTATCCTACTTCACTAAGTATGGATTAAGGGATGCTATCAAGGTTATGAAAATATGAAGATATATCTATAGATATTATTTAATATACAACACATATCATACATACAATATGTAATATATGTTGCTAACAACAATCTTATGAGGTCTCTGCATCAGTTTTTCTTAGAGCTGATGGACAATGATCAGGACTTGTAAGTCAAATAAGCCCTTTCTCTTCACAGGTTGTTTTTAGTCTGTGTTTTAGCACAGCAACAAAGAAAACAAGCAAAGACATGAGGTAAGTGGTGTTATGCTCATTGCATAGAGTGGAATAGTAAGTTAAAGGACTCTGTGCTTAAGTGGGCAGCAGACCTGGCATTCTGGGCAGGGGCACATGTTCCAGAATCAGACTTTGTTTAACCTCCAGGACAGATAATGATACAGACATTCAAACTCGGGGTTAATTGCTTCAAAAGAAAACTTGACTTGAATTTTATGAAAATATAAAAATAATGACTGAAATTGATAAAACAATGCTTCCACCTAAATACTCCTCTATTTCTGTTTATTTGCTTTTCAGAATGCCAGACTGATTGACAGATCATGATCAAAATCTGAGTGGACAAGGATTGTGGTGATATTTTGTTTGTGCTCTAACAAGTAAAGCTGCAGAAGTAGCCACTAGTTAGCCACAGAGGCCAGGCAGTGGTGGCACAAACCTTTAATCCCAGTACTCAGGAAGCAAAGGCAGGCAGATCTCTGTAAGTCCAAGGCCACCCTGGGTTACAGAAAATCAAACTAGTCTAAAAGAGAAACAGAGCCAGGCTATGGTGGCTCATATCTTTAATCCCAGTATTTGAGAGTCACATGCTTTTAATCCCAGCACAATGGCTTGGCAGAGAGAAGAGGGGACAGGAGCTTATTGCATTCAGTCTGAGGATTCCTAGAGACCATATTGCACATTCAGTCTGAGGATTCATAAGGACAAGATCACACTTTGGTCTGAAGATTCAGTAGAGGTAAGAACAAGTGGCTATCTGCTCTGCTTCTCTGATCTTTCAGCATTAACCTCTAAATCTGACTCCAGGTTTTTAGTATTAAAACAAAATATAATTTGCTCTACAAGGATGCTCTGTATTGACAAGTAGGATTAAGATTTCTTGCTCCTTGTGTTGCGCATACCACTGGAACCAGTAGTTCAGGAAAGTCTGATTTTACCCAGCAGGAAGCTCAATGTTAGATGCAGGGAGGAACACAGCTACTGCAACAAATGATGTCAAAGTACAATCCAAATGAGCCATTGAGGCTACAGAGAGAAGAGGAAAGCAGCAGTAAACCTTGGGTCATTATTTTTATAGCAGGTTTATGTATATTAATAAGGAATCAGTATGTTCATGAGATAGACAACCTAGTTAACTCTCCCAAATAACGGTAAACTAGGTCTTGCTTTTGGGGCATTCCTTCCCATATTTTTTTCCTAGAAAGTCTGTAAAGCAGTAGGATCTCTCAGAACTGCAACGCTAGTGACAGCATGCCTCCAAGGTCTATTTAGATCAATCCTTTTATAGTATACTTCTGTTATATACAAGATGACCCCTTCCTTAGCCTCTTAGCTCTCATTAAAGCAGGAAGAACCTAGCTATAGTTTCAACATTTAAACACAAGTATGTGTTCAGATGTCATGAGAAACAGCTGTGGTTTCTTGGCTATTCCACATCTGTGTAGAAATTATTCAGTCTAACTTGTATAGGCAAAGTAACTGTTTCTGAGAAGTTATTGATTCCCACACCCTGGAACAAAACAAAATTGGAAAACTACTTGAAAGTTGCCAATGAGCACAATATAATCCTTATACAAATTGGTAAATAAAATTAATTCCAGAGACTGTGAACTATTTTGCAAAGATTCAGTGTCTCAATATTTTCAGGGCTCAGAGTTGTGGCATTAAAAATTGTTCAAAATGAATGCTAGATAATAAATCTGACATAGGTGTACAAACATTGTTCAGCAACTAAGAGTGTGCACTTACCTTTCTCAGGATCTGAGTTAGGATTCCAGCATCTACATAGGTCCTTTGCTATTGCTATAAGTCTAGCTTCAGGGGCTTGGTGTATGCTGTGTTGCACTCACATTCACATACCCAGATACTTTATATAATTAAAACATTTAAATATAGAATTTTACCATGTCAAAATATTTTAAGCAACCCAGAGTTTATTAATAGGCTCAGAACAAAGCAAAAGGTGAACTGTTAGTGAAGTTTATGTTTCTTATCTATTTGTGCTTTTCAATAAAAATCTTGAAATATTTTCCATTGATCTACAATGCCAAGATTATGGGAACGTGTTACTATGAACAGCCAGTGTGCTGTCCACTAAGTAATAACATAAATAGATGCTGAGGTCATATCCCAGTGGCAGACAGCTGCTGAAAAACTATGTATTTTAAATAACTTCCTGTTTGCCACAACTCTATTGTTAAATTCTGTAAATTCAGTAACTGTCACCATTACACAGATGAGGGAACAGAGGCTCTGGGAGGCCATATATTAGTACTGAGGACATGTGACTTAAAATGAGAGGGACAAAATGTCTGTTTTTAGCCTTTCTGTTATATTACTCCTTGTGGATAGATATAATTTACCTAAGGAAGCAAAGGTGATTTGATTTTTGTCACTTTTGTTTCTTTATTTTTTCTTGTTTCTCTTGACCGTTAATCTCTTTAACCTTTTTTTGTAAACAAGTTTTAATTTTAAACATTTTATTAGAATGTACTAATTGACTTAGTTATGGTTTCTATTGTTTGCAATAACCGTTATGACCAAAAGCTACTTGGGTAAGAAGGATTTGTTCCATCTCTGGGATCACAATCCATCACTGAGGGCAGTCAGGTTAGGGACCGAGGCAGAGAACCTGGTGGGGACAGGAACTGAAGCAGAAGCCATGGAGGAACCCTGCATACTGACTTGTTCTTCCTGGCTTACTCAAGTGGTTTTCTCTTACTTCCTAAGACTGTTTGCCTAGAGGTGGCACTGCTCACAGTAGTCTGGTGGTCCTTCCTACATTAATCATCATTTGTCTATCATCCATTATCAATCATGTAAATGCCCCCATAGGCCTATGAGCTTGCTTATTGGACAATATTATGGGGGGAAGCATTCTCTCCTCTGAGGTTACTTCTTCTCAGATAACTCTTGATAAGTGCTTCTCAGCCTCCTAATGTTTCAACCCTTTAACAGAGTTCCCATGTTGTGGTGAGTTCCAACCACAAAATTACTTTATTTTTTATACTTTTTATGTTTTTCTTTATTTCAAGCTTGCCTCACATATCAATCCTAGCTCCCTCTCTCTGCCCTCCTCCCCTGCACCCCCACCAACTCCCCCAGGGCCCAACCCAATCCCTATTCCATTCCCCAGGGAGGGTGAAATCATCCATGGGGGATCCCCAGAGTCTGCCATTCTGTCCAGGGCAGGGCCCAGGCCCTTCTCCAAGAGTCAGGCTGAGAGAGAATCCCTCAATGTGGGAGGGGCACCCAAAGTCCATCTGTATGCCTGGGACAAACACCAATCCACCACCCAGGGCCCCACAGATTGTCCAGGCCTGCTTTTAGACAACCACATTCGGGAGGTCTGGATAAGTCCCATGCTGGTCTCCCAGCCATCAGATGGGTCCAAGAGCTCCCCCTTGTTCATGTCAGCTGTTTCTGTGGGTTTCACTATCCCAGTCTTGACCCCTTTGCTCATCATTCCTCCCTTTCTGTCACTGGGTTCCAGGAGTTCAATTGAATGTTTAGCTGTGTGTGTCTGCCTCTCCTTCCTTCAGTCACTGTGCCTGCTTTAAGTGTAAAGGGAGGTTTTTTCCTTGTGAGAAGCCTTCCTGCCAGCCTGGTTCTAGAGTCGCATCAGTCCCAAATAAACACACAGAAGGCTATATTAATTATGAAGCTGTTGGCCTTGCTTGTTTCTTACTGGCTAGCTCTGACTTAAGTAATTACCCCATAATTGTTAATCTAAGTATGTCTCTTACCAGTGAAGTTTCCGGGCTTCCTACCCCATGGTGTTACATCTCGACTCTCCTGTGTTTCTCCTTCCCAGAGTTCTCCTGGATTCCTAGTCCCACCTATCTAGATTCCTACTGGCTCAACAGTGCTTTATTGACATAAGACTTCCCCAACATTTAAGACTATAATCTTGCTAGTGTTATAAATCCTAATGCAAATATCTGTGTTTTCCAATGGTTGCAGAAGATCCCCATGGAAAGTAATTCAACCCACATAGGGGTTGCAACCCACAGGTTCAGAACCACTGTTCTGAATTAGCAAGCATACTAATTATACTAGTAGTGTGATCCATTACATCATACTTTTATATTACTTTTTGTTGTATTCACCAATTTAATTTATTCTTTCCTCCTTTTGATTCCTATTAAAACTTTCTTTTTCCCAGCTCTTCATCCTTTTCATTAATATTTATCTGTGTATCTGCTGATTTTGTGTGTGCCTGTGTGTGTGTGTGTGTGTGTCCTTGTATGTTGGTAATCAAACCTTTGCTTTTCTATTTGTTCACCTACATTTCTGATGGAATGTTACAACAACTCTTGGTAATCAATCTATGAATTTGGTTTCTATTCCATTTATATTACATTAGCACATCAATTCAGTGAAAACAAAGTAGTTAGCTGACTTTTGAGGCTCATACAGCTATCAATAGATCTGCAGTAACCTATCTGTTTAGGAAAAATTGTACTCTCAGAAACTTCTTGGAAAGTGTTTGTGTCACAGTAATGGCCACAGTCAGCTTTGTGGATCTGCTACCTAGAAATGAAGGAGGCCACAGCAGGGCTGGGGAGCACAGCGTTGTAACTCCAGGTGTAAAGAATACCAGCAACAAAATTACAAATATCCAGACACAGCAGACTCTATGTATAAAAGATGCATGCCTTTAATCCCAGCATTTGGGAGGCAGAGACAGGCGGACCTCTGTGAGTTTGAGGCCAGCCTGGTCTACAGAGTGAGTTCCACGACAGCCTCCAAAACAAAACAGAGAAACACTGTCTCAAAAAAAACAAAAAAAATATTGTGGGATCTTTAGTCAATGGAGGTAAAATTATAATTATTTAAGATATCTTGATAGGCCACTCAGGGCTAATACTATATGGCCTGACATTGAAATATAAGATCAAATATGCTAAATCCATGAATAAACTCTTTCCTACAATAATGATGATTTTACATTTTCTAATCCAAACTAGGCTTTTTTCTCAACTATAACAATCCAAAAATTCTCTACTACTGTGTCACAGATTAAGTAATTTCAAAGCTTGTACTTACCATTTTTTTAGTCTCAGAACTTATCAGAGTGGTTGAAAATATGACCTTCTCTCCATGTATAATATACTACATGGAACTTTCATTCATTAGATATTGAAGTATGGTGCTTTGAATGAGAATGACCCCATAGGCTCATATGTTTGAGTACTGGGTCCACAGTGGATGGAACTATTTGGGAATGATTAGGGGGTTTGACTTTGTTAGAAAAGGTATATTAGAGGGTGTGAATTTTGAGGTTTCAAGAGCCCATGACACTTCCAGTTAACTCTCTTTCTGCCTTATATTTGTGGAACAGGATGTGAGCTCTCAGATACTGCTCTAGTTCTATGCCTACCTGTCTGTTCCCCATCATGATGGTCATGGATTCTAACACTCTGGAATTGTGAAATCTAATGAACTCCTTCTTCTGTGAGTTGCTTTGATTATGGAGCTTTGTTATGGCAATAGAAAAGTAACTAAGACATGGTGTTGACATTTCCCTATAGGTTCTTGAAAATATTGCTGCATTTCTTGTACTGAAGTTTAATGTCCTAGATGATGAAATACAGGAGGTAACTTTCATGACATTTTTTAGGGTGGTATTATGTAACATATTTATTATGTGAACCATGAAAGTTCTGTTTAAGTCTGGTTGCTAAAGTCTGCATCATCTTTTCTGGCCCAGGCATTATAGAAGGATATGCTGGAAAATCTTTAAGCAGAAAAGATAGGAGGCAGAGTTGTGCTCTGATAGATGAAGGAGTAGTCCCATCGTGCCACCCTGATGAGAGAGTTTACAGGATCAAAGAGTTTCTAAATTGAATTCTTTGGAAGCATTTATATGATGATATGAAGTTCTCCAAATATTTTTCCAATGCATATTTGGCATCAGAAATAAACATAACACCCCAGAGTTGTAGGTAGCATGCTTGTTCAAGGTGGGGAGACCTCTGAGTTTGATTCCTAATATCCTTCACCCAAAACTAAACAAACACCCACTAAAGAAAAATATAACTTTTTCTGCACAAAGGGAAACTCCTTTCCCTTTGAAGTGTTTAGGTAAATCTTTTAGAGATCTTTAAAGAATCAAGGGAACTCAAAGACATACTGGCAAAATGTGTGTTACTTCCAATAGTACGTTTTATGGAGATCACAATATTTTCCTGTAATTTCTGCTTCCTAGCCTCCACTTGTCCAACGCTTATTCTTGTTACTGGTGCTGGGTCAAGATCAAAGAGAAACATTTGTCACTGTGACAAGCTTACAGAATCAGTGTGACAGAGAGTCAGTGAACTCATTCCCTTACAACACCTTAGTGCCATGAGCACCAGTCTATCTTTCCAATGGGACAAAAGAAAGCAGGTTAAAACAATTGCTCCAGATATGAGGCCCACCTAAAAGGTATCATTCCCACATCTATATTCTTACATTTGTCGTTTTTCCAAATGTTTGGTTTACTATTATCATGTTTTTGCCATAATCTTTTTTTTTTTTTGGTTCTTCAGTCAACTCTAAACTAATTAATTAATTGCATTCAAGTATGACTAGCCACTCACAACCAACATCTATTAAGGTGTTTATATGCCTTGGGAATTCTTACAGTGATTATCTCTGTAAGTGATACTCTGACTTAAGTCCTTCCAGTTAATTTTAACATAGTGTTCCCAGTGATCTTTGAAACAAGGAAGGCCATTCTGAGTCATACTTTCTCTTTGTTCAAACTGCATAAGCCATGGTAGCCTGCCAGTCATAGCATGAGTCAATGTCCCATTTCTCTGACTGTGTTAGAGATCAACAGTCACCCTATTTAGCATTTATTATCTACTATACTCCGTACTTGTGTATTTGTTTACTATTGCTCCTGACTTCTCTGGACTACACAATGTTGGGCAGATAATGCTGTTTTATAGGCTCATGCATGTTTCCACTGTGCCTAAAATCTTGTTTGACACCAAGAATTACAGGTTGAATAGAACATTTGAAAGTCTTCTTTGAAAATCCTTACAGGACAGGACAGGAATGATATAAGGATTAAACGATAATATTTTGTAATATATTTATGTTTTAAATCAACCTACAAAGCAACAATTATGAGTAAAAATTTTTAAGATAAATTTGTAATTGAGCCTTTTCTCTGCTTTCATCAGTCTGACTGCCAAGCTCCTTCTGCCTACAGTCTTAGTTATTACTAGAAAATCTGGAGTTTCTTGATAAATTTTAATTGAAAAAACAACAAAACTAAAGACTATATGTAAATATGTAAGAAAAAGGATAAAAGTTGTTTTATATTTATGAAACAATGAAGCACCAGCTTCCAACTAAATGAAAGAGTCCAGACACAGGGTTAATAATAAAAATATCATTCTCCTCCTATCATCAGTCTTTGATTGCAAGCAGCTCTTCCTTTTGAGGTGGGACCTTGTGAAATTTCTCTTGTCTGTTTTGTTGTATCAAATGCTGTCAGCATTGTTCACATCTTGTTTAGAGAACCATGTGATTGATAATTCATGGGCACTACACTGTCATGTTTAGAACATACTGTTGAACAGATATTTTGGTCCTATAGTTCTTACAAACTTTTGCTTTATTACATTTTTTCTTTTCTCCAGAGAGAATCTCACTGATAAATTATCCAGTCCCAAGGTGTCAGTCCTGATACATGAATAATATTTAATGGACTTAGTAGGTGTGTATGTGTATATTCTTGTGTATATGCATATTTAACAAAAATAATTCAAGCATATGTCATGAGGATGAGAGAGAGTAAGAGGCACTAGAAGACTTGTAATGGTGAGAGATAGGTTTAGAAATGATGTCACTATAATATTCAAGAATGAAATTCTGAAAAATGGAAAGATAAATGAAAATTATGACTTGAGAATTTTATATCTAGGTAAGATGAGAAGAAAATAAAGATTTGATGTGAAACTTTCATCACACTTATATAACTTAAATTAAACAAGTAGAGTAAGAAGTAGAAGAACAAAAACCTTCCAAAAGATGAAAGAAAATTATGAGCAAGCAATAAAAGCCAAGGTGATAAAATGAATGATGGAAAATGATGTACTCAAATGTTGCAATACCCTGTGGGACTTTCTCCATCTACAGCTCCTTTAAAAGGACATGAATCCCTTAAGAAACCTTTACAAGAGTACAGGCCTAGCTGAGGGCTGGCACTTTATTTTGTAATTCATAGCAACAACAAAAGTTATATACACATGAACTGGCTAAGTTTATTTTGTAAAGGCTTTGTTCCAACTGTCTAATACTTTATTCATGTAAATCATATGAATTAATAAAGGAAGGTAGGCACAGGTTTTAAAGTTTGTAGAATTGAAAATATGAATACCATTCCAACACAAGCTGAGAGATTTGCAAGCTATTTGTTATACATTCACACATAATTTAGAAAATGTTTATTGCACTTTCCTTATGTTTGCATTTTAGAAGGAATAAAAGTGACGTTGTGTTAAATCATATACTTTATGGATGTGCCTGCTCTTGCTACTACAAGTGGGTGATAAACGAATGCAGAGAATTACAATGCAGCAGGCAAATAAGGGTTGCTTGTTAAGTGCCATGTCCTGAAGAGGGAAGTCAGGCTGGTAAGTGCCCTCTATTCTCACTTATCCGGTACCTAGTTCTGTGTTTTTTATGCCATATAACCATTTTCACATCTATTCTTTAGTTGTATATTTCTTCTAGCTATTTATTTATTTAGTTATTTATTTGCCTCATTTCCAGTCTAAAAACATAAAACAAAGATGATTCATTTTAGATTCTTCAAACTGAGGAATGTACAGCCATTTCATTAAAATTCAGCATTAGCAGATTTTTCTACAAATTGGAAAAGAGAAGGAAAACATGGTAAACTAATATATTGCTAGTAGTTTGGCAGAAGCACTAAGAATTTTTCTTGTATCAGGGAGAAAATTACAATCTTTACAATTGTGAAGCATCATTCATTTCTCTTCAACAAATGCAATGATGCTACATATTTCCTTAGTTTTTGAATGCAAATAAACGTAGCCAAACAAAGAAAAATAGGTGAAGTGAACACATACATCTACTCCACAGATATTCCTTTTGCACCAACATTTTAACCAACTTTCTGACTTTGGGTAATAGACAAAGGGAAGAAGAATGTGTCTGTCCATATTCACTTGAACTTGACATATAATTGAATGAAAACATACTGAAGATGATGACAGTAATAAAATGAAACCCTTATAACTCTATTATCCTTTAAGGGAAGAAATGTAACAGAAGACTGCAGTGCGAAACTTTGAAGAGTTTTGTTTGACAGTAAGTGAATAGAAAACACTGTCTTGGGGATGTGGAAGCTAAAATGGGTAGTTATATGGGAGCATTTATTTGGACACACTTAAGGAATCATTTATTCAGCTCCTAGTACAATAATGTTCCAACAGGAGTGGTCAAAATGGAAATGTAATACTTAACCACCAGGGAGAAAGGAGAGGATAGTTAGAGAAGGGAAGCAGGGTGGGGCAGCTTTCTTTGAACATTGCAGGTGTTCTTTTTACAGTGTTGAGTGACAGATATATGGTTTGTTGCCTTTCTGATAATGTTTTGACCAATGTGCTACTGTATGTGTGTGTCTGTGTCTGAATTTTGCTCGATAAAATAAGTATAATAAATAAAGATAATGGAAGGAGCAGAAAAGAGGGATTAGTGTTATCACAAAGTCAAAGACAAAGCAATGATGTTGTGGATTTATTCATTACATATATATATATATATATATATTTCTTCGACTATATCCAAGAAATCTTCTAAAAATTGTATAATGAGTCCAGGTGTCATTGACACATGGCTTTAGTCCCAGTACTTGGGAGACAGAAGGAACAAGATTTCTGTGACTTTGAGACAAGCCTGATCTACAAGAGCTAGTTCCAGGACAGAATTCAAAGTTACTCAGGGAAACCCTCTCTCAGAAAACCAAACAAAAATGCTTGATGAAGGCTAGGGGTAGTAATCAATATTAGAGCACTTGCCTAGCATGCACAAGACTGTGGGTTCTATCACAAACACTATGAAAAAATTTATGATGACTTTAAGACTAATATTACACACACATATATATATATTTTCCAGTGGCTTATGAAGAAAAGAATTCGATGACCCAGACAAGCAGAAGCCAGAGGGTCTGGAACTCTGTGGCTAGGGCGCCATCACAATGAACAGGTAGGGAATGGGAGAGAAGGAGAAATTGATCTGAATATGCTATGGCAGTGAAGATTGAACTGATATTGGTGATCTATGCTGTACAGGTCTATGCTTCACCCAAGAGCCATAGCTGTGCCGATGCACCTACTGCAGCTGGGGTCTGTGTTGATGTCCTGATGTCCATGGCACACTGCAGGCCCTAAGTCAAATGAATATGTGATATAGAGACAGGAGAGATGGAAGAGTGAAATATTCTTTTTATAATTGTTTTAACATTTTTCTTTGGGTGTGAAGGCTACAAGGGTGCAGACAGGGAAGGATGGGAAAATGAATGGGATTGGAGTGCATGATGTGCAATTCCCGAAGAATAAGTAAAACTTACGTTAATAAAAATGTAAGAATTGAACAAAGAAATGGGTGAGAAGCAAAGGGCAAGCTACATGACACTCAGAACTGTAATCATGCAGGTTGAGACTGTTCAGTGTTTTCAATGAATGTACCAAGTCATGGTTTGTGGGAACCAGTAAATGGAAGGATGGAACCTGACTAAGGTTCTGAACTATAGGACAGCTTCAGGGTATAGAAGGTAGATTTGTCTTGAGGTCAATTTGAAGCCATTGAGTAATTTTATGAAGAGAAATCAAAGTCCAAGAAAGTCTCAACTCATGGCTACGTTTTGTGTTAAGTAATTCTGTTCATTTGTGTAAAATGGGAAAATGAATAAAAAACACAGAGAAAACTGTCAGGAGCATCTATTGAATTCTGGTTAAAAAAGAGACTGGCTACCCAATGAGGGAGGAATCTATAGCATGTCTGTCAAAACCAAAATTTTATAGGTTTGTGGGGACAATGGGATTCATTTATATCTCAGAAGTGACTGGATTGTGCTAGTACAATGGAGTGGATGATGCAAATAATGAAAGCGGAGCTGATTGGCTCTTGCATAGTAAAACCTCTTGTAAGGAAATCTTAATTCCCTCCAGCGGGGAAAAGCTAATCACATCCTCCAATCTTTGGCTTGTAGTTAAAAAGGAATCAGGAAATAGCCATATCAAATGTGAAGTGCATTAATCTACCAAGAACTCACCAGGTAGCTGTATGATGCCTGTTTTCTTAAGATCTTCCATGGGTAGACTATGGGTAGGAAAAGTAGAGGGACCAGGTACAACTATATAGCTTAATTGGGGAAAAAGAGTCAATAAACAAAACTAAAGACAAGACAGGGTGAAAATCTGTTACAGTTTTCCAAAAATTATATAAGACATCAGGTTTCCTCAGGGATTACTTCAAACTAAGGTTGTCAAACCATCCACATTTTGAAATATTGCTTGTGATTCAAACAGAAAGGAAGAACTGTGACAGACTTTAAATGGCAGCTATGTGTTTGACTTCTACAATGATAGGTGTCAATTAGGCATAGCTTTCTTCATCCAGAACTGATTGCTTGGCCTCAAGATGCTCAGGAGCTGTCTTCCTTAAAATGTGAAGTGTGTCGATTTGCGCAATTCTGATTGACAAATATTAGTGTCATTCTTTTGGAAACAGAACACTGAACTGTAGTCATAACCACTCATCCTAAGACTCCATGTGTAGACATACTATGGTATTTTGTATGACTAAACTTCATCACATTCAGATGTGGTATGTCTTTGCTTAGAGACTAGTGAGCCAGAATCATAGCTTAAATGAGCCCAGAGTACACTGGTGAAGAGTACACAAATAACCGCATTGAAATCACCATTTAGGTAGCAGCGATGGCATTTCTCATCATGTCTTCCTTGCCTGGCTCAGCTCCTTAGGTAGGGCTCTATAATCTAAAGTTCTTGAAGGACCTACACAGAATAATTTATTCAATCTTTCTGTTCTTTTTATTTTCTGAACACTTCTTTTTCTTTCTTTTAACTGGGAATTTTGTTCCGTGGAAAACAAGAGTAGTTTTGTCTGATTCAAACCAAAGGTCAGTATGTTCCAATGGCCATATTAACAGTTATATACTTAAAAGCATTTTTCTATTTTTTGAGTATTTCATATGTGAATATAATATATTTTTATCATAAAAATCCCTAATTCACTTCTAACATTTTGGCCTCCCCAGAACACCTATGTTCACTTCTTACTTTTATAGAACCCATTTAATCCAATTATTCCTGCCAGTATGTTCATGAATATAGTTATGTATTATATGAACTGAATCATAACAAGAAACTAACACTGAAAAGGTGACTGTCTCTTGTAACAACCATCAACTGCCTATAGTTAGTCAGCTAAGAGTGGAGATTGCATAGAGATCCCAGGATAATTGGTGAATACTATTCCCAGGGAAGTTGATTATTGAAATAAAATCTCATTACAAAGTATGGAATACATCCATATCATTTTATAGTCAGAGAGACACCAAAAGCAGTCATAACAACACAAGCTAATGCCATTGCTCTTGGTAGCCATCATAACTAGATGTTAAGGATCTATTCCTGAAAATGCCACACACAAAGTTTTTAGGATATAGAGAAATTACCTTGATACTGATTGGAAGACCTGTTCCCTTCTGGCTAGTCTTATGGTGCTAAAGGTGACATTCTGGCTGCTGTGAGAGAAATAATATCAATAGTCTTACTCAGTGATGAACCTTGCTTGCTTTAATAACAGACAGTTAGACTCTTTTTAATATGTGGACTCAGAGATGTTTTTGGCAATACAATTGCTTAGAAAACATAACCTGTTTCTTATCTTTCATTTTAGTAAGCTCCTTGTGCAAATTAGTGTAGGATATGCCCCACTGTCTTTGTTCATATCATTTATTTTGAGTCTATCAGACTGCACAGGGAGAATAGGACCTTTGCTCTCTATTGCTTGAGTAATTTTGTTCAAAAATTATTTACGAGGACCATCTTGACCTCTACTACACCAAGAAAAACAAGCATTAACATTTTATCTCTCTGAATGTTGTCATGTATATATTTCTGAAAGCCTTAAATTTGCAGGCAAATGACAACACTAAAAGAAACCATCCTGAGTGAGGTAACCCAGTCACAAAAAGACAAACATGGTATGTACTCACTCATACATAGATTTTAGACATAAACCAGGGGAGCACCATCATACAATCCCACTGCCAGAAAGTCTTGGAAAAGGAAACTTCATTCAGTGACTTATGGAAGCAGAGGCAGACACCCCCATCTAAACACTGAACTGAATTCCTGGAATCCATTGACAGAAAGGGAGGACTGATAAGCAAAGGGGTCAAGACTGAGCTGGTTTGCCCCACAGAAACAGCTGACCTGAACAAGGTGTAGCTCTTGAACCCCAGACTGATGTCTGGGAGAATAGCATGAGACTGATCCAGACCCTCTTAATATGGGTCTCAGTGAGGAGGCCTATGCAATCAATGGAGCCTTGGGTAGTATTTATCCCTGAAATACAAATGAAATTTGAGTGCTCATCCCAAAATGAGGGATGCTTTCTTAGCCTGGACACTTGGTAGACGACCTAGGCCTGGCCCTGGATGAAATGAGACTCTGGAGATCCCCCATGGAGGGCCTCACCCTCCTTGGGAATCAGAGTGGGGATTGGGAGGGGGACTGGGGACCCTGATGGGGAGGAGTGAAGGGAAAGGGAGCTGGGATTGACATGTGAAGCAAGCTTGTGTCTAATTTAAATTAAAAAATGAAAATAATTACTTCATGAGTAATTTCAGGATAAAGGCATGTTAAAAATGAGTATTACATTTCAAATAATAATTTAACTATAAACACATATAGCATCTTTAAGAGGCCACATATTCCTATAATACAAACATGTTCCACATATAGAGTCTATCATTTCACTCAGGGTAGGGTCCAGGCTCTTTCCTAAGAGTCCAGGCATTGAGAGCAACCCTCTTTGTGTTATGGACACATGATGTCTGTTAGCATTCAAGGGATAAACACTGATCCACTGCTAAGGACCCCATAGGTGGCCCAGGCCTCTTCACTGACTCTCACATTCAAGGGGTCTGGATCGGTCCCATGCTGGCCTCCCAGCTGTCAGTCTGGTGTCCAAGAGCTCTCCCCTGTTCAGATTAGCTGTCTCTGCTGATTTTTCCAGCCCATTCTTTGCCAATTGGCTCTTTGCTCCTCTCTCTGAGTCACTGGGTTCCTTGTGTTCAGTTCAGTATTTAACTCTGGGTGTTTGCTTCTGCTTCCATCAGTCACTGGATGTAGGCTCCAGGATGGTTATAGACAGCAAGTTCATTATCAGGAATGGGCATTCTGGGTGGTCTCTACACTATGGCTTAGCTTGCCAATTGGTGTCATCCCTTTAGATCATTAGAGGTCACAATGGTGCCTGATCTGTCTTCTTATCCATGATTCCCTCTTCCCCCTATCCTAACCCCCAGTCAACATTCATGTTCCCCCATGACCTACTCTCTCTTCCTCTTCTCCGCCTCTCTATTTCCCAGCTCCCCCTCCCCACCACCCCTTGTCCTGTTCCCCATCTGTTCAGAGGATCTTGCCTCATTTCTCTTCTCTTGTGTACCATGCATATTTGTATGTTCTTTCCTGTTTCCCAGACTCTCTGTCATTGGAAGTGCAGACTGACACTCTCCTGATCCATGTCTAAAATCCATATATGAGTGAGTACATACCATGTTTGTCTTTTTGTGACTGGATTACCTCACTCAGGATGGTTCATTCTAAAGCCATCCATTTACCTGAGAATTTCAATATTCCATTGTTTTTTTCTGCTGAGTAATACTCCATTGTGTAAATGTACCACAATTTCTCTATCCACTGCTCAGTTGAGGGGCATCTAGGTTGCTTCCAGGTTCTAGCTATTACAAATAATGCTGCTATGACCATAGTGGAGCAGATGCCCTTGTTGTATGAATTTGCCTCTTTTGGATATATGCCTAAGAGTCGAATTGCTGGGTCTTGTGGTAGATTGATTCCCATTTTCCTGAGGAATCTCCATACTGACTTCCTAGGTGGCTGTACGAGTTGGCACTCCCACCAGTAGTGGAGGAGTGTTCCCCTTTTACCACATCCTCTCCAGCATAAATTGTCATTGGTGTTTTTGATTTTAGCCATTCTGACAGGAGTAAGATGGTATCTCAAAATTGTTTTGATTTGCATTTCTCTGATGGCTAAGGATGTTGAACACCTTCTTATGTATCTCTTGGCCATTTTAGCCTCCTCTATTGAGAATTCTCTGTTTAGTTCTGTACCCCTCCTTTTAATTGGATCCTTTGGTGTTTTGGAGACTTGCTTCTTGAATTCTTTGTATATTTTAGAGATTAGCCCTCTGTCAGATGTGGGGTCAGTGAATATCTTTTCCCATTCTGTGGACAGCCTTTTTATCTTGTTGACTGTGTCCTTTGCCTTACAGAAGCTTTTTAGTTTCATGAGTTTCCATTTGTTAATTGTCAATCTCAGTGTCTTTGCCACTGGTATTATCTTCAGGAAGTGGTCTCCTGTATCAACTTGTTGAAGAGTATCTCCCACTTTTTCTTCTAAAAATTTCAGTGTTTCGGGATTTATGTTGAGATCTTTGATCCATTTGTACTTAAGTTTTGTACAAGGTGATAAACATGGATCTATCTGCAGTCTTCTGCATACCAGTACCCAGTTATGCCAGCACAATTTGTTGAAGATGCTTTCTTTTTTCCATTGTATAGTTTCAGCTTCTTTGGCAAAAATCAAGTGCTCATAGGTGTATGGGTTAAAACCAGGGTTTTCAATTCAGTTCCGTTGGTCAACCTGCCTATTTTTGTGCCAATACAAAGCTGCTTTCAGGACTATAGCTCTATAATAGTTATGGTGATGCCTCCTGAAGATCCTTTAGTGTATAGGGTTGTTTTGGCTATCCTGGGCCTTGTGTTTTTCCATATAAAGTTGATTAATGTTCTTTCCAGGTCTGTGAATAATTCTGCCAGAATTTTGATAAGAATTACATTGAATCTGTAGACTGCTTTTGGCAAGATTGCCATTTTGATTATGTTGATCCTACCAATCCAAGAGCATGGGAGATATTTCCATTTTCTGGTATCCTCTTTGATTTCATTCTTTAAAAACTCAAAGTTCTTGATATACAGGTCTTTCACTTCCTTGATTAGCATTATCCCCAGATATTTGATGCTGTTTATGGCTATTGTAAAGGGTGAGGTTTCTCTGATTTCTTTCTCAGTCACTTCATCGTCTGTATATAATAGGGCCACTGATTTTTTTTTTTTAGTTTACCTTGTATCTTGCCACTTTGATGAAGGTGTTTATCAGCTCTAGGTGTTCCCTTGCTGAGTTGTTTTGGGTCACTTATATAAACTGTCATATCATCTGCAAATAGTGAAATTTTGACTTCTTCTTTTCCTACTTGTATCCCCTTGATCTCCTTTTGTTGTCTTATTGCTGTAGCTAGAACTTCAGTACAATATTGAAGAGATATGAAGAGAGTGGACAGCCTTGTCTTGTTCCTGATTTTAGAGGAATTGCCTTGAGTTTCTCTCCATTTAGTTTGATGTTAGCTGTTGGTTTACTGTATATTGCTTTTATTATATTCAGGTATGTTCCTGTTATCCCTGATCTCTCTAGGACATTTATCATGAAGGGGTGCTGGATTTTGTCAAAGGCTTTTTCAGCATCTAGTGAGATGATCATGTGGTTTTTCTTTCGCAGTTCTTTTATATGGTGGATTACATTGATAGATTTTTCTAATATTGAACCATCCCTGTATTCCTGGGATGAAGCCTACTTGATCATGGTGGATGATTTTTCTGATGTGTTCCTGAATCCAGTTTGGTAGTATTTTATTGAGTATTTTTGCATCAATGTTCATGAGGGAAATTGGTTTATAGTTCTCTTTCTTAATTGTGTCTTTGTGTGGCTTGGGTATCAATGTAATTGTAGCCTCGTAAAAAGAGTTTGGCAGTGAGCCTCCTGCTTCTATTGAGGAGTATTGGAGTTAACTCTTCTTTGAATTTCTGGTAGAATTCTGCAATGAAGCCATCTGGGGCTGGGCTTGCTTTGTTTGGGAGACTTTTGATGACTGCTTCTATTTCATTAAGGGTTATAGGTCTGTTTGATTGTTTATCTGCTCTTGATTTAGTTTTGCCAAGTGATATCTATCCAGAAAATTGTCCATTTCCTTTAAATTTTCAAATTTTGTGGAGTACAGATTTTCAAAGTATGCCCTGATGATTCTCTGGATTTCCTCAGAGTCCGTTTTTATGTCCCATTTTTTCATTTCTGATTTTGTTAATTATCATGCTCTCTCTCTGTCTTTTGGTTAGTTTGGACAGAGGTTTGTCTATTTTGTTGATTTTCTCAAAGAAGCAACGCTGTGTTTCACTGATTCTTCTCAATGTTTTCCTGGTTTCTACTTGATTGATTTCAGCCCTCAATTTGATTATTTCCTGGCGTCTGCTCCTCCTGGGTGAGTTTGCTTCTTTTTGTTCTAGAACGTTCAGCTGTGCTATTAATTCTCTATTATGACAGTTCTCCAGTTTATTCATGTGGGCACTTAGTGCTATAAACTTTCCTCTCAGCACTGCTTTCAAAGTGTCCTATAGGTTTGTGTATGTTGTGTCTTCATTCTCATTGAATTCCAGGAAGTCTTTAATTTCTTTTTTTATTTCTTCCTTTACCCAGGGATGGTGGAATTGTGCATTGTTCAATTTCTATGTGTTTTTAGGGATTCTGAGACTTGTGTTATTGTTGAATTCTAATTTTTATGCATGGTGGTCTGATAAGATACAGGGGGTTATTCCAAATTTTTTGTATCTGTGGAGATTTGCTGTGTTTCCTATTATTGTGGTCAATTTTAGAGAAGGTTCCATGTGGTGCCGAGAAGAATGTATATCCCTTTGTGTTTGGGTGGAATGTTCTATAGATGTCTGTTAAACCCAGCTGGGTCATCACTTCTATTAGTTCTTTTGTTTCTTTGTTAAATTTCTGTCTGGAGGTCCTGTCTATCAGTGGGAGCGGGGTGTTGAAGGCTCCTACTATTAGTGTGTGAGATTTTATGTGCAATTTGTGCTTAAGTAATGTTTCTTTCACAAATGTAGGTGCCTTTGTATTTAGAGCATAGATATTTAAAATTGAGACTTCATCTTAATGGACTTTTTCTTTGATGAATATGAAATGTCCTTCTTCATCTCTTTTTATTGATTTTAATTTGAAGTCTAGTTTGTTAGATATTAGGATTGCTACACCTGCTTGTTTCTCGGGTCCGTTTGATTAGAAAACCTTTTCCCAACCCTTTACCCTGAGATACCGTCTGTCTTTGATGTTGAGATGTATTTCTTGTATGCAGCAGAAAATGGGTTCTGTCTTCGTATCCATTCTGCTAGTCTGCGTCTTTTTATAGGCAAGTTGAGGCTGTTGACATTGAGGGATATCAATGACCATTGATTAATGATTCTTGTTTGTGCTTGATTTATTGGTAGTGAAGTTATTTTGTATAGTTTCTCCTCCCTTTTTCTTTTGGTGTTTTGTAAAGTGGGATTATATATTGCCTGCGTCTTTGTGAGTGTAGTTATCTTCCTTGGATCTAGGTTTTCCTTCTAGCACTTTCTGTAGAGCTGGATTCATGGATACATATTGTTTAAATCTGGCTTTGTCATGGAATAATTTGTTTTCTCCATCTATGATAATTGAAAGCTTTGCTGATATAGTAGCCTAGGCTGGCATCCTTGTTCCCTCAGCATTTGTAGGACATCTGTCCAGGATCTTCTGGCTTTCATCATTTCCATTGCGAAGTCTGGTGTAATTTGGATAGGTCTGCCTTTATATGTTACTTTGCCTTTTTCTTTAGCTGCTCTTAATATTTTCTCTTTATTCTGTAGGTTTGATGCTTTGATTATTATATGGCGAGGTGACTTCTTTTCTGGATACCAGGAGTGGCCCCGGAAGATCGAGGGGGTGGTGTCAGGCAGAGGATGGGGAGTGTCCCCCTGGGTACCCAATCTCACCTGGCTGGCTGGGATCACCGGAGTTTGGGGGCTGCTTTCTCTTCTTGAATATTCAAGTAGATTTCTGATTATGACTACTTTCAATTCTCCTTTATCTTGCCTTGTCTAATGCAGTAAATTTTAAAATCTTAAAGGGTATTACTTTGTTGTGGTGTGGTCACCATCACCTTTGATAACAATTACAAAATGTTTCTTGATTTTAGATATGTAAATATGAAGTAGAATAATTAGCAACATAGATCCTGTCAATATATTTCCTTCTTACAAACTACTTTTATTTTAAAGGGTACTTGACATAGTTGTTTTATGTGCAGTTTAATTGAGGGCAAAGTACAGAGACTTCCCATCTACCAACTGGACAATCATACAGAGACTCCACTGTGATCAATATTCCCTATTAGAGTGATCATTTGTTACAGTTAGTTAACACATTTTGAGATGTTATAATAGAAATCCATAGTTTGCACTCTTTTTCTTCACAATTGTATGGCATGGCTTTGGGAAGGTGTAGTGAACTGTATGGACCATAAAACCATTGTATCATCCTTCAGAATGTTTTACAGGTCCACCCTCACCTTTGCCACTCTGCATCTCATGCTCACGTTTAACTGTATCATTACTCTCTAAATTATTTTCCTTTTATGGGTATCATGTGTTGGAATTATACAGCATATTTCTATGTTTACATTAGTTTCTTCTTAAATCCACAAAAAGACATAGCTATGAGATAAATTAGAACTGTGAGGTAAGTCTTATTCTCCCCTCAAGAGGAAATTTACTAGTAAAATCTATAATTCTTTACATCACCTATTATGTGAATGTGCTCAGTTTTATGTTACAAACATCTTCCAAAATGACTATTACAAGAATTTCTAGTCATCAACAATAAAGGAAATTTTCTGTGATTTCACATCCTCTATACAATTTGTTGTCCTTGTTGTAGAATTTAGCCATTAAGATAGAAATGTAGAGCTATTTCCTTAAACTAATTCATATTTTCTGATAATGTGTGCTATAGCGTATGCTTCTGCATGCTTATTTGCGACATTCATTTTGTTTTTGATGAATTATCTGTTAGGGTTGCTGATTCACTTTTTAATTGAGCTGTTTATTTTCTCATGATTGAGTGCTGTGCATTCTGTACAGATTTTATATAATAGTTCTTTATCAAATATGACATCTCCAACTATTTTCACTTGTCTTATATTTCCTTAGAACTATCTCCCACAAATCACAAAAATTAATTTTCAACTTTTTCATCAATTGTACATACTGTTTTTCCAAAATGCTACTAACAAGTTCATGTTAGTCTAGGTTTTACTCATAATGGAATCTATACAGTATTAAGGATATCTGTCAAAACTTAGTGTGATAGAATTCTTCTTGGTGAATAGCTGAATAAAAACATTGTACTTGTCTATTAGTTTCAGAAAGATATTGACAACTCACTGATTCTTGACTTGAGGAAATATATCTAGGAGACATTCATCTACTATCTAATGGAGACCTTAGGGATTATAAGCTGCTTCTGTGAAGTGTGGTGTATTTAAAGAATCAAGATAACAGAAAACAATCTATTGTGGAAGAACATGGTAAATCATAAATGGGTGACAGGGCAGCAGAGAAAGTCAGAGGAACACACAGTTGAGGTCCCTGAAAAGAGACAATAGCCAGGGCTCCAGACCGTACAGCTCCCCTGTGGACAAAGGGAAGCAGACACAGAGATGTTCTTTTCTTCTATGAGTGGTATGGGAGCTGGAGCCCTCAAAAAGAAGCTACTCACTAAAAAAGCGCTCTAAATAAAACTAGGGAACGAATAACCCATTAATTAAATTTGGAAATGTGGACATCACAATGGATACCAGTGGTTTCTGGAAAATCATAGGGGAATAATTTGAAAACCTATATTCCAATGAGTTGGGAATAAAGAAGAAATGGATAAATTTTCTGACATATAGTTTATAAAACTTGAATCAAGAAGATATAAGAAATTTAAATAGAGCTGTAGTTAAAAACTAGATCAAAGTATTAACAACAACAAAATATCAGGAAAGAAGTGCTCAGAATTGGATGGATGCATTCCTAAATTCTACTGGACATTAAAGAAAAGCTAGTATCAGTGTCCCTCAAACTTATTTTATAAAGTATGGAAGAAATTAATTATACTAAATTCATTCTGCAAAGTCAATATTACCCAAATACTAAAAACCAATGGTCCTCTTACCCCAAAATAAAACTGGAAACCAATATTCCTCATGAACCCTTGAAAACAGTATTCACAGCATTGTAAAAAGATCATTATATCACATGAATAGGAATAGGAATAGGAATAGGAATAGGAATAGGAAAGGGTCATAAAGCAAGGTAGGTTAAAGAAAAAATAAATTCCCAAAATAGTTATTATTCAAGGAAGTTAACTAAAAACTACTAAAACCTCCATTTTAGTTCCAAAATTATACACCTGTAAGTATGCTATATGAAAAGTTACCAAGCAAAAACAGCAGGTATACTATTTTTCTCCTTTAGTTGAACATGTCATAGATATAAGGCTTATTTTTAACAACATTTATTAAAATCAAAATGCATAGGTTCATGATTAGATAATTGATTGAAGAGTATGTTTGAATGTCCAGGCACATTGAGACTGTGTCTCCAATACCCTAGTTTTCCTTTCTGTCCTATATCCCTAGTCACTGCTGTCAGTTATATTACCATAGGTAAGTTCTGCTTATTTGTGACACTTACTCAAGTGTTATTAAAACATGTACTCTCCTCTTTAGTCTTTCTTTTTTGATCAATTTTTGGGTGGATCTAAAACAGGGTTTCTCTGTGGTTTTGGAGGCTATTCTGGAACTCACTTTGTAGACCAGGCTGGTCTCTGCCTCCTGAGTGCTGGAACTAAAGGCATGCACCACCACCGCCCGGACGTTAATCAACATTTTGAAAAGCACATTAGAACCTATCTAGTTCACACATTTTACTTGTCTGTATTTATTTTTTGTGAATGTAATGTCTTGATTTATTCATATGCTGACCTGTGGACTTTTCTAGTTTTGCTGCTACATTATTATTTTAACAAATATTTTTCATGCATATAAATGTATGAAGATATTTTAATTGGCTTTATAATTTATTTTATTTCTGCTAGTACTGCCATTGTCTCAACCAATGTCATCAAATATAGATTTTTATCAATATTGTGTGAGATTTATTTTCAAAAGAAATCATTTATAACCCTTGAATTCTTATGACTTTTTTTCTGGTATTCTGAATATAGCTCATGTTACTGTGTCCATATGACAATTTTTAACTGATTAATAGAATATGAGGCTTATTACATGTTCTTATGCCCCTTTGAAAATTCTTTTTGTAAGGGTGCTTATATTTTCGGCATATGCTGTTGTTTTAATGACTTGTTGGAAATATGTAAATAACAAGTATCTTGTCTCTCACAGAAGCTTGCGTTTTCACTTTCTCATTTTTTTCCTTTTCTGTATTCTAAACCTTATCCTTAAATATTGGAAAATTTATCAGTTTTACTTTAGAGGCATAGCTTTTGGAATACATGAAAGAAAACTGAGTATTTCTCACTGCAAAAACTTTCATGATAGTCTTAACATGTTGCTTAAATTGTACTTTAGCTTCATTTTTACTGAATGTTTTAAATAGTTTAATATCAAAATTTAGTAAAAGTGTTGGCCACTCTACTTCAGCTTTTAAGTGAAGTTTCTTGAAGCCATTTGTGCTGTTTCTAAGTAATGTCCAAATTGCTAGGCATTCTGTTGTCTTTTCAAGCCTGGCCAGGGCAGCATCTTTTGTGCACCATGGTTTTTACACTAGCAATAACAGACTAGTTCATGAAATGACATATGAGGGTATTCACACATTAGTCTGGGTCACATTTCCTAACTATGGAGTTCAAGTTTTAAAGGCAAATGCAACTAAAAATTCACTTGCCATTAAGGTATAGTTAAAAAGTTTTTGATTTTCAGTTAAGTGGCCTGACCTTATGCAGACACAAGCTGTTATGCTCAAATTTAATTTGCTAGAACATATTGTGTCTAGGCATGATGCTATACATCACCCTAGACAACAAAATAATGATGGTGTCCAACATCTATGACCATCAGCAGGAGCAAATAGTGCATTATGACATCACCACAAGAAAAGCATTTTCAAAGGTGAAAAATGCTCTTTGTAAATATGAGAACGTGTGATACCCCAGAGAAGTGGAATGAGGCAAGATCGCCTGAGCAGATTGGGATCATGAGGGAAGGGGAGAGGGAGCCAGGAAAAACAGAGGGGGATAAGAGGATGTGAGAAGAAGGTGTAGGGGAGCAGGAAGGTTGATTCGAGGTAAAAATAGAGGAAAGCAGGATGAGAGATTGAGTCATTATAGGCTTGAGGAGAGAGCTGCAACTAGTGAGATCTCCAGAAATCTACAAGGATAATACCAACTGGCAAATTAAGCAAATAGTGGAGAGTCTACATTAATTGTCCCTCCTTGATGGTAAGGTTGAGGACTACCTTATATGCCATCATAGAACCTTCATCTAGTGACTGATGGAAGCAGAGACAGATACCCACAGCTAAACACTGAACTATACTCATGGAACCTAGTGACAGAGATGGAGGAGTGATGAGCAAAGGGGTCAAGACTATGATCGTGAAACCCCCAAAGACAACTGACTGGATAAGGGAGAGCTCTTGAATCCCAGACTGATGCCTGAGAAGCCAACAGGCGACTGATCCAGACTCCATGAATGTAGTCACACTAAGGAGGCCACAGAACTCACAGGGGCCTTGGGTAGCAGATCAGTGTTTATCATGGTTTATGAATGATCTTTTGGAACCCATTCCAAATAGAGGGATGTTCTCTCAGCCTGGTCACATGGAGAAGTGCCTACATTCTGCCCTGGATGAAATGACAGACTTTGGAGATCACCCCAAGGAGGACCTGACCTTCCCTGGGGAATGATGTGGGGATTGGATGGACAGCTGGGAGGCTGGTGGAGGGACAAGGGAGGATGGTTGGGAGAGGGAGCTGGGAATGACATGTGAAGCATTCATGTTTCTAATTTAAATTTAAAAAATAAAAAATAAATATGAGAACAAGTAGAAACCTCCATGTCAAGTCAAAAGTATTAGGCTACCTCTTCTGACCTTGCCTCAAAAGTGTTTGGGAAACAAATAAACAGGCACATTCCATCCTGAGTATAAGACATGATACACTGTCAGTGAATGCAAAGGGAATCAATATTCTCAGTCTAAGAATTTAAATGGAAATACACAGATTTACAGTTTTCTCAATATACTTGAGGCACCAGAGAAATAGAAGGAATTCTCAGAATTAACAATGAGAACAAATTTCTTTCTGATTCCTTTGGAAGAATAAATAAGCTGAAAATGTACTTGTGACTAAGAAGCAATTCTTTATTTAGAACTATGATGAGAAAATTATATAGCCTCATTTATATAATGCATGAATAAACTCACACTGAAAATCTCCCCCTTTGTTTCTAAACCTCAGTAACAATAAACAGTATGTTTAAAAAAAATGAACCCTCATGTATATGACACTGAGAGATCTGTACTTTCAGAAATCTGGTCCTGAACTCTACATTTCCAGCAGCAATATGGGCCATGAAACTTTCTGGGAAGAGGAGATCAAGACTGCTTTGGTCCTGGTGAGATAAATAAGATACAGGCAGCTGGTGCAAATGGAGATTAGGCCTGAGAAAAGCTCAAATCAGTTTGTCCTTATTTTCCAAAGTGTCTTGAGAGAAAAAAGAGAAAACAAATAGCCTTTAGAATATTTGTAGCAATGGCTGGACACTAGTATCATGTCCGTTGAAAAACCTCCAAAATTCTAAGAAGTGAATAAGGATCAAAACAAAGTGGAAGGTATGCTTGTTGTTGTAATCTACTTTCACTGCCATTGCTCCTTCAAACTGTTACTGGTGGTCACTTAGTTCTTGTCTTTTGTTAAAAGGAAGATTTGGTCAAGTGTCACAAGTTGAAGTTGAAGTTTATTCAAAATAAAGCAAAACACATAATTCAAAAAATGATTAGAGTTGGATGGCCCAAGGTGAGAAAGCAAAAGAGTTTTTTCATATAATAATAATATAATAATAAGATGATTCTTTCAGCTTCTAATTAAGGGTGGGATAGATTTTCCTTTGAACTATTTATTTTACCATGATCCTCTGGGAAAGAAAACCCAATTGAACCAAAATCACAATGTAGGTAACTTTATGGTGAAGTTGATGTATTTTGCAACTCAAGATTGTACATGTGTGCAAACTAAGAAGGTGACTGGTAGCTTTGTTTCTGATACAGTGGGGACAACTTATTTGAACTTAGATGATATTTATATATAAAGAGACATTCTGATAGTCACTCTATCTTGCCACCAAGATCCCACAATTAATTCCTTGGGAATTCCATAATTAATTTCTTTTCTACCAAGCCATCATACAGTGGTTTATAGCAACACAAGTTTCTTGCAGGCAGACAATGTATTCTGTTACTTAATTTTACCTCTCTTTGAGTTGTGTGGGGGTACAGATGGATGTACATGTCTGCAAGACCAAAGCATATATGTCAAGGTCAGAGAATCATTCTGTAGAACTGATCCTCTCCTTCTACTTTTATGTGGGTTTTAGGAATTGAACTCAGGTTTCCAGCTTTATATGGAAAGTACCTATACCCTCTGAACTATCTCACTGGATCCACTGATGATGCTCTAGCTGAAGATTATGAGTGCAACTGAAGTGTTGGCCCCGTGGGTCAAAGGGCTTGTCTTGAAAGCATGAGGACAAGATCTTAAATCTTCACAAATCCTGTTGGGATATGGAAGGTGAGGATGGAAGAGTACCCAAAACTTACAGGTCAGCTAGACTGACCTATACAGAACAAAAATAGCAAAAGTCATGACTTTACACAAAAGAAAAGGACTGATAAATGAGGCTGTCCTCAGATGTCCAGACAAAGGTAGTAGCACATCCAAATGCATTCATATATATGAATGTGTACCTGTACATTCAGCATACACACGACACACACACACAAGAAAAATGTAATGAGGCAATTTGACCAGTGCATTTTCTGACATGCTGAGAGAGGAGTGATAGCTGAAGCTGATGCTAGACATTGAAGGACTAACATTGGTCATTGTTCCAAACATTTCGTGATAAGTTATTGCTCACCAAGACCCTAAATATCAACTAAGAGAACAAAACCATTGTTTTTATTCCTATGTCTCTTTCACTATGAATAAGTTTTAGATATCTAATTATAAACATATTTTGTCTAAAATATATCTTATTGCAGTTATAAATACAGTCACTGTGTCCAACTTCCAATTACCAAATCATTGGTCTTGCTATAGATAATTAGGAGTTAGAACTAATTGGAGAGATGATCTGTCAGCCTGAAAACATGGGGGAGGGCCTAGGCCCTGCCCAGGATGATATGACAGACTTTGAGGATCCCAATGTAAGGCCTCACCCTCCCTGGGGAACAGAGGGGAGATGGAGTGGAGGAGGTTGGTCATGTTGATGGGGGCCAGGGGTGGAAGGGAAGGAGAGGGAGCTGGGATTGGCATGTGAAGCTAGCTTGTTTCTAATTTAAATTAAAAACAATAGAGTGGTTTTTAAAAGGTGCAAAGAGAAAAAAAGATTGGCGAATAATTCATGTATATAAAAAATCTCAATGAGAATGTTTGTAAACAATAACGTATTTTATAATATAGTAATTAAATGTATGGAGATAAGAGAGGCTTTTAGAGATATAAATAAAACCCAGATCAACCAAATACCTCAGTTTATTTCAGACATGGAAACTAAAGTTAGTTGAAAAGAATGGCAGATCCCAGAAAATGACAGAATTAACTAAGAACAGGAGTTAGCACATAAGGGGTGTGGTGGATGAGTGTGTTTCAGAGGTGACACAAATGTGATGAGACAGCAAATAAAGTGTGCATAGGGAGAGTACGATGACTTAGTTATAAATCTGTAAAATATAGTGTAAAAGATATATAGCATCTAAATTATGTTAATGTGTATGAAATGAAACCTTAGTTGAATGAAAAGTAATAAAATTAAATAAGTATTTAAACAACTGTAAATCATTGTCACCTTTTAAAATACTGACTTTAATCAACTAGTGAATGCAATGCCTTTTTGACTCATCTATTCTGGGTATGTACGTTATAGTTTTTAACTTTTATGTCTGCAGTTTTCCTTCTTGTGACATTACCTGAGCGTAGTTATGTCTGCTGAAGGATGTTAGGTATGCAGATTCTAGCAATTCTCAATAAAGCAATGAGCATATGTTTACTGTGTTTGTGTGTGTGTGTATGTGTGTGTGTGTGTGTGTGAAGGTGTTTAAAATGCTAGGCATTCAAAATCAATAATGACTTATCATAACAAGCTGTCTTTCAAACACTAAGTTATAAAAGTAAGTAGTAGAAAATACAAATGTTTAATAGAATGTAGTAATAATATGAAAACCAGACACAGGTCATTAAAACAGAATTGAGTTTAGAAGTACCTTCACTTCCAGCCAATTGATTTTCAACAATTCTAAGAATACTTAATGTAGAACGAATAATCTCTTAAATAAATAATAGTTTATAAATTATATACTGATAGGCATAATAATAATATTAGATCTTTCGTTCACACCATATTCAAAATTCAACTTAAAAGTGCATAAAGATATAAACATAAGACTTGAAATGGCAAAATTAGCAGTAGGATGAACAGAAGTGCTTGTGACATTGGCCCAGGGAATGAATTCTTTAATATATCACCAAAAGCACTGAAATAGTTTGAATCTGAAATGTCCTTTTGGATGCAGTAGTGGGATTACCAAGTCATCTATTTGTAGTTATGCTTTGAAATTTATAGTACAGAGATCATAATTGCAGTGGACCTACAGCAATGTGAGTTAATCACTTCTGTCTTTTCCCTCTGACATCCTCCCCTCATGGAGAAACAACTAAACAAAATAATGCCTTAGCCCCTAAGATGTTTCTTGTAAGTACTTTGGTGACCATGACATAAAAATAAAGGATGCATTTATATCTGGTATTCTATTTAGTATTTGAAAAGGAGGAAAGCCCAACACTTATCACACATCAATGTACCATCTAATGTTCTTTCATATGAATAAGGTGGACACAGTCAGTGCCTAAGTAATATCACTTACCTGTTCAAACTCTGAAAGTTGATTTTATAGAAGTTGAGAGTAGGATGGTGGTTTTGGTGAAGGACACATTCAGGTCAAAAGGAGAAACTTTTTCATTAACAGTTGAGTGTGTTGGGATATTCCTATAAACTAAGCACTAATGCAGAAAAACTGGAGATTAAAACTAGGCTGTACTATATCATGAGGCTGTCCAGGAGGAATAAACTTAAGAGATTATTGATAGTAAAATTAGTAAAGCTAAATGAAAATTTCTGAATAAGTATTTTAATATGTACGTTTGCTTGATGTAGCCATTATACATTATACACCTACTTCAAAACATTATTTTGTTGTACTATAAAAGCATTCAATATTATTTGCCAACTAAAATAACAATAAAGAAAATTACAATACTAATCTTGTACTCAGTGTCATTATAAAACACAGGTGTCATTCACTTGTATACTTTGTCTGTTGCTCATCACTTGTGTTTATATGAAAAAGAGCAAGCTCAGAAAATAAAAATGAAAATGTGCCCCAGGAAAGGGGCACCAGAAAGTGGAATAAAGCTAAATCCTGTATTAAAGGAGATAAGTAGATTAAGACTGCCCCTGGTAGTAGGACCAGAATACAAACCTGGTACAAGAGCTAGATTATTGGAACCCATTCCTTAGAGGGGGATGCCATGCCCAATGGCAGGAGAACCATTATATTATCCCAGTACATGACTAGCTTGTTGGAGCCCACTCCCCATGGTGGGATGCCATGCTCAGTCTTAATGCATGGGAGAGGGACCTGGACCTGCACCAACATATTGTGCCAGACTATGTTGACTTCTCATGAGAGTTCTTACCCATGAGGAGGAGTGGACTGGGGGTAGTCTATGAGAAAGGTGAGGGTGTGGTGGGGAGAGAGGTGAGGGTGTGTTGCGAGGAGGCATAGGAGGGATATCTGTGGAATGTAAAATAAAAAAAAATAAAAGAAGTGAAAAAAAGAGAAACTGAATAAAAGGAGTGGTGACCTCATGGCAAGATCCCACCCAGTTAAGTTTCCAACTTGTGAAAAGGAGTTAAAGAAAAGCTTAGAGCTGGCTGTGGTAGTGCGTACCTTTAATTGTGGCACTGGGAGGATAGAGGTTGATAGATCTCTGAGTTTGAGGCCAGTCTGGTCTACAGAGCAAGTTCAGGAACAGCCAAGCTTAGGCAGTAAAGGCAGCAATAAAAATCAGAAAGCTGGTGAAGATGTATTTGAAATAGGGCACCATGGCCCAGCCATAGTAAGCAACATGGTTCTGTTTTTAGAGTTAAGGCTAGTTGAAACCTGTAATGGAATTTGCCTCTATGCCTAATGAAAGCCACTGAGGCCAGCGATATATTAGAGGTGTTCCTGAATGGAGGCCTAGAGAGGTAATTTTGAAGCTGTGAAGTTGGAACCTAGATTGCCTTGGAAACCTCAATGTGTGAGAGTTGCAAGAATCATGGGATACCTGCTGAGGAGAGCTGCTAACAGGAAATGGAACCAGCACAAGAGAAAAAATGTGTCCTGCAATCATCAATGCTGAATAGAATTATCAATTTAAAGGGTATTTTGATGTCAGATGTGGAGAATCGGAGTTTAGAGTTTGCCTAACCGGTTTTCAGTCTCGTTTTGTTTCAGTATTCCCTCATTGTGCTCCCTTCCCTATGTTTTGCAGTAGTAATTGTTGGGGTCAATGAGAAGCCCCCAAAAGACCAGCAGTCACAATGCAATCGCCAAGAGTGCTTTTATTATAGCACTTGCATGTGGAGTTGCACACACCTGTACAAAATGATGATGATGACCCTAAAAGGGACTTGTAAGCTCCTTTTAAGTACAGCTACAGAAATTTTAAAAGCAGTGTGACCATTCTACTTAGGACTGGTTTATGCAAGTAGCAATCATGTTAGTATATTTTTTTAATTGGCTAGGACAGGCAGGGGTGGGCTAAGGCTATCATTTTTTCCATTATTGGGCAAGTCTGGACATGTTCCAGGCTTTGTCCTTATTTGGACATCATTTTGGTGTATGTTGGCCCAGGCATATATGCCTTCTCCAGTGTCAGGGGAGTAGAGTTGGTATTTGATTGCCCATTGTTTGTGAACTGAGGTCTAGTTCTTAACTGAGTTATTAGGAGCGTATCATGATATTTGCCTGGCACTCTCAGTAATGAATTTCCTATTTCTCTGTATGTTAAAACTGTCACATCTAGTTTTTTATTTTGATGTTTACAAGTAATTACACTTAATAGATTGAATAAGTAAGTCTCAGATGAGACTTTGGACTTTGGACTTTTAAACATTGTTGAGACTGTGATAGGCTATGAGGACCTTTGAAATTGGACTAAATTCATTTTGCTTTACAATTGTATTAAAAGCATATTGATTCCAGAGAATTGAAAGTGGTAATATGCATGGCCCCCATAAGCTCATAGGGAGACACTATTGGGAGATGTGACTTTGAGATATGGCTCTTTTGGAGGAAGTGTGTCAATGTGGGGGTGGACTTTAAGGTTTCCTATGCTTGAGATCCTGCTCAGGATCGCAGTTCACTTCCTCTTCCCTTTTGATCAAGATGTAGCAGCTCCTTATTCAGCACCATATGTACCTGCATCCCACCATGGTCCCCACCAAGATGGTAATGGACTAAACCTCTGAAACCAGAAACCACCACCTCAGTTAAATGTTTTCCTTTATGAGAGTTGCCTTTGGCATAGTCATGGTGTTTCTTTACAGTGATAGAAATCCTAAAAGAGCATCTTAAATTTTTAACAAATTTATAACTTCCTGGGTTCTGTTCCTAGCAGAAAAATGTTACAGAATTATTACCTTATGAGAAATATTGCATATCACATTTAATTCTACAATGAATTGTTTCATCTATCCTTTGAAATGAGAGCTGCATTTTTCCACCAATTATTCTTGATACCTAAAAGTAGGTCCCGAGGTGTAGGTAATCCACTTTCACTGGATACATCAGTTGCATCAATGTCGTCCTGTGTACCAGCATGGGCTTCTTCTGCCCAGCCATGGAATGCTGGCCATCTACTCTACGTTAATGAATTCTTCTGGACCTCCTCCTATGGTTTGGCCAGAGGTCTGTGGTTTTAAACTGAATTGGATATTCAAATATTATTTGTTCCATATCCTTTTGAGAAACAGAATATTTTGATTATTTTGTTGTTGTTTGCAGAAGGTTCAAGTTAATTTTCTAGTGTTCATTACTTTTCCCTAACACTCTTCCAGTACATAACTCAAAGATGTAGAAAATATATTTTAAAACTGCCATTTGGTATTCCAGATGGTCTTACAATTAGTGATTATTATAATCCAATTTATAAGCATTAAAATTTTTAAACAATTGAATTTAAGATAACTGTTTTATATTTCCTACAACAGTAAGCATTGGAGCCAATGAGGATTGCCATGTACCAAACAAAGCAGTACGATTGAAGATCAAGGAGCTTTTTATGCTTAGAAAATCCCATCGGTCTCTAAAATTGCTGAAAATAACCAAATATCAAAATATGTGGTTATTTCATAAGATAATGATTCTTAGTATGTGTGAATATGTGCTTTTGTATTTTTTTAGCATTTTTTAAATTTTAAATAGCTTGTTTTACATGTCAATCCCAGTTCCCTCTCCCTCCCCTCCTCCCACACCCCTTCACCATCCCCCCATCCGCCCACCCTATTGCCAATTCCTTCTGCATAGGAGTCTATCATTTCATTCAGGGTAGGATCCATTTATTCTTCTCTCATATAACAGATGCTGACTGCTCTCTCCACTCCTATTTATCCATCATCTGCCTTTTTCCCCAGATGTACTCTTCCTCAGTTTCCTTTCAGACAAGGAATAATGAGATACAGAAGATACTAAAGAGAGCAATTTTTGAAATATCTTTGTCTCTGTAGATGCTTTTGAAAACAGTTTACCTGAACAAGGGGGAGCTCTCAGACTCCAGATTGATGGCTGTGTGGAAAGCATGGGAATGACCTAGACCCTCTGAGTACTACTCAGCAGAAAAGAAAAAAAAAAAACAATGGAATCTTGAAATTTTCAGACAAATGAATGTCACTAGAAGAAACCATCCTGAGTGAGGTAACCCAGTCACAAAAAGACAAACATGGCAGGTATTCACTTATATAGGGGTCAGGGAAATGCCAGCCTACAACCCCACTGACAGAGAGTTTGGGAAATAGAAAAGAACCTAAGAGAGATGTGCATGGCACCCAAGAGAAGAGGAATGAGACAAGATCTTCAAAGTAGGATGGGAACATGGGCAGGGGGACTGGGAGCTGGGAAAAAGAGAAGAGGATAAAGAGGAGAGAGGAGGTCATGGGGGAGCAAGAAGATTAAGTTGGGGTTAGAATGAGGACTAACCAGATGAGGGAGTCATTATAGGTTTGAAGAGAGATCTGGCACCAGTGAGATCTCTAGCAATCTATAAGGATGACAATAACTGGCAAACTAAGCAATAGTGGAGGGACTACTTTAAATTCCCATCCCTGATAATGAGTTTGATGACTATCTCATATGCCATCCTTGAGCCTTCATCCAGTCGCTGGTGGAAGCAGAGGCAGACACACACAGCTAAACACTGAACTGAACCCCTGGAACTTCATGACAGAGAAGGAGGAGTGATGTGCAAAGGGGTAAATGAAAGGCTGGTGAAACCAAGAGAAACAGCTGACCTCAACAAGGGGGAGCTCTTGGGCCCCAGACTGAGAGTTGGAAGGCCAACATTGGACTGATCCAGACTCCCTGAATGTGGGTGTCAGTAAGGAGGCCTGAATAACCTATGGGGCCTTGATCAATAGATCAGTATTTATCCCTGTCATACATGGAATTTGTGTGTCCATGCCACAAAGAGGGATGATCTCTCAGCCTGGACTCTTGGGGGAGGGTCTAGATCCTGCCTTAAATGAAATGACATCTGGATATCCCTTATATGGAAGGGAGTGGGAATAGGGTGGGAGACGGAAGAAAATGGTGAGGGGATGCGGGAGTAGAGGAGGGAGAGGGAGCTGGGATTGACATGTGAAGCAAGCTTTTTTTCTAAAAGAATATAATAAAAATAATGAGGAAAAAAAGAAGAGAGACAAGAAAGGAAGCTCTCTGGATTGTGGGTGAAAGCTACCAGGTGATAGTCAAAACCAAAACTGTGCACCTCAATTACCATTTGCTGTGAATTTTGCCTATCTAGTATAGATATCTAGTATACTGTTTATACAGAAAAACTTCAAATAAGAATTTTAAAATATCAGTTCCAAATGCCTAAACTTTGAGCATATATGCTGTTGATTATGGACATAGTCTTTCTGGCATATTTTTGGGAATCTCTCAATCAAGGCTATTTTGTTTACAGTGAAAACAACTTTCCATGCAGCCTTCTGCTATAGGATTTTTCATTTATGAGCCAACATCTGCCATCTCATCCAATGCCTTTCTAGAAATATCCTATGACCTTGCTCACCAAAATAAAAATGGTTCCTTAGCAACCATTTGGGATCTACCTTCAGGAAACAATAAAACCTTATATGCCATTATTATGAAGACAATAATAACTCTCAAAAAGTCCACAGCCATCCATATCTGAGTGTGTCATACTTAGGCTTTCCCTCAAGTGACTCTTTTTATTAATCACTGTCATTATATTTATGTTAAAGTCTCTTCTAAAGCCTTGAAAGTGTAAGCCTGAAAATGGAATATGCTTATCTAATCTCTCCTCTCAGTGTTCAAAGAAACCCTGTGGAAGAGGGACAGAAAAGGTGTAAAAGTCAGAGGGGATGGGGGACACCAAGAAAACAAGGCCCTCTCAATCAACATGACCAAAGCTCATAAGAGCTCACAGACACTGAGGCAGCATGCTCAGGTCTTTCATGGGTCTATACCAGGTTCTTATGGTTTCCAGTCAGCATTGTTTTATTGCTAAAATATTTTATTCAAATCTACTTTATGTTTATTCTTTTTACCTTTAGAAACAAGCTTACTTGACAAGTCAATCCCAGCACCCTCTCACTCCCCTCCTCCATCATTACCCAGGAATCCAACCCAATCCCCACTCCTTTCTCCATGGAGGGTGAGGCTTTCCATGGTGGATCTCCAAAGAATGTCATTTCATTCAGGGCAAGGCCTAGGGCCTGCCCCTTGTGTCTAGGCTGAGAGAGCATAGCTCAATGTGGGATGGGCTCCCAAAGTCCATTTGTATGCCAGGGATAAATACTGATCTATTACCCAATGACACATAGATTGACTACGCCTCCCCACTGACACCCACATTCAGGGGGTCTGGATCAGTTACATTCTGGCCTCTCAGTCATCAGGATAGGTTCCAAAAGCTCCTTCTTGTTCAGGTCAACTGTCTCTGTGGGTTTTACCAGCTGGCTCTTGACCCCTTTGCTCATCACACCTCCCTTTCTACAACTAGGTTGCAAGAGTTCAGTTTGGTGTTTAGTTGTGGGTGAGTGCCTCTACTTCTATCAGTTAGTGGATGGAGGTTCTAGTATGGCATATAATGTAGTAATCAAGCTCATTATCAGGGAAGGACATTTAAGGTAGTATCTCCAATATAGGTTAGATTGCCAGTTTGTGTCATCCTTGTATATCATTGAAAATCTCATTAGGGACAGATCTCTCCTCAAACATAGAATGACTCCCTCTATGATTGAATTTCTCATCCTGCTCTCTATTCGTCCATGACTTAAGCTTCCTGAGCCACCATTTCCTCTTCTCCCCTTCTCTTCTTCCCTTCTATTTTTCCCTGCTCCCACACCTTGGCCCCCGACACGCCCAATCCACTCATGAAATCTTGCCCCATTCCTCTATTCTGAGATACCATGCATATTTCTCTTAGGATCGAACTGTTTAACAGAATGTCGGGCAGCAGAACTGTAGGGTGTCACTCCCCTGATTAATGTCTAAAGTCAATATATGAGTGATTGCATACCATGTTTATCTTTTTGTGAATTGGTTACCTCACTCAGGATGGTTTCTTCCAGTGCCATTCATTTGTCTGAAAAATTCAAGATTCCATTGTACTTTTTTTCTGCTGAGTAGTAATCCATTGTGTACCACATTTTCTCTATCCACCTTTCAGTTGAGGGGCATCTAGGTTGCTTCCAGGTTCTGACTAAAATGCTACTATGAATGTAGTGGAACAGATGCCCTTGTTGTATGAATGTGCATCTTTTGGGTATATGCCTAAGAGTGGCATTTCTGGGTCTTGTGATTCCCATTTTTCTGAGGAATCTGCATACTGATTTCCAAAGTTTCTGTATGAGTTGGCATTCCCACCAGCAGTGGAGGAGTGTTCCCCACTCTCCACGTCCTCTCCAGCATAAATTGACATTGGTGATTTTGATTTTAGCCTTTCTGAGAGGAGTAAGATGATATCTCAGAGTCATTTTGATTTGCATTTCCCTGATGGCTAAGGATGAGTGTCTCTCAGCCACTTTATGTTCCTCTATTGACGATTCTCTATTTAGTTCTGTAATCCAGTTTTTAATTGGATCCTTTGGTGTTTTGGAGACTTGCTTCTTGAGTTCTTTTTAAATTTTAGAGATCAGCCCTCTGCCAGATACAGGGTTAGTAAATATCTTTTTCCACTATGTGGGCTGCCTTTTGTCTTATTGATGGTGTCCTTTTCCTTACAGAAGCTTCTTAGTTTCAGGAGGTCCAATTTGTTAATTGTTGACTGCAGTGTCTGTTCCTCTGGTATTGTGTTCAGGAAGTGGTCTCTTGTGCCAATTTGTTCAAGAGTACCTTCATTTTCTCTTCTAAGAGTTTCAGTGTGACTGGATTTATGTTTTCATGTCTTTGATCCACTTGGACTTATGTTTTGTGCATGGCAACAGATATGGATCTATCTGCAGTCTTGTTCCTGCCTATATGCAGTTATGCCAGCACCATTTGTTGAAGAAATTTTCTTTTTTTGCATTGCATTCTTTTAGCTTCCTTGTCAGAGATCCAGTGCTCCTATGAGTATAGGTTAATATCGCCATGTTCAATTTGATTCCATTGGTCTACCTGTCTATTTTTGTGCCAATACCAAACTGTTTTCAGGACTACACCTCTATAATAGAGCTTGAAGATAGGGATGGTGATGCCTCCAGATATTGGTTTGTTGAATAAGGTTGTTTTGTATATCCTGGGTCTTTTGTTTTTCCATAGAACGTTGAGAATTGTTCTTTCAAGGTCTGTGAAGAATTGTGTTGGGATTTTGATGGGGATAGCGTTGAATCTGTAGATTGCTTTTGGCAAGATTGCCATTTTTACTATGTTGATCCTACCTATTCAAGAGCATGGGAGATCTTTCCATCTTCTGGTGTCTTCTTTAATTTCTTTCTTTAAAGACTCAAAGTTCTTGTGATACAGGTCTTTCATTTGTTTGGTTAGCATTACCCCAAAGTATTTTATGTTGTTTGTGGCAATTGTAAATGGTAATGTTTCTCTGATTTCTTTCTCAGCCCCTTTATCATCTGTATATTGTAGTGTTACTGATTTTTTTTGAGTCAATCTTGTATCCTTCCAATTTGTTGAAGGAGTTTATCTGCTGTAAGAGTTCCCTAAGAGATCTTTTAGGTCGCTTAGGGAGACTATCAAAACATCTGCAAATAATGAAATTTTGACCTCTTCCTTTCCAATTTCTATCCCCTTTATTTCCATTTGTTTCTTATTGTTCTAGCTTGAAATTCAAGTACAATATTGGAGAGATATGAAGAGAGAGGACAAATTGCCTTGAGTTTCTCTCCATTTAGTTTAATGTTGGTTATTGGTCTGCTTTACATAGATTTATGAGTTTAGGTATGTTCCTTTTATCCCTGATCTCTCTGAGTCCTTCATCATGAAGGGGTGTTACATTTTGTCGAAGGCTTTTTCAGTGTCTAATGAGATTATCATGTGATTTTCTTTTTCTTAACTTGTTTATATGGTAGATTACATTGATGGATTTTCATATGATGAACCATCCCTGCATCCCTGAGATGAACCCTACTTGATCATGGTGGATGTTTTCTGAAATGTTCTTGGATTTGATTTTCCAGTATTTTATTGAGTATTTTTTCATCAATGTTCATGAGGGATATTTGTCTGCAGTTCTCTTTCTTAGTTGTCTATTAATGTGGCTTGGGTATCAGGGTTATTTAAGCCTAGTAAAAAGAGTTTGACAATGACCATTCTGCTTCTATTGAGTGGAATACTTTAAGGAAAATACTTTGAGGAAAACTGTTCTGTGAATTTCTGATTGAGTTCTGCACTGAGACCATTTGGCCCTGGGGTTTTTTGTTGTTGTTTTGTTTTGTTTTGTTTTGTTTTGGTTGGGAGACTTTTGATTACTGCCTCTATTTCATTAGATGTTATGGATCTATTTAAATTCCTCATCTGCCCTCAATTTAATTTTGCTGCTTTCTATCCAAAAAATTGTCCATTTCCTTTAAATTTTTGAATGTTGTCGAGTACATGTTTTCAAATTTGACCTGGTGATTCTCTGAATTTCCTCAGTGTCCATTGTTATGTCTCCCTTTTCATTTATAAAATGGATAATTTGCATGTTCACACTCTGTGGTTTGGTAAATTTGGATAAAGTATTTCTATCTTGTAGATTTTCTCAAATAACCAACTCTACATTGATTCTTTGTATTGTTTTTCTAATTACTACTTTATTGTTTCAGCGCTCAATTTGATTATTTCCTGGCATCTACACCTCTGAGATGACTTTTCTTCTTTTTGTTCTTGAATTTTCAGTTGTGCTATTACTTCTCTAGTGTGACTATTCTCCTTTTCTTTTATTAGCACTAAAGTGCTATGAACTTTCCTCTTTGCATTGCCTTTAAAATGTCCTGTAAGTTTGGGCAATTTGTGTCTTCATTCTCATTGAATTGTAGGAAGTCTTTAATTTCTTTTTGTATATCTTCTTTGATCCAGGATTGGTGCAATTTCACATTATTCAGTTTCCATGAGTTTGTAGGGTTTCTGCAATGTTTGTTGCTGTTGAATTCTAACCTTAAAGCATGGAGGTCTGATAAGATATAGGGGGTTATTCCAATTATTTTGTACCTGTTGATGTTGGCTATATTGCCAAGTAAGGGGTCAATATTAGAGAAGGTTCCATGTGGCACTGAGAAGAAGGTGTATTCTTTTGTGTTTGGATAGAATGTTCTATCGATATCAGTAAAAACCAATTATGTCATAGCTTCTTTTAGTTTCTTTCTTTCTTTGTTAATTTTCTGTATGAAAGTCCTTGCTAATAGTGAGAGTGACATGTTGAAGTCTCCCAGTATAAGAGTCTGAGGTTTTATAAGTGATTTGTGTTTTAGTAATGTTTCTTTAATGAACATGTTTGCCTTTGGATTTAGGGCATAGATGTTCCCAATTGAGACTTCATCCTGGTGGATTTCTCCTGTGATGAATATGGAGTGACCTGTTTCATCTCTTTTGATTGACTTTAGTTTAAAGTCTAATTTGTTAGATATTAGGATTGCTACTCCTGCTTGTTTATTGAGCCCATTTCATTGGAAAATGTTTTCCCAGCCGTTAACTCTGAGATAATATCTGTCTTTGAAGCTGAGGTCTGTTTCTTATATGCAGCAGAATGATGGATTCTATCTTTGAATCCATTCTGTTAGCCTGTGTCTTTTTATGAGCGAGTTAAGATCTTTAGTATTGTGGGATATTAATGACCATTGATTGTTCATTCTTGTTTGTTTAGAATGGTTGTTGTTGGTGTAATTGTATGTGAATTTATACCACTATTTTCTATAGCTGTTGGTAAAGTGGAATTATCTATTGTGTATGTTTTCCTGGTTGCAGTTAATGTCCTTGGGTTGAAGTTTTCCTTCCAGAAATTTCTGTTGGGCTGGTTAGTGAATAGGTATTGTTTCAATCCAGTTTTGTCATGCAATATTTTGTTTTCTCCATCTATAGTGATTGAAACCTTTACTGGGCATAGAAGTCTGGGTTGGTATCCATGGTCTGTTAGTGTTGGTAGAATAACTATCCAGGACCTTCTGGCTTTCAGAGTTTCCATGGAGAAGTCAGGTTTAATTCTAAAAGATTTGCTTTTATATGTTACTTGACCTTATCCTTAGCTGTCCTTAATATTCTTTCTTTATTCAGTATGTTTGGGGTCTTGATTATTATGTATCAAGGGAACTTTTTTGTGGTCCAGTCTATTTGGTGTTCTGTAAGCTTCTTGTACCTTTATTGGCACGTCTTTCTTTAGGTTGAGAAAGTTTTCTTCTATGATTTAGTTGAGTATATTATCTGCCCCTTTGAGATGGGTTTCTTCAGCTTCTTCTATGCCTATTATTCTTAGATTCAGCCTTTCCATGGTGTCCTATATGTCCTGGATATTTTGTGCTAGGAACTTTTTTTGGACTTAAGATTTTCTTTGGTTGATGTATCTATATCTCCTAGTGTATCTTCAACACCTGAAAGTCTCTCTTCCATCTCTTGTATTCTGTTGGTTATGCTTTCATCTGTAGTTCCTGACCATTTGCCCACCTTTTTTATTTTCAGCATTCCTTCAGACTGTTTGTTTTTTATTGTCTCTATTTCAGTTTACATTCCTTCCACTATTTGAGGTTTTTCTTGCAATTTTTGCTTTGTCTTTTCCTCCATTTCTTAAAATGTTTTTTTTTTCCCTATCTCTTTAAGGAATTTTCCCATATCTTCTTTGAGGGCCTCTATCATTTTCATGCAGTTATTTTTAAGATCACTCTCTTCTGCTTCATTTGCTTTGGAATGTTTGAATTGCTGTTGTAGAGTCTCTAGACTCTGGCAGTATCATAATTGTTTTTTGGTTGCTGAGTGTGGTTTTATATTGTCTCCTTCCCATCCCTTCTTCCAGTGGGTGTAGAAAGATTGTCTTCCTCTCCTGGTGGTTACTGGACAAGGGTTCTCTTCTGGTGGGTCCAACCAAGTCCAGTACTGTGGTACCTTTCCTGTTTCTGGTACCACAGATGGAGAAATGTACAAGAATACTGTGGTTTGCTGGCTACAGCTGGGATGGCAGCTGCAGTGTTTGTCCTCAGGCAAAAGACATTGGCCAGTAAACAGATTCTGGTTTATCTAGTCCTGTGGGTAGAGAAGGAAACCAGGATGCTGGGGCATGTTCAGTCCAGTCAGCATGGAGCCACGGTGGCAGTTCCCAGGTACAGGAAGTCAGCATATGTTTAATGGAAATATTGAGTTCTCATCTTTGATTCTTTTGCCTTCTCTTGGGCTCTTTTATTTCTGCTTTTTTTGTCCAACTTTGATGTGATACATATTTTGTTGTTACTGTTATAAATAACTCATTGTTATTTACCTTAGAGCAATTAAAAAACACATGTTCACTTAAAATTATGTATGCAAACATTGATATCAATTTTATACTGAAAATACAAGTAATTCAGTAACCTCTAAAGTTTTAACAATTAAGTGAATTATGGAGGACACCTGAAAATGCTCCAGTTCAGATCTATTTGACATTCAGTGAAAGGAGCTAATCCAAGAAGCTTATATAGTAAAGGGAGGCACTTAGTTTTATTTATTTATTTTTGTGGATGGTATATGTGAGACACAGTTTTTGTTGAGATCAGGTGACAACTCATAGTATTTGATTTTCTCTTTCTGTCATGTGGGTCTGTGGAATCCATCACAAGTTTTTGGAGGTCAGTACCTTTATCTGCTGAACTGTATCAACTGCCCATTAAAGTTTTCTTGAAAAATTATGTTCATGGTGATTTCAGATGGGAAAGATGCCCCTGAAGCACTTGAGTAGAAAGAAATATGACTATAAAGGAATAGCCTGGGAAACTTTAAGGTGAAAGAACTGTTGTCCATTGTGACTGTTGTAGTGGTTCTAGAAGCAGACTGAAAGACCCCAGACGGGGGACTTTCACGGGAGGGAGACCTGAACCCAAGGAACAACGAGACCACGAGCTTGGATGCAACAGCAAGAGGCTTTATTTACACACGGGTACCCGGGGCGTCTCAGTCTCAGGGGGCTGAGCGCCCCGAGCTGGGGACTTAGGGGTTCTTTTATAGCAAAAAGTGCAGTACAGAAGCGAGAAGCCTAGTAACCGGACCCTGATTGGGCAATTTAAATGAGGCTGGGGCTCAGAACGAGGGCAATTGAGGTTTTGCTTGGAACTCAAGTCTCGGCCTTGGCCCTATCTGAAGAACAATTGGTCTATGTGCTTGCTCAGCCCTGCTGGGCTGGTTATGCAGACACCTGTGTCCCTGGGCAGAGTTCCCTTCTGATAGCAGTGACTATTCAGCCATGAGGACCTTGAGCTGAGCTCCTTTCTGATAACAATGACTATTCAGCTGGGGGGGGGGGGGGAAACGGAATTTTCCATAAGCCTCGGCTGCCTGTTTAGACTGGGCCGGGGTCTTTCACGACACATGAAAAAATTCACAGAAATGCACACCGAGGGTCTAAATTTCCTTATACTAACATGTAAACTCATGAAATTAATTTGTGAAAACCCATATTGTTAAAAGAAGAAAACACTCTGGTTTGCAATGCTTGTGTTTTTCATTTTCTCTGCTTTATGAGGCCTGTATTTCATATCCATATATACTTGAAATTTTATCTATATGTAATATAGATAGCAGTTGTATATATGTGTACAAATAAAAGAAATGTAAATTGAATATATAAATTTTCTTGTATTATATTTAAACATATTTATGTATTTATATATGGAATTCATATGTAAAAATATTTAATTGTGTCTGTACAAAACTATTTCTTGATTGACCTTAGGGCTATCTCTATTTCTGAGTGATTAAGTACTGATAGGGAATAGCATTGTTATTATTCTGTTCTTTTAGCAGGATTAAAGGAGACAGACTCTTAGTTTTCTGTTTCTTCTGCCTAGCTCAAGGTCACCTTTCACATGTTTTGGGAATGAAGACCTGTATTGTATTTTTTAGACCTTTCTGTGTCTTGAGGATTGAATAAGACAGTACTATGGAGACAGCATTGTAAAGAGAAAGCCTTCCAGCCAGCCTGGTTCCAGAGCCACATCAGTCCCAAATAAACACACAGGAGGCTATATTAATTATGAAGCTGTTGGCCTTGCTCATTTCTTACTGGCTAGCTCTGACTTAAGTATTTATCCCATAATTGCTAATCTAAGTATTTCTCTTACCAGAGAGGTTTCTGGGCTTCCTACTCTATGGCGTTACATCTTGACTTCCTGTGTTTCTCCTTCACAGAGTCCTCTTGGACTCCTAGTCCCACCTATCTTGGTTCCCTATTGGCCAACAGTGCTGTATTGACATATACACAGGACTTCACCAACACAGCATATAATCATATGCACAGCTTTGGTAACTATAGGTTGAATATGAAGAAGCAAAGACAGCATAGACAGACAGCACATGCAGTTGTGACAAGAGGAACACAGGAGCAGCCATCAGTAGCTCTCTCCCCTCCCTGAGGAAATAGAAAACATAATCACTTCATTCATGGAACTGTGACAACACAGGACAGTTCCATAGGGACTCAGAGAATGAGCTTTTTACAGGAGCAAGATACACAGGCAAGGTGTCACATACATGAAAATTCCAAACTCTGGAAAGAAATCATTTGTCAACTGAAAGCACAGTGCTATCCAAATACTGCAGTCACAAGTCACTCTAAGCAGCTATAAGAATGGCAGGAACTGTCGTAAGTTTTGTCCTGAGCACCATCCAAGCCAATCTCAAAAGAGATTCCTCTTAGTCTAACCATTTTGACACCTGTGACCCTCTCTGTTTCCAATAGCTTCCCTCCACATCTTCTCATTCTTCAGTTCAGTAGCACCATTGCAACCAAGTCTCCATTGTCACCTCAATTCTGCTCCAGATTTTCTTTTCTCCTCATCCTAATTGTCCCCCATCGTCCTTGTGTTTCTTTGCTTTCTCATTATTCTTGGATAAGGCTAATGATAAAAATGTGTCTTAGTAAGTTAAGGACTGCCTAAAGACAATCTAAGGATAGACAACCTCAGACAAATGGGAGACTTGTTGAAGGAAGCATGGTAGTGGCAGATGGACACATCACACAATTCAATCTATACAACCATGTAAGAAATCAATTACTTGTGGTTTAGGAACTTATTTTGTACATATACCTTTCAAAATTTCCTAATATTAACATACTGACATTCTAGACAAGTGTGAGAAATATAAATCCATTTCTTGTTTTACTTTAAACTATTAAAATATTACTATCACTAATAAAATTTGATTCATTATTCTTACTAATATCATCTTATTCCTATCTACCAATTGCCTTTTTACTGAAATCCCAGTATTTTTGGATTATTTTAATGCTTAATTCCAAAACTTGATACTGAAAATCACCTATTTCACACAAAAATATTTAATATGCTCTCAGTATCCTACTCTGGCTAACAGGAAATTGGCTATATCTATTAAATGAAGGTAGGCATGTATGATGGGAATTGTTTGCCATGGGATGACTTGAGTTCTCTGTTGTTCCCTGTATTGATTCCATTACTGTATCATCCATTATGTGGCTTATTAGAATGTTGGTGTCAGTACTCACAGATTGCAACACAAGCAGGAAAATAAAATCAGCAGGCTGAATCCCATGGCACAATTGACTATGTGACCATCATTAGTTGGTATCAGTATTATTTACTTAAAGTATATATAAACACAATTCAATCTGATTCTTCAGCATCAAAAAGCACAGCTTTAAGCCAGGAACCTCCAAAGAGAAACATTAGCTTCTGACCCTGTATTTTGGAGGTTGATATGGTTCTAGCACATCCCAATGCCATGAGCTGCATGCTACTGATTAGAAACTTTGTTAATTTTCTGCCACAGAGCACAGTTCAGGAAAATGTGACCAGAATAATAGCTGAATTGACTTTGCTACAACTGAGCAAAGGATCGCTAATATTTCTTTACCAAAGTCAATTAATTTTGTCTTAGGAATTTTTTTGACAGGGTCAAATATGTATAAGAAGTTATTTGGAGAACTGACAGGTATATGAGTTCCATAATATGCTCTATGTCTATGTGGCTTGATTTCAAGATGGTGAATTTCCTGAGGCAAGCATGAGGCATGTACTGTAGACATGAAAGATGCACGCAAGGGAGGGTTGTAACCAGGACAGATTTTATCTACTTCATTATTGTCCATAGCAGCTTACAAGAGATGGAGGATCGGAAATTGAAAATTACCCCCTTTAAGACAGGTAAAGAATTGTTACTGAAGTTCTCATGTTTCATCATGTTTCTGGTACTACAGCAATATATATATATATATATATATATATATGTATATATATGTATATATATGTATATATATGTATATATATACATATATATATATCAATTAACTTATAAAGTAAAAAGGTTATTTTTTCTTGATGATTGTTTGGAGATGTTTTGTGCCCCTGGTAAGGGTATTTATATAATCATTGCATTTGATCAAGAAAAATTCTCATCAGCCAGAATATAAAACTATGTCTTAATTTTATGTTGTTGATGTTTCTTTCCACTATTGGTTAGACAAAATGCTCTGGAAAGAAAAAGCAACTGTTGGGAGAAAGGGTTTATTTCACTCATAATTCCAGGTCATGATCCACAATGGCAGAGAAGTCACAGCTGGTGTGCAACTGTTCTGCTTGATTTCTCCATTCAAGTATATTACAGGATTACCTGCTTATGCAATGGTGCCATGAATACTGGGCAGGCCTTCCCCGAAATTAACACAACTAAGATTTTCCTCTGCTGAAATTTCCAGAAGCCCATCTTCCTAGTGAATCTGGATCTTGTTGAGTTGATAATTGAACATAGCCTTCACTCCTTTTATGACATGAGAATCTTTGAAAGTTCTCCACATCTTAAGTTTCACTCCATCTTCTAAAAGGTCTGCTATAGAGACTCAGTATTTAAGAATAGATTATTGGGAGAATTCTACATACAAAGGGTAAAAATGACTTTCTCTGTCATTTCATCCTATACTTAGAAATATTTTCCCTAAATTCAGAAGGCCACGAAATTGCTGTGATCAGGCAGTGAATTGGCAAGCAGCTGGTAGTTAATTAAAAATGACACTTACAAAGTCAAGCAGAAGCTATGACAGCAGCAAAAACAAAGGAATCAATATTACGATATATAGAACCTTTACTTAAAAACATATTTTCTAAGAATTTACTCAAATCATTTAAAATTACTTTCAGATTTCTTTTTTTAGAGGTGTACACCTGCCATCAAATTTTAACTAAATGTGTGAGGGAAAGGTACTCATGATCATATATATATATGTGTGTGTGTGTGTGTGTGTGTGTGTGTGTGTGTGTGTGTGTGTGTAATCATATTCCATCATAATTTTAAGAAACGTAGAATGTTATATTGAAATTTAAAGTTTTAAAAATTATAAAATTAACTAAACTATATATAAGACTATTAAGAAAATATAGGTAGAATGTTAAACTTTAAAAAGAAGACTGAAGGAATTAATAGATAAAAATTATCATGTAGGGAAACCTATAACCACCAATTTCCTAGACTAATATAATCCATGACTACATTCTATAAACACCTGCTAATACACCCATAGGTAAGTGTAAATCTCACTCCTCATCAGAAAAATTTCTATTTGCAACAGATGGAGACACCTATAGAAAAAAAGCACAACAAATCAAAATGCAGAGTTGAGAACTGAATCCAAATGGATCCATCTACAAAACAACCCTTATACATACATCTCAGGGAATATTGTGAAAGATGGGGTAGAAAGATTGTAAGAACCAAAAAAACAGAAAGTTTGTTGTAATGTTGGGCTGGGTCTCCTAGTATGTTCAGAATCTACATCCATAAAATCTCACCATCATTACTGCTTAAATGAGGATTTAAAAGGACAATAGCCAAACCAAAATAGATGGAGGAAGCCCATGTCACCAACCCTACACAAAGAACTAGAGGAACTAAAGCACACTAAGAAAAGGAGAAATAGTCTTCCCTGGGGAGGAGCACTTAATTTTCCAATACCAAATGGTGATCCCCGAAAACATGCATACCAGTAACATTATGCAGATTGAACAGGTTGTAAGTAGGAATATATATATGCAATAACAATAAAAATGAGGTGATGAGTCTGTAAAAGTACAAAAAGGGGTCATGGGAGTGTTTGCAGAGAGGAAAGGAAAGGGAAAACTGTTATTATAATGTAATTTTAATAAAGGACACAAAGCTGAATGGATAAAGAAGACAGATCTAAGAAGACTGGAGGAAAAGAATATGGAGAAAACATGTAATACAAAACTCTTAAAGAAATAACAAGAAGTCTGAGTAGTGGTGATACACACCTTTAATCCAAACACTTGGGAGGCTGAGGCAGATTGATCTCTGAGTTGGAGACCAGAATGAGTTCCAGGACAGTGAAGGTTATACAGAAAAATTCTGTCTTGAAAAAAATCATGACTACACAAATAAATAAACAAACAAATATATGAGTGTGCATATGTATGTGTCTATAACAACATACAACCCCATAATCTAAATATTCTAGGAATCGTACAAGAAATGACACACCAAATTTCAGAACAATTATAAATAAAAATGAATAAAACAATTTAAAAAATTAAATACTTCAGAGATGACAAATGAGAGCAAAAATATCAGTGATAAAAAAAAATCATTGTAGCTGAATCAGCAGAAGACACAGATTTAGCTCCTCCCTAGAGATTTTGGGCTAGTCACAGTCAACCAGGAGCCTGCTCAGTGCTTCTGGCACAAGGTGATCAGGTACTATCATACCAAGAGCTGCAGGTCTCTAGTCCTGGGCATGGAAAAAGGAAAGGCAACAGCTCCATACCATTCCTTGTGATTGGTGCAGACAGTATGTGTTGATGTACCTGACCTATATTGCCACCACAGACTACACAGATGCCTGGAATCTGGTTGGGCCTCCAACTATGTTGGTATCTGAAGATCCTGCTTTACCTGGGACCATAATGATGTTGGTGTCTGATTTTGCAACCTGGATCCATGGAGACATCAGGACATGTGCCACTGACTTGGGCCATGTCTGGGTCTACATTCGTGCAGGGGCAGAGGTCTAGGGTGGTGTCTGTGGCTCCAATTGCCACTGAGGACTGTGTGGATGCTCAGGGTCTGATCAGCCACCTGGGACCGTACTGGTGCCAAGTATCCATGCTGCCTTATATTCCTCCTACAGCAATCAGGAGAGAAGACCTTCCTGATAATATGAGTGAGAGAGACCTAGATCTGAGTGCCATTCCTTATCATATGATGCATTGAGTAAGCTAGACAAAGAAATACTGGAGAGCTTACCCAGGTAGTGATGAAGAGGGAAACCTAGTGAGCCCACCAAACAGTCCATCTCCCAGGCACAGAACCAGGACTATGAGGTAGATCACTCCAACATCCACTGAATCTATGAACTGTTGGTGCATGTGAAGGGGACAAATGTACAGACCCAAAACAACAGGACCTCTAAGACACAGGACAATAGGACATCTGAGAGGAGGCCTAGTGAGAGCCCATTATCAATGATGCAGCAGAAACTAGACTAGAGCCAGACAAATGACTCCTGGCAATGAACACTTGCAAGTAAAGATGAACAGACTAAAAGGTAAATGGTGTGACTGCATGGGTCACACTACAGCTTTCACTACAAGTTCCTTCTTTTTTCTTTCTTTCTTTTTGTTTTTGTTTGTTTGGTTTGGTTTTTGGTTTTTCTTTTAAGTTTGGTTTTGATTCTGTGGGGGAGATTGCAAGGGTAGAGGAAAGATTTGAGGAGAGAAGTAAGTGAGATCAGAATGTATGATGTGAAATCCACAAAGAATTAATAAAAGTTAAAAAAGAAGAGTGTTGTGAATAAGGACAAAAACTGGTTGTGTGCTAATTAGGAGTCATTTAGAATTCCTGGATTGGACCAGTTTTTCACTTCTAAATTTTTGTTCTCATGGACAAGTATGGAACGTTCTGGAAGGGGATAGAGAGACGCTCCTCTTCCAAACGTCCTGAGTTTAATGACCAGCAACCGCACACTGGCTCACAGCCATCTATAATGGGATCCTTAGTTCTCTCTGGCATGCATGCAGATAGAGCATTCATACATAAATATTTGCACATCTTTAAAGGGTGTGCTGGAACTGTAGCATGCTGAGATAAAGAAAAACAGATAGGACAGCCCTGGGTCCTTCTCACCCCAGAGGCTCATCCTAGTTCTGGTGCCAAGGGCCTTCTACCTTGGTCAGCTTTCCTGTGATTTGGATGTCAAACCAGCTTGTCAATTCTTGGCTTCTGTTTCTTGCCTTCCACTCTTAAACAATAACTATGCTTCATGTGCCTTCTTATATGGAAGCATTCTACTGCGCTGGATTTGTGCAAATGATAAAAGTGGAACCAAACAAAATGTACTAGGTGAATATAAAGTCATCCCTAAGGATATAGAAAATCTCTTCATCTTGATATTGACTGTCCTTGGACACTCTCCATATTAATATGCTACTCCTGTGGTTTTCAAGAACAGTTATCTTTAAGGTTGGTCTTTAAATATCTATATTTAACCAAACAGAATATCAAAAATTTTCATTTAATTTTGATAATCAAAATGACTACTAGTTTAACAAACTATATTGCTACTTTATTAACTGATAAAGTTCTAGCCAATTAGTGGTATAACCAGTCAGCTAGAGAAGGAATGAAAGTCTATGGTATTTCTGAGATGGAGTAGCATAAAAATTAATATCTGATTTCCCCAAGTAGGTTTTTTGTTGTAATCATTATCACTATAATCCTATGCATCTGTAAATATTTCAACTTTATTTTAGAGTCTTCATTTACTTATATTTATCTACTTTTTTTGACACGGGCCATGTGCCCTCAATATTGTGTTCCCCTTCCCCCCATATTCCAAACAATGACATACATGTGCTTGCACCACTATCCTTGCTTAGTATTTCAAGTTCATTATAGTTTTGCCTAAAATAACAGTAGCAAATTTAAGATTAGAATTTCATCCCAAATGCTCTTTAATTCCAGTACACTTCTAAATGTAAATCAAACACATTATAAATCTAACATTGCCAAGAACATAGAAGAAGAGGACTGCATATTCTGTTAGGTCGTGATACAAGGAGCTGAACTCCCTACTTTCAGTGGTCAGGGCTTAGTTTGCAGGTCTGCTTAGGTACCCAGAAAGATGCTGGTAACAAGGCTCCTTCTGCAAAGCATTAGAGATAAGTGAGCAATATTAGGCCGATATAAAGATGGATAGAGATAAGAAGACAGGAAGGAGCCAACACATAAGTGTTATTCTTGGACTGTCTTCTACTTCATAGTAATACTGACAATAGTAAAAAAAAGATTCTCGGTTTTCTTGTATTGAAGGAGTATATCTATGAAAACTGTCAGACTGTGTTTGTGTGTGTGTGTGTGTGTGTTTCCAGCACAATCACTTTCAAGAAAAATTACACACTATCATAACAACTTGATTTAGACCCCCCACTGGATTGCTTCACTCTTGTAGATTTTAATACAAAGTCACCAAAGGAACAACTAGTCAAATGCAAGGGAATGGAAACGAGAAATCTGATAAATTTATCAAAATGATATTGTAAGAACAGGAGGGAAAAACAACAGCCTTAAATTATGTAAATAGTTCCACAGGGTCTATAGGAAGAAAGGGAGAGAAGGAGGGAAGAATGAAAGAAAATGTGTTTTCCTACAATCAGCCAGCAAGGCTTTAGGGTGTTCATGTGGATATTTGAAGGATGGGCTGTGCAGTGTTGTGAGTCAAAACTCCCATCAAATTTAAAGACTTGGTTCAGATATGTACTTCACTTTACATAAAGTCTTATGTGAAAAGAAACAAGGTAGATTTTAAGTCAAAATCTGAAGGCAAATGGGATTTCATGCACTCAGAAAGGAGAAAAAAAAAACAAACACAGGTCTCACAAACAGTTTAGCTGTAAATTGGAATTCGAAGGGCAAGGCCAAGATTACTTGTGAGTTCAATTGTTTGAGAAACTGAAGAAGCCACCCTCTATTTTGAAAATATTACACCAAGAAAAGCAGCAAATAAGCCAATAATGAACACAGCTGTGTAGACATGGGACCAAAACAGCTCATTAAAATATGTAGAGCTTTTGATTTGTACATCTGACTTAAAGAAATATTAAATTTTTATTTGAGGACAGAATTTCAGAAGTGTGCTATAACTACAAGGAATGAACTCTCCTGTAAATGTTGCCATGTAAAGATACTTTCGCAGTGCCCCCTGATTCAAGGGACCATGTATCAAGTTCATACAGTAACATAAATAATTGCACTCACTTCGGTCAGCTATTATAGGGTTTTTCTACTGTTTCAGGCTCTGTACATTCCAGGAATCTTCTATTTAATTTTCTAATCAAGGCAGTGAGATATATCTGTTTTCAACCTTTATACAAAAATAAAGCAGCTGAGATTCAGAGTAAGATGCTTTATGTTGGCATTCTAGATATTGTGTCAAAAATGGAGCTGACTGTTCGGTAACGACCCTGGCACTCATCGTGAGGAAGGGAGACTGCCCTTGTTTTATTAGCTATGGTCTACTGGAAAAAAATCCTGTATCTAGTGAATCTGCCTCTACACCTGTAGCTGAGCCCTTTAGTCAGATGTATCATCCACACACTTTGCTCTTCAGTGAAGTTGCTTCCTGATGTTGAACAATTTAGACAAAAATAATTTTAAATTGTATTTTTCTGGTGTAACCTGTAATTGCCAACATGTACTGTGAGTAAGTATGGCATCCTGGATACACTGCTAGCTACTTGGGGTAATTCAGGTTTGTTTCCTTGTGTCTTACTATTTTAATTGCAACTACTTGGCACCCATCTTCATGAAAAAGTATGTATCAAGCATTTTGTGCTGCTCAATATGTATTAATTTATATGTTTGATAATCTCATCTGAAGCATAAATGAATAGAACTGAAATTACTCTCATCTAGTGCAAACACACACACACACATGCTTACTCCTGACAGAAGTTTATTATAATTCACTTAGTTCACAGAAATAAAGGGATAATAGAACTTAACATCAGTGAAACACTGATCCTAACATTTTGGTCATGGGTTTTTATTATGTAAATCTTAAGATTTACAAGGGTGATTGTAATAGTTGTATTCATTTTTCATATTTCTTTCCTTCTGCCATCATGGTATGCTAGCATTATAACTAATCAGCAATTTGGATTTTAATCAGTTAATTACTCATTTATTGCACATTTATCATAATATTGTTTCTATTAATTTACCAAGTACATACTAGGTGGAAAATTTATTCTTGCCTTTATGGTTATGAGAAATTTTCAAAGAAACCACACATTCATCATAATCAACACAGTTCACTGGATTGTTCATACAAATCATTATAACATCTGTCCCCACCTTCCCATACTCTCTAACCAGGACTCTGGGACTTATTTCTTCCTGTGCCACATTTGTGCCTGTATGAATGATTCACTTTGCCCAATGGAAGGCAAGCCAATGTGATATAGGAGAGCCATAAAATACCTCTTGATGTGATTTGAGCTCTAACATGTTGCCTTTAATAAATCTCTCACCTGATAGCAACAGCCCCAATGGATGCTTGAATTCATCTTCTTCCACTGTCCCTATAAACGTCTAGTCTCCTAAGTAGCCTACAGGATAGCAAACCACTGGTGTGCTAGCTGATAAGGAAAATGTATCAGGCTTTTTGCAGGGAAGAGGGTTCCCACCAGCTCCCAGATCATGACACGGAGACCTATTATTACTTGTGAATGCTCTTCCTTATCTTAGCTCTTATTTTAATTTGTCTTTCTGTTTTGCCTAGGGGTATTTACCTTTTTTTTTGTATGTCTTCCTCCTTGTCTGTTGGCTGGCTCCTGAGTGGCTAGCCTTGGGTGGCCCTCTTTTCCTCCCTAGTTTTCTCCTCTCTTAGTCTTCTCTCCTTTGCATAGATTTCTCAACCTACTTATTCTCTCTGCACTTGAGCTCCACTATCCTTTCTCTGCCTTGCTATCAGGTGCCTTAGGAAGTCAAGGTGAAACAGCAACACATCTTTACATAATTAAACAAATACCCCACAAATACATATAACACATCTTTACATAATTAACAAAGACAGCAGAAACCATTTTAACACACCTTCACATAGTTAAAGTAATATTTTACAGCATATGTAACATATAAACAAATGTAATATATCTTTGCTTAGTTAAAATAATATTCTACAACAGAAGAATAGAGATAGGCTCTCTGGCTCACTTGAGCCCTGTTGCTGGTCAAAAGAACTATACACAGCATAAAGTTACTATGTTTGGCAGGTGTTGACGTGTATAAATTACTTAGTCTTTAATTTAGTTTTCTGTCAATTCTTACATGATTTAGAATGTCTGTCTAGGGCCATGCACTTCCCCACATACTTCCAATTCCACCATTCTATCAGTAGGAAAAATTTTCACAAATCACTGAAAATCTTTACAACTGTGCTGGATATTTTATGCCAACTTGAAAGAAGCTAAAGTCACCAGAGAGGAGGGAACCTCAATTAAGAAGATGCCTCTGTAAGATTAGGCTGCAATCAAGTCTGTAGGGCATTTTCTTAATTAGTGATTAATGGGGAAGGCCCAGGCTATTATGAGTCTTGCAATACTTGGGTTGATCATCCGGGATTCTGTAAGAAAGCAGGGTACTCAAACCATAGGTAGCAAGCTAGTAAACAACACCTGTCCATGGCCTCTGCATCAGCACCTGCCATTGTGGGATACTCAATCACCCTGTGAACCCTGAGTTGGTGTTTTTGTTAATTAAATGAAATCAGCTTTGGGTCAAGAGGCTGAGTTAGCAACAAGTTGACAGAAAGTAACCATAGAGAGTCATAGGGTATCTGTAAGACAATAGATATTCACAGGGGGTAGTGGGGAGAGAGTTGATGTAGCATGGGTTCTTTTGTTTAGGCAGAGTAGGACTCTCTCTTTCCTTTTGATATGCCTACAAAGAGAGAAGGTCAACTAGTTGCTATTAGTACTCTGTGAGCTAGCAGGTTTTAACTCCAGCCTATGACTCCCCATTCTTATTAATAAACAGAATGAAAGATATTTAATTAAAAGGTATATTTGACAGCAGTGATATAGCTGGAATCTATGGTAACAGAATTTCTGTCAGATCATGGTCTGAAAGACTGGGCCACTGACAGAGAAGAATGCCAGTAACTATACAGCCACATTTGCTGTCTGAAACAGCAATAATGTAAAATGTAGCCTTTGTGCAGATGGAAAAACCTACATCTGGCATCCAGGTTCCCGCCATGTTTGAGTTCCTGTTCAGGCTTCCTTCAATGATTAACATTGATGTTGCACTGTCAGCCACATGAAGCCTTTTTGCCCAAGTTGCTTTAGTAATGGTGTTTTCTTTCAGCAGTCGAAGCCATAGCAAAGATATCATCTGTAATTGTTCCAGGAAACTTCCTAGAAAAGTGTACACAAGCATTTTCCCCTCTGAAGCCTTCATCAAGATCCTTTGATAACAGCCCATGGACAGCATGTTAGTAATTTTAGTCAGTTAAGACAACTCTGAAATCAGAGATTATATCACTCATGGGAACTATACCTCAGAACCTATACTTTTCTCTTTTCTAACAAAACAAAATTGACGTAAATATATGATTGAAATGTTTTTAAATAATTTATTATACTTAAATCTAAAGTATTTCTAAAAGGTTTCATTAAATTAGATCACTTATATTTCTATATTTTCTTGAATTTCTTTCTAAGTTTAGTAAGGGTATGGTTTATATGTGACTGAGAACAAATCCTGGAATAAATAAATTTCAATTGTGCACTAATTAATGCTGTAATTCTCATGTCTAAAAAGGTAGATAATATAATTACCAAAAGCATGAAATTTAAAACAAGGTTTATTTTTTCAAAAATAGAAGAAATAGGTAAGCAATATATAACTTTCACATGTGAGTTTCTTCATATTATATGGGGATGATGCTGTCAATTTTGAGATATCTGTTGAAGAATGTTATTACTTAACAGCTACACGTTACCTTACTGAAGGGGGGAGCAGTGGGAATAATACTTTGAGTCGGATTTGTGTTCTCTGTCACTGAGGTGCAATTGAGAAAACAACAGTGGGTTTCAGTTGAAAGATAAAAGGGATGGAGCAATGCCTCCATGGCTAACCCTGAAAGATAAAAGGGACGGAGCAATGCCTCCATGGCTAGCAGCTCTTGCTGTTCTTGCAGAGGACCAAAATTGTGTTCATAGCACCTATGTCAAGTAGCCCACTAGCCCCAATGACTACAGTGCCAGAGGATCTGTCATCCTCTTCTGTTGTGCATGGACACTTGCATACCCCTCTGCATACACACACACACACACACACACACACACACACACACACACACACACACACACGCACACACACACACACACACTCCCCACATAATAAAAATAATAAATTTTTGAGATGAAAATAACAAAAAGATCTATATCACATATTATGGAGGTGAATTGGTCTCACCAATTTCTTACTTAAATCTCTAATATCTAGAGTTCTGGAATTCTTTCTGGGTGATATTACTTTATATGAAGAAAAACACATACAAGATACAGAAGCATATGTTATTCTTCAAACAAAGTAATGACTGTCATAGCTAGTTGGTCATCATTATGTTTTCTTCTCTGATTTCAGAAGATAGGGCAATTGTCTCAAATTCAATAAGCCATATTTAATCAAAGGCTATGGGCCAGGCCCCATGTGCCAGTGGTTTTAAATTTAAACAGTCCCTTAATGGATACATAAATCAAGACAATGACCTACAAATGATTTTTATTTCTCAGTGGGAGTTCATGTGGTATGCCTTGCTGGCACATGAAGTGGCTTCACACTCTAATCTCACTGGGGGGGCCTGTATATCCTAATATGAATGTTCCACCATTATGTTTTGGACATATTAAACTTACCTGCTAAGAGACAAATCAAAAGACAAATTCAGCTGAGTCCTATGCATGTGTAATATGGATAATATTTCAATGAGAATTTTTTATTTTTTTTTTTACTTAAGCAGAGAGTTGATGTCATGATTAAAGTTTGTTGCCTATAACAAGGACCCGAGTTTTCAGGTGAATGGAAGAACTTGTATTCTGATGTATGTGCTCCTCAAAATTCCCACATTGACGTCTTAGTTACTAAGGTGATGATGTTGCAGGAATCATTGTGGAATAAGCATTCCTACCAAAGAGAGGAAGAGATGTCACTGGTAGACTGAAGTCAAGGACAGCACCTGAAGAACTTCAATGCCAGGTCAAGCTTGTACTCTAATATTTTACTGTAAAACCAGAAGGTGTGGTGGGCATCAAGCAAGATTTTACAAATGTATATGGCATTTAGCAGGTTTTTAAAGGTATATTCCTATTGTTTTAACTATTTTTCCTGGTTATTCTGTTGTAGGTAGCAAGTGACGTAATGCTTGACAAATAACAGAACAAGGAGTCCTTTAAGTATATTACTAAATACAATCAATAAATTAGTACCTAATACATTTTCTACCACTGTAGTCATATCTTGCTTATACTATAACAAATAAAAATTGCCTGATGATCAGAAGGCAGAGCTAGCCACTAGTTAAATACAGAGGACTGACAGGAAGAGATATGGCTGGGCAGAGAATGGAAGTGATAAAGCAGGAGGGGATGGTTGGGAAGTAGTAAGGTGTGGCTGTGGCTAGCTCCTTCCTCTCTCTGATTGTTCAGCATCTCCCCACCCCCAGCTATATCTGACTCCAGGCTTTAATTATTGAGACCAGTTATAACTTGGGCTACATACAGCCTTCTATATCATTCCCTCATTTTCATCTTCAGGACATCTTAAGACTCTATCTTGAAGAACTGGTTCAGTACTCCTGGTTTATCTGCATTGTGCTCAATTGGCTCTCATTTGCACCTCCAGCCTTAATCCTTTTAAGTAATTTTTGGCGTTTTCTCATACTATTACTGACTGACTGTTTATCATAGAAGCAAAATTCTTTGTCAAGAATTTTGTATATCTAATTTTAGCAGCAGCAAAGTCTAATTCTTTAGGATTTTGGTGGACCATTGCTGTCAAATGATCTTTTCTATTCTCAAACGTGGCTATATTTTCTGAACAATGATTATTTTTTAATCTAAGTAGACAGTGGCTATGGTAAACTTATTGGAATCCTATTGCAGTAGCACTGGTGTTCATGACCCTTGTCAGGATCATTCTTATCAAGACTAGTAAAAATACAGGAGTTCTATAATTTTGTGAATCTAAGGGATGTAAGTATTGTGTCTTGCTTCCTGGGAACACACCTAAGATAGGGTAAATAATACCAGTGTACAACTGTATCCTGAGCAGCAGGTACAAATGCCTTTGTGACAGGCAAAATAGGTACCTCTTGGAACTAAAACTTTCATCTAATCTGATAGAGTCTTTTCCATCTCACTTATTAGATCTTTCTTATAACTTGAGCAGGAAGCCTAGTTAATCGTATTCTTTTTTTGTTAGATTTTGGTTAGTCATTCCTCCTCCAGTATAAGTAATCTGGCTTGAATGTAAGTATATCCAGCAATCCTGACCAAGATAAATGAGTTCATGGTTAGCATTTACCAAAGCCAGAATTTTAAGATATGTCATTTTCACATGAAGGGCTTCTTTATGGGTTAGTTCTCATATTATTCCTCCAAGATTCCCACCATTCAAAGTCCAGTTATGACCTTAACTCCATGTCTGTTTATGGGAGTTCCTTTCTAAGACTCTATCATAGTGAAATCCACATGTTAGCAGTATTTAATATAAACTCAATATGTTGCCACACAATCCATAATTGCTATTTTTTTCCTCTGGCTCTCATTGTCTGTATCTATCTGAAAAGGAATCACAGTGTAGGCAGTTCCATCGCAGCCTAATGAGTCCTGAGAGATGGTCTGTGACTGGCCTGTATCTCAGTTGAATGACCATCTAAAGGAGATAAGGCAGAACTCTTTTCATGTGCAGTTAGTTATATTGATGAACATATAGGAATTAGAGCTGCCCTGTAACAACGCTGAACTCCAGACTAAATTATGTCACAGGTCAGAGATCACTCATAGGATCAGGAGGAACAGCAGGGTGCATAGTAGGTGTTGATCTGTTTTCAGCATTGTGAGGTCATTTTGAGACAGTCAGATTCAGAGGTTGGTCTAGGTGAGTCCATTCCTTGCTGAAATCCATAGCAGCCTTAGGGTGGGTGTGGTTTATCCAGTGGGTAACACCTGCAAACTTAGGCAATTTTCAGGGCAGTGCCAGCAATTGTTTCAAGGATTCCTGCAGGCAGGTGTGTCCATATTCTCAGAATTTCCGTGAATCCTTTGAGATCAGTGGAGTTGGGTGGTCAAATATAATCTCAAAAGGAGACTAACCACGTTTATAGGGTATATAAGGCACCCTTATTGATACAAGTAGCAGAAATTTTTGTCAAGGGAGGTCTGTTTCTTTGAAAAGTTTGGTCAGTGCTATTTTAAAATCCTATTTATTCTCTTCAACAAGGCCTGAAGATTTGGGGTGGTTCCCTCTGTGCAAGTTGCGAGCGATTGTCTGTGTAAGTGGGAAAAGCTTCTGTTTAGCCTGAAATGCGCACCCCATACCCAGAAAGTATCACTACTCTTTGCTGCATTGAATGTAAGTAAATCCCACTCTATATGTCTAAATACATAATCTCCCTGTTTTTGTGTCAGTGTGGGGGCCTTGGGTCTCTGCTTGAGATTATTCCAAGCACAATGGAGACAGATTTTCTAGCTTGTTGTGTGGGTATTAGGAAACTCTGTAAACTCAGTTACATTTGTAGGAATTCATATGGGCAGCTTTTCCCAGATGGTTTACTTCATGAGATGGACTAGGCTGAGCGTTCTCATCTCTGTCATTATTTTCAAATCTGTGGTAATTATTCAGTCCTCTTGATTTATAGTTGCCACTTAAGTTGGTATTTTTCTTTCTTCTGGGTTATATGAGGAAGATCTGGGAGCATGTGTAATATAACACACCTTCTTGGGGTAGTGGAGAGTACTGAAGAGCCATATTTTCATCAAGGGCATCTTGTTTGCCTACCTGATCTTCATGATTATTTTTTCTGACTCATGTGACTTGGTCTCTTTGTGTGAGCCTTGCCGAGCACTGCTGCTACAGTCAGGGTCCCAGACAACCTCTAGGAGCAGGAGGACTGGGTTGCTGTTTCAGTTTCTGTGCCCTCTGAAATAAGAGCCACCTTTACCAACAAATCTCTGTTTTGAATGGCTTGATTTTCCTGTTGAATTCAGCTCCCATCAGTAATGGATAGTGACTCATCCTTTAAACATAGCCATGAGAAGTAAACATCTTTTGTAATTTCTTTGCAATCATGAAGGCGCTTTCCCTCCTCTTCAGGCAAGTATACGGCCAGATAGCCTAGCTGCCATCTTCTTAGATGAGGAACAAGCTTGACATTTCCATTAGTTGACACATTGGAATGGGCCCTACTTGAAATGCAGTGGATGAGAGTCTGGCAGAGCCGGCAAGCCAGATGAAGTTGGTGATCATTGCATCGGGGCAGATGACCCTAGAGGGGAAGGATCAAGTGAAACTGCAAACTCCTTTGGAGCCAGTAGGGAAGCAGCAAAATGGGCAAAATACCATTCTGTTGGGAAGCTATTGAGTGTGGGTTTTTTTTTTGTTTCAGGCTTAACAGTCCTTATAAATAAAATGTTCTGAGGCAAAGAAGGCTCAGGTAGCAAATCCATTCTGAAGGGTCATGGGCCAACACACATAATAAATATATGGGAACTGACTTGGGTGGCTAGTTGGTCCCATACAAGCCTCTCAGATTCTGTTAACCACAGTCAATTCTAGAGTTCCTTCAGCTGGCTAGAAGGCATCAAGTGAAGGTCAATGATTTCACAGAGTCTTTAATTCAGAGGCCTCCACCTTTACTTCTTTGTCTGTTGTAATTTCTCATTTAGAGTTGTCTATCTGGATCAGATAGACTCCAAGAAAAGAAGAATTCCATAACTAGGATAAGGGAAAGTTTATATGTGGCTAACCCGATGTTGTGTACAGGGTAGAATGGAGAAGATTAACTTTTCCCACAAGCAGGTGCTTGTCTGGCTGGCTGCCTCAGGGCAACATAAAAGGTGTTACTGTGACCTCCTATTGTTAGAGGTTAGTGCCTGTTCAAGTGAAATGACTTCAGAGGAACTTCAGGTTGGGGCCTGATCAGATCCCATAGCCACAGAACTGTGGTACGACCACAAGTGTTTGTGCAGTCGCTCACCATTCATCCAGAAGTCACATGCTCCCATTTTTAAAGTTCTAGTCTATTTCTCTGGAGACAAATGTCATTGCTTTGATATCCCCTGAGAGTTTTAGTGGGAGGCCAGTGCTACCTCCATGTTCAACTGAGGCTTCAGGGGCAAGCTCTTGCACAGTGATCAAGCCCCATCACTTCTTCCCTGCTGTCTGTCACAGGATCCTTTCCTGACTGGATGTCTAGGCTAGATCATCCTCTTCACAAAAAGACTCTCATCCTTGCTACCACAGTTCCTTTGGTCACTGGAAAGAAACTCTGGAGTATTGTCTGAAAGCACACTTCCAAGTTCCAGGAAACTTCAGTGGCAGGGGAGACCCAGAAGCAGCAGTCTCTCTGGTTAAACTCGGGTCTTGGTGAAAGGGGTCTTGCTCTGGCTTCTAGAAGCATTGCAGGAATCTTTCTGGAATAAACATTCCAATATTTATGGAAGAGAGGAGATGTCACTGGTGGGTGGAAGGTAGCATAGCTCCTGGATGGCTTCAGTGCTTACCTAGTTTGTATTCTCACTCTGTACTATAAAACCAGAAGAGGAGGCAGGCCAGCAATCAAGGTTTTGCAGAATCACACATTGCAGTCAGAGGGGTGTTAAGGGCAATAGGCCATTGTTTTAGCTGTTTCTCAAGGTCATTCTATTTCAGAAAGTAAATGGAATCATTCTTGATACATAGTGCTTTAAATAAATCACCAAATACATCAATAAATAAGAAATAATTGTTCTTTTTAAAAAAAATCTTACTCACTTCAGCGTATGTTGCAGGATATTTGATCACCCCAAGTTTCATTAGTCAAATAAAAATCTGAGGCAAGAGGCAGACAGCAACTAGTTGACAGGAAGTAGCTATAGAGAGTTAGATGGAGTTCAGAAATTGAACAGAGGAAGCAGTAGGGAAGGAATTTGAGTTTGGTGGTCCTTTCTGGTTTGGGATGAAGAAGATCTCTCTGGCTGGGTGGCTGGCTAAGGAGGAAGGTCAACTGGTTGCTTCTAGGCCTCTCTGAGGTAGCAGGTTTTCACCCCAGTATCTGATTCCCACATCTTTATAGGTAAAATAGAACAATACTTACTTAAAAAGCACATATAGATCAAGTCACAGAGGTGTTTCCAGTGGGATGAAGAAGTCCCTCCAGGTCTCAGCCTGAGCAGTGGCTCAGTGGTTGTGGATTCAGAGAGAGTGGTTGAAACAACAGTAGATTCACATGTGGCTGTTGTTCCAATGCTAAAACAACAAAGGTATCTACAGACAGAGTATTCAAAAGATATTCCAAGTCCAATGAGTTGTAGGAGATGGCTCACTGAGTGAAGTGTTTACTCTGACATGAGGACTTGTGCTCAAATCTCTAGAACCCACATTAAAAGGTCAGTCATGGCTGTGTGTAGATGTAACCCCAGAACTGTGAAAACAATGACAGATTTTGAAGAGCTCTCTGATAAGCCAGCCTTGCCCAAACCCTGAGCTTTCAGTTCAAATGAAGACCCCATCACAAGCTGGTAAAATGAGCCATAAAGGAAAACAACCTCCAAGTCCTACCCTGACTTCTAATTGTGAATACACAGTTCTCCCTACTCACACTCAGATGCAGTGACCACATACAACACAAAACATACTCAAACAACAAAAAAAAAGTTCAATGAGGCTCTAAGAGTGGGATCTTCATCAGAATACAGCAACCGAGAAAGTTCCTGCTGTTTGTTTGCAAGCCAGGAGAGCTTTCGCCAGCAATCAAATCTTTCTAAATGTCAGTGTGGGGATTTTTCAGCCTTGAGTCTGTGAAAAGTAGTCTGTTGTCGAAGTCACATTGTTGATCATATTTTCTGTGATGTGCATGCTTACTAATCCATGCTACAGCACATAGATAGGTCAGAGGAATGCAGGGAGGCAGGGTGTAGGCAGTTCTTCATTTTGCTGCTCTCTACTCTTCAGAGAATGTATCACTGTGAGGTCTAACAGCATGACCCTCATTTACTTACAGACATCAATAACAAAGATAACTGAAAATTGCTTTTGTCAACAAAGTTAACATAATGTAGCAATGTCAGACATAAGATTTATGCTAAACATATCAATAATGTACACAGTCATAATTCATAACTATGGTAATATTGCACCACTATTAAATTGTATAGGAACAGCAAACAAATGAAGGAATTCTGTAAATGGATTGCCATACATCATTATAAACATTGCTAATATGGTAGGATGTCTAACTCATGATCCAATGCTTACAATATAGTATTATAAACACCATTAACTTATTATGCAATGACAAACATATGTATTTGCACATAAGCATGTGTGCTTGAATAAATTCATACATTTAAAGGATTTGTGTATCTATATCTTTAAAAATTGATTTCTAGGGGATTTTGTTTGTACCAAATTATTTTAAAGTGTCTTGCTCTAAGATAACTTTTAAATAGTATTTAAATACAAAATGTAAATCTTTCCTAAAAATATGCATTAGTAATGAAGTGTGATGGGTAGTTACAGTCAGTGAAATATGCTCATGTGCACTGTAGATTTCGGGACATGGTGGAGATGTATGTACTTTCACCGTGAGTTTATCTGTACTTCTTCCTTTAAGAGTACAGACATGTACAAAAATAAGTGTTTTAGTATGACATGGTATAACTCTGTGTTAAGCCACTTCTGAAGAATTTAAGTGTAAGGACATTCCAATCAATACATGTTGGTAAAACAAACTTTTCTTTTAGCTTGGTGTCATGGAAGAAAAATAATTAAACAATGTTTCTGGATACTTTCCCTTCTTGTATTGAAAAATAGAAGTCCGTGAACAAGATGAAAGGAGCCATAATAAAAATGTGAGTGATTGTGGCTGTCAGCTTCTGAATTGTGCCACCAAATACACACAAAACACAGCCTGAAATACTCACTACTTTGGATGGGAGCTTTTGTTTATGTACCCCAGGGTCTGCATTTTGGCTTTTCATGTCGGCAATAACCAATCTTTTGGTACCATATTTATGATGCTTTTCTTTCTTTTTTTTTTAGAAGATTATTTTATGTTTGGCAGTAGCTAAATGTTGTGCCTAGAATTTAAATGAGAAACTGTACTTAGGAAAAAATCAAAAGAGGCCATGTTTACTCCTGATTGCTGGTTCATGGCTCTTAGAAACAGGAAACAGAAGCTGAAGTAGGTTGCATATCCAGGATGTTTGGCCCACATAGAAAGTGACTGTCTCTGGGGTTTTCTGATCAGCACTTCTGAGATACAGTGGACAGGGCACTATTTCACAAAGACTTCAGCTACTCTGAAAACAATGCCTAAGCATTGCAGTCTTAGGGCTAAGTTTCTTATGTTAAGAGCTGTAAGTCCATGTGCATTACTGACAACCTTAGGTAGTGGCAGGATTCTTTGTCATCTACATTAGTACTTTATATTTTTATATTTTTTTTGTATGGGTGAAGGCTCTCCTCGTGGAGGCAGACTCAGAGATTCATGGCCAAAAATGGGGTCATGCTTGGATCTATTGGGGCGTCCTGTTGAAGAAAGGGAGGATGGGTAATTGGAAGCAGTGAGGTCAGGAATATTGCAGGAAAATTTACAGAAACCACAGGCCTGGTTCATTTTAACTGACAGACTCTAAATCAACAACCAGGGAGCCTGCATAGGACAGACCTAGGCTCTCTAGACACATGTGACAGTTGTATAGCTGGTCTATACGTGGGACTCCTAACCACAGAATGCAGAGGATGTCCCCTGGTGCTTTGACTGGCTCTTGGGAGTCTAATCCTAAGGCTAGATTGCCTTGTCAGTGATTACAGGGAAGGTACTTGGTTTTATGGCAGCTTGATAAATCATGCTTTGCTGGAGCACATGGGGAGGCGGCTGCTCCTTTCTGAGGGATTACAGAGGAAGAGGGGTGGATTGAAGAGAATAGAGGATAGGTTGGGGATGGACGGAGCAGGAAGAGAGGAGGAAGATGAGGGTGCAGTGGGGACATAAATAAATAAATTAATAAAAAGAAATTAATAAAAATTGTATAGAGAAGAAAAAGCTCTTAAGCAAGCATTTATCTTGGAATATATATATATATGCACATATATATATATATATAGTTCACTTTGTTCTCATCAGCACTATTGAAAAAATAAAAACCTTCTTTTCTTCATAGAAAAATTGCCCCTGAGGATCCATGATTAAAGTTAAATGTGTTAAAATCCACAGGAACACTTTCAATTAAAATATAAGTACATCATTTCCCCCTTCCAATACCTTCCATAACTTCATTTTTCACTCTAAGAATCATGTTTTTTCACTTTGTTTGTTATTGTTACAAGCATACACATGCACACATTAGTAGAGCCTTCTGAGTACAATTAGTGTTACTTGTCTGTCTATAATTTTAGGTCTGAACATTTGATATTACATAACTAATTAAGAGATTCATTCCTAGGAATGACTCACTATCTTATTCTCAGCCATCATTACTTTCCTGGGGTTATTTTCTAGGTGTAGGGGCCTTTGAGAATTTCCCCTTCACAGGATTTTTTAACATAATTTTTTATGTAAGTTAGAAACAAACTTGATTCACGTGTCAATCTTAGCCCTCTGTCCCTCCCCCCCTCCCTTGCCCCTCCACCAGCCCTCCAGCCCCCCAACCAATCCCCACATTGTTCCTCAAGGAGGGTGAGGCCCTCAATGGGGAATCTCCAGAGTCTGTCATTTCATCCAGGGCAGGGCCTAGGCCCTCCCTCATGTGTTCAGGCCGAGAGAACATCCCTCCATGTGGAATGCACTCAGAAAGTTCATTCGTACACTATAGTAAATATTGATCTACTACCCAAGGGCCCAGAGATTGCTGAGGCCTCCTCACTGACACTACATTCATGGAGTCTGGATCACTCCCATGCTGGCCTCTCAGCCATCAATCTGGGGTCCAGGAGCTCCCCATTGTCAGGTCAGCTGTCTCTGTGGGTTTCACCAGGCCCAGTTTTGACTCCTTTGCTCATCACTCCTCACTATCTGTCACTGGGTTCCAGGAGTTAAGTTCAGTGTTTAGATGTGGGTATTTGCCTCTGCTTCTATCAGTCAACAGATGAAGGTTTAGTAGTGGAGTTGTAGGCTGGTACTCCCTGATCCATGTCTAAAATCCATATATGACTGAATACACACATTTCTCTTTTTGTGACTGGGTTACCTCACTCAGGATGGTTTCTTCTAGTACCATCCATTTGCCTACAACTTCCTAGTTTCCATTGTTTTTTTTCCGCTGAGTAGTACTTCATTGTGCAAATGTACCACATTTTCTCTACCCACTCTTCTGTTGTATGGCACCTAGTTTGCTTCCAGGATCTGGCTATTACAAATAATGCTGCTTTGAACATAGTGGAACAGATGTCCTTGTTGTAGGATTTTTATATGCTAACACTTAGCAATTAGCTACTGATTTTTTGTCATTTGCATTCCTATGACCCTGGGAAATTCTTAGTAACATCAACATAGAATGCAAGCTTTGTAATGCAGAAACTGAAAAGGTTAGCAGGGAAATGGTTCAATGTAATGTGCAAGCTGTAAATGACAGAGAATTACGTCCTTCCAAGTCTGTGGTTCAGAGTAACTAAATCATCCATTATCACAAAACTAGTGCACAGCTCTTGTGATATACAGAGTAACAGAATTTAATCTTAGGAATTTAGTTCAAATGCCTATAGAAATGAAAATGAATTCAAGTTACCTGAAAAAAATCATGAAATCATAAACAAGTTTGAAGAAATAAGATCACCTTATTTCAAAACATAATATAATTATGCAATTATCAGGAATATTACACTAGAAGAAAACATAAAAATGAATCATGAAAAAGAAAATGCAAACAATAAATAAACACATTAGTAAAAATGTTTTTACAAACTTATGTATAAAATTTCATTTGCATTTATAAAATGATATATACTTTGCACAGTGCAGAAACATTAACTTAGTAAATGTCACAGACCTAAATGTAAAACCTAAAACGATAAAATTTTAATAATAAAATCTCTCTGATCGTAGATTAAGCAAAGTATTCTGAGCAATAATAGCCGAAGCATGATTCAAGATGACAGATTTGTATGTGGAATGCATCAAACTTAAGACCTTCAGATTGCGACCCCCAGAGGGGACCCCCAATCTGCGGGGATGAAGTGATGAGGGTCACTTATAATTTGGTAGGTCGTCACGAGCAGATCCGATCTTAAAAGCAAACTTCAAGAGGTTAAGGGAAACAGGCTCAAGACAACTTTTGCTGATCAAGAGCGTTTATTCTTGGGGGTGAAATAGTTTTTATAGGTAGAGCAACTCAGGGGGCGGTACAAGCATGTCAATCAAGTCTCAACTCAAATATACTCCAAATAAGGTATAGATGAAGCTGTAATTTTCCATCAGTTGCATTCTGCAAATGCTTATCAGCATAAGCCAGGTGCAGGAAATAGGGAGGGGTAAAAAGCATTCAAAGGAACACATTAACCTTTTGTTAACAAAGGCAATTGTTCTATAAGGGTTACTTCTGCCTATCATTATGGTAAAAGCATCCAAAGGAACAGATTAACCTTTTGCTAACAAAAGCAATTGTTCTATAAGGGTTACTTCCCCCTGGCTAGGCGGGTGGGCTGCCCTGTGTAAATTTAACTTTTGTGGTTAGCTATTTCCTTTGTCTCAAGGGCATGTGTGCCTGCAGCCACGTAGGCAGAAGGCCAAGAAATGGCTGACAGACTCCATTTTTTTCAAGGTTCTTAGCAGTCCCCAATATCTCCCTCCTTTCTATATAATAAAAGAAAAGACCAGTTGGGTGAAGTGCCTGTCTTGGGTTACCTGGTGGGCTTTCAGTTCTGGACATGGCGAGAGAGAATACAAATTAAGTTTTTGCCAGCAACATTTAGAGGGCCATGTTTGCTCCCAGCTTCTGGCACCAAGCTATCCCCGTCTTAAGCATCTCCATAGCCTGGAGCAGAGTGAACGCAGGTGCTTGGCCAGGTACTCAAACTCCCAAAAGCTCAAAGATTGGAATGCAGGTTTGTCCACAGCCTCAGGTTCTTCAGGGTCTTGTTGAGAGAGCTGGTGATAGTAAACCTGTACTGAATTTTTGCTAACCTCATCAACCTGATTTTTAACAAAACTGTGAGGCGATGAAATGCCCAAGGACCAAAGGAAATAAGTAACATGAAGCCAATAAAGGGTCCTAACAAACTAGGCACCAAAGTCGACAGCCAGGGGGAGGTAGAGAACCAATTTTTGTACCAAGATTCACTTTGATCCAAATTTCTTTTTGTTTCTTCCAGACTCTGTTCAACTCTTCTGATACTGTAACTAATCCTGATTTGTCTTTGAAAAATCAACATTCCTCTTTAAGGGCGGCACAAACTCCCCCCTCCCGCAAAAAGGCGAGGTTGAGACTGCGACGGTTTTGTTGTACCATTTCAGCTAAGGAACCAACAGGTTGTTCTAAGTAATCTAAGCCTCTTTTTAGCTCATCTATGTCTCTAACAACAGTGTGGGTTAGAGCATTAATAGAGTCCTTTGTGTGGAGTAGGAAGTAAATTCCTGTGCCAGCTCCTGCTGCACCCAGACCAACCAATATGGCTAATGTGAGGGTGGTGACCAGCTCTCTTTTTTTGGCGAGAGAGAGTTACAGCTGAATCGCTTTGGGGTAATAAATCAGATTCAGGGCGAACAGTTAATTTAGGCACGAGTACAACAAGGACACAGTAGTCTTTGTGTGCAGGAAAAACATCTACAATAATATGTGGGGATAACCCTGTGGAGCAAGCAAAAAAGGTGAGGTTGGGGGCAATAAGAAAGGAAGCATGAGAAGAAACTTGTATGGTTTGATTACATGCTTCTAACAGTGGGGTGGGGGGAAGCATATGTGGTCCCAAAAGGCAGAGTCTAGATCCCAAGACCTGTCCTAAGGTCATGCCGCTTGGCTGTGGCTGTGCGCCCCAGCGAAGCAGATTGGTGTTATTGGTGTAGATGGGTGAGCCGAAGGCTGCAATACCTTCATAGAATAGAGGAGTGGGCGAATAGCAAATCCAGCAGAGCTCATAAGTGGTGTTGGAGAGTGCCTGGGCCGAGGAGTTGACCATCTGAAGGATGAAGTCCATGGTGGAGACTGGACTGGCGGGCATGGTGGGTTGATAAACAGTGGCAGTGGCAGCAGGAGCTGGAGAATGGAGATTAGGATGAGGGCGAGGGGTAGTGGCCTTGGGTAGGAATGAGCCACTACCAGAAGGTGTAAAAAAGGATTGGGGCCAACAGCAATAGGGCGAAAGGAAGGGATTTCTTTCAAAAGTCTAATGGGAAAGAAACATATAGGCGTAGACCCCAGTGAGCACTGCGGGAACCTTCCCAGAGGAACCTTTTTCCTGCAGCTGTAAACTGGATATGGAGGAGGTTGAACCAACTGTGTTAACAAAGGGGATTAAATGGTGTTGGGACAGAATTAAGCTGTAGCTGTTTGGCACGGGGATTAAATCGCTTTACAATTATGAGGTCCCAGGAAGAGGAGGGATTCCAATAGGTGTCACCTGTGGTTTTGCAGCCCCATTGTGCACAATAAAAACTTGCTGATTTCTGCACTTTCCTGTTAGGGATCAATCTCTATGTGGGCCGGGGCAAATGTAAATGGGTGCCATGGTTAGATAGGTACGTGTAGTGGCGTTATAACACCCAGGAATGGTACTATAGCGGTTATTTTTGTTCAAGGGTTTGGGATGGGGCATGAAGTTATTAGGTGTGCCCCAAGTTTTTCCAGCCGTGCCCATGGTGAGTGCACACAGGTTGACAAAAAGATTAGGCCATGGGATAGAACCGGCAAGTTGTGAGGTAGCATTGGCTATGTCCCAACCTCATTGGTAATTATCCAAGTGTAGTTATATACTCAGTATGGATTGGCAGGGATGTAAGGAGGGAAACTAAAAATCAAAAGGAGAAATGGAAGAAGTAGCAGGCGATGCGGTGTCATCTTCACTGGGAGTTTTGTTGTCAACAGCATCTGAAAGAGAAACAGGAGATTCCTCAGGGGCGCTGTCCCTGGGTGGGTTATAAAGCTTGACCAGCCTGTCTGGAAGCCAGCGCATTTCTCCATTGCTGGTGTTATGAACACAAGCATGTCCTTTTTTCCAGATAAGGACTGGGTGAGGCCCGAGCCATTTGCCCGTGTGCACATCCTTCCAGAGTACCTGTCGAAAGTTTTCATGGGTGGAAGGGTGCCAGAGCTGATCAGCTGCTGATCAGCTATTGTTGTCCAGCGAGAGAAAGTTGAGCACAAAAAGCACATGATTTAAAAGCAGGCGATGCTTGCCTTTGCGAGTGTACAGGGTTTCACTTTCGGAAGCAAGCTTAAAGAGCATATTTTTCAAGGTCGGATTAGCTCGCTCTATGATTCCCTGTCCTTGAGGGTTTAGGGGAATTCCTGTTTTGTGGGCAATGCCAAATTTTACACAAAAATCCTTAAATTTAGAACTAATGTACCCTGGGCCATTGTCAGTCTTAATGGTGGTAGGGACAGGAATAATAGTAAAACAATGTAGAATATGGGCAATAACGTCTTTGGTGGCCTCTCCTGTTTGGAGACAGGCACAAAAAAAGCCACTAAAGGTATCTGTGGGGACACCAGACCTTGAGCAGAAACCCACTTCCCCTTCAGCCTGGGAGCAGGCAGCTGGGAGATAATGTTTACTGAAAACAATTCAGTGCTATAAAGCTCTTGATAGGGCTCAGATAAGGGCTTGCTCACTGAAATACCATGACTTTGACACCCCCTATGGCTAGATGCTTCTTCCTGTCTCCCCCTGCTGTGTCTCCCCAATTCTGGGGCCAGAGATTAAACCACCAGCCAGGAGGGTGAGAAGTCTGGAAAGAATTGTATGTAGATGGATGACAGAAGTCCTTAAAAAGGGAAGCTCTTTTTTCCTGGAGAGACTTCTCTCTCCTATTCAGACTTGGAATCGCCTCCTAAAGCTGACTTGGAAGCATAAAGTTTTCTTAAAGCAACCGACTGGTCTCTGTGTCATCTATCCCGACAACCTTGCTACATTCTCGGATGCAGGCCGCACAGCAGGTGCGACAGGTATCCACTGTAACATGAATATATTTAAGATTGCCAAAGGCAGAATAATGAGTAACATCCATTTGCCAAAGCTCACCAGGCACAAAACCATGGGGGTTGACTCCTGTATGAGGCTCAGGCAAAAGGGAGAGGCAAGCTTTGCATGATTTAATGATCTCTTGAGCCTGTTCATGAGTGATGGAATATTGTAGCCTAAGTGTTTGTACATTAAGGTGATGTAATCTATGAGCTTGTTGTGCTAACTGTAAAGAGTTAGACTGATCAAGGACAGCTATAAGTCATGTAGCATTATTGACTGAATCATTTCCTTCAGCCAGAGGGCCAGGAAGACAAGTGTGTGCTCTAATGTGAGCAACGAAAAATTAGTTGGTGCAAAATAAAAGGAGTTCCTGTATCTTAGTAAAAAGGGCAGATGCAGAGGTGGAAGGCTTAATATAAGGGACTGTTTCTAAAAAGGAAGGGATGCTGCAATGTAGCAGCTAGCTGTATACAAATTAAAAGTTTGGGGAACTAACTCAAAAACTTTAACAATTGCAGCAAGTTCGACAAGCTGTGCTGAGGTGTGCTGTGTGGGCACTTGATGAATAACGCTGTCCACCTTAAAGGTGGCCATGCTGTTAGAACTGCCATGGTAAAAACTAAGGAGGCATTAGGAATGGGCTGAAGTTTGGTAATATTTGGAAAAACAACAGGATGCAAGCACAAAAATTGAAGCAATTTGTTTGGGGGATAGTGGTTATCCATGGTGCCTGAAAACCCTGATGTGAAAAAGATCCATTCTTGATGGTTTTCCATTAGCCATTGAAGTTCTGGATTGGGGTAAGGAACAATAACCTTAGTGCGTTGGCAACCAAAAAGCTTAACAGAGGCTTCACAGCCTTGTATAAGGAACTGAAGTACTAAATGGGGATACGTGGCTAGAACCTTGTTAGGGGATGATGGAAGATGTATCCAAATAAGAGAAGCTAGCTGCCATAAGACTGCAGTGGGTGCAATGGCAGTAGGACAAACAATAAGGTGGAGGGGTTGGGTGGCATCATAGTAAGTGTTAAACTGATTTTGAATCGTAGTATTAACTATTGCTAGAGCTTTGGTTGCCTCGGCGGTGAGCAGCCGTGGAATGTTGGGGTTGGTGTCTCCTTTAAAGATATCAAATAGAGGTTTTAAATCACTGGTAGACACCTGTAAATAGGGCCTAACTCAGGTGATGTCACCCAAGAGGCGCTGAAAGTCATTGAGTGTTTTAAGATGATGTGTGCAAATTTGGACCTTTTGGGTTTTAACCTGATTAGGAAGTAATTCAAAACCAAGAAAAAGCTGTGGAGGGTGGACCTGTATTTTATCTTCTGAAATATTAAATCCTCTATGTTGTAAAGTGTTAATAAGGTCTCTTGCAGCCTGTTGGACAAGTAGGTCATCGGTACAGGCCAATAATATGTCATCCATATAATGAATGAGATAAATCGAAGGGTAAAGTATTCTAAATGGATCTATAATGCAGGAAACATACTTTTGACAAAGGGTAGGGCTATTGGCCATGCCTTGAGGTAAAAACTTCCATTGGTATCTAGGGTCGGGGCCAATATAATTTGTTAAGGGCACAGAGAACGCAAAACGCTTACAGTCCTCCGGGTGTAGAGGGATAGAAAAGAAGCAGTCTTTCAGGTCTAAAACAATTTTAAAGCTTCCTTTGGGAACAGCAGAGGGGCAGGGGAGCCCAGGTTGGGTGGCTCCCATGGATATCATGGTTTTGTTAATTTTTCTTAGATCATGTGAAAGTCTCCACTTTCCTGATTTCTCTTTGATAACAAAAATAGGGGTATTCCAAGGAGATGTGGAGAGTTCTATATGGCCAGCATTGAATTGCTCCTGCAGAAGCTGCTGGGCTGCTTCTAATTTTTCTTTGACTAGAGGCCACAGCCCTACCCAGACAGGATCATCATTTATCCAGGTGATTTTATCTGCCGGGGGTGCAGGGGAGGCAGTGACCACTACTGAAAATTTTGAGCAGGGGGGTTATAGCCAAGGCCTGCTCTATCATTGGGGTCAGGATTTTGGTGAGCCACTTCTTTGGCTCGAGCCGCTTGTCTAGTGTGTGGTTGCCCCTGTGGGGCAGGAAGAGGTCTACTAGGGGGAGGCAGTTCGGCTCCCTCCCTTTCAGGGCCAAAAAGAGGGAACTGGAGTTTAGGTGATGCCAAGGAGAGGAGCTGTGAAAACTTGTCGCTTAGAGCTTGAACGAGAGAGGAAGCAAGAGAATCAACATTGGAGGAGTATTTGGGAGCAACAGGTCGAGGAAGATTCGGGAGCAAGGAAGGATCGTAGGGAGGAGGTCTCGTGGCCAGATAGACCTTGCACCGAAGGATCGCTAGGTTCCTCAGGAGGAGCAGAGGTGACAGCCCATAGGGAGGGATAGATACAGGTGGCTAGAGAGCAAACTTTAGTGGCAAATGAGGTAGGTTGATCAGAAGGAGAAGGAGGAAGGTTATCAAAGTCAGAGTTAGCAGAGGAAGAGGAACAATCTTTAGAAAGACCAGCGACAGAACTTGCCCTGGAGCTGGCATGAGAGCACCCTTGGGAAGCGACCTCTAGATGTTGTTGGGCGTCTTTAAGAATTTGTTCATTTCAGGGGCTTTTCTCCACATTAACAATGATACCTTTTAAGAGATCCCAATACTGCTGCATAATCTTTTTATCGCTTTCAGAACCTTTGGTTTCAAAAGAATAAGTTAATTCAGCCCCGACTTTTTCCCAAGTACTGCAAAATATTTTTGGGCAAGTAATGCCAAACCAGGGACAGACTTCATGGACAAAAAGCAGAAATTTGTGCAAATCTTTTTTCTTAACCTCAATGTTTCTATCTTTTAATTCTTCCTGATTTCCTTTCATAAATCTGGCTTCCTTCCTGATATTAGTCCCCATTTCGTGGGACGAATGGGACGGCGGTGTTAACCTATGTTATTAGACTGACCCTACTCTACGCCACCCGGATGGGGCTTACCAGACGCCTTATGAGTGGGCTCCGGACTCGTCTCACCTCTGCTGTCTGATTGGTGGTCTGTAACTCTTAACCCACGTTGTGCGCCAGCTGCGACCCCCAGAGGGGACCACCGACCCATGCACGGGGATGAAGTGATAAGGGTCCCGACTAATTTGGTGAGTCTTCACGAGCAGATCCGACCTTAAAAGCAAACTTCAAGAGGTTAAGGGAAACAGGCTCAAGACAACTTTTGCTGATCAAGAGCGTTTATTCTTGGGGGTGAAATAGTTTTATAGGTAGAGCAACTCGGGGCGGTACAAGCATGTCAATCAAGTCTCAACTCAAATATACTCCAAATAAGGTATAGATGAAGCTGTAATTTTCTATCAGTTGCATTCCACAAATACTTATCAGCATAAGTCAGGTGCAGGAAATAGGGAGGGGTAAAAAGCATTCAAAGGAACACATTAACCTTTTGTTAACAAAGGCAATTGTTCTATAAGGGTTACTTCTGCCAATCATTATGGTAAAATCATCCAAAGGAACAGATTAACCTTTTGCTAACAAAAGCAATTGTTCTATAAGGGTTACTTCCCCCTGGCTAGGCAGGTGGGCTGCCCTGTGTAAATTTAACTTTTGTGGTTAGCTATTTCCTTTGTCTCAAGGGCATGTGTGCCGGCAGTCACATAGGCAGAAGGCCAAGAAATGGCTGACAGATTCCATTTTGTTCAAGGTTCTTAGCAGTCCCCAACATCTGATCTTTAAAAGCATAACTTATTGAAATGGGGGAATTAAAATTGTGGGATGGGAGAAATTGTTATGAGTCAAGTATCAGACAAGGACTTTTCTTAAAACACATGATAAATTCTCAAAATTCAAAAATATAGAAAAGAGTTATTAAAATATTTGAACAAAATGGCATATAAGAACCTGAAAAGATCACTGTTCTTCCTACAAATGTGAACTAAGGCTTCAGTTAGATGACATCATCCACCCATTGAAATAACTAAATATGGATTGATTGTAATAGGTATATGTTGTCAATTGTTATATCAAATGCTAAATACCTTGGAAAAATATCTCATATCTTCAAACATTACATATTAACCAAAAAAATTATCTAGACTTTCCCCTCCTACACATTTACTCAAGATAAATGAAAGCGTAAATTAGTTCACTGACATGAACAAATGTATCTACATTAGCATTAACCACACTGAGGAAACATGTAAACAACCCTAAATGTCCATTAGCATGTAAATGTATCAACATGTTGATATAATATTCACAGGGCAGAACACAAAAAAGCAATAATAAGATACATAGAACCTTCAAAAATACTAGCTGTACTAAAATATAATATCCTATATCAAAATACAGTAGTAGAAATGAAACAAGTAATTTATGTGAACTGTGATGACTAGCTTTGGTTGTTCATTTGGCTACATCTGGAATTAAATAAAGCCGAAGCAAATAGGTACACTTGTGAGGGATTTTTTTGATTGAACCACTTGAAATGAGAAGACCCACCCTAAATCTGGATATTTTGAGGTGGGAACATCCACCTCTAATCTAGACCTCATCTTCTGCTGGCAACCTATAGAAAAGACACTGAAGAAGAAAGCTAGTTCTCTTTGCCTGTTTGTCCTCACTCTCCCTGGCAAGTTCCTTCCTTCACTGGCATTAGAACCTGCTGTTTCAGTATTCTGATATATACTGAAGACCAGCTGAGAGATCCAAACTTGTGGACTTGATTCTTGGACTTTCAGTTGGTAAGCAATCATTGTTGTTCTAGCAGAACCACTATTCTCTAAGCCATTCTAATAATCCCACACGCACACATATACATGTGTGTGTGTGTGTATGTGTGTGTGTGTGTGTGTGGTGTGTGTGTGTGTGTGTGTGTGTATTCATCCTGTCAGTACTGTACATCTAGAGAACCTTTACTAACACAGTGACCTTGTAATGTATCAGAAAGAATTGGTATAATGGACAAGGAAATATTCTGAAAATCAGATGTGCTGTTATTTCCATCGATGTAAATCCATGTCAAAAACTATCAATTTATGTATATTAAATAAGCAGAACATATTATATAATAGGTATAAAACTAAATTATTATAAAGTCTTTCTACTTAAACATCATGATAACTCATACAAATAACATGTGTTCAAATTAGCAATGATAAACAATTTTTATACCATCTATATTCATGCTATATGTGTGAGATTCTTTGTGCAACAGTCAACTGGGGCAAAAACACTGAACTGTTTCACCGTTTTAGTAAATCTACTAAGTCAGCTCCATTATTCTCTTGCACCTTTAGAAGTGATTGCCACACCAAGCTACACATAGACAATAGACAAGCTCAGGAGAAGCATTTGTTTGATTAATTTGAGTTGTTATGAATTCATACACAGCAAAGAGAAAGCACAGGGTCCTAGAATTTGAACCTAGTTTGATGTTTTTAAACAAAAACAGAAAGAAAAGGAATTCAAATGACTTTCTTTGTTTGCAAGGGTTCATCCATGTTAATTACTTCAAATGTCAGAGCAGTTCTTCTCACATTTTACTTAGCTTTATCTTAGAAAATTGGGGAATGTCAATGGTATTGTGAAAGGCAAAAATTAAATTAAGTGATTGTTTTTGAAACTTCTGAAAGTACACATATCTAGAGGCCCCACATCTTATAAAATGTACACCTTTGTGGTTATTCATGGGAGGAGGTAGACAAAGGAATCTAAGCCCCAACTTTTGTGTATTTATAGCTTCTGGGTTGAGATCTGCAATTAAAATTGCGTTAAGAAAGATTCACTTTTATTCTGTCTCTGAAAATTACCTCCCTCACTAGCTGTGCTGTGAGTTTTATTCATTAACTGGATGTGTGAGTGATTTCTAAAAGACTCATTAACAGGAACTATCATATTGGAATCAGGAAAGTCTGAAACTTTTTTTTAATTTACTTCAGTATTAGTCACAAACTTGGAGATTCTATAAAATATCTCTAAATAATTGGGATTTTTCTATTACTACAAATCCCAATTACATATTTCTATTTTGTTATAAAATTATATGCTGAACTTTAGGAGTGCAGTACAACTGTGGCAGTCACCTACCAGAGCATTACTCTCACTCTTGGAAACTAACAGTACTAGCAGTCATGCCTGAGAATATAGCACCAGTGTGTCAGATTGAGATATTGTATCCATGTTCATAAGGGAGAACAAGAAAGACACATCAAGTTTGGAAAAGCAAGTCTGGGTGCCACGTGTTTGGATCCAACAACTTGTCTCTGGAATGAACATGGAATGATGATTCATCAAATCCTTGCTCAAACTTCTCACTGAAAATGTGAGGGAAATCTCAGTCATAGGTGATATGATCCTATGTCCTCCCATGACCTTGTCTTTTCGTCACTGGAATGACCTAGCCTAAAGTAGGTGATCAAGGAAAGCCATCCTCATGGTGGTTCAGGGCAACACTGTCCAAGTGGCACTTCAGGGCCAGGTGCTGTTTCTAGTGGATACAGGGAAGTGCTAGCATCTGAACATGTACGTGTCATATCACGACAACCCTGTACAAAAGGAGCAGTGGCATAAAAGCCTGAGGTCAGACCTATACCAATGCAGGCTCTGGAAAAGTTTCTGTTCTCTTGCTTTAGGAATCAATTATTATTTATGACATTCCAAATTATTATACTTTTAAAGCAATTAAATTCTTGGAATTTGGCTAATGTTAAATGTATTTATTTACCAAAAAAGTTTTTAATATGCAAATGCTTTGCTTCCAGTGCCTATCAAATCACTTTTCATTCAACATACACCAAACCATGGCTCCAAATATTCTTTGTATTAGAAACAGATATTTTTATACAATAATTCTAATGATGGTTTCCCACTTCGCTAGTATCCCCAGTTCCTTAACCCCCTTCCCATCTAGATCTACCTCCTTTGGCTCTCTCATAGAAAACAAAGCTAAACAACAACAACAACAACAAAAAAAGAAATGAACAAAACCCAGGTATCTAAGGAATAATAATAAATAAAATAGTATAAAACAAAAACAAACAATTCAGAATAGGACGAATGAAATAGAAGTGACCTAAGTAACACATGTAGATGTACATAATTATACACATTATAATTCCAGAGAAGCTAAACACTGAAAACTGTAATGTGTATGGAAAGGCCCTTGTAATGTGAGAAAAAAGAAAACAGGAAGAAAGAAGGAAAGAGAGAGAGAGGGGGAAAGAGAGACAGAGAGACAGAGAGAGAAAGAGAGAGAGAGGCAAAGAGACAGGAATAATGAAAGAAAAAAGTTAAAAAAGAAAGAAAGGAGGAAAGAAGGAAGAAAGGAAAACAAAACAAAACAGACTCAATATTCTGACACCAAAGAACCTCCAAAGACACCATGGAATTCATTTTGTGGTAGCATGGGGCCTACTTTTAAAAATGGTTTGTTTACCTGCTGATACTCCCTTCTAAAAAACTAGGCTTTCATTCCCAAGTGGCTGTCAATAAGAGATAGTTTATGGGTTAAGGATTAGTGTGGGTATAAACTTCTCTTTTCAGGTCTAGGGCACCACATGGAACAGACCCTTGTAGGTCCTGGGCATGCTCCTACACTCTCTGTAGGTTTATATGTGCACCAGGAATGTTGTCTTTAGAAAGACTTATTATCTTGGTGATCTCTGTCCTCCACCCCTGCAACTAACTCTTACACTCTTTCTGCCTCATCTTCTGCAGAAATCCCTGAGCCCTAGGGGAGGGAATTAAGAAAGACAACACATTTAAAACCGAGTGTTCCTAGGTCTCTGTTTCTCACTCTTTTCATGTTCTTTGGGTCTCTATTTATACCAAGCTACATCAAGAGGAAACATTTCTGATGATGACTGGGCAAAGCGTGGATCTGTGAGTGTAGCAGAAAGTGTATAGAAGTCATTTTATTGCTGTGTTCCTTCAGCAGAACAATAGTATTTTACTTTCCTTAGATCCTTGGCCTATCAAATCTCATGTTCTTGGTCACCAAAGCATTGCTGGATATGGGTCTTACATCATGGAGTGTGCCATAAATTCAGTCAGATACTGCTCTGCTACTCCTACAACCTTTGTGCCACTACTTTACAAAGTAATGCTGCAGCAGGTACACTGAAGGGTTGTATCTGGTTAGTGTTTATATTTTTTTAGTTTGCAGAGTATGTTATAATAGCATGAACAGTAATCTGTAGGGCTGAAGGTTCTAGGAAGGTAACAGCATGGCCTCTCCATATTTAGTGAATGATACAGTCTTCAGTGATAAGGCCTTCTTGTCAGTCTGCGTAGGGCAACCAATCAATTTGGTAATGGTTTGAGTTGCTTGGGGATTCCCAAGGCTCTTGGTTACTCCATTAGAAGTGATCCATTCTTAGTACCTCCAGCATTTCATTGGGTTATGAGAGATGCCTAATTAGGGCTCTGTCTCCCTGACTACTTGGTAATTTCGTTTGATTACCTTCATATATGTACATATTTTAGGAAGCTTCTGCTCTATTAGGTTTCCATATGACTCCTCAAATGGTCCTTAGATTTATTTGCTCCTCCCTGTATCCTTCCTTTGCTATCCTCTTCTTTGCCTTTCTCCATTTGATCCTACCTTGATATTAAGCCCAACCTTCATTTCCCCTTTCTAGGGAGATAAATTCTACCCTGCTATTTCCTTACTCTCTATCTCACCTCTGAAGTTCTATAAATTATATCTTGCTTGTCAATGACTTAACAGCTAAAGTTCACATGTAAGCAAATATATACCAAATTAGCCTTTCTGGATCTTAGGTTACCTCAATCAGAATGATTTTGTCCAGTTCCACCCATGTGAATTTCATGATTTTGTTTCTTGTTTCTTTATTTTGGATAAGTAATATTCCAGTGCAAATATATTTTAACTATAAACATTCCTTGTGTAATGGTGCCACATTTTCTTTATCTATTAATCCTTTGATTGACATCTGTGTAGTTTGCAACATTTGACTATTATGACTAAAACAACAAAGAATATGGCTGAGCAATTGTCTCTTAGCAAAATGAACTCAAGAGTGATAACAGTTGGATCTGGAGGTAGGTTGATTCCCACCTTCCTGAGTAACAACCACAATGATTTCCACAGTGCCTGTACAAGTTTGTAGTTCTGCCAATAATGGACCTGTGTTCCCATTACTCCACATCCTCAGCAGAATGGTGTACTAACCCTGGCCATTCTGACTGGTGTAATATGAAATCTCAAAGAAGTTTTTATTTGCATTTCAGTGATGATGAAGGATTTTTATCATTTCTCATGGGTTTCTCAGCCACTTCAGTTTCCTCCTTTAAAATTTTCTGTTTAGATTTGTACCGCATTTTTAAATTATGTTATTTTTCATGCCCCATTTTTTAGATTTTTTATATATTTTTGAATATTGCTTGCATATTGGATGTGTAGTTGATAACTTTTCCTCATATTATCAGCTGCCACTTTGTCCTTGATGGTTTTCTTTGCCTTAAAGAAATTGTTCAGTTTCATGGGGTCCCATAGTTAATTGTTGATTTCAGCACCTGCTCTTATTGGTGTTCTGTTTAGAGAGTGTCTTTTCGTGCCGGGCAGTGGTGGCGCACACCTTTAATCCCAGCACTCGGGAGGCAGAGGCAGGTGGATCTCTGTGAGTTCGAGGCTGGGCTGGACCGACAGCCTCCAAAACAATACAGAGAAACCCTGTCTCGTAAAAAAATAAACAAAAAAAAGAGAGTGTCTTTTCGTTCCCCACATTCCTTCTATCATATGCAGTTTATCTGGCCTTAAATTGAAGCTTTTTGTTTGTTTGTTTTTTAAGACAGGGTTTCTCTGGGTAACTTTGGAGCCTCTCCTGCTTCTCATGCTGTAGATCATGCTGGCCTCAAACTCACAGATTCACCTGCCTCTGCCAACCAAGTGCTAGGATTAAAGGCATGTGCCACCACTGCCCAGCAAGTTGAAGCTTTTTAAAGCTGGGTGATAAATATGAATCTCTTTATCTTCTTCTAAATGCAATCATCCAGTTTGACCAGCACCATATTTTTGAAGATACATTTTTCCAATATGTATTTTTGTACCAAGTGCCCATACATGTGTAGAATTATGTCTGTGTCTTCAATTCCATTCCATTGATCAACATGAATTATTTAAGCCAAACTATGCCACTTTTTTACGACAGTCTCTAAGTTGAGAATAAGAATGATGTTACTCCCAACATTTATTTTATTGTTAAGTATTATTTTAGTTATCTTGGAATTTTTGGGTTTTTTTTTCAGATGAAGCTGAAAAATGTCCTTTCAAGTTCTGTGAAGCATTGTGTTACAAATTTTAAGGAGATTTCATAGAATCTATAGATTGCTTCTTTTATAATATCCATGACTAGAACCAAAAGAAGTCGCCAAAACAACCCAGTATTCTGAGTTGAAAAATGCTGACACACATAAGTATAAGTATTTTAATACAATGATAGTATCCATGTCCCTTAGGTAAAATTGATCTGTAATTCTCTTTCTTAGTAAGATCTTTAAATGGTATAGGTGGCAGAGTAACTTTGGTGTCATAAAAATTACTTTACCGTGTTCTTCTGCTTTCTCCTGGTCCTTCTGTATGTTTAGATGGACACTGCTTAAATTTTTATTTTTATGTGTCATTTTTCTCCATTCGTCATGATTGAAAATTTTGCTAGTTATAGTGGAATCTTTGGTGGAATCAATAATCTCTTAAAGTGTGTAGAACATCTGTCCAGGAGCTTGTGGCTTTTAGAATCACCACTGAAAAGTCAGGTGGAATTCTAATAGACCTGCCTTTAAATTTATTTGTTATTTTTTCCATGTAGGTTTGAATATTCTTTCTTTGTTCTGTGTGTTTAGTGTTTGGTTATTATATGCAGTGAGGAACTTCTTTTCTTGTCCAGTCTATTTGTGTTCTATATGCTTCTTGTACCTTGATAGGCATTCCTTTATTTAGGGGAAGGAAATTTTCTTCTATGATTTCATTGAAAATATTTTTGAGCCTTTTGATGTGTGTTTCTTCTACTTTCCCTGTTTCCATTATTCTTAGATTTGGTCTTTTCAAAATTTTCTAGATTTTCTGGATGTAATTTGCTTGGATTTCCTTTTATTAGGTTAGTATTTCATTCATTCATTTATTTATTTATTTTACATCCTACCTGCAGTTTTCTCTCCCTTATCTCCTCCCATTCTCTATTCCACCTCTGCTCCTCTGTGGGGCAGGCCTTCCATGGGTATCAACATAGCATGCCATACCAAATTGCAGCAAGACTAAAACACCTTTCCAAGTATTAAGGCTGGTTCCCAAAGCCAGCCAAAACATTAGTGACAGTCCATGTTCCCATTGTTATGAGTCCTAAAGTAGACAAAGTTACACAATTGTCACATATATATAGAGGGCCTAGGTCAGTCCCATACAGACTCCCTGGTTGAGTTCCTATTAGCAAGGATAAATGCTTCTATGAGTTTTCCTATGATGTCCTTGAAATCTCTGGCTTCTACAATCATCCCCTCTTCTCATCAGCAGAATTCCCTGAGCTTAATCTAATATTTGATAGTGGGTCTCTGCATCTGTTTCTATCAGTTATTGATGAAGGCTCCATACTGACATTTGGGGTAGTCATCATATAAGCAGAATAGTGTTAGGTATCAATATAGTGACTAACATGTTTTCCTTTCCAGTCATGTTTAGTTCTATCCTAGGTCTGAGCCTTCCAGCCTTCTAGTCCTGGCATTCCAGACAGTGTTAGTGATGGGCTCATTCTCACAGCATATGTGTGAAACTGGACCAGTTATTAGTTGGCCGCTTTCACAATCCCTACACCCTGCTTACTTCCCACCATCTCTCCTTATACTTTCCACAGACAGGAGAGGCTGTAAGACAAAGATTATGTTGCTGAGTTAGTGTCCCAATCCCTCCACTCAAAATCTTGCCTGATTACAGGAGATGGCCAGTTCAAGATATGTATCATATCCACTATTGCTAGGAATATTGGCTTAGATCATCTTTGTGTATTCCTGGGAGTTTCCCTTGTACCTGGTTTCAGCCTGATCCCAAAATGTCCCTCCTTTCTGTTATCTCTTTAATACTCTCCCTTCAATCAATCCCATGACCTGATCACTCCTGTTCCTATCACCACCAACTCCCAGTCCACCCGGAAGATTTCTTCTATTTTCCCTTCCAAGGGAGATCCATGTTTTCCCCTTGGGCACAACTTATAATTTAGTCTTTCTTTATCTATGGATTGTAGATACAGTCTTTTACTTTACAGATAATATCCACTTATTCATTTGTACCTACCATGTTTGTCTTTGGGGTCTGCATTACTTTACTCAGGAAGATGTTTTCTAGTGCTATCCATTTGCCTTCAAATTTCTTGGTGCCTTTGCTTTTAACAGCTGAGTAATACTCCATTTTGTAGATATACCACATCTTTTTCATCAGTTCTTCTGTTGAGGAGCATCTAGGTTGTTTCCAGGTTCCAGCTATTTGAACAAAGGAGTTACGAATATAATTGAGTAAGTGTCCTTGTTGTATTATTGTGCATCTATCACTAACTGGGGGGAGGAGGCAGCCTAAAGTTTACACCAGAATATGGAAAAAAATACAAAAATGTGGCAAGAATGAAACTTGTCTTTCTAAAGGGAAATAAATGATCACACACTTTCTGATGGCAACTTTCTCTTTTTGTCATCTTGAAAAAAATTCCTTTGTGAATATCTATCTTGCTCATCTACATAGTTCTATATCACTCATTAGTTATCTCTACACAAGATCTTCTTTACACAGTAACTTCTGTCTTTACAGTCCAACTCTAGACAATTGAATATTACATTTTCAGAGTCTGACCCATTCTCATAACACAAGATAAATGACACAGTTTTTCTTAGGCTGGGGAAGTCACATTAATTGACAAGTGAGTAATTCCTGCTGATGCACATAACACTACGTTGGTGAGGTTTTCTAGACAGAAAATGACATTGAGATTCAGGACTTAACAATAACTATCAGTTGATTGAATCCTGAGTCCTGTCGCGTGAACTGGTGCTTGGAGAATGTACCGAAAGTCAATTACTAAGAAAAGTATGTATACACAAGTTGCTTCAAGTTATGACCTTGAATCAGGAATAATCACCTAGGAAATTGACCTCATGTGTTTGCTTCAGAATCAACTAGATATTCATCTGCAAGGGCAACCAGTTTGCTTCTAATTTGCCCTGAAGTCTGAAATTATCTGAATTGTAACTGAGAATACTGCTACTTTTCTGTGTCAGTCTGAGTAATGAAAAATATTTATGTATCATTTCTATTCATCAGAATTATGCATATAAAGCAGAAATCATCTTCCTGACCATCCAAAGCTCATGTGCACCCAACAGGTGGATTATGATTATATGCATGAGATAAACACACAAGCAGAAGGAAAACACTCATAGCTGTTATTACAGAAGAAATATAGTGTCTCTTAAGAGAATTTACAAACAGAAACAACCAGTCATTTACAGTCAGAAACTTCATAGCTTTGTCAACTTTGGCTCCCCATCAGAGAGTTAGTCATCTGTTGAGTTGATCTGCTGAACAGTAGTTGTCACCTGCTGCATAATCTCATGGCCTCCTTCAAGAATCAATTGAGTATATTTCCAAGAGTTTTATGATTGATCTCAAGCTCTACTTCAGATCTATCATAATAAATACAATATGGTATTGTCATAAAAACAGACACACTGCTCAAAAGAATCTAATGGAAGACCCAGATGTAAATCCACATACCTATGAACACATGGATTTTTGACAAAGAAGTCAAAATTATACAATAGAAAAATGAAAGCATCTTCAGCAAATGGTTCTGGCATATCTGTATGTTGGTATGTAGAAGAATGTAAATGGATCTATATTTATCATCCAGCACAAACTGAAGTCCAAGTGCATCACAGAGCTCAACATAAATCCAGACACACTGACCATGATAGAGAGAAAGTGCAAAATAGCTTTGAAATCATTGACAGACAAGATATCAGTAGCAGGGACACTAAGAGCTATAATTAATAAATAGGAACTCATGAAACTGAAAAGGTTCTGCAAGGCAAAGTACCCTGTCAATAAGACAAAACAGAAGTCTACAGAATAGGAAAATATCTTCTCCAACCCGACACCAGACAGGAGGTTGAATTCTAAAATATACAAAGCACTCAAGAAACTTAGACATTATAAAACCAAATAATTAAAGTTTAAAACATGAGGTACAGATGTAAACATAGAACTCTCAGAATAAGAATTTCAAATAGCCTAGAAATGCTTAAAGAAATATTGAACATCCTTAGCCATCATTCAAATTCAAATACAAAAAAAATGTGAGATTCCATCTTATACATCTCAGAATGGCTAAGGTCAAATCCACAGATGACAGTTCATGCTGCAGAGGATGCAGAGCAAGGGGAAGACTCCTCCTTCACTGATGGGAGTACAAACTTGCATAACCATTTTGGAGATAAATATGGCAGTTTCTCAGAATATTTGGAATCAATCTACCTCAAGATTAATATTTTCTTTGACCAAGATATCAATTTCTTCTATCTTGTATTCAATCCCTGACATTATCTCGTCTGTCTTTGGATTCTGTTGATGAGGCTTGCCTCTGAGTTTTATGTTCCAGAGTATGTATATATTTTATTTACAATTATCCCTAGGTTTAAGTCTTCCTTGATTATTCAACATCCATTTGGCAGTCTTTCACTTTTTTTTCTTTCGTATCACTGATGGTTTTTGTTTTCCTAGATGTATATGGGACAAATTATCTTTCTCTTTAAGAAATCTATCTAATATATTCATTCTTAAAGTATATTTTGGGGTCCTTGTATTGTATTTCAGGTATTTTGAATTTCTGAATGTCAACTGAGGCATGTTTATTGGGCTTTACTGGAGACATATATTTTTTCTTTTTCTAATTTTAAATTTAAATTTAAATTAGAAACAAGGTTGCTTCACATGTCAATTCCAGGTCCCTCTTTGTTTCTCTCCCCTCCTCCTATATCCTCCCACCAACCACCCCCCCAATATCCCCTCATTTCCCCAGGTAGGGTGAGGCCCTCCTTGGGGATGTCCATAGTCTGTCATTTCATCCAGGGCAGGGCCTAGACCCTTCCCGAAGAGTTCAGGGTGAGAGTGCATCTCTCATTGTTGGATAGGAGCACAAAGTCCATTTGTATACCTGGGATAAATACTGATCTACTACTCAAGGCTCAATAGATTACCTAGGCCTCCTCACTGATACCCACATTCAGGGTGTCTTGATCAGTCCCATGCTGGATTTCCAGGCATCAGTCTGGGATTCAAGAGCTAACCCCTGTCAGGTCAGCTGTTTGTGGGAGCTAAACCATGCCAGTATTAATGCCTTTGGTCATCGGTCCTCCCTCTCTGTCACTGGATTTCAGCTCAGTGCTTAGCCATGGCAATCTGCCTCTGATTCCATCAGCCACTGAATGAAGGTTCTGTTTCCCAGACTCTCTGGCCATGGGATTGTAGGCTGGCACTCCCCAGATCTATGTCAAAAATCTATATATGAGAGAGTACATGCCATGTTTCTCTTTTTGTGACTGGGATACCTCACTCAGGATGGTTTCTTCTAGTGTGATCCATTTGCCTGCAAATTTCAGGATTCCATTGTTTTTTTCTGCTGAATAGTACTCCATTGTGTAAAATTACCACATTACTCTATCCACTCTTCAGTTAAGGGGCATCTAGGTTGCTTCCAAGTTCTGGCTATTACAAATAATGCTGCTATGGACATAATGGAACAGATGTCCTTTTTGTATGAATGGGCATCTTTTGGATATATGCCTAAGAGTGGAGATGCTGGCTCTTGTGGTAGGTTTATTCCTATTTTTCCGAGGAAACTCCATAGTGATTTCCAAAGTGGCTATACAAGTTGGCACTACCACCAGCAATGAAGGAGTGTCCCCCTTTCACCACATCCTCTCCAGCATAAATTGTCATTGGTGTTTTTGATTTTAGCCATTCTGACAGGAGTAAGATGGTAACTCAGAGTTGTTTTCATTTGCATTTCCCGGAGGGCTAAGGATGTTGAGCATTTTCTCAAGTGCTTCTCAGCCATTTTAGACTCCTCTATTGAAAATTCTCTATTTCTGTAGCCCACTTTTTAATTGGATCCTTTGGTGTTTGGGAGACTTGCTTCTTGAGTTCTTTGAAAATTTTGGAGATCAACCCTCTGTCACATGTGGGGTTAGTGAATATTTTTCCCACTCTGTGGGCTGCCTTTTTGTCTTGCTGATTGTGTCTTTTTTTGCCTTACAGAAGCTTCTCAATTTCAGGAGGTCCCATTTATTAACTGTTGACCTCACTGTCTGTGCTGCTGGTGTTATGTTCAGGAAGCTGTCTCCTGTACCAATTTGTTCAAGGGGACCACCCACATCTCTTCTAAGAGGTTCAGTGTGGCTGGATATATGTTGAGTTATTTGATCCATTTGGACTTCAGTTTTGTGCATGGTGATAGACACAAATCTATCCACATTCTTCTACATGGCAGCATACTGGAGACATATTCTAGTGACTATTTTTGAGTCTATTTTTAGCCAGACATCTAGTCATATGAGTTTCATGTAAATGAAATTCTAGATGCTGATATCTGGTCTTGCTTTGTTGGTTTGATTTTCTGTTTCTGGGTTTCCTTTGCCCTCTCTGTTTCTTGCAGAGTGTGGTGACTATGGCATACCTGGCAGGGGAATGCTTCTAGGGTCCTGCCAGATGTGGCCACTGGGAGTCTTGTTAGTATGTGTATCTAGATATTAAGGACTGTCATTAAGAATGGAGATTAGATAGAAGGGAGGATGATAAGGTACACAGGAGCAAGGGGCACAGTGTGCCACCAATATTTATTTATTCCCCTGTTAGTGGAGGCTAAGAGGCAGGAACAGTCACAGCAGTGTTCTGCTACAAATCTGGGAATGAAACGGAAAATGCATTTGGAGGAGAGGGGAAAGAGTGAAGATCTGAGTGTCAGCTACCTCCTTTCCTTACTTGCTCGGCCAGTGCTTTCTGAGGTGTTGCAGCCCAGGAGGCCAGCTCCCAGGGGTGCACTCAGGATAGCAAAAAGAAAGATTTCTCAAATCAGTGACAAACTTGGGAAAATTTGTTCTCTATCTGAGGGTGAGAATTTTTCTGTCTGAAGATAAATAAGGAAACACATGTTACATGATGATAATTTATAAAAAAATTTGGGGGGAGCAAGCACATGCTTTCCTGATGGTAAGCTTGTCTTTTGCTTCATTTTGAATAATTTTTGTTCACAACTCTGCACACAGTTACATAACTTTGTATACATTTTCACATTTCCCTTTACATACATGTATCTCTCTTCTTCACAATCATTTATCTTTACACAAAGTTATGTATCTTTTCACACAGTTAACTCTCTCTCCCCAGCTACATCTACCTTCTACACAGTAACACATATCTACATAGAGTTACATCTATTTTCACAGTTACAGTCTTTACACATCTACATTCTTTCACATGCATCTCTCTCCCCAAAGTTATGTTCTCCACATGCCCATATACTTCTTTCTTCACATCATCTCTCCTTAACACATATTTGTCTTTTATAGAGCTTCATCTTCTACATCTTTCTACTCACTCAGCTATTTCTCCACAATTACAATTCTTTCTCTCTGCACATTCATATACATTTCACTAACAACACACACACACACACATACACACACACATACACACACACTTCTCTCTTATCTCTCCTCTCACAGCCAAAACCTCTGGACAAATATGAATCACATTTTCAGGGTCACACAGATTTTCTTGATAAACAATGATAAACAGAGCCAAACTGATGACACAGTTTCTCTCAGGCTAGGAAGGTCATGTTGACCAGCCAGTGGGTAAAGCAAGCAAGTAGCTCTGAGTAATCAGGGTTCTCAGACAGAAAGTGACATTGAAATTCAGGATATAATAAACAGTTATTGGGCTGAACTTTGAGGTGGGGGAGTATGTGCAGAAAAGCCATATCTGATTAAGTTTTGTATACTAAAGTTGTTTCATGCTCTGACCTTGAATCAGCAATGAAAATAAGATTGTCTCCTAGAAAATGAGATTAGAGTAGTGGTGGAAAGGAAAAAGAAGGGAAGGGATGCATAAAGGGGAATAGTAGGCACCCAGCCTTGGTTAAAAAAAATTGAGAAGTACTATACATCTCAGAGGAAGGTGATCATGGAAAACAACAGTATTCTGGGTATTTAAAAATTAAGGCTGAAGCCCTAAGGCTTTCAACATAAGAACTGATGTGTAAGGAGATTGCTACAAGTTCTCCAATTCAACAGTAGAACCTGTGAGCATGTTTTGAAAGACAGCATGTGCCCTAAACTCTAGTAATACATAAATGCTTGCATTTATCAAATAATTTAAATTAATAAACAAATATGCATATTTAAAATGTAAAAGGAAAATTTTACAAAACAATTACTTCCTTTAAAGAATTCAAGGTCATCAGCTATGTTCTTCTGCTCTTACTATAAAACTGCTTTTCATGTATGTGACTTTTCTCAGTCTAGGGCAACTTTGCAATAGAAGACACTGTAGGCACTCAGTTGTGGAAATGATAGTAGTTTCTAGATGGTATCCATAAAAGTGATAACTAGCAAAACAGTAGCAGGCTGAAGTTCCCAGAAGTTGAAGCTATAGTCCTCTTGGCTGTAAGTGAGTTTGGGAGTTGTTATTCAGAGTACATATTAGAAAACGGCAAACAAAGTAAGAAGAATTTATGAAGTGTGAAAGCCTAGGACCATTGAAAGTACTTCTGGACTATAGCATAATGAAGACAGAGATGTTTCTGATTGTAGTTAACCTGTGGGTACTGGGAGGAGAGAAATATGGCATTATAAGGCTTCTCCTTTCTCCATTTCTTCACTCAATAACCAGTGAACACTGGTCATTGTTTTGAAAGGGCTGTATATCTCAAAATTTTCAATCCAACAAATAAGGCATCAACAGAAGCAAATGAATTATACATTAACATTTCCCATGCTTCATTCACTCTACGGGACAGTTGTTATCTCACATTAGACAGGAGGAATGTAAGTGTGAGAAGTTGGAGTATATGCTGAAAGTTAAGTTACTGGTTAAGTTTCAAGCCCCATAGGAGTCAAGCCCATTTCTGCTTGGCAGCAAATTATTCTTTTTTTATTTTATTTTCCAGTTTAAATTTAGATAAGAAACAAGATTGCTTCACAAGTCAGATCCAGGTCCCTCTCCCTTTCCCTCCCCTCCTCCCGTGTCCCCCCCAAACCCCCCCCATTATCCCCTCATTCCCCCAGGGAGGGTGAGGCCCTCCATGGGAGTGTCCATAGTCTGTCATTTCATATAGTGCAGGGCCTAGACCCTTCCCCAAGAGTTCAGGGTGAGAGTGCACCTCACATTGTTCTATGGGAGTCCAGAGTCTGTGTGTATACTTGGGATGAGTACTGATCTGCTGACCAAGGCTCAATAGATTACCTAGGCCTCCTCACTAACACCCAGATTCAGGGGGGTCTTGATCAGTCCCATGCTGTATCCCAGGCTGATGCCTGGGATTCAAGAGTTAACCTTTGTCAGGTCAGCTGTTTCTGGAGGTTAAACCAGCCCAGTCTTAATCCCTTTGATCATCAGTCCTCCCTCTCTGTTACTGGCTTTCTTGAGTTCAGCTCAGTACTTAACCAAGGGAGTCTGCCTCTTCCTCGATCAGCCACTAAATAAAGTTTCTGTTTCCCAGACTCTCTTGCCATAGGATTGTAGGCTGGCACTCCCCAGATCTATGTCTAAAATCCATATATGAGAGAGTACATGCCATGTTTCTCTTTTTATGACTGGGTTACCTCACTCAGGATGGTTTCTTCTAATGTCATTAATTTGCCTGCGAATCTCATGATTCCATTGTTTTTTGTTTTTTTGTTTTTTTGTTTTTTTTTTTGCTGAATAGTACTCCATTGTGTAAATGTACCACATTTTCTTTATCCACTCTTCGGTTGAGGGGCATCTAGGTTGCTTCCAAGTTCTGGCTATTACAAATAAAGCTGCTATGAACATAGTGGAACAGACATCTTTGTTGTATGAATGGGCATCTTTTGGATGTATGCCTAAGAGTGGAGTTGCTGAGTGTTGTGGTAGGTTTATTCCCATTTTTCTGAGGAAAATCCATACTGATTTCCAAAGTGACTGAACCAGTTGGCATTCCCACCAGCAATGGAGGAGTGTCCCCCTTTCACCACATCCCTGGGATGAAACCTACTTGATAGTGGTGAATGATCATTTTGATGTGTTCTTGGATCAGATTTGCCAGTATTTTATTGAGTATTTTTGCATCAATGTTCATGAGGGATATTGGTCTGAAGTTCTCTTTCTTAGTTGTATCTTTGTGTGACTTGGGGATCGAGGTTATTGAAGCCTCATAGAAAGAGTTTAGCAAAGACCCTTCTGTTTCTATTATGTGGAACACTTGGAGAAGAATTGGTATAAGCAGTTCTTTGAATTTCTGGTAGAATTCTGCACTGAGGCCATCTGGACCTGGACTTTTTTTGGTTGGGAGACTTTGATGACTGCTTCTATTTCCATAGAGGTTATAGGTCTATTTAAATTTCTTATCCCTTCTTGATTTAGTTTTGGCAGGTGATAGCTATCCAGGAAGTCATCCATTTCCTTTAAATTTTCGAATTTTGTGGAGTACAGGTTTTCAAAGTATGACCTAATGATTCTCTGGATTTCCTCAGAGTCTGTTGTTATGTCTCCCTTTTCATTTCTGATTTTGTTAATTTGCGTGTTCACTCTTGGCTGTTTAGTCAGTTTGGACAAAGGTTTGTCTATCTTGTTGATTTTCTCAAAGAACCAACTCTTTGTTGCATTGATTCTTTGTATTGTTTTCCTGGTTTCTGCTTTATTGATTTCAACCCTCAATTTGATTATTTCCTGGCCTCTAATCCTCCTGGGGGAGTTTGCTTCTTTGTGTTCTAGAGCTTTCAGCTGTGATGTTAATTCTCTGCTATAACTGTTCTCCTGTTTCTTCATGTGGGCACTTAGTGCTATGAACTTCCCCCGTAGCACTGCTTTCAAAGTGTCCCATAGGTTTGGGTATGTTGTGTCTTCTTTCTCATTGAATTCAAGGAAGTCTTTAATTTCTTTTTTAATTCCTCTTTGACCCAGGGATGGTGCAGTTGAGCATTATTCAATTTCCATGAGTTTGTAGGTTTTCTGCAATTTGTGTTGTTCTTGAATTCTAATTTTAAAACATGGTGGTCTGATAAGATGCATGGAGTTATTCCAATTTTTGTAGCTGCTGAGGTTTGACATGTTGCCAAGTATGTGGTCGATTTTTGAGAAGTTCCATGTGGTGGTGAGAAAAGGTATATTCTTTTTTATGTGGATGAAATGTTCTATAGATATCTGTTAATCCCAGTTGGGTCATTACTTCTATTAGACCCTTTGCTTCTTTGTTGAGTTTCTGTCTGGTATTCCTGTCTAGTGGTGAGAGTGGTGTGTTGACATCTCCCACTATAACTGTGTGGGGCTTTAGATGAGATTTAAGTTGTAATAATGTTTCTTTAACGAATGTGGATGCCTTTGTATTTGGGGCATAGATGTTCAGGGTAGACACTTCATCTTGGTGGGTTTCACCTGTGATGAGTATGTAATGACCTCCTTCATCTCTTTTGATTGATTTTATTTTAAAGTCTATTTTGTTAGATACTAGGATTGCTACCCCTGCGTGTTTCTTGGGTCCATTTGATTGAAAAATTTTTTCCCAACCTTTAATTCTCAGGTAATGTCTGTCTTTGAGGGTGAGGTGTGTTTCTTGTATGCAGCAGAAGGAAGGGTTCTGTCTTCGAATCCATTCTGTTAGTCTGTGTCTTTTTATGGGTGAGTTAAGGCCATTAATATTGATGGATATTAATGACCATTGATTGCTCATCCTTCTTCGATTTGCAATGGTTGTTGGTGATGGAATTATGTGTGAAATTTCACGCTTTTGTTCTTTTGGCTGTTGGTAGAGAGGGATTCTCTAATGCCTATGTTTTTCTAGTTGTAGTTAGCTTCCTTGGGTTGGAGTTTTCCATCCAAAATTTTCTGTAGGGCTGGGTTCGTGGACACATATTGCTTGAATCTAGTTTTGTCATGGAATATCTTGTTTACGCCATCTATAGTGATTGAGAGCTTTACTGGGTATAGTAGTCTGGGCTGGCATCCATGGTCTCTTAGTGTAGGTAGAATATCTATCCAGGACCTTCTGGCTTTCAGAGTTTCCATGGAGAAATCAGGTGTAATTCTGATAGGTCTGCCTTTATATGTTACTTGACCATTTTCCTTAGCTGCTCTTAATGTTCTTTCTTTATTCTGTATGTTTGGGGTCTTGATTATTATGTGGCGAGGGGATTTTTTTTTTGTGGTCCACTCTATTTAGTGTTCTGTAGACTTCCTGTACCTTCATTGGCATGTCTTTCTTAAGGTTGGGAAAGTTTTCTTCCATGATTTTGTTGAATATGCCTTCTGCCCCTTTGAGGTGGATTTCTTCTCCTTCTTCTATACCTATTATTCTTAGGTTTGGTCTTTTCATGGTGTTCCATATTTCCTGGATGTTTTGTGTTAAGGATTTGTTGGATTTAAGGTTTTCTTTGGTTGATGAATCCATTTCTCCTAGTGTATCTTCAACACTTGAGATTCTCTCTTCCATCTCTTCTATTCTGTTGGTAATGCTTGTATCGGTAGTGCCTGACTGTTTGTCCAGCTTTTCTATTTTCTGCCTTTCTTCAGATTGTGTTTTTTTAATGTCTCTATTTCAGTTTTCAACCCTTTCAGTGTTTGCATTGCTTCTTGCAATTTTCTGTTTATCTTTTTGTCCTTTTGTTGCCTTTTATGATTTTTTGGTTTGTTCTTTCTTCCATTTCTTGCATTTTTTGGTTTGCTTTTTGTTCCATTTCTCACATTTTGTGCTTTGTTTCTTCTTCCATTTCCTGCCTTTTTTGGTTTGTGTCTTCTTCCATTTTTTTCATTTTTTGCTTTGTTTTTTTTCTACCATTTCTTGCATTTTTGCTTTGTTTCTTCTTCCATTTCCTGCCTTTTTTGGTATGTTTCTTCTTCCAATTCTTGCATTTTTTGCTTTGTTTTTTTCTTCCATTTCTTGGATTTTTTGCTTCATTTCTTCTTCCATTTCCTGCCTTTTTTTGGTTTGTTTTTTCTTCCAATTCTTGCATATTTTGGTTTGTTTTTCTTCCATGTCTTGCATTTTTTGGTTTGTTTTTTCTTCCATTTCTTTGTGGGATTTTCCTATATCCTCCTTTAGGGCCTCTATCATTTTCATGAAATTGCTTTTAAGGTCGTTCTCTTCTGCTTTGTTCACATTGGAATGTTGGGGTCTTGCTGGTGTGGAGTCTCTAGAATCTGGCGGTGTCATATTTGTTTTTCTGTTGCTGAGTGTGTTTTTGTATTGTCTCTTTCCCATCTCTTCTTCTAGTGGGTGCAGAAAGAGCCCCTTACTGGTCTGGGGACCAGAGTTCCCTTTTGGTGGGTGCTAGCAAGTCCAATAACCTGGTGGGTCTTCTATTCCTTGTCCAAGTGCTGGTCCCATGGGTGGAGAAGAAGAACAGGAATCTGGGGCGCTTAGCCTCCTACCTGGTCCCCTGGGTCCTGTTGTACCTGATCCGGAACAGCTACTCCCCTTGTCTCTCTGGCACCTCTGGATTCCTGGTCTCATTGGCGGGAGAGAAGACCTGGAGTCTGGTGTGCTTGGCCCCGCCGGGATTGGGAGCTCTGTGCAGTTTCCAGGTGATCTGCAGGTACTGGATCACAGGCCAGGAAGCTGGCCTGTTTACCTGATGCTGCTGCAGGAACAGCTGCTTCCCTGGACTCCCAGCCTCCTCTGGTTTCCTGGTCTCGTTGGTGGGAGAGAAGATCTGGAGTCTGGGGTGCTTGGTTCCATTGGGATTGGGAGCTCTGTGCAGTTCCCAGGCGATCTGCAGATACTGGATCACAGGCCAGGAAGCCGGCCTGTTTACCAGATGCTGCTCCAAATTATTCTATTATTGCTTATTTAGCAGCAAGAACACATCTCCAAAAGGGAAAAAAAGGAGTTGCATTCTGTGCTGATATCATTGTCCAATGGTAGCTTATTTTGAAGAAATAAGATTAGAATAAAATGCATCTTGCCAGAAAACTTTCAAGTACAATGAAGCAAATAACAACAGAGAACATAATCTCAGAATTATTCAGATTGATAATAAAAAAATCAAAATGATAAGAGGACATATGATTGAAATATCACTTATGTAAAGTAAATGTTTTAAAGAATACTAAAGTTTTAAAGTTGGAGAAGAAATCTCATGAGATAATTCAGTACTTGACTTTGAAGAAACAAAATTAAATGTGTGAAAAGTTTGAGTCCAACAGGTTTAATATCCATGATTGTTGTGTCCAGTGGGTTTGAAACAGGAAAGTGTGGACATTCCACTATCATTTCTTTTAGATTATCTGAAGAAATAAGTAGATACCCTCACCCCATGGCTCATATAAATTTGATAAACCCCCAGGGATTAGCATTCATTTCTTATACTTGTCTAAATATTGATGATTAAAGTAGAGCTCTTGCAGTGTGATCAACCTGCCTGATTATGGCATTGTTAAAAGACATGGATTCTAACGGATTTCACACTGCAGACAGTCCAAATAGTCTATGAAGGAGATGGGGAGGGAAGACAGTTTCATCAACAGAGATTTTTTGAGTCATTTCTGCTCCTGTAAATAATTTATCATTTAAACTGAAAGGAAATTTAAGTCTGCTAAAGATTCTTAATTTGTAAGAAACAATAGAAAAAAGTGTTCTATACTTTTTCCCAGGTAATTAATTATGACAACCTAGGTAGAGGTTTAACCAAAACATACTTATATTTATTCCTTTTTGTTTTCAGAAAAGAGTATGGCAGAATTCATTTCCTTTTAGCCACAGAGTCTATGAACTTCTTTAGGTTAGAAATAAAGAACCACTGTTGCATTGAGTTTTGGAACTGAGGGAAGGGAGAATGTTTTTGTTCTGTGTTTTTCAAATAAAGACTCACCTGAAGATGTGGTACAGTGTGGGTAGCCTGCCTTTGGTTAATTTAGAATGAGCTGGCTTGGCGTCTTTACCCATATCAAGTCTGAAATCACAGGGGTGACATCAAAGATCCTAACCCTTTCCCTTACATCTGCCAGGGTGTGGTATTTTACAATGGAATGAGTGTTGGGCCTAAGAAAGGCTTGGATTCGAGGCCCAGTGTAAGCTCCTGAGCCTGACTTTTGTGTAGCTTTAGCGACCTGTGACTAACCTGTAACCTCCACGTGGGGGTGACTCAGCCAGATCTGATGCAAGATTGTACCCTGCCTAGCTACCTGCCTGCTTGGTGGAATGCTATTGGCCCTTAACTCCTCACATTACCTTACCCTATCCTTAGATTCCCATCCCCTACCTCAGTCCCATATAAGTTCCTGTGTATTGGAATAAATCGAGATCCTGCTTCGACAGACTCCCAACTCAGTGTGTGTTTTCTCACCTGGTAACTAATGGGGGGAGGGTCTGAGTCATAGACACTCACCATCCTGCTCAGCCCCCGGAAGAGGCGGGCTGGACTGGACCGGGCCCTTCCCCCACTCTACCTGCAGGGAGGACCCTGCAAATGAGTCCTTGAGTATTGTTTTAGAATTATCACTGTGTGACCACAATCGTGTGAAGGATGAGCTAACACACACATTACTTTAAAAATTATTTAAGAAACTTCTTGAGAATCCCAAGACCACAAATAGTTGCTTGCTACTGTCCATAAGCCTTCATTTGTCCCTATCTCTGTCCTTCCACCTCTTCTAATTCCCTTCCCAATAACTGACATTAAAATCTATATTAAAGCCTTGCTATTTTGTTGTTATGGCATTGTTTTCTTATATTGCTTTGCTTCATCATTCTGGCATTATATATTCATTGTGCCCTCTTGGTTTGTTTAATATCCTCTTCTTATATCCTCCATAGAGCTGCCTTTATGGACATAAATTCCTTACTTTTTTATCATTGAAAATTTTTCTTTTCTCTTTCAATTATGACTGACAATTTTGCTGATTATAGTAGTTTGGTCTGGCACATGTGCTTCTTCAAAACTTATAGAACATCTGTCCAGGCTTTTCTAGTTTTCATGTTTTCCATTGAGAAATAAGGTATTATTCAGATAGGCATGCCTTTTATGTGACTTGGCAGAAAAATTGTGAGAGCCAGAGATAGAGGGGACCTTCAAGAAAATATGGTTTTCAGACAAAATGAACAGTTGAAGATTTGATCTCACAGAGATTGTGAAGGCATACAGGATACTTGCACAAACTAAAGCCAGAGAAAACGTCAGCATGAAGTGCTGGGGAATGTGGGCATGAAATTTTATGTCTAGCTACCCTGACAGGTCAACCACACTACAGTACTGGTGTTACTCTCAACAGTAGTTGGACAACAAAAAATTGGACTAGATGGGAACTTAAAAAGAAAAATTCAAAGTTAAATGAGTAGGACAGTATAAGTAGAAATAGTGGATATGAGATGAATTTAAGTGTATGAATCAAAACACACTACAACTACATGAATTATGAATTTCTTTTTTCTTTCTTTTTTTTTTTTTTTGGTTTTTCAAGACAGGGTTTCTCTTTGTAGAACTGACTGTCCATGAACTCACTTTGTAGAACAGGTTGGCCTCAATCTCACAGAGATCAGCCTGACTCCTGAGTGCTGGGATTGAAGGTATGTATCACCATCACCCCAAAAGATGTGACAGTCTACAATGATCCCCCACAGGAGGCCTCACCCTCTCTGAGAAGTGAATGGAAAGTGGGATGGGCAGATGGTGTGGGGAATGGGAGGATGGGAGGGAGAGGGGACTGAGATTGGTAAGTAAAATAAGATTAGCTTTAATTTAAATAAAAAATTAGTAAGTACTTTTCTTAAAAATCCCAATGTTGTTCAACCAAAAACCTGAGAAAGCTGTGGAACACAGAAGGGAAATGGCACTAGACTTTCTATTGTTATTCCATGAAGAAAGCAAAAGCAAGGCTGGAAAGATGGCAAAGTTGGTAAAGAGAATCTGAGGTTAGATCCCCAACAATCATGTACAGTGCTGGGAACACCGCATCTAAACCCAAGGCTGGGGATGTAAAGGCATGGGAGTATCAGAGGCTTGTTCTCAGTCAGTCCTTCTAGATAATCGATCAACCTCATGCTCCTTGAGAGCACCATTCTCAGAAAGATAAGGAAGAGGCAGACACCCACAGCTAAACACTGAACTAAGCTCCTGGAATTCAGTGTCAGAAAGGGAAGAGTAATAAGCAAAGGGGTCAAGACCAGGCCTGTAAAACCCACAGAAACAGCTGACCTGAACAAGGGGAGCACATGGACCCCAGACTGATAACTGGGAAGCCAGCATAGGACTGATCCAACCCCCTCAACGTAAGTGTCAGTTAGGAGGCCTGGGCAATCTATGGAGCCTCTGGTAGTGGATCAGTATTCATCTCTAGTATAGGAATGGGCTTTAGGAGCCCAATCCACATAGAGGGATACTCTCTCAGCCTAGACACACGGGGAAGTGCCTAGGGCCTACTCCAAAGGATATAATAGATATTGAAGATTGTCCTGTGGAGCAGAAAGAATATGGGATAGTGAGTGGGTGAGAGGCTGGGGAGGAAGGGAAGGAGAGGGAACTGGACTGAAATATAAAACAAACTTGTTTCTAATTTAAATTTAATAAAATCAAGCAAAAAATAAAAGATAAGGTAGAGAAGCAATTGAAGGAGACACTAGACATGAAACTCTGACTTTCAAATGGCCATACCCACACAGGCATATGAACAGTACATTGCCCCCCTTTCACTCTCAATACACACAAAGGGGAAGCATATACAACAAACTTGTATCTATTAAATTTTTGTATCTTTCTAATTTCCTTTTTTTTATGTTCTACTTAAAGATTATATTTTCAGATCACCTGTTAAAACCTGACAAAAAAGCATATAAGATTGTTTCTTTCTCATTTGTTTTTTATTGTGTTTCCACAATTAGAAATGATATCACTATGCCCATAGCCACAATTCCTCTTTTAGAGTATTAGGAGAATTTTAACTTTTGGAGTCATTCTGGTAATTTTTTCTTCTTGTGTCCCATATTTGTCAAGGACAAATCACTATATCTATATAGATGGCCAATTTATTGTTCAGTTACCACTCTTTGTGCAGTGATAAATAGATAAAACCTCTGTCCACAGTATAAAACATACGGAAGAACAACTTTTCTGGAAATTGTGCCACAAAGTTTAGATCCATTTGAAAACAATCCTATTGAGTGCATTTTATGTACCTGTGTTTACCACGTGTGTTAATGCCTATTAATAATTTTGAGTTACATAAAGTCAAAGTTTCCAGGCCAAGAGCCTATTAGTTTCTCTGTAATTCTCTTTTGTCATTGGTATATTGTAACATTGTTAATTTGAAATCATCATTAAGGCAGTACTTGGCCTATTGCACTCAGTATTTTCCCTACTCTCTGGTTGCTTAAGCTCCTCCCATACAGTCTGGGGAACAACAGCAATGCTCTCCTCATGTTACCTCAGTTTAAAGACCTCTATCTCCTTTAGTCCAGCAAATGCAGACTTTTTTCTAAATCTGCTTTGCAGGGTTTTCACAGGAAACTCCCCTTGTACTGTCAACATTAGTCTTCATCATGTTCTACACAGGATGGTCCTTTTCTATGCCTTCTGTGCTCCAACAGCTGTGGGTTTATTACCATAATCCTATTACTGTCTTTTTTCTACTTGACCCCAGCTTAATTCATTTGTTCCTTCTAGAATTTATTCTTATTTTTCTTCCAGAACACTATTATATTTTTAAAATGACCTGTCCCTACTCTGAATATTCAAATATTTCTTGGTGATGATATGTCATTTACGTGCAATTGTACCACAGATATTTATCTAAATCACTGTGCTTTTTGTATACTGACAGGCTGTGTGCCTTGCAGACTTTACTGGCTTCAGGGTGCACAGTGCAGTGTTCCAAAAGCTATGAAACAACCTTCATCTTCCATCCATTACTATACCTCCTCCTTTCATGATGGGGCCATCTCTCTCTTATTTTTCTGTGTATTTTATATTGGTTTTATAAAATCAAAGATTGCCAGAAGATTTTGAAATAAATAATATAGATAATTGTGGCAATGGATCGCAAGGAGTTGTAAAAAACTTCATGTGCCAGAATTTCATTGAAGACATTGTGGAAAAATGATAAGATCAAGACAAATGATGAGTGTATTTCAGAAGGCAATATATCTAAAGACACGAAGACATGTAGGAAATTGTGCTGTATAAGAGAGAGAAGAAAGGATCAGGCTGATGATGAGAACTGAGCTGACCTTTGGATCTGTAGGCTAAACAGCTGCAAATCCAACTGAATTCAGAAGTAATATATATTTGAATGTTACATTTATATTAAATATGAACATAATTTACACTTTCAATATGCCCTAAGCAATAAAGGGATGGTATTACTTGCACATGGTACATCTATTAAATATATTAAGTACAATACTTAATATACACACATGGTGTGAATAGTAAGTATACAAGAATGCAGCAATGGTTTAAAGTATGTAAGAGAATATTTGCATGTTCCATGCAAACATTACCACCTTTTACGGGAACTGGGCATGCATAGATTTTTGGCTTCCAAAGTTCATGAAACCAATTCCTTCACAGATGTCAATGGAAGGACAGTGGCAAGTTGAATTATTTACAAATTATGTAATATATGGTTTTATACTATTGTTCTGATAATGGTCACACAGACCATTCAATGAGACATTTTGACACACATGAATTTATGAACCAATTGGTGTTTAAATACCCAGGCAAATATATGGATATGGAAGAAACTATGTATTATAAGAGACAGAGCATAAGCTGTGTATGTGAAAGAAGTTAATTAGGCAGCAAATTGAAGTTTGTTTTGAGCAAAAACGCATGCAGCAACCAAAGACATCCACCTTGAATTGTCTTCAGTGTATTGAGGAGATTGCCATTCACAACATAATCCATTGAGTGTAATGCTTGAGACAGAACTATATTGAATGCATCATTGAATTCTGTTTTCCATTGGAAGCTGAGATGTCAGCTTGGCATAGCTAAGAAGAAAACAGTTACACTCCAGTTTTGGGGCCTTAGATGACTTTGTGTAATGAAGTGAATGAATTGATTAAGATTAGCATATTTATTTGTTGATTATTTACTTCTGTTCATGTGTGTAAGAGGCTTGTGTGTTGTATGTACGTTTAAGGGTCTATGTAGGGTCAGAAGTAGATATTGGATATCTTCTTCTATCATTCTTCATTTGATTTTTAGCTCTAGTGTCTCACTGAAGCTGAAGCTCAATGTTTTGGCCAGTCTGTTTGGTCAGAATCTCCTAGGCTGTACCTGTTTTCTTCCTGTCCTCCATGTCTTGGAATTACAGTTATTTGTAACTGGGGATTCAAATACAAGTGTTTATGCCTTCATAGCAAGCACCCTGATACAATAAACCACTTTCAAAACCTAAGGATGGATTTTTACTGTTTTGTATTGGTTACATGGTGTCCATCCCTTTAGTTCCATAGAGAGTTATAAAGAATAAAAGTAGAAACTATTCTGGTACTCCCTACCTGAAATGTACAGTAGCTTATAAACAGACTTTACACAACAGGAGACAGGTGGTAGTTACAGAAGGATCACATTGGCAATGTGCAGAAGTATGCTTGAGAAACAGGTGTGAAATGTTAAAACCAATATTTTAACCCTGGGTGCTTCAACATTTTTTCCTATAAATCAAAACCCATAATTGTTACACCATCGATATAAGCATTAAGGAAGTTGTCCTTTGTAATATGCTCAGGAAATTGTCTGACACAAACATAGAAATTGTTATTCTAAGTTTTGGGGTTTTGTAAAATCTTTAGATAGCAATGATAACAGACACATTTCTGACTGACAGGATTATGTGGGTAAATATAGTATTTTAAGAAAATAAGGTTTGGGGCTGGAGAGTTGGGTCAGCTGTTAAGTGCACAGATTTTCCTGGAGAAGACCTGGGTTCCATTCCCAACATCCACATGATGACTCATAATCATATGTAACTCTAATTAAGGGAACAAGATACTCTCTTATGGCCTCCAGAGACACTGAGAATGCATGTGGTGCATATACATAATGCATACGAACATGAATACAACTAACTCCCACAAACGACCAAGTGGTTCATAAGAAACAGCTTTGCATATAGTCAGAATTCCTCACTGAGAGTTGCAGTAGTCGTCTTGAAGGAAAATAATGAATAACAAAGCATCCAAAATCAACCTTGGACAAATTGTTACTAATGCACATTAGGTATAGTTACAGTGAGTATAAAGACTGGAAAGGACATAATTTGTCTTTAGATGGTAAAACAGTTGCTGGATTCCATTAAGACAAGCTAGGTGATATGCTGGTCCTTTCATCTGCCCTGAGGGAGGGAATAGTCTTTGACACCACTGGTAAATGGTCTCCTCATCAATCAAATCTTTGCATTGTATTTATCTAACAATGATTCTTAGAAATTTTCTGGGACATACAGTCTTCATAATTAAATTGTAAGCAGACTGGCATTTTGTCTGAACTGTTTATTTCTAATGTAAAATAGATATTAACAACTTAGGAGAAAAATAGGAAAGGGTAAATAAATTACTTTTTGTACACTGAGACTATCATAGGAGCTCATATGAGCAGATGTGTCCCATCTGTGAATTTTGCCCCCCTGTGTAGTTAAGTCTCATCTACAAAATTTGTGTAGAAGCCAATATTGGTAAAGACCACTATGACTTCTTTACATAATACACAGAATGTGGTGCAATGCACAGGCATGTGCAAGTGTAAAGGTAAATATAAAAGTAAATCAAATGTGACATAAGTGTGCAAAGATAACAAATCATATAATTGATTTTGTTCCCAAATGTGGCTGTCTCTAAAGAAAGCAAAGGGCATAGGATTTGTTCATTCATTCTTACTAGTTTATGAAGTATTCATTGAGCATTAATTGACATAAGGCACTTGAAAGAATATGGACTTTCAAAATGAGTGAACAGGACAAAATCATGTTCAAATTCTTACATTCTAGTTACTCAACAAAGAATTTCATTGTACCCATTTTCTTTGTTTGCTACACATTATTTTTATTCATTTCTCCAATAAATAACTCTTAGCACTAACTGTGCCTCTGGTCTTATTCTTTTGCTACTGAATTATTGCTTTTTTATTGCAGTTTGATGCTGGACATAAAATTTAGTAAATGTGATATATCAAAGCCAAACATAACTGTAAAACTAAAATGAAGATGCTTAGGAAGGTAGAGGTATGAACTGTTCACAAGGGCATTTGACCAGAGGGAGTGTACAGGATGAGGTCAGGGAGGTGTTAGGATTTTGTCAGAAAAAGCATGGAAACAAAATATTTTCATGACTTATGTTGAGACTTTAAAGAGTTGCCAAGGTTAGAAATGTTTATGCAGTCCATAGCAATAGTGACTCTAGGATCATCACCATTTCTTCAGAGCAAGCAGGGGCTATTAGCGAGTGGAAACAGGCACCAATTCTATATGGCTATAGCATTCTACTTTATCATACAGTCTCATTTCTAGACAGATGAAAATATGACAATTTCTTAATTTTTAGGAAGAGAAAAGACCATTTGTTAGAACGTCCTTAAATAAGTCAGTCATATTCAATAATCAAAAAAAACTTTAGTCTCAGAATTTGTTTTGAAAGTCTTCCTAAACTCACTAATTTTACCACAAAAATTGAGGTCATCAAAATATAAATACAGTATCAAGTTATGAACAAGACGGTAAAGTGTTAAAAATATTGTTTAGAAAACATGAATATGTCAAATAAACCCAATGAATGAGAGATAATTGCATCAGTTATAAAATGAAAAGTCTAGATAATAAGGTAATTTTTGAAGCTGAAAGATGAGTTAGGTGAAGTTTCCCCCACACATACACACTCTAATAAAGTTCTGAAAAACTTTTGTGAATAGGCATTCTGGAGCACATCTTTACTGGTGATTGCCACAGTACAGGATATTGTTAACAAATTACCTATGTATACCATCATAGCAAAATAGGAAACAACTGCTGTGGTTTCTACCATTGGAAATCCTTACTTGGAGAATGAAAATTCAAACATATGTCCTGAAGGTCATATGAATTCAGTGTCATGCAATCAACATAAGCCATACAGAAGACAGCCTGCCAGGAGAAAGAAGAACTGCACAGGCATTTGAACCTATAATTCATTTTCCAGGAAAATGTGGCACAGATGACAAATACCAGTGCTTAGAACATGTATAGTTCACGTTGTGGCTCTTCAAACCATTCCAGCGTGCCTTGCTTCTATGAAACACATATAAAGTGTGTTTTGTATTAATATCCTTATAATTACTATTATTTAATAGGATTAAGAAAGCTGGACAACCAACCTTTGCATTTGTCCACCAGGTGTTCAACAGAAGGGAAAAATAATTTGCATAGTTTGCCTTGCAGAATGAAGTGTGTGTGTGTGTGTGTGTGTGTGTGTGTGCATGTAGTGGATTTTTATCTATCTACATCTGTCTCAGTGGTATATCTCTAATCTAGTTAATTGTGCTCACGTTCCCAGCATAGTGTGCTTTCCTGCTATGCTTGCCCATCTGTGGCAACCTGCTGCCTCCTCACCTCAGAGGGGATTTCTGAAGCAGGACTACTCCACTGAATTTTCCTCCCTACTCAACTATCACACTTTATAATGGAGCCTCTTCTTTTACTTCACAGTTTTAGGCACCTTATTTTATGATTTAGTTCCAGACAATCTAGATTTGAATAATGCATACAGTAGAATGTATTCATTTAAATAAAAGAAGACATTGATTTGTGCCATTAAGAATGTATTTCCCAAGAGTTCAGGGTGAGAGTGCACCTCACATTGTTCTATGGGAGTCCAAAGTCCGTGTGTATACTTGGGATGGGTACTGATCTGCTGCCCAAGGTCTAGGCCCTGCCCTATATGAAATGACAGACTATGGACACCCCCATGGAGGGCCTCACCCTCCCTGGGGGAATGAGGGGGTAATGGGGGGGGGTTGGTGGGAGGGGACGGGAAGAGGGGAGGGAAAGGGAGAGGGACCTGGACTGACTTGTGAAGCAACCTTGTTTCTTATCTAAATTTAAACTGGAAAATAAAATAAAATAAAAAAAAAGAATGCATTTCATCATCTTAGCCAAAAATAGAGTTAGGGATCTAGTTTTATTCCTTATAATTTAGTAAAGGAACCTTTATTGGTATGGAAACCTCATAAATGTTCTGTTCAAACATGAAAATTATCATTCATTGGCATGATTTATTTCACTGAATATGAAATATTGTTAAGTTATAACCTTATAATTACCTAATTATCCTATCACATATCCTATTAGAATATCTCAAAACTGCATCATTGAATTGCAGATGGCTGTATGTGATAGATATTGGAAAAATATGCAAATAGATTTTCTGAATGTTTAAGAAGCAAAGAGAATTCACGTCACAGATGCAAATATCTGTGTTTGAACAGAATATCCTGTACCCATTTGTTCTTTCCATCATTTAGCTTTCAAAAGAAAGAGAAAATAATGGGCCAGAAATTCCGGCACAGGAGTTTTGGAATGTTGCTATTTCAGTTTGCTCATTTTTTAAAACTCCTTCTGACATTTTTCCATCACAGTAAATGAACACTGGACATTGCTGTGGGCTTACTTGGAATGAGAGTCATCTGGTAAGAATGCTGTTTAAGACAAGTGTTAGCTTGGTCTCTCACATAAGCAGGGACAGCAGAGCTAAGCTGCGCATTGGGTCAATGAGAAACCACTGAGTTGGGCTGTTCCAAACACCCCATGCTCACTCCTACCAGCTGCCAAACTGGATTTAGAGTTCCTAAATTTATTTCTCTCAACTGGGGGCCCAACATGGTGACTGCTAACCAGGTTGCTTATTGACATGGCAGTGGCCATTCAGCATGCTCAGGTCTTGGTGGATTTGCATTTCTAGGAAGTTCTCAGGCTTCTATTCTGCTCTTTGTTCTCAGAAATCTCATGATTTGGTACAGAAAGAGCTCCAATATAAGGTAGTTTCTCATATAAAATTCCCATGAAAAAGGATTACATGCTTTTAATTGCACAACACACTTTTTTAAAAGATAAGCTTAATCCTCATGTAAGCAGTTAAACTGTAGCAGACCATCTATATTAGTCCCACATTGTGGAAGTCAAATGTTAAAGAACAGTGTTTGTGCGCCTGCAGTTAGGAACAGCCTAGCAGTCCCAGAACCATTCCTGAGTAGGGGAGTATGGATCAGAGAAGGCTCCTTAAAGGTTAAAGGAGGGACTAGCCATTAGAATGAGTGTAAACTTGCCTGGGCCAAAGTCTATTGTTATTTAGATAGGAGCCTTTCACTAAGGAGGCCAGGTCATCCTAAAGCCATTAAGTTAAAGTCTTAAGGACAATAGGAGGGATTTGAGCTCTCTGAACTCCTGGCAAGATGGAATGGATTCCTATATATGGGTTTTGAAATAAAATATTTTTCAGCCTAGATGGTGCTATACACTCTACCAGAAAAGAAAAGGACCCACCAACACACCTACAAGACAAATTCTCAATTTATTTTAAATAAAATGTAAATTTAGCACAAATTAAACACAATAGATATCCAAATTTGAGAATTCAAATTACAATGGCTGTATTCTAATAGAGAAATTATTTCTTCTGTCTGTTTGACTCTCAATGCACTGGCAGCAACCTTTTCAGGTAATTTTAACTATTGCTTCAGAGTTTTGTTCTGATTGCAACATAAAACCTTACAGTCCTGCGTGTTGTCGGTATAAATTGTATACTCCTGTCTTCCTAATGGGAAGGTTGAATGTTAGTATTTCACTTGTAGCCACTTGAAACTTATCCTCACTTCATTTCCTCACCAGCCTACATTTTATTATATCAATTGTTTTTACACAAATATTAATATCTGAACATTTTCTCATAGTTGTTTCAAATAATATGTCATAATGTCTTTTCTTTTACCATATTAAAAAGGAGTGTATTAATGTTATTACAGAAATTATTATTTGGTTGAGAGTTCCTTGCTTCTTCTTATATATTGTGTTATTATCAGTTCAACAGCATGCACAGAGTACCCCAACGATCTTGTGGTAAATAATGCCTATGAGAACGTGATTTTACCTGATTCACAAACTTCTTATTTTGTTTGTTTATCCCAAAGAAGATGGTTTCTCATGCCATCTCTATAAAAACACTCTGATTTCATATTGTTTCTACCAAATTTCCTGTCTCCTGTCTATGGACACAATATACATTATTTAACTTCTAATCTTAGTTCAGTTCCTCTCATTCTTTTTCTTGCTGTACTTCTGTTAAAGACATCTAATTTCAAATTTTAACTCTTCAGTTTGACTTCAGGTTGGCTCTTCTATTTTCTAATTTGAGGAGACTTCCTTTATCTCACTCAAAGATTGAATTCTACCTTTCATATTGTTTTATATAATAGAATTTGCTGTATATTGTAGTTTTGTTATTTAAGGTGATTTATCTCATTCATGACAAAGTACATCTTGCCTGTGATGTAACATTTTTCTTTTTTTTTTTAATAAGTATTGAATTGACTGTTCACTTTGGGATGATTTTGTGATTTGGGTTTTTTTTTGTTATTGCTGTTTTCTTTTGTTTTAGACAGCATATCTATGTTAGAAGTGATGTCCTAATAGCTCATATTTACTGACTGATCTTGACATTACTGGAAAAAACTGTTCAGAAGGATGTAGAGAAGTATATGCATAGTTAAGTATGTTATCTCATTGTTCAGACATGGGATTCACTATCACTTAATTAGACAAAAAACAGTATCCTTAGCTTTGTAATATTTGGAGGGATTTGGTTTATGGAATGCAACTAAAAACATGTGATACCAAGTCATCCTTCCACCTGAGATGCCTCCAGGTAACTGCCTTGTCAGTTGTGCTCACTGGACACATGGTTTATTGGAACCCAAATGAGTCATTTCTGTCCACATCTCTACATTTCTTTTAAGTATACACAGTTGTGGGAAATGTCTCACTCCATTTTAAAACTCTGTTTACTTTCACTAGTTATCAAATGTTGGTACCCGGAATCCAATTCCAGGATCACTCCCCAATTATTTTGTATGAGAATATCTAACGTTTTTCCTTTATCTTCCTATAAATTTTAAATTTCTACAACTGTATCACATTTATTTTGAACTAAAAGCTTACCAGGCTCTTAATAAATTAATTAAAATCAATTTTCACTCAGATTCTTTGTTTCAGCATTAGAGTTTAAATTTCATCTAAGTGAATAGTTCTTTAGTTTGCATTTCTAAAATTATTCCATATTCATCATACTTATATACTAACTTAAAATAAAAACTATTCAATTTATGTTCAAAGCAATAAAATGGCTATATATTTTTATTAAATAAAAATACAAATTATAGATTCATAATAGATGATAGAAATATTATATATATATTTGTTAGAGAGTAGAGAGAAATAGATATCAGAAAGATATACATATGAAAGATGATAGATGCTGGGAGATGTCATTCTATAAAAATGTGTCTGATTAGTTTGAATAAAGCACTGTTGGCCAATAGGGAAGCAAGATAGGTGGGACTAGGAGTCAAGGAAGATTCTGGGAGAGACACTCCAGAGGAGTAAGAGGTCCGGACCCCTTTCTCCGGTAAGAGAAATACTTAGATTAACAATTATGGGTTAAATACTTAAGTCAGTGCTAGTCAGTAAAAAACCGCGCAAACGGCCAACAGCTTCATAATTAATATAGCATCCTGTGTTATTTGGGGACTGCTACTGTGGCAGAGCCCAGGTGGATGGCCGGAAAGGCTACACTCTACAGGTAGACATGTAAACAGACACTTTGTGATTATTCTAGAAGTGAGTACTGCCTTAACACTATCTTTATTGTATCTTTTTCAGGGAAGAACATGCCAGAATGTTGATATCTTCTATTTCCACAGCATGCATTAATTTTCTTTTGCAATGCCTTGTGTAGCTAGCACTCAGAGGTGACTGGCATTTGCAATGCCTTGTATAGTCAGTACTCTGAGGTAATCAGCACAGGAGATCAGAGAGAGAGAAGCTTTTCTTCTCTTTAAACATCATTCCAAGCTCATCCAAGGAGGACTGTAATGAACTAAATGCAATCAACTTTACCATTAGGGATTTTTGTTAATATTTTAAAAGTTACTTGACAATCATTCATTAGTCCTCAATGGTCAAAGAGATGCTGTATGGATATTTCAATAGAGGATGGCTCTGACAGTAAAATAATAAAGATGTTAAAGAAGCCCAAAATACATGAGATATAAAGAGGCTCCATACAGTGATATTGATGGAGATTCTATGATAGAAAAGACAAAAATCACACCAGTAGGAAACATTTCTCCAGTTATAGAACTTATTAAAGATAAAATTTATTTAAAAATTGTGAAATTGTTTGGAGACAAATTTATTATTCTGCACATAGGGTGCAAGCCCCAGAATTAAATTAACAGAAACAATTCCGTTAGTGCTTTGGTACACATTTGCTTCCCTTCTAGCTGGTTACCATTTTTCTATCTTACACATAGAACCAATGAAAGATAACAATGCTATAAAACATATTTCATAGCACAGAGAGATTATTGTCTGTCATTGGTCACATTTTACAGCATGTGTCAGCCAAAGATATTGTTGTTTTGACTTTATGTTTCATGGGGAATATACTTTAAAATGAATAAACAAGAGTGGTTAGTGTAAAGCAGTCTCAGAAAGCCAAGCAAACAAACTTGATAAATTTGAAAAGCAAAACACACTGTGTAAAAGTGCATGGTATGGGTATTTCTAGTGAACATATCTAGTGTGTTTTTCTCTCATGCATAAATCTAGGTTAGTGAATTCTTTGTAAGAATTTAATAAACTTCATGAGCCCCTTAAGCACAGGGAAATGTCATAAATCCTGAAATGGATTATAAGGCCTACAGTCTGTAATGTTATTACTTATCTCATAGATAATACAGCTTTTTCACTGATAGAATAACTCTGAATGCCTATCATTCTCATCCTTAAAATAAGAAATACCTGACTTAATTTAAAGATAATGTATATTCCCCAGTAAAATCAAAATCTGGGTAAAAATGGCATAAGACATATTGCTGAAAATCATGAGTAACTAAGGTGATTCATCTGAAAGCAATGCTTAAAAATAATTTAAAAATTACACTTTAAAACCTATAAACTAAATTAGGAAGTTTAATTTGTAGATTTGACTATGCCATTCATTAGTCATTTAACATGAGATATTACTCTTTATTTTTTATATATAATATTTTTTATTTAACTTTTTACATATGTTACACTCAGTTCCCTCTTCCTCTTCTCCTCTCCAGGCCCCCCATTACTCTTTAAATGAAGATCAAGTTACATGTTCTCTAGAACAGAAATATGTAGCCTGCATGGAGCGGCTACCTTCCATCTTTATTATTATTAGTTTACTTCATAATAATACTGTAATTCTCGGCATTTCTTCATCTCACCCACCCACCCACACACACACACACACACACACACACACACACAAAAAAAAACCAGACAAAGCAATTTAAAAGAAGGAGTTCTTTAGTTTGTCTCATGGTTTCAAAAAGTTCAGTCCTCGGTCTGTGGCCTTCATTATTTTGGACCTAAGGTTGCAGTGAATGCCATGGTGGCTGAAGTCTGTGGAGACAGAGAGATGCTTACTTCTTGGTGGACAGGAAGCAGGATGACAGGAAACGTGTATAATCTTCAGAATTCACCCTCAGTTACCAGCTCCTCCTGCCAGAGCATACCTACCAGGTTTCCACTCTCTCCAAATATTACATCACCAGTTAAAGTGCTCATGCTATGAACTTGTGAGGGGTGATTTCATATTCAAAGAATTCCCAGCTGCTTGATTCTTTATCCTCTTCCTTTCTTCCTCATACTTTATTTAAGATTTTAATATCAAGAGGCATATTCACATGAATGAGAATAGATAACTCTAATTATGTCACTGTTTTTAAAAGCTAATACATTATGAGCTTCCTATAATACATGCACATATGGATGTGATCTAAATATAATCACCATGTAATGGGGAACACAGGGACACAACTGGTTATTTCTTGTCATCAAATGAAGTTTCTAACACTGAGATTAGGTTACATCCAATTAAGTCATTTGCCATGAGAATCCCACACAGCACAGTCTATTTTCAAGACTATAGGTTGCTATCCACAAATGGAGGACAGCTCACTGCTTGAGACAACTCTTACACAATTAATTGAACTGGTACCTACAAACAGCCTTCAACTTTACTTTCTTTTGTCTTTGATATATGAAACTGTGAGGAGCCGCCCTCGCTATCGCTATTGCCGTTAGAAGATGGCGCTGACATCCACTGTCAGTTGGAGTTAACTGTCGCTGTCAGTTGGAGTTAACTGTCGCTGTCAGTTGGAGTTAACCGTTTAAACTGTGCCTCTCCCGTGACGTCATCTGGGGTGATGTGCAAACCACCAATCCCGGCTCTACACATCTCACTCGGAGCTCCTAGGCTTATATAAGGGGCTGGGTTTCTTAGCTTGGGGTCTCCCTCTAAGAAGCTGATCATCTATCTCTCAAGATGCATTAAAGCTTTACTGCAGAAGGATCCGAGTGTTCTGCGTCGTTCTTGCTGGCGAGACGGTAGCGCGGGACATCTGGTGCCGAAACCCGGGAACTCTTCAACATCGCCGGCGCCGCGGGAGACCCCTCGGAAGACGGGGCGGATTCAGAACTGCAGGGACGTAGGTTCAGAGAGGTATGCTTTATCCTGAACAACCCTTTTCTCGACTTTGGCCTTAGTTTGTCATCACCGTGGGACGGGTCAGTGGAGGCTTTGGTGCTAGTCCTGTTTGTCCTTCTCCTTCATCGTGGCTGGTGCTGACAGAACGGCGCTGTCCGTCTGGCGCTGTCCGTCTGGCGCTGTCCGTCTGGCGCTGTCCGTCTGGCGCTGTCCATCTGGCGCTGTCCATCTGGCGCTGTCAGTCTGGTGCTGTCAGTCTGGTGCTGTCAGTCTGGTGCTGTCAGTCTGGTAACGGAGTTGAGCGCGTTTTTAGATAAGCTGTCAGCGCGATGGGGTCGTCACAGTCAGTGGTTACAGCCTTACAGACTGTGCTAAAACAAAGAGATCTTAAAATTGCACCACGAACACTTCAAAATTTTGTGAAGGAGGTAGATAGAGTGGCACCATGGTATGCTTGTTCCGGGTCCCTCACTGTGGCCTCATGGAACAAGCTAGGTAAAGAACTAGACAGGAAGCATGCAGAAGGAGATCTCTGCTTAGGTACCAAAGCCATTTGGAAGCTAGTTAAAAACTGCTTGGAGGATGAGGCCTGTCACCCTGCTATAATAGAAAGTCAGGGAACCTTAGAGGAAGTTCAGGATAGCATGTCAGAAACTGAACGGAGTGAGAGAATGGGAGCTCGCAAAAGAAAAGACATGTCTAAGAAAAAAGGCCCTCCCCAGGAAGTTAAGAAAGGGGAGAGAAAGAAGGGAGTTATCATTCACCCCTTAACAAATCTAAGAAAAAGAAAAAGCCAGAATCTAGTCTATACCCTGCAGTAGAGCTAGAAGCCTTGGAGCTAGATAATTCTGATTCTGACACTCTGGATTCTAGCGAAGAAGGTGGTCTAGAGGAGGAGGTGGCACGGTATGAGGAAAAAAGATATCACCCTGATAGACACCGGCCACTGAAAACAAAAATGAATGTGAGGCCACCGCCTATAAATCCGGCGGGCTCACGCCCCTCAGCGCCTCCGCCATATGAGCTTCGGCTGAATACTGGTACTGACTCCTTTTTACCTTTAGAGGAACGGAGAAAAATACAAATGGCTTTTCCAGTATTCGAGAATGTGGAAGGCGGAAGAGTACATACCCCCGTAGATTACAATCAAATTAAAGAATTGGCCGAATCCGTTCGTAATTATGGGGTCAATGCTAACTTTACCACATTACAGGTGGAAAGGCTTGCTAATTTTGCCATGACTCCCACTGACTGGCAAACGACAGTGAAAGCAGTGCTTCCCAACATGGGACAATACATGGAATGGAAGGCGCTCTGGTATGATGCAGCCCAGGCACAAGCTAGAGTTAATGCCACGGCTGAAGATGAGAATCAGAGGCAGTGGACATTTGAAATGCTGACAGGTCAGGGTCAACATGCCCTTAATCAAACCAACTACATCTGGGGCGTCTATGGTCAGGTGTCGGCCGCCGCTATTAAAGCATGGAAGGCCCTCACAAAAGGGGAGAGTCCAGTGGACACCTTACAAAGATTGTCCAAGGACCCCAAGAGCCATTTTCAGACTTTGTGGCCAGAATGACAGAGGCCGCCAGTCGCATCTTTGGTGATTCAGAACAAGCTATGCCCCTGATTGAGCAACTTGTCTATGAACAAGCAACCCAGGAATGTCGGCGGCTATCGCCCCTCGCAAAAGCAAAGGTTTACAAGATTGGCTCAGAGTGTGCAGGGAGCTGGGGGGACCCCTAACCAATGCAGGACTAGCTGCCGCCATTTTACAAACGCACAGGTATAGAGATTTATCTAATCGAAAAGCTTGTTTTAATTGTGGGAGAATGGGGCACCTTAAGAAAGATTGTCAAGCCCCTGAAAGAACAAGAGAATCGAAGCTTTGCTATCGTTGTGGTAAAGGTTATCATAGGGCTAGCGAATGCAGGTCAGTCCGGGATGTAAAAGGGAGGCTTCTGCCCCCTATTGAAGAATCCAAGGTACCCCAATCAAAAAACGGGTCACGGGGCCCATGGTCCCAGGGCCCTCAGAAATATGGGAACCAATTTCAGAAAAGCAATCAAGAGGAAGTAGAGGTTTCCGAGGAACCTCCGGAATGGACTTGCGTGCCGCCTCCGACTTCTTACTCATGCCCCAAATGAATGTTCAACCGGTCCCAGTCCATTCCCCTGGACCTTTGCCCCCTGCCACCATTGGGCTTATTCTGGGCCGTGGCTCCTTAACTTTACAGGGACTCATTATATATCCTGGGATTGTTGACCCATATCATAAAGAGGAGATTCAAGTTCTCTGTTCTAGCCCTCGGGGTGTATTTTCTATAAAGCAGGGAGATAGAATTGCACAACTGGTGTTGCTGCCCTCCCTCGGGGATGGAGAAACCTACACTTTACAAAAAAGGGCTATGGGATCTTCTGGAAGTGATTCAGCCTATCTGGCTATACCCCTAAATGAGAGACCTACAATAAAATTGTTAATTAATGGAAAAGAATTTGAAGGGATAATGGATTCGGGAGCAGACAAAAGCATTATTTCACTCCATTGGTGGCCGAAGTCTTGGCCCACTGTTGTTTCATCTCATTCTCTACAAGGTCTTGGATACCAGTCCTCTCCTGCCATCAGTGCCTCAGCCTTAACCTGGCGGGATGCTGAAGGCAAACAGGGATGTTTTACCCCCTATGTGTTGCCACTCCCTGTAAATTTATGGGGACGAGATGTGTTACAAGCCATGGGCATGACCCTAACTAATGAATACTCCCCCCAGGCATCAGCCATTATGGCAAAGATGGGGTATACAAATGGTAGAGGCTTGGGTAGGCAAGAACAAGGCAGAATAAAACCCATTACACAACACGGAAATCGGGGTAGAAAAGGACTGGGTTTTATTTAGGGGCCGTTGAGGCTTCACGACCCATACCATGGAAAACAGAGGAGCCGTTATGGGTCTCTCAATGGCCTCTATCCTCTGAAAAATTAGAGGCTGTCACAAGATTAGTGCAAGAACAGGAACGGCTGGGGCATCTAGAGCCTTCTACCTCCCCATGGAATACACCAATTTTTGTTATTAAGAAGAAATCTGGGAAGTGGAGATTACTCCACGACCTGCGGGCCATTAACAATCAGATGCATCTTTTTGGCCCTGTTCAAAGAGGCCTTCCTTTGCTTTCTGCACTTCCTCAAGATTGGAAGCTTATTATTATAGATATTAAGGATTGTTTCTTCTCTATTCCACTTTACCCACGGGATAGACCAAGGTTTGCCTTCACTATCCCTTCTCTTAATCATATGGAACCAGACAAGAGATTTCAGTGGAAGGTACTGCCGCAAGGCATGGCCAATAGCCCAACAATATGTCAGCTATATGTGCAGGAGGCTTTGGAGCCAATTAGGAAGCAATTTACATCTTTAATCGTTATCCATTATATGGACGATATTCTTATTTGTCACAAAGAGTTAGATGTTTTACAAAAGGCTTTTCCCATGCTGGTGGCTGAATTAAAACAGTGGGGATTAGAGATTGCCTCAGAAAAGGTTCAAATTGCAGATACAGGCCTCTTTTTGGGCTCAAAGATTACTCCCAAAAATATAGTTCCTCAGAAAATAGAAATTCGCAAAGACCACTTACAAACATTAAATGATTTTCAGAAACTTCTGGGAGATATAAATTGGTTGAGGCCCTTTTTAAAAATTCCATCTGCTGATCTAAAACCCCTCTTCGATCTCCTGGAGGGTGAGCCTCATATCTCCTCACCCAGAAAATTTACCCCTGCCGCCCACCGAGCCTTACAGATGGTGGAAGAGGCCTTACAGGAAGCACAATTACAACGAATTGAGGAGTCACTACCTTTTAATCTGTGTGTTTTTAAGACAGCTCAATTGCCAACTGCAGTCCTGTGGCAACATGGACCATTACTTTGGATTCATCCAAATGCTTCCCCTGCTAAGATTATTGACTGGTACCCTGATGCTGTTGCACAGCTCGCGCTTCGCGGAATAAAAGCAGCTGTTACACATTTTGGCAGGGATCCTGATTCCTTGATTGTGCCTTATACTGCTGCACAAGTTCAGACCTTGGCAGCCACATCTAGTGATTGGGCAGTTTTAGTTACTTCCTTTTCAGGACAAATTGATAATCATTTTCCAAAGCATCCAATTTTACAGTTTGCCCTAAACCAGGCTATAGTGTTTCCACAAGTGACAGCTAAAGACCCACTCCCAGATGGGACTGTGGTGTACACTGATGGATCAAAAACTGGTATGGGAGCTTATGTGGTCAAGGATAGGGTTATATCTAAACAATATAATGAAACTTCACCTCAAGTTGTAGAATGTCTGATAGTACTGGAGGTTCTTGAGGCTTTTCCAGGACCCCTCAATATTGTATCAGATTCCTCTTATGTGGTTAATGCAGTTAATCTCCTTGAGATAGCTGGAATAATAAGATCCTCCAGCAGAGTTGCTAACATCTTTCAGAAGATACAAGCTGCCTTGTTAAATAGGAGATTTCCTGTTTTCATTACCCATGTCCGAGCACATTCTGGACTCCCAGGTCCCATGTCCTTAGGGAATGACTTAGCGGACAAGGCTACAAAGCTGGTGGCCGCTGCCTTGTCTACCCATGCACAAGCAGCAAAAGAATTCCATAAGCGCTTTCATGTGACGGCTGAGACCTTGCGCCGTCGTTTTGCTCTATCCAGGAAAGAGGCTAGGGAAATTGTTACTCAATGCCAGAATTGCTGCGAATTCTTACCTACTCCCCACATGGGAATAAACCCACGTGGCATTAGACCATTGCAGATGTGGCAGATGGATGTTACTCATATTCCCTCTTTTGGAAGGCTTCAATATGTTCATGTTTCTGTTGACACCTGTTCTGGCGTAATGTTTGCCACACCCCTAACAGGGGAAAAGGCCTCATATGTGATTCAACATTGCCTTGAGGCCTGGAGTGCTTAGGGAAAACCCAGAATTTTAAAAACAGACAATGGACCAGCATATACCTCTCAAAAATTCCGACAGTTTTGTCGGCAAATGGATGTTACCCATCTAACTGGCCTACCTTATAACCCTCAAGGACAGGGCATTGTGGAACGTGCCCATCGTACACTCAAATCATATCTGATTAAACAAAAGGGGAGTATTGAGGATGTTCTACCCTCGGTACCAAGAGTTGCTGTATCCATGGCACTTTTTACCCTTAATTTCTTGAACTGTGATGCCCAAGGCCACACTGCGGCTGATCGCCACAGTTTAGAGCCTGATAGGCCAAAAGAAATGGTAAAATGGAAAGATGTCTTGACTGATCTCTGGAAAGGCCCGGATCCTATTCTTATAAGATCCAGGGGAGCTGTGTGTGTTTTTCCACAGGAGGAAGAAAACCCCCTGTGGATCCCTGAAAGACTCACTCGAAGAGCTCCTTCACAACTCCAGAATAAGAAGGATGGAGGCCAAGTGGGTGATGAAGACTCTCCTACTCGGGATGATGGTTCCTAGTATGATGGGAGAGTTACGGTGGGCCATCATGTCTACCTTCCCCCTACCGATGCCAGTGATGCAGAATGCCCAGGTGTTCCCTAGATTTTTCACAAATAATAGAGAGTTGGGGCTTGCCTTTTTGCCTTTAGATCCTCAGATACAGAGTTTTCAGGATGAGAGAACCTTGTCATTAGTAGGAAGCTTGTGCTTTACTGTGATTTCTTCATTAAAGGATAATTTTATTCATATGGATCCAGAAAGATCTAATGCTAATCCTTTTGAATTAATGGAAGCTGTACTGATCTTTCTCCTATGATAGTGAGAAGGGACAGATTACTTTTGATTGGAAAGGGGCATTAGGCAACAGTCTGAGTGAGGGACAGAGCTCTGGATCATCTGATTGGTCCTCCTCCAATGTTAAGTATACCCCTTTTAAGAGAACTAATTATTCAGCTGCCCTTTATTTGGGTTGTGAGTAATGATACCTTAGGTAAGAATCAGAAAGAAATAAATTGTTCTGCTTAGAATTGTTTTTATGCATTATGCTGGGATGCTATTAAGCACCCTTTTGCTTTGGTAATGCGCATGCCTCGATTTATTCCAGCTCCTGTTGAGGCGCCAAGTAATTTGAGTTTGTTTAGGGAAAAGCGAGATTTTGGGATCTCTGCTATTATTGTGGGCCTGATAGCCACCGCCGCGGTTACTGCTTCGGTTACCGCCTCGGCCCTTGCACTTTCTGCCACTGTGCAGACAACTCAAACCATTAATGAACTATAGGCCACTGTGACCATGGTCCTAGATAAACAGGCCACTGCCAATTCTCAGATACAAGGAGGCCTGATGTTGGTAAACCAACAGATTAATTTGGTTCAGGAACAATTGGATATATTGTGGCAGATGGCCAAATTGGGATGTGAACAAAGTTGCCTGGCCTTTGTGTCACTTAGTACAATATGAGAATTTTACAAGAGCAGCTAACCTGTCAAAAGCTCTGTCTCAACATTTATTACAGAATTGGACTTTTGAGTTTGAGCAGACACTCCGTGAGTTGAGAATGGCGATCCTGCAAGTGAATTCGACGCATCTGGATCTTTCTCTGATGGAAGACCTCTCCCCCTGGATTTCATCTGCATTTTCTTATTTTAAGGAATGGGTGGGGGTAGGATCATTTAGCCTAGTTCTCTGCTGTGGAATAGTGTTGATGCTTTGGATGGTGTGTACGCTCAGAGCCCAAACAAAAGGAGAAAGTGGTGGTGGCACAAGCACTTGCTGCCTTAGAACACGGAGCATCCCCTGACATTTGGTTAAC